>NC_135744.1:995000-1595000 GCF_041903045.1 Epinephelus lanceolatus
TCTTCACCAACTCTGCTTCCTGGTACACCCCAGAACTCCGTCTAATGAAAACTCGTGCCTGGCAACTCGAAAGACTCTGCAATAAAACAGGTCTCACAGTTCACCTGGAAGCCCTCAAGGACCATCTGCAGCAATACAAAAACACCCTTTCCTGTGCCTGACCCACCTACTACTCTCAACTGTTTCACTTTGGCTCTGGAAACCCAAAAGCACTTTTCTCCACTATCAACAAACTCCTCAACACCCTGGACAGCAACTCCCAGTCATTTACAGTTCACAAATGCACCTCCTTCCTCTCATTTTTCCAAACTAAAATAGACAACATCTATAGTAACTTAACCAGCACTACATCTGCTCCCCCTCTACCCAGCTGCCCCCCCTTCTCCTGCCAACCATTGTCAGAGATCACCCCAGTCTCCCTTACAGACCTCTCTAAGCTCACCACTGGAATGAAAACTGCCACCTGCACCCTGGACCCCATCCCCTCATACTTTGTGAAGGCCTGCTTTCCAGCTAATCATTGCAACAATTAACTCCATCCTACCTACTGGCATTGCCCCACCATCTCTCAAAATTGCTGCTGTCACCCCGATCTAAAAATACCTGGACTCAACCCTGACATCCCAAATAACTTTAGGCCAGTCTCCAACCTACCCTTTCTGTCCAAACTAATGTGCTGTAGCCTCCCAATTGAAGTACCACCCCTCAGTCAATAACATATATGAGACATTCCAATCCGGATTTCGATCAAACCATAGTACTGACACTGCCCTCCTCAAAATCACTAAAGACCTCCTTCTCTCCTCTGATAGCGGAAACCTCAACATCCTCCTCGACCTCAGCGCTGCCTTTGACACCATCAATCACTCCATCCTTCTCACCTTACTTGAAACGTCTTTAACATCACTGGCACTGCTCTCAACTGGTTCAAATCATATCTCTCTGACAGACTTCAGTTCATCTCCATCAATAACTGCAAATCGCCTACTGCTCCCCTCCTCCAAGCTGGACCCCAAGGCTCAGTTCTCAGTCCCCTCCTCTTGATCCTGTACCTATTCCCCCTTGGTCACATAATCCGCATGGTCACATGGTCTCCAGTTCCACTGCATCGCCGATGATATCCAGCTCCTCAACTCCACCAAGACAATCTCCACTGCCACCCACCCAACCCTGACAAACTGCAGAAATGAAATGAAATCCTGGCTTCAAACCAACTTCCTCCAATTAAACTGCAACAAATCTGAAATTATCATCATTGGACCAAAAGCACTCACAAAATCCACCCATAACTTCACCCTCAACATCGGCGGCTCCACAGTATCCACCTCCCCTCACATCCGAAATCTTGGCGTCATTTTTGATCAATCCCTCTCCTTTGACCAGCACTTTAACACCACCACCAAAACAGCCTTCTTTCACCTCAAGAACATCACCCGCCTCCGTCCATCCCTCACCTCCTCAGCTGTAGAAACCCTCATCCACACCTACGTCTCCTCCAGTCTGGACTACTGCAACAGTCTACTCTATGGCTCATCTTCAAAAACCCTCAATAAGCTTGTTGTGTTATTGGTTGCCAAGATTCAAGGAGTCATGGCACGAGACTTGAATTTTAAGACATACCAGCTGCCATTACCTGTCAACAAAAACAAAGACAACTACGATTAAATGCGGTTAGATGAAAGGACTGGACAGAGGCCATCATCAAAAATGCTCAAAGATGCAGCACACACTTCATATGAAGTTACGGAATAAGTATTTGCTGTTGTAGAATAACTTTATGTGTATTAAGGGTTATCATGGCCCAATCCCAATTCCTATCTTAATTCTCAAGCTCAACCCTCAATCTCAATAGCCCTCAAAACCAAGTGTTAAGGGCTATCTTGTGACTTTAAAATGGGACACCCCTCAAAGGCAAATATGTCTTAAGACTGTCGGGGGCAGCAATATGCCAAAACTCCATCCAGTCTGTCAGTTCAAAGAAGAAGAAATATATGTCATCAGTAGTCGTCGATAAAAAGACGTGATGAGTTGTTTTTTTTCCCAACACTTTATTTCAATTCTTGTACAAAACAAGCAGTGACAGACTTGAACAGAACAAATATGCCAGGGTTAAGAGAAAAGAAAAATAAATAAAATAAACAAACAAATAAAAAAGTTCAGCAGCTCAAACAATTAAATTGTTTACATATTTTCAAAATTTGCTAAGATAATAGATAGATTAATGATACAGAATTGTTTTGAAATGCTGACATCATAAAATCCCAACAGCACATCTTTGTACAGTAGTGAAAATAGAACATATTCATATTCATATATGAATATATCAACTGGATGCTTCATTTTTTTTTATTTATTTATTTTTTTTTTATTTTATATACTTTATTAATCCCCCTGAGGGGAAATTCAATTCAGTTTTTTCACTCTTGCTGTCAATTACGCACAGGTCCGAAAGACACACACATGCACAAACAGGACTCTATTCATGCACAAAGTGGAGAGATGTCAGAGTGAGGGGGCTACCTTGGTCAGGCGCCCCGAGTGGCTGGGGGGTTTGGTGCCTTGCTCAAGGGCACCTCGGCAGTGCCCAGGAGGTGAACTGGCACCTCTCCAGCTACCAGTCCACACTCCATATTTGGTCCAGATGGGAACTCAAACAGGCGACCGTCCGGTTCCCAACCCAGGTCCCTGTGGACTGAGCTACTGCCTCCCGCTACTGTCTTATCATATATAACGTTATGAACTGAACTGAACTTCTTTGTCATTTTTATGCGCTGCACAAAAACGAAATGACATTTCACATACCCCAAGCAAAGAGAAACAACAACAACAAAACAATTTGTGCATATAGTGCAATAGTAAGATGAAAAGGGTTGACATTTCACAGTCAAAAACTCCACATCCTGAGAGCAGATGATGTTACGCGAGCGGTTATGTCAGTCGGAGGCCTCCACGTGGGGAAGACAGACAGGACAGGAGAAAACTCCGACCAATCATTGCATTCGGTCCATGTTAGAATGGTGTAATTATAAGTTTTTATTTCTGGTGGAATTCACTTACATTTTAGTGTACCATCAGCTCATTAATAGCATTTTAACCTAAACAAAGAAAAGTATAAAATTTCCAGAAAGGTAGGTGTTGCTTTAAGTCACTGCATCTCCTGACAGAACAGCACGGTTGAATACCAGCCTGCATGCACGTTTTTCCAGCCTGACGTTGCTAAAACAGAGCAGCTAATGTTGCTAAAGCAAGAAGTTAGCGGAGTGAGAGGCTCATCCAGCCAGGTAACGTTATGTTGTGTTTTATCTTGTAACAACATTGTTTACATACGCCATGTGCTCTGTCTGTTGTCCTGTATCTTCTCCGGAATCTAAAATATTTCCATTCTGCTGATTTACTCCAGAGTAAATAATGTTATCTTCATAGTCTTTCTCTTGGCTGCTTGCCATTTGCCTGCCGCTGTTTGACAGTGACACAGACTTTCAAAATAAAAGCCTATGCTAAAGATGACGATATGGATTGATGTTTTCACTTTGTATTGATGATACTGGATTGTTGATTATTATATTGATATATCGATTCAGATTAATGGATCCTCACACCCCAAGTACCAAGTAGTGTGAATAACTGGAAAAAGTTGATGAAGTTTATGAACTTGCGGCCTTTTGGCATTACATAGTGGGGTACCTCATTTTGTAAAGGTCTAAAGGCATTATATGACTGTTAGTGAGCATGGCTGATCTAATGTATAGGCAACACACCTGATAGTAAGCAGATAATGATGCTACATCATTGGAGCACCGTCACACATGATTGAAGTCAACATTGGCAAATTTTCACCTCCTGTTTTTGGCAACAAAGTTGCAACCTCAATTAGCACTAGTATGTGTGGAAAGACAGTGATTGTTGCTGTATCCAAACATATTGTATTAAAAAAAGAAGCTGCCCCACATGAGAAATGTTGCCTGACTGGCACTGTGTCTGGAGACAGGCATGGAGCCTCAGAAAATGGAAAGTGTACCATTCACATCATATTTCTTGGTATTTATTAGCGAAATACCTAACATAAGCTAGGAAGTTAGCTTTCTGTGTGTGTCAAATCCGGTGTTGTCTGGCACTGCCTACATTCAACCCGAATATCACCTCTGCAAGCGATGGTCACTAGCATGCAGTCGCTCATGTGTGACCATACTCTCAGGGTGAACAAAAAACAACCAAAAAGCCTACAGCAAATCAAAACCTTGAAATAAAACAATGGCAAGAGCTACACCAAATCAAATCACTTCAAAACAAGGTGATAATAACTGCTGTATCTCATACCACATTTCAGTTTTACATGCAGTTTTTCTGTTCAGTGTATTTAAAAAAACCCATGAAAACAATGTATGTGAGCCAAGTCTGTCTATGATTGGATGTTACTAACATATCTTTATCCCTTCTTCAACCTCAAGTCTCTGTTCAACCTGCTGGAGTTTCAGAGGCTGGTGCTCAACTATTCACCACCAGCCAGAGTCCACGACCTGCCTCGCAACCAAAAGGTAAGACCCCAACCTTTCTTCTCAGGTCCTCAACAGAGGAAAATGAAGCAGGAAGTGTGATCGGTGTTTTTTGGTTGTTTTTTTAAGCTTTTCAGTTCGATCACCAGTTTGTGTATGTTATGTGACCTCACAGCAGCTGTTCATATCCCTCCTTTAGCCTCAGGCAGGTGCCAGTGTGGGTCACCATTCAGCAGCTGTGTGATTATGTGTCTTAGTCCTTGTGTTCACTCACTGATAGCAAGCTGCAAGGATTCCCACCTTTTGTAAAATGTTTGATGAAACCTTGGTGTCTCTCCACCAGGACTAACATGAACATTTAGAGGGAGGGGCTTTGGATTTGTCCTGGAGTTTTTTCAGATTTGAGATGCTCAAATTTGTCTTGCCACAGTCACCACTACATTGAAACATAAGTTATTAGTATGGAAAACATGGACAAACAAATGTGTTGAATGCTCACAATAGGAGTTTTAAAATCCTAACCAATTTTGAAATGGAGTTGCGTCATGCACATAGGAGAAACTTCACAGGTGTTCTCTACAATCTCAGACATGCACACACAACAAGATTTGAAAATAATGGTGTGTCACACACTACAGGCTTTTATGAAGACTAGCATGCCAAAGGGAGCCCCTCACATGTCTCTCACATAGTCTCTGATGAGACTGACTTGGTGCAACAACTTACTGTTATGTTAGTAATGCTTTGCAGTGAGATTTTAACTGTTTTCATATTTGTCAACAGTAATATGCTAACTAACATTAGCCTCAAGAGCTAGAATGTTTCCAAACGTGTTTTCCTTGGCAACACACTCAGATGCTCCATAATGCTGTCACCATAATCATGACATCCGGATTTTAATTCCTAAGTATCAAACCTTTTTGAAAGTATGGCCCTAATGAGTCTGTGAGCAGTTGGGGAGGTTTAATACTGGATCTGTAAACCTCTGACATTACCAGATAATTTGGGCCCAACATCAGTACCGACCAAGGTCCCAGACCAGATTTCTCCTCCAATTGTTGGGAGGGGTTAACTTGCGATAAATTGTCCCAAAACTGTCATAGTCTGAGCTTGACTAAAGCTTATGCTGTGAAAGTGTGGTTTGAGAAAGTCATCTTTTTATATCAGTTGCCTTGGCCCAATCTTTCAATTGAAGAAACTCTCAAATCTTCATTCAAGTAGTGGTATAAATCACCAGTTTAATCATGATACAATATTAAGTCGATTCCTTGCACAACAATACAATATTTGCCAATGTTACAAAGTCTGCTAGATACAATTTTGAGACGTTGTGATTCAGGGGCCTGCAGTCGATATAAAATGGGATCATCTGCCCATTTAACACAATCTGTTATAGAGGAAGCTGCCATCCCTTTCTTTTTTACATTTGGCCATCATTCAAACAACACATGAATAATAAAAGCACTAAAGTTTACTTAAAAATGGACTCCACTAACACACATAAAACAGCATACGGAATAAGTTAACCTTTAGGGCTTTCTGTCAGAAAGTATTTTCTTAAAAAATTGTTTTCATTTTTACCCAAACCATCATCTTTTTCATAAAACCTAAAGCCCTGAAGGCAAACTTCTCCCAACAGCCATAAAATATGGAGGATTAACAACAATGTAATTTAACAAAAGTATCAAATTCAGCTCAGTAATAACTGTCAAGGTTCAGAGACAAAACAATCAGTTTTGCTAGTGACTCATTATTAGCTTAAGCATGTTTACAGTGCATAAATTAGCCTAGTGGCTAGCACACTTTTTCCCCTCTACTCAAAGCTTAACAAATCACATGTATCTTGATTATTTTTCTTACTTACCATTGGTTTAAATCACTACATCTCCTGAAAGAACAGCATGGTTAAATTTCAGCCTGCATGCACGTTTTTTTCAGCTGAACATTGTTAAAACAGAGCAGCTAATGTTGCTGTAGTGAGAAGTGAGATGAGTGAGATGCCTGTCTAGGCAGGCACGTTGTGCTTTGTCTCATAACGACTTTGATTAAATATGGCACATGCTTTGTCTGTTGACCTTTATTTTCTCCTTTATAGAAAATATTTCCACACTGCTCATTTATTCCCAAGTAAATAATGTTATCCGTGTCTCTTTCTCTTGGCTGCTTTCCATCTGCCTGCTGCTGTTTGACAGTGACACAGAATTTCAAAATAAAGGTGTAATCTTAAAGGGACATTGTGGAGCATTTTCTAGTTGTTTATTGGCAAAAATAGATGTCTGCATTCATAAAAATGTCATCACTGGTGTATTATTGCCTCCACCAATAATCTGGCTTATTCTCGTAAAAGGAGAATTTCGGATTTGTTTGTACATTGGGTGGGTAAGTCGTGTGGGGGGGTTCAATAACGTTTCGCCATCTTGAAAATACATCCGCCAGCAAGGGACATATAGCACTACCAGGGAATAGCCCCGCCTTCAGCGTTTTCGTTGAGAGCCAGGCCAGCGCTGCGTGACTGAGAAGCTGAAGGAGAGGAGCAAGAGGCGCTTCACTACTACCCCAGCACTACTGCAGCATAACAAAGTCCCATTCTTTGAGCATAATGCAGGATCATGCATATGCAGCATCACAGGAGACAGAATCCTCATAGCCAAGAAAGTGGCATCAAAAAGGCAACGTGGCCAGCTAATTAAAAAAAACGAGGGTCAACATCGGGGTAGCCTTTCCCAGGTGGAAAGAGTTGCTGAAGGAGAAAGGTAATGCAATCACAGACAGTGATGCGAGGAGAGGGATGAGGTGTGTGAGGTTGAGCCACTTGTCAGTTGTCAAAAGACAAGACGTGATTGGTTTGTTTCGATTTACACTTGCCCCGACAGTCCTACATTGTAAACACAGCTAGCATGGTGAGAAGGGGGTTTGTCAACTCGTGTCGCGTATGTCTTTGTAGGAGCCTGAATGAATACTTGATGAAGTATCGAATGGCATGGTTTCATCAATGTTATCATAGCTTTTTGGTACACAGCGGCTACCAGTGAGGTGCTAGAGTGCGCTATCCGTTTGAATGCAATATATGATTTCAACGTTAGATGGGAGAAATTCCTACACACTGTGGCTTTAAGATGATGACATGGATCAATGTTTTCACTTTGCATAGATAATATTGGATCGTTGATCATAGAATATATATATTGATCCAGGTCAATGGAACGTTATACCCCTACATTCAAGCCCACTTGAATTTAATGTTAGGTAAGAAAAAAAATCGAAATGCTTTGTTTTTCTTTCCAGAATAAATATTAACAGTAAGACCTCTTAGCTATGATAAGATGGTGATATTCTATTTTTGTGTTAATGTAAATAAGTTCCATAAAACCAACAATGCATTAGTCTATCTCTCCATATTTTCCACCGTCCTCAGCCTGTCTGTTGCACTCAGCCCAAAACACAGTTGTTCTTACTGTGGATATGAATCTGTAAGAATGGGTAAACTGCTGGGTACTGTACTAGTACTGGAAATTTTACTCTATTAGTAGTAAATAGTGCATTTGCAGGAGAATATTTTCAGTGTTCCTCATCTCAGAGGATCACTGAAAATATTATTTTTTTGACCTGACTTTTCGCTTCACAAAATTGTTGTTTTACTCTGACCAGGAACACAGGAACCTGCCCTTCATGCAGGAGCTGAGGAACCTCTTCTCCCTCATGGTTGGGTCCAAGAGGAAATATGTGGATCCGTCACAAGCTGTGGAAATCCTCAAAGATGCCTTCAAGTCCAGCGAGTCACAGCAGGTAAGCCTCTATCTGCTATGACCTGCTTGGCATAATACAATCCTTAATTCCAAAAAAGTCGGGACGCTGTATAAAACAGAGTGCAGTACATTTGCAAATCCTATTTGACCTATATTTGATTGAATTCAGTATAAAGACAAGATACGATTCAAGCTTAAAGGCACTATGTGTAACAATTTCAGTTGTTCGAGACAAACAAATTTTGCAGTCAAAAGTGTGTCCTAGTTCTTTTAAAGAAAAGATGACTCCTGATGAAGGTCCATGCTTGACCGAAACGTTGACGAATAAATGAAGCAGAGTAAAAGTGAGTGCAGGAGTCATCTTTTCTTTAAAAGTACAAGTCCAAGGGGATTAAGTCTCAGCACCACAAAAAAAGCAGTGAGAATGTGCATGTTCATTGAACTTTGAAAAGTGTGTTCTAGCACATGTGTATTTACCTCCATCAGCGTATCTAAGTATGTCCGTAAGCCCTGAAATTCTCATTTACATATACATTGCGACAAGTGTCTCATCATGTACGTGCACCATCTTGAAAATACAGGTATATACAGGGACACACTTGAGAAATACGGAATCGCCTTTTGCGTTTTCACTTGTCGGTTTCCGGTTTCCGCCTGCAGGTAGAGTGACAAAAAACAGCAGCAAGCAGGCTAGTCACAAGTGCTGGTGCATTTGAAATAAGGCATTGTAAACACAGCCACTCCATGAAGTATCGGATGACATGGTTTCATCAATGTTATCATAGCTTTTTGGCACACGGCAGCTACCCTTGTTGCAATACGTGTTTGAAACAGCGCTGGAGTGTGCTATCCATTTGAATGCAATATACGATCTCAGCACGAGATGGGAGATTAACTTTTTTGTCCCACAGAGTGGGGAATTTATCTTGGGCTCTGCACCCATACTGCAGCAATAAAAATAAAACATGCAACATAGTACATAAACTAGGGCTGGGCGATATGGCCTATAAAAAAATCTCAGATTTCACGATTCACGATTTAAATCGATTTTTTCCCCTCCTAGTTTAAAAAAAAAATATTTGCGGCCTGGTAGCACATACCTGGGGGCCAAAACTTTCAGCATGTGAATAAACCCCAGCTTTTCCACGGTAGCCTATATATGGGCACCATATCTCTTGCAGTATACATGGCGACTGCATCTGTGATCGCTTTCCACCGGACCCCTTTCTTATCATATGGCAGTGTTTCCCTTACCATCATATTGGATCAAGTCATTTAAGGTTACCTTTCCTATAGAACAGGTCTATAACTTGTCCTTTTATTAAACAAACTAAATAGCCTTATGTTACAGGCTGAGCCTGATGTGTGTGTGTGTGTGTGTGTGGAGTTGTGTATGTGTGTAGTTGATGCTGGAGGTATGAGACGTTAGTGCGCCAGGTGTGGTGTGTGACGTCAGACGGATGCGCCCCAGGAAGAAAGTGAGGCATGTGCTCTGTTCTTTACATCGAGCAGCCACAGTGAAGAATCCTACGCAGTTCTGCATGCTGTTTTTGAGTTATTTCCCTCTATGTAAAAGTCAGACACTGATGAGAGAGACTTTGCATCATCCCTGCAGTGCTGAAAATAAAGCGCCGTTCTTTAAAGCAGACGAAGTCCCGTTGTTTATGTGTTGTTGCCACAACGAGCTAACACAAGCTAAAGGAGCTAATGGTCTTTGGAGGTCCCTTTACTACGGTTCGGGGGTCTGCCAGCTTGGCGTTGTTAACACTTATTTATGTTATTTACACAACGGCATGTCATTCTCCTCTGCTCTCTGCGTCGCGCACGGCAGAGTTCGGCCCTGATGTGCACACACATACATACACACACACACACACACGCACACAAAAGCGCTGAAGAACTCGTTCCCTTTCTTGAGAACGAGTTCTTCAGTGCTCGCTGCCATGTTGTTTGTGTATCAAGCGCGCAGGGGGGAGGGGTGAGCCCACTCTGAACTACGGGAGCCCAGCGTGGAGTGGCGGTGGCAGATTTTAAATAGAAACTTGATTTTCATTAAAACAAATCGGCCTAAACTACAAATTTGAATTAATCGATAAAATCGATTTATCGCCCAGCCCTAACATAAACAAATCAACATTATACACCAACGTAGCAATGACTTAAGAAACACAAAAAGATAAATGAATAAATAGCATCAAATTCCAATATTGTAACTAAAACAAAGTATAATTAATCCGCAAATTGATAAACTTTATTTATTTTTTGCATACATACAATCATTCTGATTTTGATGCCAGCAATATGTTATAATAAAGTTGGGATGGCATGTTTACCACTGTGTTACATCACCTTTCCTTTTTTTAAAGGGAACTGAGGACACTAGTTGTTTTGAAAGTCAAATTCTTTCCCATTCTTGATTGATATACGACTTAATTTGTTAACAGTCTGGGTTCTCCATTGTCATAGTTTGTGCTTCATAATGTGCCACACATGTTCAATAGGAGTCAGGTCTGGTCTGCAGGCAGGTCAGTCTAGTATCTGCATTCTTTTGCTATGAAGCCACACTGTTGGAACATGTGTAGAATGTGTCTCATTGTCTTGCTGGAATAAGCAGGGAAGTCCCTGAAAAATATGTTATGTGGAGGGCAGCATATGTTGCTCCAAAACCTGTATGTACCTTTCAGCATTCATGATGCCTTCACAGATGTGAAGTTACCCATGATGCCATGGGCACTAACATGCCTTAATACCATCACAGAAGCTGGCTTTGTACTTTGTCCTGGTAACAACCTGGATGGTCCATTTTTCTCTTTAGCCCGGTGGACACAACATCCATGATGTCCAAAAACAATCTGAAATGTGGACTTGTCAGATCACAGCACACTTTTTTACTTTGTGTCAGTCCATCTCAGAGGAGCTTGGGCCCAGAAATTCATTAACATTTTTTAAAGCTTAACCCTTGGGCCCAAACGATAGTGCGTCCAAATTCACACCTGTTCTTCTCTATGGATTTTCTCCGCGACCGTGCATCATAGCGAGAAGCCACGCATATCACGTGAAACAGTGGAACCGTAGCTTTCTGACAAGACCAAGCACTTGTCGGTAGTCCAGTGTTTTCGCAGTGAAAAAAAATGATAAAGTTACACTAAAATTATGTATAACAAAGCTTTCATACAGCTTTGCACACACATTACTCTTGGATGGATTACTCGCGAATGCAGGGTTGCACAGAAATGCCACACATATCACATGAAAGCGCAGGACTGGAGCTTTCCAGTGATATCACACACATCATTGTGCTGTCATCCCATCACACTGTAAATACAGATCATTTGTCTACAAAATAAAAACCTGAAGAATTTCTTTACAGTCCATTAAACAGATCTTGTTATCAGTCACTTCATATAGTGAGGAATATCGTATCTTACCATGTCTTAGGCTTGCGTGTGTTTCTCCCTGTCTATCCACATTTGTAGTCCGGCTTTCAAGATGCAAATATCTCCATATTGTCCAGTTGACACTCTGTCAAACTTTGTATGACAAGACCAGCGCACTTCACTTTTGCGCACCCAGACAACTGTAGCCTAATTATGCATGCGTGACAGGGCAGTAGTCACTATATACATATATATATATATATATATATATAAACTTTTTTTTTTCAGTTTCAGTTATATATATATATATATATATATATATTTATATATATATATATAAAACTGAAACTGAAAAAAAAAAAGTTCAGGTCAGGTCAAAGAGCAGCACGGAGCACAGAGAAGTAAGTCATGATCATGTCGACAAGAGAACATCCAGAATGTTTTTTTACTGCAAAGTGGCAAATATTATCTAAGAGGAGATCATTGCACTTGGTTGACTATTTTTCAATTATCTTATATGTAAATATTGCATGTTTCTTTTAGATTAATCACATTTTTGACTTGTGAATGAGTCAATGGAATTTCTTGCAATAATGAAAAAATACTGGCAATTATGTCCGCCTGGCACAAACCACAAGTTTTGGACAGCTGTGAAGTGACAGAATGTCCCAGCGTCATGGCTTTTATATTACCAGATTCCAGAGAGTCTCCCCTCTTCATATATGGCAGAATAACTTCCAACTTGCTATGGTGAGATACATGCAAAAATGTAAGAATTTAGTCACACAGATTTGTTTTTTTCATTGATATAAAAATTAATATAAAATACCGGCACATAGAAGGACATGGAATGATGACAAATTTGGATAGCCCAGATTGTCCTGAAAAAAACAAGATATAGCATGTGTATGAAGCCTTTATAATGACTGTGATATGCTTTTAAAAGTAAAGGCAGTAAAAATACCCCAAAAAAGGGGTTTAAAAAATGCAATTATCACAAAGGATTATGCCACGCAAGAGACCCAAAAACAAAAAATCGAGTAGTCAGAGTTGTCATATTGATATTTAAGATTTGTTTGATTCATGATGTCAACTCACATACTGAGTAAAATGCAAGAAAAAAAATCCCGTCTTAAAAGTTGCTGTTAGCCTTTGAGAAACAGTGAAATAGAATAGAATAGAATAGAATAGAATAGAATAGAATTAAATAGAAAACTTTGTCTGGAACCAAAAGGCAACAGAAATTTGTCTTTGACAGGGCTCAACACCAGGTTTACACACACACACAGAAGACATTTAAAACACATCCAAGACATTTACAGGATCTAAAAACACTCAAAAAAAGTACATCAGATGATACAAAACACTGACACTTAAAATAAAAAAAAAGGACAAGTCATGATCAAGGCACTGTAATTCCTCTGCTGTTGAGGGCTGTTATTGCAGTTGGAATGAATGATTTTTTGTAGATGTATATTTTTTCTCTGTCTGTAGCTGCTAACTATTAACTAGTAAAGATGAAAATGCAGCCTTCCATTTAGAGTTGGAGTTGAGAAATGTAAACCTGCCACTGTAGGAACAGTGGTTACATTACCTTTGAAAACTGTGTAGATGGTAAATGGACTGCACTTGTATAGCACCTTTCTAGTCTTCCGACCACTCAAAGCACTTTCTACACTATGAGTCACATTCACTCATTCACACACAAGGCTATCTTACAAGGTGCCACCTGCTACTCAGTTCTTAACACACTCACGGAACAACCATTGGGAGCAATTTGGGTTGTGTATCTTGCTCAGAGATACTTTGACATGGGGACCGGAGTAGCTGAGGATTGAACTGTTGATCTTCTGATTAGTGGACAACCTGCTCTTCCTCTTAGCCACAGCCGCCCAAGCATGTGATAGGTGGCACTTAAACAAATATGTTACGACCTGGCTCTGAGGCCGCAACCAGAAACGAGAGCAGAGAGGGGATCAGTGCCAAATAGCGCTTTGTTTATTTATAAAAGTAAAACAAAAGAAGGCAAAAGGTCCATTTCAGCGACCAGCAATGTAGCGCCCCACGGATGGAACGCGTGTGTAGGTACAGCGGCAGCCACGCGGTATCTGAGGAAGGAGGGATATATGGTCGAGCACATCACCGGGCCCAGGTGCAGCTCATCACCTGATGACGATGACCCCGCCTCGGACTAGAACCTGCCAGAAAGACAACAGCACACAGTACGCCAGAACCACACAGAGGAGTGGAGGGGTCGTCAACCCCCCCCCCCCCCCCCCCCCTTAAAAGAGGTTTCCAACAGGAAAACCGACAACTGCTTACTTTTGTCAACTGACTTCACATGACAAATGAAATCTGCAAATCGGACCTATACATATCCAGATACAATATTTTCAAAAATATAAATAAACACCACTAAACTAATCCCACCACCAGATGGAAAACTGTACTGACCGTTTGTGATGTAATTCCCCGCCAGCCAACCACCAGCTCCGGTGCCTGAAGAAGCATTTAAGAGTGACAGACAAGAAAAAAACGCCAGAGCAGTTAACGAGTCAGACAAAAGATACCTAAGAGCACAGATCTCTGGACAAGGCATTGGCCATTATATAAACCTTTGATGTGGCGGATGTCCAAGCAATAGGACTGTAAATACAGCATCCAATGCATCAACTTGCAATTAGGGCAATGTGTGTAGGAAGGTTAGCGGGTTGTGATCAGTGTACACCATACTCGAACCCACATAAACGTCAAAATGCTGCAGTGCCTAGATGAGCGCAAGGGCTCCTTCTCAATCACAGAGTAGTTTAACTGGAAAGAATTTAACTTTTTTGAGTAAACACAGGACGATCTACACCTCTATCATCTGCCTGAAACAGCATGGCTCCTGCCCCCACATCACTTGCGTCCACATGCAGTGTAAATGGTCGATCCATGCGAGGAGCTGCAAAGACAGGAGACAAACACAAAACAGACTTGATGTTCGCAAAGGCCTGCTGACACAAGGCTGACCAAACAAAACAGGTGTCCCCCTTCAACAAATGGGTCAAGGGGGCTACCACAGTGGAAGAGTTCTTGCAAAAACTGTGGTAGTATCCCACCAAACCAAGAAAACGCTGCAGCTCTTTCTTCGTGGAGGGAACAGGATACTTCTCAACAGCACTCACTTTAGCCTGGACAGCACACACCTTCCCCTGCCCCACAACCTTACCAAGATAGAGGACTGAGGCCCTGGAAAACTCACACTTTGCCAGGTTTACCGTCAGACGTGCCTCACTCAGACGATCGAACAGGCTTTTGATCCGGGCCAGATGTTCCTCCCACGTATCACTGTAAATGACAACAAGTACACAGCACAGTCATTCAGCCCTGACACCACCCTGTTCATGAGTCGCTGGAAAGTAACAGGTGCGTTCCGTAACCCAAAACTAAAACTCTCAGTATAGTAGAACAAACCAGAGGGCGTAATAAACGCGGAGATCTCCTTTGCTCTCTGGGTCAGTGGGATCTGCCAGTACCTCTTTAGAAGGTCAAGTTTACTGACAAACTGTGCTGCACCAACCTGATCAGCACAATCCTCAATTCGAGGCAATGGGTAAGCATCAGGTTTTGTAACTGCATTTACCTTACGGTAATCTGTACAAAACCTAGGACTTTTGTCAGACTTCTCTACCAGCAAACAGGATGATGCCCAACTCGATGATGCAGGTTCAGCAATACCATTGTCAAGCATGTACTGAATCTCTGAGTCCATCACCCTGCGCTTCTCCTCTGAAACACGATAAAACCGCTGACGAATGGGCTGCGCATCACCCACCTCTATGTCGTGCTCTACCAGACGAGTTCAACCCGGCGTATCACCAAACAAACCTGGATAGCTGTAATTGAGAGCAGACAACTCAGCGCTTCTTTCCTCAGACAGATGACCAAACAAGGACTCAAGTTTACGCAGTGTCTCAGAATTCCTCAGCCGGCCACGCAACAAGCTCTCATCCGGTGCTGTAACCCCAGGCGCTAGTTGCGGTAAGTATTTATGCACTAATTACCGCAAACCCGATGAAGCAACCAACAATTGGCGACTCCACCGCAGCCTCGGCTTTGCTCCCGAGCGTATAGCTCCAACCACGTTCACACCACATTAACACCCCCCACACAAACTCCAAAAGGGAATCTGTGCTAAGCCTAACAGGGACAGAACCACCGGCAACTACAGCGGCTGTACTGGACCACTGAACTCACTGCCACAAATTGACCACCAGCATATTAACTCTGGCTCCCAAACAAACAACACCTTCACTGAAAAGACCAAAAACATAAACACCCAGCACTTGTAACCTGCTCATGGGCGAAATATTGATTACACATACTGTAAAGTGTACAGTAGTGGAGTTTTTATGCCTTTGCACTGGCAACAGCTGTGGCAGGAGACGTTAGGTTTTCTGGTTGTCTGCCTGTTTGTCTGTCCATCCCATTGTCGTGAACGCAGGAGGGAATTTTTCAAATGTCTGCATGGACTCAAGGATATACTGATCAGATTTTAGTGGTAAAAAGGTCAAAGGTTACTGTTATCTCACAAAACATGTTGGCCAAAACTCGAGTAGGTATAACTGCAGCTATAGCTGCTACATTAACCACCCTCTAGCTACATGACTAACCCACCAATCCATCACATCAGTCCACGTTCAGCTGCCTTCGCTCCTTAACTCGGAAGCAGAATTCCTGATGAAATTACTAAATTAGCAATTAGCTACCTATGCAACATTACATTAAAAGAGAGGTGGTTAAGGTTAGGATAAGGGTAATGGGAAGGCTACATCTCATTACTTATGCTACTGCTAAGCTAGCGATAAGCTAGCTATGAAACATTGTACTAGTGGTGGGTGCAAATTGTTGGGGCACGTTGTGTACGCTACAAATGGAATACGTCTGCAGGTATACATGTCTCCCATAACTCAAGAATTCATGCACTAATTATAACATTTCACACAAATGTTTAATAGGAAGTGATGACATTTGGTCAAAGGTCAGCTTCACTGTGACACTATCATGTTTTCTGTTCATTATTCAGAACCGTAACTCAGGAAGAGAGGGGGAGACATTTGGTCAGATACCTAACTGGTAACACTAATTTTGAAAATATGGTGACTGTGAATATCTTCTGTGTGTGAAGTGCACGTACAGCTTTTGTTAAATTCCTTCAAAGTCTTCACTAGGCTTGTGCCGATTTCCGGTTTAACCCTTTATGACCTACCATAGAACAAGTCCGCCAGAGCATATCTTTACAATTTTACCTGCTGTAGGGCCATTTTTTGGAGTATTTCAATATGCTATACATCAATGCAACCCTTACATCCCAAATTTTAATAATATGTGTGGACATATGTCCATACTAATGAAAGAAATTGCTAAAAAGTGCAATAAACCACTAAAAAAATTAAAATCGTTTTTGTTTTTACACATATTTTTCTAAATACAGAAATATCATGGCTGTATCCCTAAAAATTGTATATGTAAAAAAGTTGCACAAAATCCTTTCAAACCACAGAAAATTTATTTTGAGTGTTTTCATAACTTAATTTTTGAGATACACTCATTTTTATAAAATGTGACAAAAACGAAAGTTAAATGCACATTGTGCACAATTAGCAAAAATACAACATGTACATCAAAATAAACTATTTACAATAGAACAACCAACGTTCAAAGTCAAACATTACTTTTCAATAGCACCAGGGGAGCTGTGATAGGTCTTGTGACAGTTCCTGTCCATGGTGAGCAATATTTTTGCTGCATTTTTATTGGTGTTGGCACACAGTGTTTTGATGGCAGCCCGGTGAAAGTACATCCTGAACAGCTCAGATTGAGAGGGATCGTCCACATGTGATAGAGGTGGCTGCACACCTGGCCTCCTTTTGGGCAGAAAATGTGGTAGGTCATGTGGCAAGATGTCAGGCTCCTTTTCGGTTCTCCAGCCAGCTGCATCACCAGGGAGCGTCTCTGACCTGGAGCCTCTGTTTGCTGGAGACCGACTCCTTCCTCGTCCTCTGCCTCCCTCCGGGGTGCAGGGCGAGGAGACCCCCCCACTTCCTCCTCCTCATCATCGTCAACTCTGCATACAGATGTTACACAGTGTGTTAGATGTGTTCAACATGAGAGTAATACAATAATGGTGCGTATTTAGTGCAAAATGCTTTCATTTGTGTTACATGTATATTTTCTTTACTTTACTCTAACTCAAAAACAAACAATATTTCATGAATATATACATACATGTCATAGGAAGGATCTCTCCCTTGGATGAGGTCGGGGTCATCTCCACTGTCGGCAGAATCCGGACCAGATGAGTGGAGTGAATCTTCATCGCTGTAATTAGCCTGAAAGCTTCGCACCAGGAGAAAAGCCGTTTCGCGCATCCGGGTTGTTGCGGTTCCATAAATATATGTGTGCGAGTGTGTGGTGAGTGTCTGGTGTGTGTGTGTGTGTGTGTCTAAGTGTTGTTGTGAAAGAGTAAAATACAAAACGAGAGCGAGAGCGAGTGTGTGACTGCAAGCTGAGAGAAATATTTACTACTTCTTCTTCTTTGAAAACTGAGAGAAATATTTACCGCAGAAGAAAGAGAGGAATTTCCCGGGAAATGACGTCACTCCTTGTTGCCGCAGGTAGTGTCGTGAGAAAGACACGCAAGAAAATAACGTGACAGTTCATGCTCACAACCATAGATATATATACATAGATGCCGCACCCTGGCTTGTGGGATGCGTCAATACCGCCGCCATCTTGCCTAGGTGCTCTGACTGGTTCAGACCCATGTCAGACTCAGCAAAAATGCCACATTTTTGCTCTGCATTTGGGTGTACGAACGAAAGAAGTGTTAAAACCAAGCAGAAGGGAATAACATTCCACAGGTAAGAAGTTGTTTTACAATATTTTACTGTTACCAACATGTTTAATGAGATATATATCTCAAAAAGTGATCCTTCTTTTAAGCTAATCAAGTAAAGTAACTATCCTGATCTGGTCCTAATGCCAAATTAAGCTAACGCTATGTCACACAACTTGAAGAAAAAAGGTTAACATTTATATAATATTACTTATAAAATTATGATGCTTTGTCAAACAGCTATGTCGGTGTATGTGTTATTCCAAATTGTCAACTATCTGTTTCATGGCACCAACGTGACATAACGCAGTATAACGTTAGTAGTTAACTTGTGGCCTGAATTGTAACTACAAATTATGTGGAACTGCGTTTTTCTGACACACTTATTTTGTGTGTAGTTTCCCAATAAACACAGATAGGAGACGGGCATGGGTAGCAGCAGTGAGGAGAAAGGACTTTGTCCCGAGTGACTCGTCAGTCATCTGCAGCTGTCACTTCAGACCTGAGGACTTCGACAGGACTGGGCAGACTCCTAAAAATAATACTAGCTACTGTACACTGTATTTTTTGTAAATATGACCAAATAATATAAACAGTTCTGTGTCCGGGCTCCCATGAGCACTGTGGTGTTATACATATGAGATTAAAGCAAAAATTTTGTGTAAACATGCAGCTCTAAGTCATTTATTTTCACTTGTACAAAACCAACATTTGTTAATCAGAATCTACACTGCAGCTCGGCACAACCCTGCTAATACACTATTTTTTGCACATTGTGTGAAATGTGAATAAACATTTATAGGCAAAATTAATAATTAAATGACATCGTGGTGGGCATTGTACATCTAGTAAGAAAAAAAGAATATCTATTACATGGGGAAAGTTTAGTTTAAATGTGTTGTAGAACTATTACTGTTACTTTATCTACATAAGATCAAATATTTTGTTATGAAAAGCTGCATTTTTTATTTAACCAAGTATCCTGTATCATAACTACATGTCTGACAATTGTAACAAACCAAACCGCATGAAAATCGGTTGAGAATTCAGCGAGTAATGATAATTTTAATCATAAATAATCTCCTGCCTCAATAGACATACATGCATTAGGCAGCGCGGCTCCACCTGGGCAAGATGGCGGCCGTGTTGACGTATCGCTCCAATGAGGAGCACCGTTGAATGCGGCATCTACGTATATATATCTATGCTCACAACGTGATGACGTTTAGTCCAACATAGGAAGTGCTGTGAATACCCGCGATCAGGATTATAATGTTTTTGTTCTTAGCGCTTTTTATTGTTTATCTACAAACCTGTCAGTGCAAGGAAACAGCACTCTGAGACATGATGAATGCATGGTAAATTAGAGTAACTCCTCCGGTTTTAAATGCAACAAGAATTATTGCTCTATCTTATTTGGTTGCAATTCTACCGCCATTTAAAAATCAATATGCAAATGGGATCGCAGGCGCTCCCGCTGGTTTTAAAGGGTTAACCGGTTCGGTTCGGTCCGGTTTAAGAGCTCCACCTGGTTTAATTCACGTCAACCGGATAAACCGGGTGGGGGTGGGGGGAAGCTTTTCACATCAGCAGCGTTTCAAGGGTCTATATTCAACTTATCTTGCATTGTAACATGCATTATGACAACTTAATAAGGTTTACGTACGTTTTTAAATGAAATGGAGGAGCATACAAGCGTTTTGTTTAGTTTGTCTCAAAGGCTCCGCGGACTGCGCACTCCGCAGCTCCGCTCAGCTGTCTGTATTCTGTAAAAACTAAAAGAAAATGATCTCTCATTTCTTTAGTTTGTGAACAACAACAGTAACTTGACGTAAGATTCAGATTCTGTATACAATATTAGACATATAGACATATATATAACATAGACATAACATGATGCGACTCCCCCACCCTTCCCACACCCAAGAAAGGCCAGGTGCACAGGCCAGGTAGCTCAGAGGTGAGCAATGCCCAAAGCAACAAACAAAAATACTCCAATGGACTGTAAACTTACCTAGCATTAAAGAAATGTGAAACAAAAGACAATTTCCTAACCTAAAGTCCTACCTTTCAAAACAAGAGAAAAGAACATGGCAATGCGAAACAAAAAGGGCTTCTCACTCTTACTGAAAAACTGCTTAAGGTGCTCTATATACAGTGATCAAACAAAAGAATACAAGAAAACCTACTAATAATTCTGAACAGTAAAACTCAACTCACCCACTCACAACTGATCGAATACTTAACAAGGTTAACAGAATACACACACTAGTTCACCAGAATCAAAAGTTTTTGCCTGCAAGTACTCACAAACAATAGCACAAACACAGTCTAATTTTGGCTTTGTTGGTTGTGGAAGAGTGAAAAAGGAGGGAGGAGTTTCTGTCAGCTAATGGTTTAAAAATCCCCTGTCTTGCAGTGGCAATCCGGTGACAGCAATCTTCTTCGGACAGCCCAATCAGCACTCACCACCTGCCTTGCAACAACCAATCACACTTCAACACATGCACCCACTCTGAGAGGAGTAGAGAAAACATCTCATAGATCACTGCAGACAAATATAAGGATAACAATACCAAAACATAATGACCTGGGTCATAACTAGGGTTGTGTACTGAAAATCGGTGCTTATATGGAACTGGTACCTGTACAACCGATACCTATCGGACCGAAACAAAACACACATTACGGTGCCTCCTTTCCGTGCTTTTTTTTTAAATGCTATGTTTCCCTCTATTGGAATCATTCATTCGTTCATTTGTGGAGTGTATATTATTATTTAAAGGCACGCTAAGCACCATTGGGCATCACTTCTGTTTACACACAACAGAGCTAGCTCGCCCCGCCCCCCTCGTCCTCCGTGACTCTGTCACGTAAACGAGCGATAGCTGCTAGTTACCCTGAATTTACACACCTGTTCAAGAGATAGTGCATCCAACATGAAAATTCACCCATTATCTACTCACCCTCATGCCGATGGAGGCTCAGGTGAAGTTTCCTCACAACATTTGTGGAGATCCAAGGGGAGAGGAGGTAACTTAGCAACAAAACTCCACCGAATGGAGGCTTCAGATTCAAATGTCCAAAAGCACATAATTGAAACCACAAAATATCTCCATACTGCACGTCAGTAGTGATCCAAGTGTCCTGAAGCCCTGACATAAAAAGTTGTTTGGAAAAACATCATTTGAACTCTGTTTTTAGCCTCATTGTAGCCTGTAGCTCTAACTGCCTCTCTGTACACCGCGTTCACGTGTATGTGCTTGCGTGAGACCATGAGACATGGGCACTGCGTTCATGTGTGTGTCCTTGCTTTCGCTGGTCTCCCGCTGGCTGGTAGGTACAGCCTGGACCCAAATGTTTTTGTTGCCATTTGCGGAGCCTGGGCTGCCTACAGAGACCGGACTTTAATAGAGTTAATATTATTGTAATGTTAATTTGTTAAAAGTCTTTTATTATATTTTAATACTGTTAATAGGGTTCATATACCTATTTATTTCTAGGTATTTCTAATTTTCCTCAGCAATAAATAAATAAAAACATAGATTTAATTGTAATTTTAAACTATTATACAAAATACTCACACACTTCTGAAAGGTGGCCCATTTGTGCCACTTTTCAACCTCCATAAAAAACTCAAATTTTGAGGTATCGGTTCAGGCACCGCTTAAGCACCGGTACTGTTTTAAAAGTATCGGTTCAGCACCGGTATCGGAAAAAACCCAAACGATACCCAGCCCAAATCATAACAATATTAAAAGTACAACAAAATAAAATTACACCTTTAAACATTTCCCACATACAAAAAAAAGTGTCCCCTGGGATCTATATATATAAATCAAAAGGTGATTTCCTTCTCTTCTAGCAACATCCTAAGTAATTGAGTTGTGTTTTTTTCCATCTGGATCTTTATGCTCTGCCATTTTTCCTCCAATCATCACGCTGTAACCTGTGACAGGCTGTTACGCTACCATAACTATCGCACATTCACATACAGTACAGGCCAAAAGTTTGGACACACCTTCTCATTCAATGCGTTTTCTTTATTTTCATGACTATTTACATTGTAGATTCTCACTGAAGGCATCAAAACTATGAATGAACACATGTGGAGTTATGTACTTAACAAAAAAAGGTGAAATAACTGAAAACATGTTTTATATTCTAGTTTCTTCAAAATAGCCACCCTTTGCTCTGATTACTGCTTTGCACACTCTTGGCATTCTCTCCATGAGCTTCAAGAGGTAGTCACCTGAAATGGTTTCCACTTCACAGGTGTGCCTTATCAGGGTTAATTAGTGGAATTTCTTGCTTTATCAATGGGGTTGGGACCATCAGTTGTGTTGTGCAGAAGTCAGGTTAATACACAGCTGACAGCCCTATTGGACAACTGTTAAAATTCATATTATGGCAAGAACCAATCAGCTAACTAAAGAAAAACGAGTGGCCATCATTACTTTAAGAAATGAAGGTCAGTCAGTCCGGAAAATTGCAAAAACTTTAAATGTGTCCCCAAGTGGAGTCGCAAAAACCATCAAGCGCTACAACCAAACTGGCACACATGAGGACCGACCCAGGAAAGGAAGACCAAGAGTCACCTCTGCTTCTGAGGATAAGTTCATCCGAGTCACCAGCCTCAGAAATGGCAAGTTAACAGCAGCTCAGATCAGAGACCAGATGAATGCCACACAGAGTTCTAGCAGCAGACCCATCTCTAGAACAACTGTTAAGAGGAGACTGCGCCAATCAGGCCTTCATGGTCAAATAGCTGCTAGGAAACCACTGCTAAGGAGAGGCAACAAGCAGAAGAGATTTGTTTGGGCCAAGAAACACAAGGAATGGACATTAGACCAGTGGAAATCTGTGCTTTGGTCTGATGAGTCCAAATTTGAGATCTTTGGTTCCAACCGCCGTGTCTTTGTGAGACACAGAAAAGATGAGCGGATGGATTCCACATGCCTGGTTCCCACTGTGAAGCATGGAGGAGGAGGTGTGATGGTGTGGGGGTGTTTTGCTGGTGACACTGTTGGGGATTTATTCAAAATTGAAGGCACACTGAACCAGCATGGCTACCACAGCATCCTGCAGCGACATGCCATCCCATCCGGTTTGCGTTTAGTTGGACGATCATTTATTTTTCAACAGGACAATGACCCCAAACACACCTCCAGGCTGTGTAAGGGCTATTTGACCAAGAAGGAGAGTGATGGAGTGCTGCGGCAGATGACCTGGCCTCCACAGTCACCGGACCTGAACCCAATCGAGATGGTTTGGGGTGAGCTGGACCGCAGAGTGAAGGCAAAGGGGCCAACAAGTGCTAAACACCTCTGGGAACTCCTTCAAGACTGTTGGAAAACCATTTCAGGTGACTACCTCTTGAAGCTCATGGAGAGAATGCCAAGAGTGTGCAAAGCAGTAATCAGAGCAAAGGGTGGCTATTTTGAAGAAACTAGAATATAAAACATGTTTTCAGTTATTTCACCTTTTTTTGTTAAGTACATAACTCCACATGTTTTCATTCATAGTTTTGATGCGTTCAGTGAGAATCTACAATGTAAATAGTCATGAAAATAAAGAAAACGCATTGAATGAGAAGGTGTGTCCAAACTTTTGGCCTGTACTGTATGTGTATAGATTTTTGTCAAGCCGCGAGCACCAATTAGGTTTATATTACCAAAGGTTTATGACAAAATCTCTTGACGACATTGACTCTGTGTGCGCACAGCGAGAGAGGCGAGAGAGACACTGTGCTGCTACTAGAGAAGCCGCTGAATGAGTTCCCTCTGAGTGGTAAGTCACTAAAAGTGTCTGAGAAGTCTGGCACTGTTCATAAAACATTCAGGATGCCACAGTTTATTCCACACTACTGAAGCTGCTTCTCTTTTTGAAACCACCACAGAGTTTGTAATAATTTTGCTTTCAGCCATGCTTGTTGTTGCTGTGCGTAACAATTTGATGTCAATATGTCAGCAAGTATTGAGTCTCACGATGAGAACTTTTCATATCATATTACAAATTATACCGGCGTTGTTGTTAACAGTATGACAATGCACAGCCCAAGTACATGCATATTTCAGTCAGTGTGGCAGATACTGTCCCAGTTATGAAATGTGAATAGTTCCTGTTGAAACATCTGTGTGTATGTCACTCCTCTTTTGTCCAAAAGAAAAGAGGAACTTCTCTGCTGTTTGCACATATGTTAAAAGCCTTTATCCCTTTCTTGTGCCTAGTCCTTTCACCCTCAGGCATGACTGCACAGTTTCATTGTTGTTCTTCTGACTCTACTTAACTAGCAAAAACTAGTATTGACTAGGAATTAGCATATATCCTGTAATGTGACATACACGTGTCAATACACAGAACTGATCTGTTCTGTATGCATAAGCATTTGTATGAAGCCAGTGTCTCTGTAGAGGTTAACTGAGGTCAGGCTTCTGCTCTCTGCACTCTGTGTTATATCACTACTCTGTGTATTAGTAAATCAATCAATCAATCAATCAATCAATCAATTTTATTTATAAAGCCCAATATCACAAATCACAGTTTGCCTCACAGGGCTTTACAGCATACGACATCCCTCTGTCCTTAGGACCCTCATAGTGGATAAGGAAAAACTCCCCAAAATCCACCTTTAACGGGGGAAAAAAAATGGTAGAAACCTCAGGAAGAGCAACTGAGGAGGGATCCCTCTTCCAGGACGAGATAGATGTTGTACAGAACAGATCAACATAATACATTAACAGTAATCTGTATGACACAATGAGACAGAAAGAGAGACAGAGAGAGAGACGGAGACAGAGAGAGATGCAGGACAGACGGTGAGAGAGAGAGAGAGAGAGAGAGAGAGAGAGAGAGAGAGAGAGAGAGAGAGAAAGAAGGTGCCCGGTGTATTATAGAAGGTCCTAAATAGGGGCTGGTACAAGGCAAGCCTGAGCCGGCCCTAACTATAAGCTTTATCAAAGAGGAAAGTCTTAAGTCTAGTCTTAAAGGAATACGCCGACGATTTGGGAGTTATGCCCTTTCTCTATCATTTTCATATTGAGATAACATGATCAATACCTTTATTGTGTCTGTGCGTCCAGTGGCTGGGTCTCAGCAGTTAGCATGGCAGCTTAGCTTAGCGAATACAATTGAAGTCTATAGGGGGTCAGTAGCCTACTTGTAAAAGTGAACAAATAAACGTTACAGAAACCCTGAAGCTGGCATTTCTGCACGTGCATTTAAAATAAACATGTTTAAACATTAATTCGAAAAACGAGAGTCCTTTTTAGTCGTTTTAGAAGAAGTTTGATACACGGAACTATAGTGTGTTTACGCCCTGCGCAGAGGGATACACCGGTGAGCAACAGCTGCAGCTGGCTCTGGGACAGGTACGCTAGGTTACTTGATAAAAGCAAACAAAGAGACAAAAATGTGCATTATAAAGCGATATTACTCACTCGACTGAAAGCTGTCCATCAGCTCCTGCAGGCCTGGGGCATTTTTTCGAGTTTATCTTAGGAACATGAAAAAATGTTTGAATCACGGCAGGATTAGTGATTGCTGCAAAGTTTTCACTCCTTGTGATGCACTCTCTGCAGCCGTTTTCCTCCTGATGATGATGATATATCTCTAGCCTCCCCAACAATGGTAGCACCGAATCCCATTCTGTGCAGCAAAATGATTCCACCTCCGTAGGCATAGGTTGGCAAGCCCCGCAGCTACACCACCAATCCTCCCCTGACCTCCGTCTCCCCTCGGCCCCTTGCTGTTCCGCTGCCTAGGAGGATTCAGCCTCTCTTCTCGCCCGCTCAGCATCCAACACCTGGAGTTCCTCATCTGTATACTCCGGTTCAAACAGGTATGACTCTGGATCTGTGTCCACTACAAGAAACTCTTCAAAATCACATTCAAAGTCGTCCATTGCAGCTACTATAGTCCAGAGATATCGTTAGGCTAAATAAACAACTGAGTTTTGTTTACAGGCTACGTCTGTGCCTGTGCCTGCTCACCGGTGTATCCCTCCGCGGATCACAGCACAGGACGTAAACACACTATACTTCTGTGTATCAAACTTCTTCTAAAACAACTAAAAAGGACTCTCGTTTTTCGAATTAATGTTTAAACATGTTTATTTTAAATGTACGTGCAGAAATGCCAGCTTCAGGGTTTCTGTAATGTTTGTTTGTTCACTTTTACGAGTAGGCTACTGACCCCCTATAGACTTCATTTGTATTCGCTAAGCTAAGCCACAATGCTCACCGCTGAGACCCAGGATTTTAAATTCAATTCTGGATTTTACAGGGAGATTTTCGACGGAAACTTCCGCCTTCCTCAGAAATGTCACTTGGTGGTGGTTGTGACGTGTCGTTATCCGCTGATCTGTCAATCAGCTGACAACACTGACAGGACAATCAGGCCACCTGCTGTCTGTCTGCCGCCTCTCCAGGACCACCACCAAGTGACACTTCTGAGGAAGGCGGAAGTTTCTGCCGAAACATGTCAAGGTATGTAACGTCCTAACACGGCTGAGATAAAAGAACAACTAAAGTAATTAAAAAGGGTCCTTATTTTCAACACCAAAACAAAGTAAAGGTCTCCTTTATCCAGTCATATGCTCAGCACTTAACAAACACACCTTAATATTCAAAACACATTCACATAAACAGTGAAGGTGCACTACTCGTCAGTGCGTGATGAAGTGTTTTAAATAGTAAGTCGTAATAAGTGATCATTTTGGGGTGTGTGTGTGTTTGTCTCTGTGACATCCATGTCCCAAAGGCAGTCCTTTAATTGGTCACTTTGTGTGACTTTTCTTTTCTCCACAGCAGGATGTGAGCGAGTTCACCCACAAGCTGTTGGACTGGCTGGAGGATGCCTTCCAGATGAAGGCTGAAGAGGACAGGTAACAGCTCTCTGTCTATCCAGAGGTCACCATGAAAGAAATGGATATACAGTAGCTAAGTGCTTGTTGGTGTTATTGGCCATTACATTTTGAAGCAGAGTATCAAATGAATCAAAAAACTTTGGCCTTTTTTTTTTTCTTTTAGGGAGGGTGAGAAGCCAAAGAACCCCATGGTGGAGCTCTTCTATGGCCGCTTCCTTGCTGTGGGTGTCCTTGAAGGTGAGATTAAGTGTTAGATTAAAACCAGTACAATGAGAAAGTGAGGGTTGTTAAATAATCACAGAGATAAAGTGTTAGTATGGTCTGATTGCAACAGCCACAAAGTAACCAAGTCCTTGCCCCTAGTAATAAAAGGTGACCTTGTCTTAATAAGATGTGGTCCATGTGAAAGAGAAGAGCGGTTGCATTAATGATTGAAAAACCATGATGGCTGATTGACATTGTGCTTATTATGCATGACAGTACTGGCCCAGATCCTCCAAAAGCTGGGTCAGTGGAGTCTACTGCTCATAAAATGACCTTACTGCCTCATCTGCATGTCTGCTAGCAACTCCTCTCTCTCTCTCTTTTTGGGGGGCTTGTCATCAGGGAGGTGTGGGCTGCTGTTTAATGATGAGTGAGTGACTGCTGAACAAGTGAAAATCGGCTTAGATGCAAACGTATATCAAATGGCTTATTGCTTTTTCTTTTACGCTCTTTGCTTTCCTACTCCTCTGTCACATCTGGCTTCTGTCACCTCTCTTTCAGTTAGGTAAGAAAACATGGCTATGGCTGCTTATCTGTCTATTTTAATGTGGATTTTCACAGGTAAAAAATTTGAAAACACAGAGATGTTTGGACAGTACCCACTACAAGTGAACGGCTTCAAGGATCTCCATGAATGTCTTGAGGCAGCAATGATTGAGGGCGAGATTGAGTCCCTGCACTCGGCAGAGAACTCTGCCAGGTCCGGACAAGAGGTCAGTGTCAAAGCAGTATTACAACAGCTGTCTTTATTGAACTGCTCAGGAAATACTGATGAACATTCTTAGAAGTTCTACAAAATAAATGAGTGTTTTTATCCTCAGACAACAAGCAAGAGGTCCACTAGCAGTAACCAATAGTCATTAGCGATTAACATGGGAGTTACAGCTTGTATGTGTTGGAGAATTTTGAGTCCCTGCCTGCAAACATTATTAGACATTATAAAGTCCTTTTTATAGTCACATACATGTCCTTAAAGGGCCAGTGTGTAAAATGGGTTGAAAACAGTGACATCAGTGGTCAAATTCTAGATTGCAGGGCTCACTCGCTCACCCCTCCCATCGGGTAAATGACGGTGGCCTCGTAGGGACAAAAAGCCTTGCGCACGACTTTTTCAGGAGTAGGTCTATCTAGTGACAAGGTGAATGTTTATTTAGAAATCTAAGCCATGTTACTATATTGTAATGAATCCCTCACGAGCAGGAGACCAGAGGAGCGTTCGGGAAAAAGGCCCGTTTATTTGAGCACTCCAAAAACTCCGGTAACACTCCACTCCGTCCCAAACTCTGACTCTTCTAGTGTAACAGACACACTTCATAATTTTACACACATACTCGTTTACCATAACCGAGTGGGGACCCCCCTCCCCTCTCTGCTCCACCAATCTCCAGCCCACACACTGACTGACAGCGTAGCCGGTAAACAGAGCTCAGCTGTTGATTTAGCCTAGCAATATCTCTGGACTATAGTAGCTGCAATGGACGACTTTGAACGCGATTTTGAAGAGTTTCTTGTAGCGGACATAGACCCAGAGCCATACCTGTTTGAGCCAGAGCATACAGATGAGGAACTCCATGTGTTTGATGCTGAGTGGGTGAGAAGAGAGGCTGAATGCACAGAATGGGATTCGGTGCTACTGCTACCATCGTTGGGGAGATATATCATCAGGAGGAAAAGCACCGCAGAGAGTGCATCACAAGGAGTGAAGTTGCGTCTTCTTTTCCTCGCAGATGATGGTTCGGGTTCATTCTCTGTTGGCGTGGACGTGCAAGAGTCTGGTTAATAATTCCACTAACACAAACGAAATGAGCAGATGACAATGCTGCGCGCAAAACAACAGTGTAGTGCGCGCGTGCAAGCCTGTATCACTTGTTTTCATTTGGATGATGTACTGCTGGATCGAAGATCATAGAGCGCTAGTATTATCCACGACTTTGGGCTTGTTTTTTGTAAAGTCGCTTACAAATATTGGTAGTCGTGGGTTGCGTTTTTTTTGGGCTTGTTAAGTGGAGTTGCTTATTTGGGCTTGCTCTCTAAAAATCGCCTTTCTCTATATATATCCGTCTAATAAGTTACTTAAATGCATGATAGTATGTCGGACTGCAGGATGTTTCCACAGCTCCGCTCCCTCTGCCCCTCTCCTTCGCTGCATACAGGTGATGGCCAGTCACTGAGACTTTTCACATTTAAATTGCGCGATTAATGGAGGTTCTTTAACTGTTTTTCTAACAAGTGGGCGAAATATGGAAAGAATACAATAAAGATTTGTAGAAAGAGAGAGGATTAAGTGTATGCAGTGTATGCATCGAGACACGACACAACAATTAAACATCAACTTCACATTTAATTGCATTTAACCTTAATCAGTGATTGCTCGATGAGATTCATAATGCATGTAAAGAACCTACGTGTATTATGGCTTTATAATGGCTGATCAATAACAGAAATCAATGCTGTGGCTAACGTTACCTGGGGGTGCATCATGTGTATTAGCTAAGTTTTGCTAGAGAATATAGCAACACACGGAAATTTGATAAAGCCTTCTCTTCATTCATGTTAATATGTTAGTCACACACACATTAACAGACGCGCACCCCTTACTCACTCATTCACACATTCATGCAGACATGCACCCTCCTAATCACTCACACACACACAGTAGAAAATGGAGCACACACACAGTAGTAGTAGTAGCCTAAATGCACAAATTGAGTACAGCAGGTATATTAATTTGTATTGCAGTAAGTAGGGTCAGCAGGTGTAAGGCACCCCTTGACCACAGTGAATGAGTCTAAACTACCCAGTCACAGGAACATAAAGTATGATTATTATGAAGGCCATGTAATAAGTATCAGTTTTAAAAAAAAAAAGTATACACTTAAGTCACAGAGTCTTACTTTGCACAGCTTTGTGCAGAGGGTTCCACCAGGTTCAACGGAGCGAGCAGCTGAGTTTACAGACAGCAGATGCGTCATTCGATCTGTCACAACTGTTTAAGTGTACCCTGAAGACAAATGTTTTTGCAATTAAAGCAATAAAAATTGGTAATTTATCTCATTTCAGAGACTTTTTCATTATTTTCTCTTTTATATATTACACTTGCCCTTAAAGAGGCAACAGACAGGATTCGTTTTTTTTTTTTTTAGCTTGGCGCCACCTAGCATCAGTGGTGTTGTGTCGCACTGTTGCAATGACCAAATTGACCGTGGGGATCAGAGATAATCAATAAAATGTAGGCTGTAAAGCCACCGTTATACCTCTATGTACAGTATATGTAGAATGAGAGGGTGTGTGGACACTACTAAATAAATGAGTGAAGAGACTGAGCAACAATTATCAGATTTATCTGAAGAAAAAACAAATAGCAATGGAAATAATTATACCAGAATGCACAGCACCAGTATAAACAACTCACAGTAAATTATACCAATATGTACAGCATCAGTAGAAACAACAGTAGACACAGGGGAATTATACCAATATGCACATGTAAACAGTCCTGATTCTAGAATAAATGGTACTGTATGGAAACGATGCGGCTGGTTGGAGCTCAAATTGAATGGGAAACAAAGTTCAGTGTTCACTTAGGTGGGCATAACTTAGCTGGGCGATGTCTGTCGATAGCTGCCTCCATGAGAAGAGAACAGAAGGAAGGGAGGGGGGTATCACTGTCTGAGGGCTGCCGTAGAATGGCAACAAGGATGTCAGCTGACCAGCACTCGCTACCCGGTCCCTGGTTGCGGCGATTTGCGATGCTTTTATCACTCTCCTTTTTGCTCTTCTTTGCCTCCTCACACAGAGGAGCTCGTTTTCTTTTGCTAGGCTGTTTTTCACTTGTTTCCAAACTTTGTCCGTCTGCCATTGTGCTCGTGACTCGACTATCTCGTGCCCAACTCCTCATAAGGACCAGCTTCAGTCCCTGATTGGCTGACTGACCAATTTCGCAATATATGACATGTTTCCTGCCGTAAAGCAGATTTTTTCCACGAAATTTCGGCACCGGTGGCAGAAGCTTATTGCAAAGATTGCAAAGCCACTAAGTAACCTATGTAAACGCTGATAGTCTGATTTTACTGTGGCCACTACCCTGTGCAACCCACATTATTTTCATAATGATATATTTAGGAAAAGATGCTATCTGTTGCCTCTTTAAATAAAGCTAAAGTAATTTATGAAAACACGCAGTATTTCTTATCAGAATAATCGATAGAATACTTGATTACTAAAAGATTTGATAGCTGCAGCCCAAGTCAACAGTAGGGCTGCGTGATTCTTGGTAAACTGTTAATCACCATTTGTCTCCATAAGAACTGAGATCATGATTCTCACACACAATTCTTATTTTTTCAACAAAAATTTTGATTGCACTCTTAGATGCTCAAGTGAAAAAAAACGCATCTGAGATGCTTGCTGTGTAGACAGGTCTTTAAATGGACAATATTGACATTAGACATATCAAAGTGCTTGACTAAGATTTAACATATATCAAAGTACTGGACTTCAACTTAAAAGTTTCATGTAACAACAACAACAAAAAACAACCCTCAAGTCTCTTTTGGTCTCCGAATTTAGATCATCAAAGTGATGAACTTTAATGCTGCTGAATGTAAAAAATAGAATGTAAAGTTACAGCTTTAGAATAAATAACACACACACACACTGACCATTATATGACGCTTTTGTCTTGAGATAAGCAGCTGTAAAACAGCATTTATTCCATTTCCTATAAATTATTGACAATAGTCCCACGTTTTGTTATTTCATAGCTTTTATTGTTAGGCAACCAAAATAGGCAGTCTTGAGTTTCTGTCTGCAGTGACTTAACATGAATCCTATCCATCTGAAAGTGAACATGTAACAGTAAAATAAGGCAGATATCTGAAAGTTCAAACAGCAACGCAGGAGAAAAACTGAACTTCAACCCACAAAGATTCATTTTAGTGCTACAAGCTTAAAACACACAGACACCTTGAAAACTCAGGGCTGTTGTACAGACGAGTTGAGCCGCAACGTATGCTTTTCAGAGGGAACTGTCAGCTTCAGCTCGACTAGTTTGGGGTTGAAGTGTCTATCTTTGGTTTTAGGTGGATTACAATAATAAATTAAACTGGTTTGGAAGATTTTATTGCACTTACAGTTATGTAACGAGAGGTGGTTCACTCAAGTAACGTATTGTGTTGGTGGTGTGTCTCTCTCCTCCCTTCTCCCTGCCCCATGTCAGTCTGCATTGGTGAAGCACAAAACAGAGGAGGGAAGGAGGAGGGAGAGAAATGCAGCCATCCTGCAGCCCTAGTTAACATTCAGCTCAAACTTTTGAAACATTTGCATTATATTTATGCATCAACATAATGAACAACATAATTGTGCATAATAGCAAAGATTTGTTAATAGCACTGTGGTCCAACAAGAAGTCAGAGACTTCACTCTTTCACAAAACAAGTTGGAGTCTGCACCTATCTCTTAGGAGAAGACAATCATTTGAAATCATTTGGGATTACCAAACATGACAAGGGAGGGAAGGAGCATTCGAGACAAAAGGGTCAGTAGCTCAGTCCATAGGGACTTGGGTTGGGAACCGGAGGGTCCACTGTTCAAGTCCCCATCCGGACCAAATACGGAGCGTGGACTGGTAGCTGGAGAGGTGCCAGTTCACGTCCTGGGCACTGCCGAGGTGCCCTTCAGCAAGGCACCGAACCCCCCAACCGCTCGGGGTGCCTGTCCATGGCAGGCCCCTCACTCTGACATCTTTCCACTTAGTGCATGTATAGGGCCCGTTTGTACGTGTGTGTTCAGACCTGTGTGTAATTGATAATGGAGTGAAAAAATTTAATTTCCCCTCGGGAAAAAAAAGAACGGGAAAAAAAAAAAGAACGGAAGTGACAATCCATCCACATCATATAGAAATACAGGCTTTTGTAATGGTAAGCAGAGGTGATAAGTGTGAAATCATAAATATTTGAGACAGGGCTGTAGTCAAGACCAACTTAATAGTTCAAGTCAAGTTCAAGACCATTCAAAACAAAGTCCAAAAGCAATCAAGACCAAGTGAAGACCGAGTCAAAAGTAGTTAAATTCCTGTTGCAGACCATAATACGCCTCACTGGTTCAGGTCTTTATAGATACTTTCATCAGTTCTTTTGCTTTTCTTTTCTTTTCTTTTCTGGGTGTACAGTTTCTCCATTAGCATTTACTATGGCGATGGAAGTAATCATCAGGGCTTCTAAGTGGGTGGTAGGTGGGGAGAGACAGCAGAACGGGTTGCATCTTCCACCAGTTAGGGCTTACATGGATGACATGACACTGGTGACCACAACAATGCCATGTACAACGAGGCTACTAGAGAAGGTAAATAAGAACCTCAAGTGGGCCAGCATGAAGATCAAGCCTAGTAAGTCAAGGAGCATCTCGATATGTAGAGGGAAGTTAAGTGATAGGAAGGTTTTCATAGATGATGAGGAAATCCCAACAATTAGGGAAAAGTCTGTTAAGAGCTTAGGTAGGTGGTTCAATGTAGAGTTTATGAAATTCCAGTATCTGTTGTGGAGAGAATTGAAAGCTCTTATATTAGGAAGTGGTTGGGAGCTCCTAGGTGCCTAAGTAGTGTTGCATTGTATGGAAAAGGGATACTTCAGCTGCCAGTATCTAGTTTAACAGAGGAATTTAAATGTACCAAGGTCAGGACAGAGCTCTTGTTATCTGGGAGTAAGGACATGGTAGTTAGGAGTGTGGTTCCAAATCCAACCAAGGAGAGGAAGTGGAACCCAAGATCGGCAGTTCAGGAGGCAGAGGCAGCTTTTAGGCATGCAGAGATTGTAGGTAATGTTCAGTTTGGCCGGGGAGGCCTGGGGCTTGGCTCAGGCAAACCGGTATGGAATAAAGCAGGTCTCATAGATAAAAGAAAGCTGGTCGTGGAACAGATATGTAGACAGGAGGAGATATTAAGGGGTGCAAAGGTAGTGGCCCAGGTTAAATAGGGACAGTGGTTGAACTGGGAAAGTGTAGAGAAGAGGAAAATTAGTTGGAGGGACCTATGGATTATGGAGGAGAATCGTATTAGATTCCTGGTAGGGGCTACACACGATGTGTTACCAACCCCCCAGAACCTAAAACTGTGGGTAGATGGGGACCCATCATGCCCATTGTGTTCAGGTACCGCAACCTTAAAGCATATTTTGTCAGGCTGTAAAGTTAGCTTGTCACAAGGCCAATATACATGGCGACATAACCAGGTGTTAAAATGTTTAGCTGCAGGCATCGAAGGTAAACAAAGACAGGTAAATTCAGACGGTGTTAAGAATATGAGTTTAGCAATTCAGTTTGTCCGTGAGGGGGAGAAATACAGAAGGGATACGTTAGTAAGGAGGCAAGGGTATGGCCGCCTAGAAGGTGCTTGTGATTGGGGAATGCAAGTAGATTTAGGGGAAAGCTTGTTGTTCCCCAGGAAATAGTTTGTACCGAGCAGAGGCTTGACATAGTGTTGTGGTCAGTGAGTCAACGGATAGTTTATTTCATTGAGCTGGGTGTAGGGGATTCATAGCAAGATCAGCTGTCTCGCTCCTGGGGGAACTCGGAGTGCGGGGACAGAGTTTGAGGAAGACAGTGAAGGAAATGTCAGATGAAGCACCCAGAGCTAGCCAGTTTATCTATAAGAGAAGAAATAATGTCAGTTGGAGGCCAGCAGGGGGAACTACTAAGCGGGGTACATAACTCCTTGAGGTCAGGTGAAGAGATCCACCAATCAGTCCTCTCAGGAGAAAATCCAGGAAGAGGATTATTAGGTTATTTAAGTGTGGGAGTGGCCTATTTGAATCCCTTTTGTTTGAGACCATGCTGCAAGGTGAGTGTGTTTGCTGATCCTGTCAGTTTATCTATCTCCTTTAACTTTAGTTTATATTGGAGTTATGCTATGTAGCGTGTGAAATAGAGTATGGTGAATGTGCTAGGAAAGGTAGTATCAGCACTGTTTCTACCTGGAGCTCGCATGTACGGAGCCTGGGTTTGGTTGAAGGTGGCAGTGCTGTTTGGGCTGAGAAAGCCATGCGTAAATAAGGTAAAGAAGGTTATTGGGTTGGTGCGGGGAGCAGTGAGACCTGGCATTAGGGGAGTGTCTCTGGGACGACAGAGATCACTGTCTGGCCTCCTGGAGGTGTTGTGGGACCACCTAGACGAAACACTGGTGAAAGGAGGTTCCCACCCGATGACCCCAAAGACATGTTAGTTATCACTGCTCACTAGTCTGTCTCGTTAAGCCTTGCCATAATAGCTTATCATAGGACTTAGGAGGTTATTCACTGAGTGCTGATCCTTTCTCTAGAGCACAAACTTCTTGTGTTTATTTGAATTTTGTTGACATCTTTCCTTTATTTGGTTTCACTAAATAACAGCAGTAACAGTCTTCCTTCATGAGATATTTTTACAGAGTGAACTTTATTTTTTTTTTTTCAGTTTTTCGCAACGTAGTATATGCAGTATGTTGTAAAATAATTTTGAAATCGGGCAGTAGGGGGTGCCACCAGTTCCAAACAAGTGCAATGGCATTACGCAAAATCTGTCAATTAATCAATGACGGTTTTTCTAGGGCTCTAGTCAACCAAAGAAATCTTGGTCGACTAAAGTCATGCATAATCTTCGACAAATTGATTAGTCATGGGAAAAAAATCTGCACGTTATTTTTACTTCTGCGGTGGTGTGTCTGTGTCACTCTGCATTGACACCTCCAAAACGCTAGTCGGCGCCAGCCTATGGCATTTTACATTGTATGATTTCCTATGTTCATATGAAGCCAGGATAAATCCCAAAGTATAAATCCCTAAAGGACATATCACACACAAGACTTAAAATGCTATTTTAGTGGAGGCTTTAGTGTCTTCATGGTGTCAGTATACGGCGACAGACAGGAGGTCTGTGTCACCACAACGCTGAGCGTCAGGGTGGGCGAGTTCAACTTTCTTTTTTTTTTTAAAGATATTTTTGGGGCATTTTTAAGCCTTTAATCGATAGGACAGATGAGCGTGAAAGGGGGAGAGAGAGAGAGATGGAGTGACATGCAGCAAAGGGCCACAGGCTGGAGTCGAACTCGGGCCACTGCGGCAACAGTCTTGTACATGGGGCGCCTGCTCTACCACTAAGCCACCGACGCCCTGCGAGTTCAACTTTCTGTCAACAACGAGGGTGTTTTGAATACACCCCCATTTTCACAAGTAACATAGCCTGTCTCTCCTGCCGCAGGAAATAATGGATTAATCCTGGAAAGTTATTGATGTAGCACTTTTCTCCTTATGAAAGTAACACAACGATTATTCGACCAATGAGAATTTAGTTGGATGAGAGCATATCGACCAAATAATCGACTAGTCGACCAAGAGACTACAGCCCTAGGTTTTTCAAACATTACCAAACTTACTGGACTTTTTTAACTAAGCCATTAAAGCATGTTCAGAAAATTAAATGCAGTTGACCAATAGGAAGCAACTGTTTCCAGAGAAAAGCATGGCCCGATAGAGATTTGGACGTGCATTTGTACATAAGGCCTGTTGATAATCTTTATGCAGGCATCCTAAATTGTGAAAAGCCTTGATCCTACCCAGCCTTCAATTTTAAAGGTCCATGCTGGCTTGAACCCTGAAATTGCCACTTGGGACTATATTTAGGGACCGAGCCGTAAGGCAGAGGACTGCTCTGTGAGCAGTCCTCGCCAAAGGCGAGGACCCTATTGTTTTTGCTCCGTTTATTATTATTAGGGACTGAGCCCTAAGGCAGAGGACTGCTCTGTGAGCAGTCCTCGCCGAAGGCGAGGACCCTATTGTTTTTGCTCCTTTTATTATTATTATTATTCTTTATTCTTTCTCCCGCCGCCTCTTTAAACTGGAATTTGACCCCTAAACATGCTCAAAAACTCACCAAAATTGGCACGCACATCAGAACCGGTGAAAAATTTTAGAAAATCATGACATTAACCCCTAAAGTGCCAAAATGGGCTCTCTAGCGCCACCTAGGCACACAAAAATGGCCGCCACGGCCTGTAGGAATGTCGTAGAAACATGAAACCAAAAGCGGCGTGTTCGTCTCATGAAGACCTAAAAATCACGCACTGACACCCCTGACCTAAATCCAACAGGAAGTGAGCTATTTGCCCTTTCAAAGTAAGATTTTGCCTTAAAACTGCCTTTCCTAAAAAATCTTCTTCTCATACACCGCTTATCCAATCGGCTTCAAACTTGCACAGATGACAGATCAACTCGTTCTAATCAAAAGTTATTCGTAACTTTTTCATTACTTGCTTAGTTTGGATTTTATGGGCTCCATGAGGTGAGATGTCAGAAAAACGTCCTGGTGATCCTCGAAAGCTGTCCCATAGGAAATGAATGGCAGCAGGGGGGAGAAAGAGACCAATCTTAGGGCTTTTTCTAGCATTTACAGCGTCTCCATACTTTGTGCTACAGACTCCATTCCAACTCTCAAATGTTGCCACAGGTCTCATCTATTCACTCATGTTTTCATCTTTTTCATATCTTTTACCGTTTTTCATCTGTGCCTCTCAAAGTACCATGAGCAAAAGTGGAGAAATTCTCAGTTTACAATGGGTGTGTATTGCACGGAATGCTGTGAGCTAGAGTGGAGAGGGCTCTAAAAATCGTCTAAAACTTTTGTCTTTAACTCGCTGCCATGGCCACAATTTTCACTGTACAGACACAATTTATACCACAAAACGTAGGAAAATTTGTCCAGCTCACAGATATGTTGACATGGAATCTCTCACACATACACATTTTTGCTGAGTGGCTCCAAAGCGAAGGGAGCACTGATTTTTTTCTCATTCACTCCCATGTAAACTCAGAGGAGAAATTTCTGGAAACAGCTGGGGTGCAACACATTTTAAACTCGCTCCCCTGACCACATTTTTGACTCGAGAAATATAAAACGCGACGCGCGTTCACGAGACGTGGCTGTCTCTCAAAATCACTTTATTTTCTTGCTTGGACCAACGGTTTGGGTATGCGAAGCATTTGTTCGAGGAGTTAAATCCCTGTATAAACAGCCTTTGGTGATCTGCTTTCCTGACGTGTCTGTGTCTGCCACAGGTGCGGGCAAGTCATTAATCGCCATGACAACGGCTGCACACACAGCCACAGGGCTCTCTGGTCTGTGTGTCTCACAATCTTTAAAGGACAGATTACAGCAGCAGAAACTTCATTTGAAACAGAACACACACATTATTAACCCCTACAGTGCCAAAATGGGCTCTCTAGCGCCACATAGGTGCACTAAACTGGCCACTGCAGCCCGTAGGAATGTCGTATCAAGATCAAACCAAAACTGGAGTGTTCGACCTACAAATAACACGCTAACACCCATGACCTAAATCCAACAGGAAGTGAGCTATTTGCCCTTTCAAAGTAAGATTTCCCCTCAAACGTGCTCTTAAAAAAAAACACATCTCCTCCTACACCGTTTATTGTGTCGGCTTTAAAGACGCACACATACCAGTTCAACTGCTGCTAAACAGATCTTCTGTATAACTTTATCTCTCTCATGATCACATTATTTTGATGATTGGACCAGCGGTTTGGGAATGGGAAGAACTTCTTCGAGGAGTTAAATCTCCACTAAAACAGGTCTCTCTGTGTTCTGTCACTCTCTCTCTCTGCTCTTCTGCCAGGTGCACTTACTTCATCACCATGGCAACCGCTGTCACACACAAACTCACAGAAACATGATGTGTGTGTGTGTCTAAATCTTACATGCAGACATGACAGGGGCACAATCTCCATTTTAACCCTTTAGGTGCCAGAGTTTATTGAGGAAAATATTCCATTTTCATTTCAACATTTCAAAAGGCTGTGGCTTGAAAGTGGTGAGAGATAAAGGCATACTGTAAATGAGAAAACTATTCATCATGACCCAAAGTTTGTCATGGGAGTAAATTAACTTATCTAATTTGCATATTGTGACATCACTAGGCAGCAGCCATATTGGATTTCATACATCTCAGTAAAACAACATTTTGAACATATTTACATCGTAAATTTATTTTGTTTTGTGTTGTTTTTGTTGTCTCTTCCTCAAAATAAAGGACGAGGAATCTGATGGGAATAAATTCACTCATCTAATTTGCATATCGTGACATCACTTATCCATACCTACAGCTACAGAAAGCATTCAAACATCAAAACGTTCAGCTCTGTAAGGATTTTCTGATGTTTGTGGCAACATGTTTGATATTTCTAAATAATTCACAGTGACGACATAAGCTGGGGCCCGAAACGGGCGCGAGTGCGAGGTCCCGCCAAACGCTGCTTGCAGCTTTAATTTTAACTTGTTTTTGCTGCTGAGTCAGTTCGACATCCTGGATATATCTTACAAAAATATAAATGTAAATGAAACTGAACATGATGTTGTTAATGAAGGTATGAAATGACTTGTGTAATCAAAGATTTGGTTATCTCATTAGTAATGCATCCATACCATGTTGAAATGCAGCTCAAATTCACATCAACAACAACAAAAAAAAAATTCTCAGATGGTGATATTGCAAACAAAATTTTGTTGAGGATCTGTGAAAAACAATGATTCTTCAGGGAAAATATCTTACCAATACCAAACTCTATATTGTGACACAATAGGAGACTGAATGTCAAGGTTAACATCCAACTTTGTTTCAGCACTGGTTCACAGAACTCCCTCCTGTGTTGACCTTTGAACTGTCAAGATTTGAGTTTAACCAAGCACTGGGACGACCTGAGAAGATCCACAACAAGCTAGAGTTCCCCTCTGTCCTCTACATGGACAGGTAATAGAAATAGTATTATAGATTCTACACTGTTTTTCTCTGCGTTAAATAACATGAATCCCAAGTCTCTTAAAGAATGAAACTTCTGCTGTGCTCTTTGTGTTGTTAGGTACATGGATAGGAACAGAGAAATAACTCGGATCAAGAGGGAGGAGATCAAGAGGCTGAAAGAGCATCTGACACTGCTTCAGCAGCGACTGGAGAGGTACTACTTGAAGACCAATCACTTTTTGTTGAGCCAAGGTCAACAAAGCTCTTGAGACAGCCACCAAGAGTTATTTCTCATGCTGGCAATTCCCTCTCTTTCTTCATCTGTCACTATGCCCTCTTTTTGATACTCTCTCCTTTGATTTCCCTGCATCTCTTTGACTCTCACTCTCTCTCTCTCTGTTCTCTCTCAGGTATCTGAGTTATGGCTCAGGCCCCAAGAGGTTTCCTCTGGCAGATGTCCTCCAGTATGCCATGGAGTTTGCCTCCAGTAAGCCAGTGTGCACCTCCCCAGTGGAAGACATTGACTCATCAGGACCTCCCGGTGGCACAATGGGACAACAGCTGCCCCCAACAAGGCAAGTCTCCTAGCATGGCTGTAGACTCTTAGGCTGCAGTCTAAAAGTCTTTTTTTTCTTTCCTGCCTGAGTGAAATGACCCAAAGTATCTCAGTGGCAGCCATGATAAGAGCTGGTGGAATTCTCTAAATGCTAAGGAGAGATCACCATTTTTTTCACAGGGTTGTCTACATTTATACAGCCTGCATAAAACAATAGGGTAGTAACACACTGGGTCAAGTGTCTCAGATGTGCTTTTAGCAATCCAGATTTGGAACATTGCAGCTTCACCACAGCAGGCCATATCGATAACATAAACGGTTGCAAAATTATGGAGCCCAGTGAAAATGTTGTTGATTTCTTCTGTGGGTCCTTTCCACTGTCACTTTTGGCCAAGCTGAGTCAAGCCATGGCACACCAATTTTTGTTTCCATTATCAGTTAAGATTCACAGTGCCATGCTGAATCGCTCCAGAGATTGATTTTTGACTGAAAGCTGGCCGCCTGCATCCAAGCGGATAGCGGTGACAGCTCGCCAACAGCAGTCAACCCCCAATGACCCCCCTTTCCCCCTCAAACAAGCCTGTTGCGAGACTCTACTCACCTATGTCTGCAGAAGACCAGAGAGAAGGGCTTTTTAAAAGTCTCTGTGTGTTCAGCTCTCAGTACATTGGTAGCTTCTAACCAAATCTTTGTGGTTTGGAGATTAGTTTCCCTCCAGTGCTTCGTTTTTACTTTAGATATCTGCTTTATTTTACTGTTTCATATTTGCTTTCAGCTGTGTAAGTCATGTTAAGTAACTGCTATGGAAAACCCATCATTTACTTATTTTACTTTACTTCTACATAACTGGGGACTTTTATTGTGAAGAATCTTACTTAACCCATGGATAACCCAAAGTTTTTAAACATCACCACTCAAGGTAAGCCGTCACAAGTTAAAGACACACCTTCAAGTGGGTAGCCCTATTGTAATGGAGAAGCAAATCCCTGCTGCGCTGGGCTTACAGGCTGAACCAAGCTAAACCAGCCCTTGATTGTCAGAAAGGGGTATTAGCCCCATGATTGTCATTTCCTTATGAATTCTCTTTTATATTTTCCTTGACCTCATGATATTTTCCATCAATGTCAGGGAAAAGTGTGTAGGAAAAGACATGGAACTTATTTTTAATATTAATATATACTTTCAACATATTGTACCACAATAGCCAGAATCATAATTATAATATTATTACTTTCATTAATGTTGTTGTAAGCTATTACCGTTACCGTCTGTCCTGCATCTCTCTCTGTCTCTGTCTCTCTCTCTCTCTCTCTCTCTGTCTCTCTTTCTGTCTCATTGTGTCATACAGATTACTGTTAATTTATTATGTTGATCTGTTCTGTACGACATCTATTGCACGTCTGTCCATTCTGGAAGAGGGATCCCTCCTCAGTTGCTCTTCCTGAGGTTTCTACCGTTTTTTTCCCCTGTTAAAGGTTTTTTTTGGGGGGGAGTTTTCCCTTATCCGCTGCAAGGGTCCTAAGGACAGAGGGATGTCGTATGCTGTAAAGCCCTGTGAGGCAAATTGTGATTTGTGATATTGGGCTTTATAAATAAAATTGATTGATTGATTGATTGAATTATTTTGACTATTCCATATAGTCCTAATCTTGTTTAACTGTTAAACTTTTAAACAATGATTGTGTAACAAGCAGTGGAAACCAGGGGAGAAAATCAACTTTTAGATGCATCGCAGTACAGACGTTAATGATTGGGCATCGATTCACAAATGTTAATGATTGATTATCTAAATGTTTATAAATAATATGATGCTGACAGAACAAAAGTGATGGAGCTCAACTGCGATGGCACTGCAGCACCCGGACAGTCTACGGGGGACACGCTGGAGTTAATTTGTAATGCTTCTTCCCTCAAGGCAGCATTTACAAGTTTGTCCTAATTTAATGTCCAAATAATTACATTTGTGAGACAAACATGAAAATACATTGTGACTACTTTCTACGCCATCACCCAGAGGCAAACGTTAATGGAGTGGAGCAGCGATCGGCAGTGAAGTTAACAAACAAGACTGTCTGACCAACACACTGCAGCATTAACCAACTTAAACCAAATCTGTGATGAAGAAAATAACTCTCTGCTCAGTCTGTTTTACCTCAAAAATTCTGTGCCCAGTTCGCTCAGGTTCTCAGCTTTCCCTGCAGCTAATAGTGCAACGAAGAGGCTGCCTTTTCACTGCTGGAGACATACTTTCAGTGGTGGGGGATTGGAGTCATGTGACTTGACTAGAGTCAGACTTGAGTAGTATTCATAACTTGAGACTTGATTTTAATGTGAGACAGATGACTTAAGAGGGCTTGACTTGTTTATGAAGTATTTGTATTTTTCCAGACAGTGATAAGGAAAGGTTTTGTTTTTGAAACATGACAACACATTTGTCTCACTGTGGGACGTCCCCGGGTGATATTGGTGGCTGCTCAGAGAGCTCTGTTCTCCTGCGCAGCTCTGCTTGGAGGAATGAAACTATGTACAGCAGCATCATGGGCTTTATCTTGTCCTTTTATTTGCTTCTATCTGCGTGATACGTAACTACCAAGACGGCGTGGAGCTCTGACTATTTACATTCTTTTTGCTTCTTTTTCGTATCTTTAACTTCTGTTTTATACGGTTTTTTTCCTCACTCACCAACAAAACGGACGAACTGGCAGCCCTTGTAAACAACCAGTGTGTGTACCAGGAGTGCAGCATGCTCTGCCTCACGGAGACATGGCAACATGGGAATATACCGGACAGTGTTATCAATCTACCCGGCTGATCCGCCTTGGACCGGAGGAAGCAGAGCGGCAAAAAGAGAGGAGGGGGGTTTGCTATCTTTGTTAACACTAAGTGGTTTAACGCTGGACATGTAACCGTAAAGGACTGTGTGTGTACTCCTGATGTAGAGCTCCTGGCGGTGGGACTACGGCCATACTATCTACTGAGAGAATTTTCAAACACCATCATGGTGGTTGCTTACATTCCCAGCTGTTGCAGCCAGCACGAGTGATGTCATCCACTCAGTGATCACAGGACTACAGATGCAGCACCCCAGCGCTCTCATCCTGATCAGTGGGGACTTCAATCAAGTTTCTCTGTCTCTTGTCCTGACCAACTTCACACAATATGTGGACTGTGCAATGAGAGGGAATAAAATCCTGGATCTTCTGTATGCCAACGTGAAGAAAGGATATAATTCTTCTTCTCTCCATCCACTTGATGACTCAGACCACAACCTGATACTCCTTGACACCACTTACAGGCCGATGATGGAACAGCAGGCGGCCAGCACAAGGACTGTTAACGTCTGGTCTGATGGCACAGAGGAGGCACTGCAGGAGTGTTTTAATGTCACAGACTGGGGATTTTTTATAGAAGACTTTAGTGATGACATGGAGGGTCTCTCTCATTGCATTACGGACTACATACAATTCTGTGAGGACAACATTGTCTCAAAAAAAGGTTAGCTGTTTTTCTAACAACAAGCCATGGATCAATAAAGAAATTAAAGGCCTTCTTAACAGGAAGCAGAGGGTGTTCATGTCCAAGGATCACGAGGAACTCAGGGCTGTTCAGAAGGAGCTGAGGAGGAGACTGAGGGAGGCCAAAAACAGCTACAAGACTGGGGCCAAGATGGGACAGAACAACACAGAAGAGGTGTGGAAGGAGATGACGACAATAACAGGCTGTGGGAAATTCACACCTGGAGTCAAAGGTGGCCCAGAATTTGCAGCAGAGCTAAGCTTAAGCCCTTTTTAGATAGGAATTGTGCAGATTTACAGGAAAGCCCAGTCTTCTTTCACCCATGGCAGTATAAAAACAACAAGACTGTGGCAAAATGCCGCCTACCTACTTTTGTTTATACAGAATGCGCCTTTTTCGGGGCAATGGGGGGCGTGAGCAAGACAAAACGTGTAGCACAGCGTGTGACGTAAACAGTGACGTGGGAGGGAAGCTGCGGCTAGTTAGTCCTTCGGTGATTCTCTCGTAAGTCAGCTTGTTCTTCACCATTCCTGTCATCTGACGGCAAATGGCCTCTTCGTTTGCGAGGGCAAGGAGGGTGCGCAATTCCTTGTCTCCTCAGTTGCTCATCTTTACAGTGTCCTGTCAGGTTTGCGTTTCGCTCTTGCTACTAGCTGCTCGTTAATTCCTGCTGTCAGCTGTTTCCTGGTTATCCACCGCCAGTGGCTCGCACGTGCGGCGTCATCAACAGCTCCTCCCACAAGTCATCAACAGCCCCTCCCATTGCGGAAGGCCGCCTCGGTCTTTTTAAACTAAAAGGGTTCCGCCAATATGACTACCCTACGAGGCGGAAAATTGGGCACCTCGGATCAACTCGCCAATCCGGCTCTGTGTGTTTAAACACTCGCAGCTTGCTGGCAAAATGGCCCAACATTCATGGAAAATCTGGCAGTGTAAAAGGGGCTTTATTCTTCAATAGGTTTGAGACAACAAACCCCCCTGTGAGCTCTGTCTGTGGATCCGAGTCCCCACCCACCATCACTGTATCCATTCACACCTCTGCTGTTGACTCTGCTCCCCTCCCCAGCAGCAACCTGTCTTCCTCCCCCTCCCCCTGCTCATCGACAGCTTCAGCCCCCCCTCACCTCACAGGCCCCCCTCACTCCACTGCCAACCCTAAGGCCCCGTTTATATGACAACGATTTCAACTGAAAACGGTAAACTTTAGTTGCGTTTTGGCCGATCGTTTGATTTGATTTGATTTTTATTTGTCTCAAACAAGCACAAGCATAAAAACAGGCAGTATATGTAATAAAAAAAAAAAAAAATAGCACACTGTGATAACGTACAAGTTCGAGAAGGGACTGAAGGAAGCAAAGCTTATCATGTTCAGCCCCCCCTTACATTGTCATATAAGCACATACATAATCGATAAATCTGTAAAATCTTAAAAATTTAAAACATTTAGTCTTTAATATGAAATAGAGCCCTGCTTATAAACATACAAGGCTAAATAAAATCCTTTCTAAAAAAGTATAAAGTACAAAATTAGCAAACCAGTTCTTTATAGCTGACCAAGAGTGTTTGTGTGTAGTTGTGTTTAAATTGTTTTAAGTTAATGCACAGTTTTGTGTCCTCATCTAGTTTATTCCACAGTTTTACACCACAGACAGAGATGCACATACTTTTCAGAGTCGAATGGATGGTAGGATGTTTAAAATTATGATTCCCTCTTAAATTGTATTTTCCCTCTCTGACCAACATCATTTGAATGTTGCTTGGTAACAATTTATTACAGGCTTTAAAGGGCCACTCTGTAAAATGGGTTGAAAACTGCTGAAAACAGTGACATCAGTGGTCAGATTCTAGATTGCAGGGCTCACTCGCTCACCCCTCCCGTCAGGTAAATGACGGTGGCCTTGTAGGGACAAAAAGCCTTGCGCAGAAATGAGTTTTTCAGGAGTAGGTCTATCTAGCGATGAGGTGAATATTTATTTAGAATTCTAAACCATGTTACGATATTGTAATGAATCCCTTACGGAAACCAGAGGAGCGTTCGGGAAAAAGGCCAGTTTATTTGAGCACTCCAAAAACTCTGGTAACACTCCAGGAGGTAAAAGACTCCGTCCCAAACTCTGACTCTTCTAGCGTAACAGACACACTTCATACACACATTACTTGTTTACAGTACCTAGCGGGCACCCCCTCCCTCTCTGCTCCACCAGTCTCCAGCCCGCACACTGACTGACAGTGTAACCTGTAAACAGAGCTCAGCTGTTTATTTAGCCTAGCAATATCTCTGGACTGTAGTAGCTGCAATGGACGACTTTGAACGCGATTTTGAAGAGTTTCTTGTAGCGGACACAGACCCAGAGCCATACCTGTTTGAGCCGGAGCATACAGATGAGGAACTTGGATGCTGAGCGGGTGAGAAGAGAGGCTGAATCCTCCGCTCACATTTTGCTGCACAGAATGGGATTCGGTGCTACCATCGTTGGGGAGATATATCATCAGGAGGAAAAGCGCCACAGAGAGTGCATCACAAGGAGTGAAGTTGCGCTTTCTTTTCCTCGCAGATGACGGTTCGGGTTCATTCTCTCCTGTTGCGTGGTAAGTGTGGTCCATTCGCAAACTTTGTAACTAAAAAAACTTTTCACTACTCTCTATCTACGAACTACTAACACTCTCTGCTGTTTCCTCCTCCTTCTTCCTTCCTTCCGCTGTCTTCGTTGGTTTATTTATACACGCAAATTGCGTTCTCTGGCTGGCTTGATTGTCCTCTCGGTCTGCCGTACATACATGGCGGTGCAAGATGGCGACCTCTCTAAAGCAAGGCCCTTGCTATATATAGCAATTATACACTTATATAAACATATTAATGGGTAGAATATTCAGATTCAGATTCAGATTTGACAATAAACCATGCCAAATATTACACACTGGCTCTTTAAACAAAATTTGAACAGTTTTGAATTTAACTAGGTCCCTGAATTTTAAAATACCCGATTTTAAAAACAAAGGATAAAAGGTACCCAGCATGATGAACCATCCTTATGACTCTTTTTGTAAAGTGCAAATCTTTTGTAAAGTGCTTTTGTATGCATTTCCCCATACCTCAACACAGTAGGACAGATATGGATCAGTAAGTGCATAGTACAGAATTTGAAGTGATTTCTGATCTAAAACGTATTTAGTTTTACCCAGTATTCCAATGCTTCTGGATACTTTGGAGCACAAATATTTTATGTGAGGTTTCCAGCAGAGCTTATGATCAATTAAAACACCAAGAAACTTAATTTGGTAAACTCTTTCGATTTCAACATTTTCAATTTCCAAATGTACTTCTTGCTTAATTTGACGATTTCCAAATATCATAAACTTAGTTTTGTTCAGGTTTAACGATAATTTGTTTACATCAAACCAACACTTTATTTTTTGCACTTCACTTCTGACCACCAATAATAGCTGCTGCAAATCCTCCCCCGAACATAAAATATTTGTGTCATCTGTTTTGGGTGCCTGAAAACGCAACGTTTTGAAAACCAGTTCCAGAGTGCAACTTTTTGGAAACGGCAGTTTCTCCGTTGTCATGTAAACTTGCAGTATGCAGTTCCTCTGAAAACGGAGACTTTTCGCACATGCGCATTACAGTTCCAGTCACTAGGCACACCGACCGTCACAACAACAATACCGAGCTCTGTTTGTGCTGCTCACCCTGTTGATTTGAAGTGAAGTGTAGATATATTACTGTAGCAACTCCACCTTGTCGTCCATCCAGACAAAGTTATCTGTGCATGCTTTTGCCACTGTGTCTTCTTTGTTTTGGTTTGTATCACCGCGTTGTAGAGGAAGGCGCTTAAGCGCAGGTGCATGGCGTCATGCTGTGGTGTTGCTTTGCAAATTTACACTGCCACCCATTGGCATGCGTGCATACTACAGCGTTTCCAGTGGATTTTGCGGCTCCATGTGAATAGGGATCGTTTCAATAACGTCGTCATATAAACGCAGAAGTTTTTAAAACGCAAAGGACAGACTTTTCCGTTTATAGAGAAACCATTGTCATCTAAACAGGGCTTAAGAAAGGACATCCCAGCACTCTCAATGACTACAGGCCGGTGGCACTAACGTCACATGCCATGAAGACATTTGAGGCTTGTTCTCCAGCACCTGAGGCCACTGCTCTCTGCCTTCCTGGACCCCCTGCAGTTTGCTTACCAGCAGTGTGGAGGATGCCATCATCTTCCTCACTCACAAGGCTCTGTCTCACTTGGAGAGTGCTGGAAGCACTGTGAGAGTCATATTCTTTGACTTTTCCAGTGCCTTCAACAACATTCAACCCAGCCTCCTGAGAGACAAGCTGCTGGATATGCAACTTCACCCGGACATCACTGCCTGGATTTTGGATTACCTCACGGGCTGTCCGTAGTACGTCAGGGTGGATGGCTGCGTATCTGAGGTGGTGTCAAGTAACACTGGGGTGCCTTCAAAAGTTTTCCGACGAATCCTCTATAGTCGGATGCATCAGCAATGATGACGAAGAGGAGTACAGAGGACTGATTGAGGGCTTTGTCGCGTGGAACAACCGAAACCACCTTGAACTCAACATCAGTAAGACTAAGGAGGTGGTGGACTATCGGAGGAACTGGAGGCAACCTGCCCCAGTCACTATCCAGGGCGAGGAGGTGGAGATGGTGGACTTGTACAAGTACCTTGGGGTCCACATCAACAATAAACTTGACTGGACTTATAACATGGATCCCCTCTATAGGAAAGGACAGAGCAGGATGTTCTTCCTGAGGAGACTCAGATCGTTTGGCGTCTGTAGTGGGCTCCTCATGACCTTCTACCAGTCTGTGGTTGCCAGTGCACTTTTCTTTGCTGTAGTGTGCTGGTGGGGTGGAGTTAAGACTGGTGAGGTCAACAGGCTCAACAAGCTTGTGAGGAAAGCCTGCTCTGTGGTGGGACTGGACCTGGACAGTCTGGAGACAGTGGCTGAGAGGAAGGTGAAGGACAAAATCTGTGCAATCCTGGACAATCCTTCTCACCCCCTGCACGACGAGCTGTGGATTTAAAAAAAATTTTATGTTCCGCAAATCATGTTTATGTTTTGAATTTGTGTTTTTGCCTGTTGCACCACCCACTGCCGTCTACCAGTCTCGCAGTCAGTAGGGATGGGTATCGTTAGGATTTTTATGAATCCGATTCCGATTCCGGTTCTGCTTATCGATTCCGGTTCCTAACGATTCCTTATTTCAGTTCCAAAATAGTGAAAAATAAAAGGTCAAATATTTATTTAATAAAGGTAACTTTATTCCTTTACCTATTAAGAAAATGTTTGACAAAAATAAAATCCTGTCTGAGCAGCATTAGTGCTAAAATACTAAACTGCATTGCATTCATTGTAAAACAGCAAATAAACATCAAGAAATAAAGTAAAGTGCATTCAGTACATAAAAATCAAAATAAACATCCCTGAGAAATAAATTGGGAAATAAAAATTAAAGTGCATTCCGTGGTGCACATTCTGCACACAAGTCATGTCATGTCTGAGCAGCAATGAGGATAAAATGCATCTTAAGTCCATTCAGTTCAGTGCATAACAGCTGCTTAAAATCAAAGTAAAACATCCCTGAGAAATGAGAACTAAAAAATAAAGTGCATCCCGTGGTGCACATTCTGCACATATATCACGTCCAAGCAGCAATGAGGGTAAAATGTATCTTAAGTGTATTCAGTGCATAACAGCTGTTTGCAACAAAAAAAACAAAATCATAAAAAAACATAAAGAGAGGGTATGTTAAAGTATCCAAATCAACAGTTCTGGTTAAGAAAAATCAGCATATCAGCCTTTTCTGGTAGTATGCGTGATCTTTCTGCGCAAATGGTGTCACCAGCAGTGGAGAAAACCCTCTCACTAGGGGTTGAGGATGACTGAACACATAAATACAAAAAGGCCACCTCTGATAGAGAAGGATATGTGGTTCTGTTGTTCCACCACCAGGCAGCAGGGTCATCAGACATCAGCAGTGGTGGCATCTCTTGGTACATCTTCAGCTCTGTCTCAATTTGGTGCTGGATGGATGTGGTTCTGCTTGACAGGATTTCAATTTTCAGGTTGTCTTCATAAGCAAAAAGCTCCTCCAGTGGAGACTTTGTAGCCCTCTTGCAGGGAGGTGGCATATTCTCCTCTTCCTCAATCTGCTCTCCTTCTTCTTCCTCATTCTCTCTTTCTTCCTCCCCCTCTGACAGCATCACACCATCTTCTCCACAGTGATGCTCTGTTGGCTGCTCAGACTCAGTCGACTTTCCTGCCATCATCTTCTCCTTGACCCGCTCCCATACAGTGCTGTCCTCCACAGTGTGTTTGAAACATGCGTCTAATGCAGTGTAATGCATCTCAAGTTTCTTCAGAATTGGCAGGATCTGACCACATGTAGGGCTCGTTTCAGATGAAACACAGAGTGTGGATGTGTACAAGACTGTCATCAGATGTATGAACTCCTCTGCCTTTCTGAAGTCTTCATCTGTCAGTCAAGCAAGCTGGTCCCTCTCCAATGGCTTCTTCAGACGGTGATCATGGTAGGCTGCCTGAATTGCAGGAAATTGCTCGAGGAATCGTTTCATCATCATGTAGAGGGAGTTCCAACAGGTCCTCACATTAAGGATCAGGGCATGCTGAGGCAGATCTACAGTATGACACAAACAGAAAATCACAGGAAAATAGATGATTTAGTTATTATTATTTTGCACTAATTAGCTGTTCTGTAAGACAAACTGAGGGATACTTACTGTTTCTCTTTGAGCACAATCTTTGCCATGGATGACCTCTTCATCCAGACCACAGCATCTCTGATCTTGGCTGTCCATTTGGCCACTGATGCAACAGAATAGACACTTTGGGCTCCCAGATTTAGTGTGTGTGCAAAACAGGCTAGCTTTATGAATTGTAGCCTTTTTATTGCCACATTCATGTTAGTTGCATTATCAACAGTGACAGCTGCGATTTTGTCGATTATGCCAAATTCTTGCAAAATGTCACTAATCTCTTCAGCCAACGCTGGTCCTGTTTGTGATGTATAGACTGCTTTTTTTCTGAGAACTTTCTGTTTCATCTTTCCCTCTATGATATAGTGTGCTGTCACTAAGATAATGGTCTTGGGTCAAGCTTGTCCAGCCGTCACTGGTTATGGCAACTTTGCTGACATCATTGAGCTCAGATATAATGTTTGACTTTTCCACCTTGTACCAGGCAGGAATTAAATGATTTGCCAAAATATATCTGGAGGGAGGTGTGTAGTTTGCATTTAGGGCCCTGGTCATCTCCCTGTAAATAAAGATTGAACATAACAGTAACTGGTATTGTACAACTTTTCAAATCTTTTATTTTATTCTACAAACTTAAACCTCATCCATTTCCAACCTAAATCACATTGTTTTGATGTTAGGAGATCAGTAATACAGTGTGGCAAAAATACACAATTGTAAGAGTTGAAAATATTTTAAATGAATAGAGAATGCCTATTTTGTGTTTATTCTATTTATAGATTCGTTTTGATTTTAATTCTGAACTAGGTCATTCATTTTATAGTTGATATATGTCATTGACGTTTGCAGAGAAATACACATGCATGATACAAAATAGGGTATTTTTGCCACAGGATTTAGGATGGAAATAGGCGACGTTACATTATCTAACTTACCTGAATGACGGAGACTCGACGACTGAGGAGGGATGTAGTCCTTTAACCACAAACTTTGTTACCACTCGGTGACACTCCTCAGCTTTATCTTTTGTCAGCCTCTTTTTCGCCAACGTGAACGGTATTTCTGTTGGGGCTGCTGGCAAGGTACTAACGTTGCTTGTAGCAGCATTAGCACTGGCTGTGTCTCGTGTTGACGACCGCAGTACATCAAACACTGTACAGTCTTTCAGGTCGATGCCATGCAGTCGTAAATGTTTTGTCAAATTTGACATGCAACCTGTCTTGCAGCTAATTAACTTATCACATATGTTGCACTTTCCTCTTCCATCGCTTTATTTTTGAAAGTGAAGCCACACTTTCGAGCATTTCCCACGGTCCATTTAAGACAGCCAGTGTCCAGCCACTCCTAAAAAAAAGCCCCGGCCTTGATCCGGCCATTTTGAGCAATTTCATACCCATCTCAAAATTACCTTTCATTTCCAAAATACTGGAAAAACTTGTTGCCGAGCAGCTTCTTCAAGCTGTTGAAGGAAATAATATCTTAGATAAATTTTAATCTGGTTTTCGTCAAAACCATAGTACTGCAGGGCTTAATTTTCCTGAGTCTGAAACCTGAAACTTGGGGGGGTGGACATCTTTTGCACAGCAGCAATCTTGGTCCGTCTATAATTTTGTCAAAGATGGCTGCTGTGCATATAACCCATTGACCCACACTTGCCTAAGTTTTGCTGATTCTTTACTGTATTGCACCCAGCACCCAGTTGTATTACAATGGGATATTGATTTTTAGTTGTTGTTTTTTTTTTTAGGTTTAAAAAAAGGTAAACTACACAAATTCATGTCAGAGTTTACTTAACGTAACAACTATAAACAATTTAAAGTGCACGTAAAAATTTAAAGTGCAAAGAGAAAACTTGCTCTTCTTTCAAATGGTTAAATTATGTTTTGGAAAAGAAACAAAATACAACAACAGGTGATGCCATTGCTGCGAGGGTCCAAAGGACAGAGGGATGTCATATGCTGTAAAGCCCTGTGAGGCAAATTGTGATTTGTGATATTGGGCTTTATAAATAAAATTGATTGATTGATTGATTGTTTGATTATTGACTGATTATTCTCTCATTCTTTTGGGCTTGTCTACAGCGCCCCCCTGCCTGGACCTCGCCGCTTCCTGGGGCCGCGAGACACAGTATCTCTGCGCCTTCTCTCCCCCTCAGCCGGGGAGGGACGGGGCCCCCTGCTCCCGGCGCGACTGTTGACCGGGGCGGACTGTTTTAGTGACACAGAAATAAGACAGAAGTGCTAATAAACTATTTATTACTACAGCTTTTACTATCATCAATGGGCAGAGCAGCCACATTGGATTTTTGAGGTTGGGATCAGCAGACCTGCCAACCTGTACATATTTTGCGTAGCAAGTACGCAATTTGACATCTAAATATGCTGGTACGACTCGCCCCTCTAAACTACGCAAAAAGCTGCGGACATCTGAGTTCTGTGGCAAATGTGCACGTGCGGTACTCATGTCTGACAACACGATGCAGCAGCGTGGTGAAGCAGTTTCAGCCAATCATTGTAGAAAAGCGGAGAATAACGAGTCTGCCGAACCCATAGCGTAACATCCCCGCCCCCCTCCTCCCTGCCTCCTCCTGCCCTCTGCCTCCCTCTCCGTCCTCCGTTCCCCACTCACTGCAGTTGGCGCTTAAAAAGGTAAACTGTGTGTGTGTGTGTGTGTATGTGTGTGTATTTTAGCCTTTATATATATCGATTGCAGATAGAGTAGGCCTGTATATAAGGAGGAATGCGATTATTTATACAGTTTAAACATGTAGCCAACAAATCTTTTGCAGCAACTTTTGCAGCCACTATCATGGCAGATGAGGAAGACAAAGACAGGGAGGGACAGGGCAGCAGACCTGCCAAACAGAAGAGGGTCCATGTCCCCCAGAAGTTTTTGAGTAAATATCAAGAACAGTGGCCATGCTTCCGACCCTCTAAAGTTCCTCATCATGCATTTTGCACAGTGTGCAATTATGATGTGGGCATAAGCCACCAGGGAGCTGCAGGTAATATATAAATTAGCCCCGGTGATGTGTGCATATGTGCTGTAAGCCAATTTAATTATTACATTCTTGAAAACAAAAACACCTATTGCAATATACAAAATAAATTATTACCATTTTAGTTAAATACATATTAAAATAATTTTTAATTAATTTTAATTAAATAAATATTGAAATAATTCAATGCAGTTAACTTGTGGCTATCAGCTTGTATAAGCACACATATCATATAATGAAAGCAAGTGCAACTTTTTAGTTTATTGTTCAATATTAAAATGTCAAGTGCATTGCACATGATATTTTGGAGTCAGGTTAAATTGTAAAAAGTGTCTATCACTTAACTAGTCAAAATAAGAACTATGAACAAGTGTGTGTGTGTGTGTGTGTGTGTGTGTGTGTGTGTTTTGCAGACTGTTGACGCCATGTGGAGGGCAAAAAACATTTAAAGATTGTGGCCAGTACAGATGCTGTCCCTAAAATTCAATCGTTTTTCCATCAAGCGAGTGATTTGAGACCAATTCGGGCAGAAACTATGTTCACCACATTCATTGGAGAACATAACTTGCCATTATCTGCTGCAGACCATGCCGGACCACTATTCAGGAAGATGTTTCCGGACAGTGAGATAGCCAAACAATATGGCTGCGCCAGAACAAAGACAGCCACCATTGTAAAAACATTGGCTAGGAATGATACTGACTACATCACAGAAATAATGAAGCGGTCCCCATACAGCCTTGCTACAGATGGGAGCACAGATATGGAGGACATAAAAATGTACCCCATTGTGGTGAGGAGTTTTGATCCCAGTCTTGGGAGGGCCACTGTGATGTTGCTCAAGATTTGTGAATCAAGGGAGTCTACTGAGAGAGCAATATTTGAATTGCTTGACAGTGAACTAAAGAAGAGAGGCATACCATGGTCAAGCTGTGTCAGCTTTGCAGCTGACAATTCTGCAGTCATGCAAGGCTTGGGGAAAAGTGTAGCAGCTTTTTTGAAGGCTCAGAGTCCACACATCTACCTAGTTGGATGTGCCTGCCACCTGATACACCCCGCTGCAGAGAGAGCATCCAGGCAGCTCAGTGTGAACATTGAAGACTTCCTTGTTACAATTTATTATTATCTGGACAAAAGCAGCAAGAGGAAGTCAAGTCTACGTGACATACAGATCACGTGTGATGCAGATGTGAGGAAAATTCTCAAAATGTCCTCCACAAGATGGCTGTCTCTGGGGCAGTGTGTGAACCACCTACTTCAACAGTGGGACAATCTCACTCTTTTCTTTGACAATGAGATGGAGGCAGGCAAGAAAAAGAAGACAGGACCCTCATCTTCCTCCAAGTTGCTCAAGGCTCAATCTGGTCTTACTCATAAGCCAAAAGCAACACTCCTCCACCAGCATGCCTACAATGCAGCCCAAGGTCTCCTCCTCTATCCCACCAAAGCTGCCCACACCTCCATCTGGTCCTACAAAGAAGCCTGTAGCTAAACCTGCCACCAGCATGCCTACAGTGCAGCCCAAGGTCTCCTCCTCTGTCCCACCAAAGCAGCCCACACCTTCATCTGGTCCTGCACAGAAGCCTGAAGCTACACTTACCAGTGCATCAAAAGCTCCTGCACACCTTGCTGCAGAATTTGATTTAACCAAATTCATCTTCAAACAAAATGAAACTGGAAAGAGAGCTGAAAATGAAAAAAAAAACAAAAACCAGAAAGAACCAAGAAAGACGAGAGAACAGATCTGACAAAACCTGAGAAAGTATATCAGTTCCTCACCAACCCAATGTCAAAGGTGTATTCACTCTTTTTGAAAAGAACAATACCTATTTTTGACATTAGCAACCAAATACTCCAAAAAGAGGAGCCATGCATACATATACTGCTTCCAACTTTGGAGCTGCAACTGCAAAAGGTATTGCTTTCATTCTGTAAGCCTGAGCATGTGATCACCATGATGGATGAAATTGGTAGAGGTATCAAGCCAACACTGTACAGTGCAAGGGAAAACCAGCTACCTGATGAGAAACTCTCAGTTGGCCATGACACTCAGACCTTTATCCAAAGTCAGGGTAAATTAGAGCTTAAGCCATTCTTCAGAGATGTGAAGAAGTTCTTTTCATCTGCAGCTGACTACATGGTTTCCAAATTTCCATTTGGGGATGAGCTGCTGATGCATGTTGTTGTGGCAGATATTACCAAGAGGCAGTCAGTGAAATTCTCTTCTCTCCGGTTCTTTATCAGCCACTTTCCTTCTATTCTGCCTGAAGAGGTCACTGTGGATCAAATGGAAGATGAGTTTCGAATGTATCAAACCAGCAGCTTTGAGGACAGCATCCTCAGCAAGCGCGCCGATGAAGCCTGGGTTGATATTGGTCATTTGAAGAGAGGAGGACAGGAGATCTTCTCCAACCTTTCAGCAGTCATGCTAGGGATACTGGTTATCTTCCACAGCAATGCTGATTGCGAGAGGATTTTCAGCCTTGTCACCAAAAACAAGACACAATACAGGGCTAGCCTGAGCACTGACATGATTAGTGCTTTGGTGACAAGAAAGGTGAGCATGGCTGCAAAAGGGACCATCTGTCACATGGAGGGTTTCAGTAATGCTCTATTAAAGAAGGCAAAGTCAGCAACCTATGAGGCAAAACAGTCCAGAGCAAGTTCCACTCCAGGAAGGAGTGATGACTGATGCAAAAACTATAGTTAAAAGGGCATCAGGGTCAAGGTCAACAAAATAAAAAAAAATGTAAATAATATAGTTACCTTGGTTTGTTAACAGCATTTTCATGTTTTGAAAGTGTTTCTGTGTTCCATTGAAAGGCTGTCATGATACAGTATATACATGGCTTAGAAGGACATAGCATTTTTTGGTTTTCTGTTGATGGGTTTGGATATTTATGTTAAGAAATAGTTAAAGAATGTAATTACAGAGTGCAAAATGTCTATATTTTCTTTATTAAATGTATTGTAATCAAAAATATAGGTTTTATTGTTTTTTTTATAACCGATTTCCAGCCAGTGAATGGGGAAATTACTGTGTGCAAAGCAATGAAGTTGCAAAAGTCTGCGAAAAAAAGCCGCACAACACAAGTGGTACTCAAAATATTTTGACAAGGTTGGCAGGTCTGGATCAGTGAGGTTCCTCCGACCTGCCAAGTTGGAAATCCGACCTCAGTGGGTGTTTCAGTTGAAATTTCTGATTAGGCACTCTGACTTCCCAGTGCAAATAGAATGCACCATTATTGTCTGACTATTTTGGTACAAACATGTACCCATCTGTGGGGTGGAGAGCCTTTAGAAATTTACTCGCCAAAGGAAAATCTACCAGTATCTGGTGCTTGGTGGGTATTAATTTCAGACCCTCTTTCCAGTTTGATGTTGAGTTCCAGATTTATATATCTTTTCAGCTTAGCTGTCAGCCTTTTCTTGTTCCAATCTATCATTTTCAAAACGACCTTTAAAAACCCAGTATCAGTCAACCTCTTAAAGCCACAGTGTTTAGGAATTTCTCCCATCTAACATTGAAATCATACTGTACGTTTAGTTTAGTTTTAGTTTGTTTATTTGAAAAGGGACAATGTACATTAATCAGCATTTTTAAAAAAAAAATGTAAAATGCACCCAAAATAGCCGAGAGGCTAATTTTCATCAGTAGTCCCTTTGCCAGTTGTCAAAGGCATCAATAAAATACAACATCCAATATATATAAAAAATAACCCATTAAAGATAGCACATTATATACGAGATAAACATTCTGTACGGCACACATACCGTTGAGTGACAATAACCCACAATTGCATGATGCTCCTATATAATAGTGAGGCAAACATCAATGTTCACATGTTTGTGTTTCGATACGCCATTTCTTGGCATTGCGCTTGAATGAATGATATGAAGGAGTCTGATTGATTGTGGTACTGAATTCCATTGATGTGATGCTCTGAAGGAGAAAACTGCCTGACTGAATGTAGTTTTTCTTAAGGGAATTGTGCAGTCTCCTCTCACTGCACCTCTCGTACCCCTATTACCAGAAGATCTGAAATTAAAGTATCCAGATAGAGCAGGAGGAGCTGAACCATGCAAGATCTTATATACCAGACAGATGTTTTTGAATATAATGAGGTTTCCCAACTAAGCAATTTATATTTATTCAGTATATGACAATGATGAAATCTGAAATGTTTCTTCTCTAATATTTTAAGTGCTTGTTTATATAATGATTCTATTGTTTTCATTATTGTGGTGTTTGCAGTAGACCAACTTGTCAGGCAGTATGTGATGTGGGAGAGAACCGTCGCGAAGAAGTACATCTTGGCTGCTTCAGTTGAAAACGAGTCCCTGATGAATATGAAGTTTGATAAACTGAACTTAACTTTGTTCCTGACTTTCTTAATGTGGGTTTTGAAGCTGAGGTTTTAATCTGTGTGCAGTCCTAGGTATTTGTATTCTGTAACCACCTGTACCCTCTCTCCAGAGATGAAAACATCTGTTTTTGACAGGTTAAGTTGCAGACAGAACAGTTTAAGCCAGGTTGTGACTAATAACATAGCATCTGCTAACTTTGTTGCAACTTCCTCTGGTGTTTTTCCATGACCAATTATAACTGTGTCATCAGCATACATTAATATATCACAATTATCACACACAGATGGTAAATCATTGATGTACATGCTGAACAGAATAGGACCGAGTACTGAACCTTGTGGGACACCAGTTGCAATTGCAAGGGGTTGGAGTTATGATTTTCAATTCTAACAATTTGAGAACGAGATGAGAGGTAGGATTTGATGAGGCTGACGAATTCCATGGAGAGATTAAAGTTCAGGAGTTTGTTCAGTAGAATTGAGTGGTTAACAGTGTTAAATGCTTTCTGCAGGTCAAGGAAAACAGCCCCCACTGACCCTTTTATGTTCATTGATGCTTTAACCCTTTCCATAAAGTAGCATATTGCGGTTTCTGTAGAATGATTGGCCCTGAATCCAAATTGCATTGGATGCAGAGAGAAGGAGCTACAGTTGAGGTGATTAGTGATTTGCTTGACGACCAGTTTCTCGTATACCTTTGACACAGTGGGTAAAATGCTAACAGGCCTATAGTTGGAGGTAAGGAGAGGGTCACCACCTTTGAATATGGGAATGACAGTAGCCAGTTTCCATGATTCTGGGAATTTCCCCTCACTCAGTGAGGTATTTATGATGTGTGTTAATGGACCAATTATTGATGGGTTGATTTCTTTTATCATTAGTATGTCCATTCCATATACATCTGTAGCTCTTGAGGACTTGAGAGATGTGATCACTCTTGCGACTTCAGACCTGGATACTAGACTTGGACGTAATGGGGGTTCATTTGTACTACTGCTGCCAGTAGTGACTGTGTGTATATTTTTACATTGGGCAGTGAAACTCTGGGCTATGGTCTCTACTGGTTCAAAAAAGTATTTGTTAAGTACTTTGCCACATCAGCTGGATCATGTATTATTGTGTCATTGACCTTTGGTTGAATTGTATTTCTAACGGAAATGTCTTGTCCAGTCAGTTTGTTGATTTGACTCCACATGGATTTATGTTCACACCAAAAGCTGCCAGAGCTGCTAAGGAGACAGGTCTAATTCATTTTCATTGGACATGTGGCGACGAGAGGCGTTTTGAGCTGCAAAAGCGATGAGCGGCGGCGGTTTGGCGAATTCAGCTGCAAATAAAAGTTGAAGACTGGTTAACTTTATGCAAATTAGCTATGACACGTTTGAGCTGCAAATGACCAGCAACCAATTGGAATGTAAATGTCCATCACTTGTGGAACCCAGAGAACATCCTCGGAAACTTTTCATTCGTACCACACATTCGTTCCTACTTCAAAACAAGCAGCAAGCTGTCAAACTGATACATGTTCAGCCTGAAGTAGCGCTGGAACCTCTCCCCATCCAGCCGCAGCTCCCGCACCAGCCGATGATATTGTAGGATATCGTGAACCCAGACCCGACGGCGGCTACATCCACGCAGGTACCACACAGCAGCACAAATTACAAGAGTGTCTTCTTCCATGTTGAATCGATACACAAGTGTGGACAAGCCCACGTACTCATACAATTTCTTTGTGTTCTGAAACGCTTGTTATTAGCGGGAATGCAATTTATTTGCTGTCCTTATCACCAGTTTAACTAATCGCACTGTAAGCACTCGAACCCAAACCACTGACAATGTTTCCCTTTGGGGTGGGGTGGGGGGGCAGGCAGGCATACGTGACAATGCCTGAACACAACACAGGCTGTGTGTGTTTAATGTCAGACCTATTTAGACTTTTTATTCTGTTTTCATTGTCAAAACGTGAAAGTCCCTCTAGTAGGCAAATGCACAAAGTCACATTTCTGTGCTCCAGCCAGTAACCTGCTTTGCGGCTCCTTTAAATTGAGAAGCATAATCGAATGTTCAGAATTTGACATCATGAGTGACTTGAGCTGCTTTCACTGCCACCAATATTTTACCAGCGGCACTGCTAGAGCGAATTCAGCTATTTTGCAGCTCTGGCAGCTTTTGGTGTGAAAGTACAGATATATTGCATTCAAAGGATAGCGCACTCTAGCGCCTCACTGTTTCAAACGCGTATTGCAACGGTAGCCGCTGTGTACCAAAAAGCTATGAAAGCATTGATGAAATCATGTCATCCGATAGTTAATGGAGTATTCATTCAGGCTCCTACACAAACACACATGACGCGAGTTGACAAACCCCCTCCTCACCATGCTGGCTGTGTTTACAACGTAGTGGTGGCGGGTGTAAATCGAAACAAACCACTCACGTCTTGTCTTTTGACAAGTGGCTCAACCTCACACACCTCAACCCTCTCCTCGCATCACTGCGCCGCTGACAGCGGTTAACAGCTATTAGCGGCTAGCAGCACTGGCCTGTGATTGCATGACCTTTCTCCTTCAGCAGCTCTTGGCCACTGCAGAACATTCCACTTCTTTGCCTTAAAAATGTCTTTGGTTGCTTTTGCAATATGCTTCAGGTCAATGTCCATCTGCACTGTGAAGCATCGTCCAATGAGTTTTGAAGCATTTAGTTGAATCTGAGCAGATAATGTAGCCCCAAACACTTCAGCTTTCATCCTGCTGCCTATGCCTATGTGTCCAACACTTCAGGCAGTCATTGACTGTAAAGGATTTGCAACCAAGTATTAAAACTGACTGTTTAATTGATGATTATGTTAGTTTGTCCAAATACTTATGAGCCCTTAAGGTCGGGGTACTGTGTGAAGAAATGGTTGTCATTCCTACACGGTTCATACTACATTTTTGAAAAAAAGCCTTAAATGAAAGCTGAGAGTCTGCACTTTAAGCAGGTATTCATTGTTTCATTTAAAACCCATTGTGGTGGTGTACAGAACCAAAATAATGACAACTGTATCATTGTCCAAATAATTATGGACCTGACTGTATAGCTTTGCTTCTCCACCACAGTTCTTAGTGGGTCTAGTCTCCTGCCGAGCACTGAGCCAGCTTTTTTAACCAGCTTGTCCAATCGTTTGGTGTTTTTGTCCATCAAGATGCCTCCCCAGCACACTGCAGCGTAGGAGAGTGCACTGGCCACCACCATGTGATAGAACATGGTCAACTCGTGGTCTCTAAAGTCTCCAAAAGTAGATCAGGAGCCAGAGCCTTCAGAGCCTAGTTAGGCAGACTTAGGCCTAGTCTGCCGGAGGACCCCCTATAATACACCGGGCACCTTCTCTCCTTGTCTCTCTCTCTCTCTCTCTCTCTCTCTCTCTCTCTCTCTCGTCCTATTACTGCATCTTGCTAACTCGGCCATTCTGGATGTCACTAACTCGGCTTCTTCTCCGGAGCCTTTGTGCTCCACTGTCTCTCAGGTTAACTCGTATTGCAGTGGTGCCTGGATAGTGTGACATGTGTGGTTGTGCTGCTGCCATGGGCCTGCCAGATGCCTCCTGCTGCTGCTGCTGTTATCATTAGTCATACATCTACTGTTATTATACACATATGATTATTGTCACATATGTATACTATCAGATATTAATATATACTTTCAACATATTGTACCACAGTAGTCAGAACTATAATTATAATATTATTACTGTCATTACCGTCTGTCCTGTCTCTGTCTCTGTCTCTGTCTCTCTCTCTCTCAATTTCAATTTTCAATAAGCTTTATTGGCATGACTGTAGATTAACAATATTGCCAAAGACATTAAAAATTTACAAATAAAGTACAATAATAAAAGTAAGTCAGAAAACTATAAAAAAAAAAGATTAAATATATGATATATAATACAAAATACACCAATCTACAATACAATACACCAATACATAATATAGAAAAAAAAAATGAATAAAGAAAAATGTAGGTTGTGAGTTACAAGGACTGTAAATATAGACAGGTGTGTCAGGTGTTGTGATGGTTGTCCCTCAGGCTGTGGCATAACCTGACATATTTTGCTGCTGCTAAGCTGCTGACTCTGTTCTCTCCAAGGATGTGTTGCATTTTAGTTTGATCAGGCAGAGAATCAAAGTCAGTGACTTTATGTTTTATTTTTGAGAGGAAGTCGGCTCTGATGTGTTCATACTTGCTGCAGTGCAACAGGAAGTGTGTCTCTGTCTCCGCTTGTCTGTGTGGACAGAGCTCACACAACCTGTCCTCTCTGGGCAGCCAGGTCTGCCTGTGTCTGCCCGTCTCTATGGCCAAGCTGTGGTCACTGAGTCTGTACATGGTCAAAGTCTTCCTCAGTTTCTCATCAGTCACGGTGCTCAGATATTCTGCCACCGTGTACTGTCTGTTTAGAGCCAAATAACACTGAAGTTTGCTTTGCATTTTTGTGGTCGATGTCCAATAGTTAATGTAATGTTCTTTTTGTTTCTCTATAATTTGGTGGGTCCAGATTGTGTGAGGGCTATCCTGAGGTCTTGTGCTGTTAGAGGAGCTGAGCCTCAGGACCAGCTGGCTGAGGGGGCTCTTCTCCATGCTCTCCTCTTGGCATTGCAGAGCTTTGTAGTGGTAGGAGTTGGGGACACTTGTTTTAAGGTGTTTATAAAATTTGATGGCTCTTTTTTGAATTCTAATTAAAAGGGGAAATTGGCCTAGCTCAGCTCGGCACCCGTTGTTGGGGGTGTTCCTGTGCACTCTGAGGATGCTCTTGCAAATCTCTGTATGCAGGATTTCGATGGGGTGTTTGTCCCATTTTTCAAAATCTTGATTTGCAAGAGGACCCCACACCTCACTACCATACAGAATAATTGGTTCAATTATAGATTTGAATATTTTGAGCCAGATTCTAATGGGTATATTAATGTTTGAAGATTTCTTTATAGCATAGAAAGCCCTTCTTCCCCTCTCTCTGAGATCATCAACAGCCAGGTTAAAGTTTCCCGTGGACGTGATGTGTAGTCCTAAGTATGTGTAGTCGTGTGTGTGCTCCACCTCATGAGAGCCCAGGAAAAACCTGGTTTGGTCTCCCTGACCCCTGGGTCGTTTCTGGAATATCATAATTTTGGTTTTGTCCAGATTTACTGTCAGGGCCCAGGTCTGACAGAAGGTTTGCAGATGATCCAGTTGCTGTTGTGGTGCTTCATTTGATGGAGCCAGCAATATGAGATCATCTGCAAAAAGTAGGCATTTAACTTGTGTGTCAGACAGAGTGAGACCAGGGATGTCAGATAGTTCTAGTGATTTGGCCAATTCATCAATATAAATGTTGAAGGGTGGGGCTGAGACTGCAGCCCTGTTTTACTCCTCTACTCTGGGGGAAGAAATCTGTTTCCATGTTGTTAATTTTAACAGCACATTTCATATGACTGTACATGGTTTTGATGATGTCATAGACCTTCCCCCCTACACCCTTCTCAATTAATTTTAAGAACAGTCCATCATGCCAAATTGAGTCGAATGCTTTTTTGAAGTCCACAAAACAAGAGAAGATTTTCCTCTTGTTTTGGTGGACGTCTTTATTAATGAGGGTGTGAAGGGTGTAGATATGGTCTGTTGTTCTATGTTTGGGTGTGAATCCTATCTGGCTCTTGCTCAGGACATCATGTTCTCTGAGGAAGTCTTGCAGTCGGCTGTTTAGGATGCTGCAGAACAACTTCCCCAGGTTGCTGCTGACACAGATGCCTCGGTAATTGTTTGGGTCGAATTTGTTTCCACTTTTAAAGATTGGTGTGATGATTCCTTCACTCCAGAGGTCAGGGAAATGTCCGACACCCAGATAAGGTTAAATAATTTTAATATGGCAATGTTAAATTTATGGTCATCAAATTTTAGCATTTCATTTAAAATGCCATCAGGACCGCTGGCTTTCTTTGGCTGCAGTGCCTGGATTTTAGCCAGCAGCTCTGCTTCAGTAATTTGGTAGTCTAGAGGGTTCTGGTTGTCTTTAATGACTGATTCTAAAATTTGTAATTTGTTGAGAAGATTGTTTTGGGCCGAATTCAGGGGAACAGCAGTATACAGACTTTCAAAGTGATTTTTCCAGATGTCACCATTTTGAATAGCCAATTCTTCTTTTTGTGGTTTGCTGAAAGAGTGCCATTTCTTCCAGAAGTCATTGGAGTCAATGGACTCTTCAATTATTTGTAACTGATGCCTCACATGCTGTTCTTTTTTAGTTCTGAGTGTTTTTCTGTATACTCTCAATGTTTCCCAGTACTGGAGGCGGAGCTCAGGGTTGTCAGGTTGTCTGTGTTTTTGATTTGACACATTTCTGAGAGTTTTTCTCAGTTGTCTGCATTCTGTGTCAAACCACTCGTCATTGGTCGGGTCTCTTGGTCTGTGGTGCTGGCGCTTTTTCAGACTGGATAAGTCTGCCACATGGTCAAATATGTTGTACATGTCCTGTACAGCCTGTCTGAGGCCGTCCTGATTGAGGGGATACGAGGTGGAAAGAAAACAGTCTAAATGGGATTGAAAGATTGGATTTTTGATTGCTGTCTGATATTCGTCTTTGCTTTTGTTTGTCCATTTATAAGGTTGTTTTCTGTAGGTCAGATTGCAGGGTTCTACTGTGTGAGGGTCGTTTGCTGTCGTTTTAATGTAGAGTGTGATTTTACTATGGTCTGATAAGGGGGTTAAGGGGCTGACTGTAAATGCTCCCAGGTAGAAGGGGTCTAGGTCAGTGATGCCATAGTCTACTGTGCTGTTGCCAAGAGGAGAGCTATGAGTGTAAAGACCGAATGAGTCCCCTTGAAGCCGACCGTTAACCATGTACAGACCCAATGTTCGGCAGAGCTGCAACAGTTGCTGCCCACTTTTATTGACAGTTTTGTCAAAGTTGTTTCTGCGGGGGTGTGAAGGGAGGGGGGTGCTGACTTGACCAGGTATATGTTTGTCTCCCTGTGTGCTGATAAAGTCTGGTTCTGTACCAGTCCTGGCATTCAGGTCTCCACAGATCAGTACACTTCCCTGGGCCTGTAAGTAACTAATCTCATCTTCGAGAATGGAGAAACTGTCTTCATTAAAATAAGGGGATTGTGATGGGGGCATATATGCTGCACACAGGAATACATCTTTATCTGTGGTGATAAGGTCTTTTTTGATTTTGAGCCAAATTGAAAATTCTCCTTTTTTGATTAATTCAATGTATTGTACAAGGTTTGCCTTACATCAGATCAGCATTCCCCCTGAATCCCTTCCTTGTGTTACTCCCTTTAGTTTGGTGGACGGGGACATTATCTCTATGTAGCCTGAGGGACAACCAGTGGAGACATCTCCTCTACACCAAGTCTCTTGCAGTATAAACACATCTGCATTTTCTAACTCTCTAATAAAGTCTGAGGTCCTGCTCTTAAGGCCAAGAGCAGAAGATCTCAGACCCTGAACATTCAAACAAGAGATGACAAAAGATTTAGATTTCATTTAAAACTCAAAAGACTGCATTTGGTGATCAAAATGAGACAAACTACTAAGTCAAAGAAAATAATTGAAGAGTATCTACATGACATATTATAAAAGGTAACAAATCAATAACTGGTATATTAAATAATCAATACTTATGTACAATGTAAATGTCCTTTTTTTTTTAAACTGTATGAGAACAAGAAATACTCTAATAATAATAATTCATACAGTGTCTATTGTGGTACCTGTCCAATCAGATGAGAGCAAAGCAGGCTGAGCATCTGCTGAATGTCCTTCAGTTCATTGTGTGGGGGGGTGGTTAAGGATGGTTCTGCTGCTCTCCGGACCAACTGGGCATAACTCAGTGGGCCAGGGTGTGGCTCTTGTCGCTGTGGTTGGGGTGGGGCCCCTAGGAACAGGAGTGACTGTGGTCTGGCTTGAGGGGGATCATGGTTGCCTTGGTGGGGTCTGATTTGGACATGATGTGGGTGGGGCTGAGGGTGGTCTTGTCTCCATTGTGTTGGTCTGGATGTTGGTTGAGGATGTCTTGGTGTTCTGTGGGGGTTGTGGGCTGATGTGCTCTTTCTGCGGGCCGTGGATTGGTCTCTGTTGAGAGCGACGCTTTTTAGTGTTTGGGCGAAGATGGGGACTGTGCTTTTAAACAGATGGACGTGGTCGTAGAGACAGCTGATGTCCAGGGTGGGGTGGTGGGCTAGGTGGACATTGGGTCTCCGTGCACAGTCTCTGGACAGGCTGCTGTTGATCCTGTGGATGGTGTCAGGGTGGAAGTCTTTCCTTGGGAGCAGAGTGGATATGACCACTCTGCTGTTGGGGAAGGTGGTGGAGGCTTTCTCTGTCACTCTCTTGAGTGACTCTGACACCCTCTCCTGCTGGCTCCGCAGATCATTGGTGCCAGTGTGGATGATGATGTGACTCGGAGATCCAAGCCGCTCCTCTGACAGCAGGTCTATGGCTTGGTGGGTGTTTGGACACCAGATTTTAGCCACTTTGTGGGTGGGGAAAAGTTTCTTTTCATTAAGGAATTTTCCATTGGAGTCGATGAGGAGGACAATGTCTGTCTTCTCTCTCTGTTGTGCTGGTCTGGTGGAATGAGGGGAGGTGCTGGTCTGTGGGCTGGATGTGGAGCTGGGGGTGGAGGTAGGTTCTTGGATTGGTGGGTCCTGGCTGCTCACAGGGTCCTGGTTGTGGTCTAGTTTTTCATCCAGGTCCTGTGTAGCTCCACCTCTCTCCTGAAGCTGTTCTGACAGAGTGGTGAGTGCTCTGCTGTGCTCCTCTCTCCCTCCTCTGAGCTCCTCCACCTCCTTTGACAGAGAGGTAAGTTCTCTCCTGTGCTCCTCTCTCTCTCCTCTGAGCTCCTCCACCTCCTTTGACAGAGAGGTAAGTTCTCTCCTGTGCTCCTCTCTCTCTCCTCTGAGCTCCTTCACCTCCTCTGTCAGAGCTGTCAGTGCTGCTAGACGCTGCTCTCTGTCCTGATGCAGCTCTCTGATCTCAGTCCTGAGCAGGCTCAGCTCTCTCCTGCAGCTGTCCCTGTCCTGCCTCAGCATGCCCAGCTCTGTGCTGATGGTACAGGGATCAGGCTGAGCTGTGGTGGGCTGGCATGGCTGTTGGCTGATCAGCTCTCTCAGTTGTACTAGTTCTCTCTCCAGCTCTGTGAATTTCACCTTCAGTTTGGTGATGGTGCGGTTCAGCTGGGGGTCCTGGACCTGCTCTGGGCTGGTGGGCTCCTTCTCTTCAGGGGGCTGCTCAGTAGTTAGGCAGCTGGAAGCTGGGACCTGGGAACTGTCAGTGGAGCTAGATCTCTCCTGCTGGGCTCTTTCCTTTATAAGGAGGAAGTCCATCTCAAACAGTTTGAGGTTCCCCTGCACCATGATAGTCCCATTCTTGTATAAGTTTACTGTCATCATGAAAGTATCTGAATCCTCTGCTTCTTTTATTTTTATTTTCCAGCCGTTACAGATCCCCTCTTTTTTGACAGAGGGGTAGTGGGCACTGATGGCAGAGTGCCATGCTAGCGGCTGGTCTGTGAAGAGGATCAGGTTGCTGACCTCCCCGGTCTTGTAAAGATCAGAAAACAGGGTTTCTGGTCTTTCTTTTAGCAGTTTTTGTTTAAATGCCTTCCTGGCAGTCTCATTGGTTACATCAGGAGGATAGAGGAGAGGAACAGCCTCTGTACAGCCTTTGGTGGATTCCATCAGGCTCTGCTGCTGTTGAACTGCTGCTATTTAAATTCCTTGGCAACAGTTGCTAAGGGTCTTGTTTACAGCTAGCTGTGTTATGCTAGCTTAAGTTTATTTAGTGTTCAGCAATTTTTTGTTTCCTCTTTTTAAATGTTATATTTTCTTTCTGATGGTTCACTCACTTGCGTCTTCAGCTGTTTTCCTCCTCTTTGCTTGACCTTTTTTTTTTGTTGCTGGTTGGACAGTTAGGCTAGCTGTCAGTTTGGCAGTTGGTTCCGTTGTTTTCCAGTCTATCACTGTTTTCTGAGGTTTTTGCTGTTTTTTTTCCTTCTTGGTAGATTTTTTTTAAAAACAACGGTTTTCTCTTCTGTTTTCTTCCAGCTCTTAGAAGAACAGTAGTTTATCTCACTTTAAAACATCCAAAAAAGCAAAAATATTCAGGAGCTCATGTTCATGCTCATCTTCATGCTCATGGAATCTCTCTCTCTCTCTCTCTCTCTCTCTCTCTCTCTCTCTCTCTCTCTCTCTCTCTCTCTCTCTCTGTCTCATTGTGTCATACGGATTACTGTTAATTTATTATGCTGATCTGTTCTGTATGACATCTATTGCACGTTTGTCCGTCCTGGAAGAGGGATCCCTCCTCAGTTGCTCTTCCTGAGGTTTCTACTGTTTTTTTCTCCCCGTTAAAGGGGTTTTTTTGGGGGGGAGTTTTTCCTTATCCGCTGTGAGGGTCCTAAGGACAGAGGGATGTTGTATGCTGTAAAGCCCTGTGAGGCAAATTGTGATTTGTGGTATTGGGCTTTATAAATAAATTGATTGATTGATTGATTGATTACTGCACCAGTCCCTGAAGGCATCCACAAGGTCCCTGCACTCCCACTCTTGATTGCTCCTGATACAAGCCTAAATAGCTTTATCATCAGAGTATTTTGTATGTAGCAGGACTCTGAGTTGTACTTACAGTCCGCAGTGTAGAGTGTGAACAGGAACGGTGCTAAAACAAACAGCACCAGTGCTGCTCCTGACCATCCTGGAGACACAGCTTCCAAGCCTGACATACTGAGGGCGCTCTGTCAGGAAGTCTGTTATCCAGGAGATCAGGAAGCAATCTACTCCGATCCCCTCCAACCGGTCTCTCAGTATAGGGGGCTGGATAGTATTAAAAGCACTTGAAAAGTCAAGGAAAAGGATCCTCACACAATATCCCGGCTCCTCCATGTAGGTGTAGGCCCGAAGCAGCATGTAAAGAACCGCATCTTCCACTCCAATGTGCTCCTGATAGGCAAACCGGAGGGGGTCCACAGCATCAGTGACCTCTGACCTCAGGAAACAGAGGACCAGTGGCTCCAGGGTCTTCATAATGTGTGATCTTAGGGCCACCGGTCATTTAACTTGGCTGGGCGCCTCACTATGGGCAGCACCGGGACTTTGCTTGTGTGTGTGTATACATATATATACAGTACAGGCCAAAAGTTTGGACACACCTTCTCATTCAATGTGTTTTCTTTATTTTCATGACTATTTACATTGTAGATTCTCACTGAAGGCATCAAAACTATGAATGAACACATGTGGAGTTATGTACTTAACAAAAAAAGGTGAAATAACTGAAAACATGTTTTATATTCTAGTTTCTTCAAAATAGCCACCCTTTGCTCTGATTACTGCTTTGCACACTCTTGGCATTCTCTCCATGAGCTTCAAGAGGTAGTCACCTGAAATGCTTTCCACTTCACAGGTGTGCCTTATCAGGGTTAATTAGTGGAATTTCTTGCTTTATCAATGGGGTTGGGACCATCAGTTGTGCAGAAGTCAGGTTAATACACAGCCGACAGCCCTATTGGACAGCTGTTAAAATTCATATTATGGCAAGAACCAATCAGCTAACTAAAGAAGAACGAGTGGCCTTCATTACTTTAAGAAATGAAGGTCAGTCAGTCCGGAAAATTGCAAAAACTTTAAATGTGTCCCCAAGTGGAGTCGCAAAAACCATCAAGCGCTACAACGAAACTGGCACACATGAGGACCGACCCAGGAAAGGAAGACCAAGAGTCACCTCTGCTTCTGAGGATAAGTTCATCCGAGTCACCAGCCTCAGAAATCGCAAGTTAACAGCAGCTCAGATCAGAGACCAGATGAATGCCACACAGAGTTCTAGCAGCAGACCCATCTCTAGAACAACTGTTAAGAGGAGACTGCGCCAATCAGGCCTTCATGGTCAAATAGCTGCTAGGAAACCACTGCTAAGGAGAGGCAACAAGCAGAAGAGATTTGTTTGGGCCAAGAAACACAAGGAATGGACATTAGACCAGTGGAAATCTGTGCTTTGGTCTGATGAGTCCAAATTTGAGATCTTTGGTTCCAACCGCCGTGTCTTTGGAGGTGTGATGGTGTGGGGGTGACACTGTTGGGGATTTATTCAAAATTGAAGGCACACTGAACCAGCATGGCTACCACAGCATCCTGCAGCGACATGCCATCCCATCCGGTTTGCGTTTAGTTGGGCGATCATTTATTTTTCAACAGGACAGTGACCCCAAACACACCTCCAGGCTGTGTAAGGGCTATTTGACCAAGAAGGAGAGTGATGGAGTGCTGCGGCAGATGACCTGGCCTCCACAGTCACTGGACCTGAACCCAATCGAGATGGTTTGGGGTGAGCTGGACCGCAGAGTGAAGGCAAAGGGGCCAACAAGTGCTAAACACCTCTGGGAACTCCTTCAAGACTGTTGGAAAAGCATTTCAGGTGACTACCTCTTGAAGCTCATGGAGAGAATGCCAAGAGTGTGCAAAGCAGTAATCAGAGCAAAGGGTGGCTATTTTGAAGAAACTAGAATATAAAACATGTTTTCAGTTATTTCACCTTTTTTTGTTAAGTACATAACTCCACATGTGTCCATTCATAGTTTTGATGCCTTCAGTGAGAATCTACAATGTAAATAGTCATGAAAATAAAGAAAACGCATTGAATGAGAAGGTGTGTCCAAACTTTTGGCCTGTACTGTATATATATATGTATATATATATATATATATATATATATATATATATATATATATATGTATATATATATATATACAATAGTATATAATAGTGTTAAGTATTACAGTTTTTATTATGACATTATTATTACACAAGAGGTAACGCCCGGACCACATTGTCCATGTGAGCAGCATGCATGGATCGCGGTACCTCTTTGTATGTTTTTTTCGGCACCTGTGTTCATAGTTAGAGCAGCCATAATGCCCACCTGAGCTTTTATTTTGAATAAACAGTCGTTATAGCAGCAGGCAGCTCTGCAGCCGCAACGCTGTCTGTCTGAACACTGCATTAGGGCTGTCAAAAGCACCATGGAATTGAGTTTGAATATTTTCGAATGAATTTAGTAGAGTTTGAATAATATCATTATTATTATTATTTTTTTATTTTATTTTTTTCACAAAAAAAACACAAAAATAAGATGCTTATTGCTGGCGCAATATGAACGTGACACTCAGATGAAAACACAGATTCTGACCTCACTGAAGTGCAAGGTATGCCCAACTTCTGCCTCGCTATCTGAGCAATGTTTGGATACTTCAGTGCGTAGTTTTCCACCACAAGAGTGGATCCTGGTCGGCTCGTGGTGGTGTCTCATTCTGGTAACGTTTCATCTCTTCTTCAAAAACGGATAGGCAGGGAGGCAGCAGATACAACACTCTCCCTGTATGTCTCCCAAAACAGGTTACACATCGCGGACAGCACAGTGGGTGGTGTTGGCGCAGCGGGCTCTTCCGTCGGCTGCATCCCTCTCTGGCCCAGCTTGTGCGCGAGCCATCTCCACCCGAACGGGATTCGCTGTGATATACAACATTAGTAATAGTATTAATTAATTATTAATGATATTTGAATTATCAAATTTAGGTTTGAACTTATGAAGAATATATATGTCTTTGAATATATTTCGAACTTCAAATTTTTTTTGACAGCCCTACACTGCATGTGTGTGAGTCAAAGCAGTCCAGTGCGGTAGCCATCACGTGTTGCTCACACAGGCAGTGGGGCCCAGGTGTTTGTGTGAGCAAACACAGGTGGTACAATCTGACTGGAACTCCTGGTTTAAAGCTTGGGTATGGAAGCATTTTGTCTTCATGAAGGTGAAAGGAAAAGGGACATAGACAACAGCCAAACTGTATGCAAGTAAAATATTTTCTTAAATTCATTATGGACCATTACAAATATGCAATGTTTTAAAAGTAACAAGAGGTCACTCAGTGACAAAAATAAATCATGTACAGCGATCAAAAGATACATCTTGGTGCATCCAAAACTTTGGATGCATCAAGCTCCTTTATACCTTTCAAACAGTGCTGAGGTGCTGTAAGCTTCCTTAATGCTGCAGCCCCACTGCCTTAAGCTAACCTCGCTGGCCATGTCAACACTAATTGAGGTAGTTTCTTCTTTGACATCCAAGCCTAAATAGGATTTAGTTTTTGTTGCTATAGCATAACCTTAAGCTGCAGAATAGGCTGGTATTGGAAGACCATTTTTGTATATGTTTTTTTTATGTTATATACTGTGTCTCTCACCCTGCAGCATGGCTGAGCAGGACTCCTTGTCTCTCCCAGAGAGCTCATGCCCTGCCTTAGGTCCCACCACAGCTCCCACCGCAGCACAGCAACAGAGAGTATCCATTCATAAGCCCTTTACCCAGTCCCGGTTACCTCCCGACCTGCCCATGCACCCTGCCCCGCGCCACATCACGGAAGAGGAGTTAAGGGTGCTTGAAGGTTGCTTACATCGCTGGAGGAGTGAAGTGGAAAATGACACCCGTGGTAGGTCTGCCTGCCTCCTGTTCGCAGCCCTTTATTCTAGTCTCTGTTCTGGTTCCCTCAGCATAATTTACCTGTCCATTACTTTCTCTGTAATATTCTAGAAGTAAACATTAGATTTACACTCACTAATAGATTGTATATGATGTTCTTCTCACCAGATCTGCAGGGAAGTATAACCAGAATTCACAGAACCATTGAGCTAATGTACTCTGACAAATCTATGATGCAGGTGAGCTGCATTTTCTTTAATCAGGCATTTCAATACAAAAAGCAATTGCTCCATTTGTTAATAAACATTTGAAATTTCCTTTGTGTTGTTTCAGGTCCCATACCGGCTTCATGCAGTGCTTGTCCATGAAGGCCAGGCCAATGCAGGCCACTACTGGGCTTACATCTATGACCCACATCAGCGTTGCTGGATGAAGTACAACGACATCTCTGTCACCAAGTCATCCTGGGAGGAACTGGTCAGAGACTCGTTTGGAGGCTACCGCAACGCTAGTGCCTACTGTCTCATGTATATCAATGACAAGAAGCCCTTTCTCATAGAAGGTACACATTAGGGCTTTCCAAATTCCTCAAAAATGACGTTCGAATAGTCCTTCTAAAAATAACTCATAGGTTTAAACCATTCAATTTTTTTTTTTCCGCATTATGTCCACAAGAGGGCAAACTAATACAAGGAAATATAGTTGTATATGTATTAATACAAGGAAACATAACTACTTGTAGGTATTTTTATTTATTTATTTTTTTTAAAGATTATTTTTGTGGGCAGCAAAGGGCCGCGAGTCGGATTCGAGCCTGCGGCCGCTGCAGCAAGGCAATGCCTCTGTACATGTGGCGCCGGCACTATCCATTACGCTACCGACGCCCCAGGTATTTTTATTTCAACATAAACATTTACATACCTACACATTAAAACACATAAAACAATTATCTATAACATCACGTTATAAACAACCGCGGACCTCTCGCTCGCCCCCCCTCTCTGACCCGTCATGCAGTGCATTCAGTGCAGTGGCCCAGGCCAACACCCACTCGCAAAGAGGACAGGTTCGGTGGTGGGGTTTTTTTTCTCCATAATCAAATATCAATTTTCACATTCGAAGGTCCATTTTTTTTCAAATTCGAATTTAAATTTGAATTTAGAATATTCGTTAACAGCCCTAGTACACATGGACCAAGGTTTAACCAATGGTAGAGATCTTATGTATATTCGGTGCAAAACTGACTCCTCATTAAGTCCTGCCTCTCAAACGCAGACTGGTCAATCATAGCGTAGCATGGCTGTGCTCCATACTCTCAGGCAATTGTTTCAGATTTCCTTCATTTTCAGGCTGGTTTTGTTGATTTTGAGAAACATTGTGCATGGGGCACATTGTGTTTTAATGACACTTGTTACCTGTAGAGGTTGGAACGAGATAAACATTTGTTTGCCATTCCAAAACCAAAAGCAAAGCCTGAAAAATGTAAGGATAGCTAGCTAGCTAGCCAGCTACTGAAGCCCTGAAGCCTACTGAATGTATACGCATGCTACTTTTGCTTTTAATTGATTATAACAGTGAATAACGACCTACCTGCCCTACTGGAAACAGTGAAGGGAAGCAGGGAAACTTTGTTGATATTCAGCCAGCTGTGTTATTGCAATATTTGCAGACGAACATTGTTTTGCTCCCTGCTCGTTCAGCGGCAGAGATCATCTGTAGCCCGTAGTTGGGCTTTAGCTTCTAACTATCATAACCTTTTTAACCTGTTTTTGCGACTGAGTTAGTTTGAAACCCTGGCTTTATCCTTCAAATTTATATTGTAGACCTCTCTGTCTGATTCTCTCTGAAAAAAAATCCTAAAAATTGCTAATATTTCTTCAAGGAGTGCAGTTAGTGACAGTTTGGACTTCATACTTGCTCTGACAGCTTAATGTACTGCCACAAAGGGGTGGGGTGGGGCTTAGCGAAGGGTCAATTGTGTAAGAGATTGTTTTTTTCTGTTTATTGATTTAGTCATTTTTCTCAAAACATATCTTGGACTTGGCTACATTTAGAGGCCAAAGGATAACATCTACTACTGATTTGTGTGATGGACTAATCCAGTCATGGCACATGTTTATTGGCATCATAGATAAAGAAAAGCTATTGTTTCTTCTGCTTGTTCTGTCACTTGTGTTACATTCCTTCACTGGTAATCACATACTCTCATAACTCCTTAACTAATACAACCGTGGAGCTAACCAACAATTATTAAAATGATAATCTTACTATATAATGACGAAAACTCTGTCTGTGGGTGTGTCTGTTTCACGTTTTTCTCCTCACTGACTTGGTCAATCCATGTGAAATTTGGCACAGTGGTAGAGGGTCATGGGAGGATGTGAATGAAGCAATATTACACCAATTGGCCAAAAGGGGGCGCTATAGCAACCGATTGAAATTGCAAATTTTGAATGGGCATATCTCATGCCCCATATGTTGTAGAGACATGAAACTTTGCACAGAGATGCCTCTCCTCATGAGGAACAAATTTGCCTCAAGAACCCATAACTTCCGGTTATGCAGATTTTCCGCCATTTTGAATTTTTTGAAAAACACTTAAAGTCGATCTCTTCCTAGGAAGTTTGACCGATCTGCATGAAACTCGGTGAACATGATCTAGGGACCAATATCTAAAGTTCCCTCTTGGCAAAAGTTGGAAAACTTACTAAAACTGAGCTTCTATCCACCTTATTTTCAAACACGGAAGTAAATAGTGATCAACTTCCGTGTTTTTGTGCGTGACTTCCGGTCAGCCGCTTTCCCTCATGCTTTCCCTTACTGGAGCTAACGGTGCAAGCTAATTTTTTTCAATTTTCAATTGTTTATGTTAGTCAATCAGTTAGTTAGTTAGTTTGTCTGTGTATTTTATATAGATAACTGTGCCCACGTTTCCGTTATCCGGTAATTGCCGGTAAAAATAATTCCATTTAAACGCGAATAAATCACACTTCAATCAAAAACTATGAACCAAAAAAGCACAGTCAATCCAGAGTGAGACAAACTGCTTGATCCCCGTCTCAAGTGTACCAGCAGAGAACCTGCAGAACCGAATCAGTGAAAAAACACACCGGGCTACACAGCCTATCTACCTGAGCAGCTGAAGCTGCGGCTCGTACCCTCGACACACAGACACACAGACACACAGACGGTGCTTCTGCATGCCAGCCAAACGTGTGCGCAACTGTGAGAAATAAATATGTGAAGTGTACGCTGCTTTTCTATCTTTTTTTCCCCTTTTCTTTCTTTCTTTCTGTCAGCGATGTACACTCCTAACACAGGACGGGTTGTTTTTATTGACTGAGTTGATTATTAAACCATAGAGATGCGCGGATCGGCTCTGATAGCACCCGAATCAGCATGTACGCATCAACCATCCAGCTGTTACAACATGATTGAGCTAGCAAAACAGTTTTGTGTTGCTATATGTGGTATTTATTCAGTTTTGGAAAATTACGATGTCTAGAAAGCATCAGTGGCTGCAGCTGACAGGGACAGCAAAGCTAACATCAGGACGTCATCTGTTAAAAGCCTTCTGTTGTCAGATACGACATGAAACTACTCCAGTTAGCTCAGTCAGGTTGTAACTAAGACATCCGCTGGAAAAAATATTTTTTTCACAGACACCGCTAACGGCTAACAGCTAACGGTTAGCCCAGCTAATCTACAATAACCATGCTATTAATTACACACACAGAAATAGTAACGTTTGTTCAGTCATTGTGTTTATAGGCTTTACAAACATCAGATTAGTCTAAACGGTGATATAGTGACGTGAAAAATGTGATATATATATATATATATATATATATATATACATATATATATATGTATATATATTTTTTTTTTTTTACTAAATTTGTAGATATGTATTTAGATATGTAGAACAGGTGACTGGAGAAATTTAACTAATTGGCAACTGGGTGGCGCTATAACAACAGAAAATGCTTAAAAATGGCTAAAATGCGACCGATAGCTGTGGCTCCTCCTGTGGCCGAATGTTTGTTTGTTTGTTTTTTTTTCTAATTTTTGGTATGACTAAGTCATGGTATGGTATGCTGTACATAATCACAGAAACTGCACATAGGCACTGAGGATTGGCATAGGTAAAAGGTGACAAAGTTACCAATGGGTATGGACTAGTATTGAATTATTTGATTTAAAATATGAAATATGACCGCCGCTGCTGTTTTATTTTTTTTTTGTTGTTTTTTTGCTCTAGCTCTTTAGAAACTACGGTTATATTATTTGGCACCACGGACGCTTCATATCCAGGCCTATAGAACAGGTCTATACCTTGTCTTTTTATTAAACAAACTAAATTGCCCTATGTTATTTATCTGATTTACACCACGGCATGTCATTTCTGTCTCTACATGGTTGCATGTTTATAATTCTCCTCTGCTCTCTGTATCGCGCACAGCGGAGTTTCGCGCACACACACACACACACACACACACAGGTGATCACACTAGAGCGCGGCTCGGGCCACATTTTCCTGACCAAACCTGACCCAAGTCCAAGACAATTATAACCGAGCCCGGCCCAAACCTGCACCATGGCACAAAGGAGCGTAGCTGGTGTTGCGTTCAAGCGTTGTCACGTAAATAACAAATTCCAGCACTTGAATAGGCCATAGCACAACACAGCAGCATGTCAAGTGGGCTGAACCAGAGCAAAATTTTTGATTTGTTATCCACCCCCATCTGTAGTTGAGTGCCTCTGGGACAGGCCCAACCTTCAGGCAGGCAGCTAGGTGCTCTCCCTGCAACCTGTTGCATAGATCAGTTTTGACCTGGAATGGAAAGTAACTACCATGAGCCAAATGAGAAAGAAAGTTTTCAGAGCTTACTTCAATGGTGCTGTGTGTTGCCGTGCAGGCTCAGAGTTGTCTTGTCTTGGGGGTGCAAAGAATTCTTAGTAGGCGCTCCAGCTGGTGCTACAGAGTGACGTTCATTCACCGTAGGCATTTTATATCTGGCCACTTTTTGGAGACTATGGCGGGCTGCCATAGTCTCTTCAATGTATGGGAAACACTGCACATATTTCCCAGTCTGTTGTTGCTCCAGAATCAGTGTATATTTACAACAGAAAATAAAGTTTATCAGTTTGCACATGAAATATCTGAAATATCTAATGTCTCTGTACTGTATTCAATTGAAATAAGTCCAGAAAGATATGCATATCATTGCATTCTGTTTTTATTTATGTTTCACAGTGTCCCAAGTTGTATGTTCAGTATTTCAACATTCTCTAATTTCTATTTTTTTTTTTTACTTTTCTTTACATCAACACATTTCTCCTTTAAATGGCTGTATTTGTTCAAGTGTCTAGCAAAAAACTACATTTTAAAAGATTACATTTAACACATTGCGATATACATTATGATTTATCTTTGCACAATACTCATTTTTACTGAATAGAACTTGAACACGTCTTATTGGAACACAGTGCAATCTCCATTACCTGTTAGCTGCGGGCACCAGCTGCTAACAGCTTTAACCGGTATGTAGCTTTAACAGGAAAACAGTAGGATGCGTCGATAGTGAGTTTGCATCCTCTCGTCCCAACAGCAATCTGGAGAAGATCTCTGTTCGTTCCAAACATATTTTCTATTGTCCCCAGGACAACGGGACACTGTTAGTCTCGAGCCTGCTTTTTATACTGCGTAAAACTGATGTGACACAACAGAAACACATCAGCCACTGCCATCGGTAAATGTTCTGTCGTATGATTTGCTGAAATGCAGATGGCAGTCAACAAGGTGAACGGCCAATCCTGATGTTGAGCCGATAAATCGGTGCATCTAGTTATGACGTGTTTATGTTTTCTTGTATTCTAAGTGCAGCACTGAAAATAAAAAGTAATAACATTCTATTGACAGAGTTCATTGTGTGTCTCTTTTGTTTGTGCAGAGGAGTTTGATAAGGAAACGGGACAGATACTCAGTGGCATGGACAAACTGCCTCCAGACCTAAAGCAGTACGTAAAGGAGGATAATGAGCTGTTTGACAAGGAGATTGAGGAATGGGATGCCCTACAGGCCTGCAAGGACCAGCAGGAGAAGCTGGCCCTGGCCACAGCAGCCACAGCAGCCTCAGCAGCATCCAGCACCTCCACTTCTTCCTGTTTTCCTCAACCCATGAGTATTGAGTCCAACACTCCAGACAACACAGGTGAGGGTCGCTACACTCTGAATACAGAGTAGAGAGGACATGGAGAAGCAGTACTTGGTAGTAAGAGAAGTATGTGAAAACTTTTGTTCTCTGAAGAGTTATAAAAGAATGAAGAAATTGCTATGAAATATAGCGTAAAGCCACACAACCCTAACTCCCTTTGGCATGTTATGTTATAGTATATAATATTGTCTACAATATATACACAATATCACAGGGAAGGTCTCAGCCAAAAATTGCTGGCTACAGGAAAGTGATTTCAGATGTTTGTCATTCAGCCCACAGCAATCAAATGTATCTCTGTTGAAATATGGTGGACACATGGTATGGTGCCTGGCTAAATTAAAGGGATAGTGCACCCAAAAATGAAAATTCAGCCATTATCTACTCACCCATATGCCGAAGGAGGCTTAGGTGAAGTTTGGGAGATATTTTGTGGTTTCAATTATGTGTTTTTGGACGTTTGAATCTGGGGCACCGTAAGCCTCCATTAGGTGCAGTTGTGTTGCTACCTCCTTTCCCCTTGGATCTCTGCAAGTGATGTGAGGACTCTAAAACTTCACCTGAGCCTCCCTCGGCATATGGGTGAGTAGATAGTGGCTGAATTTTCATTTTTGGGTGCACTATCCCTCTAAGCAACGAACAGTATCTTTTATTGGGTTATAAGTCAACCAAACATGTAATGGAACCCACCTGATACTTAAACTAATGTGGCTGTGCTGTTATTATTGAAACTAAAATTGAATCTGTGCACCTGTGTAGGAGCAATACCTTTTTGAGAATGTTTGCACTCGTAATAAGGTTTGGGGCACCACCCTCTTAATGAGGGAAGCGACAAATCAAATGAATACCTCCGTAAACCAATCATTAATTCGTCAGCACGCTTTTCAATAATGAATCAATCTCAATATCTGGATTATGAATTCTCCATACAGGGATCTTAGTTCCTGTTCAAAAGAAATATACGCAGACAACGACTTGGTGATAAATGCAGATTTATTTAAGCTAAATGTGTAACAACTGAGTAAATGAATAGCAAATGATAATGATATGGAATAACACAAAATCAACAGTGTGTATATATATATACGGATTGAAATGAGAGGTGACACTTGTGAGTTATTTAGTTTGGCGATAGTGAGAGAGTATGTGACTATAGATAAATTGGGAACGCAGGGATGCCCTTCACCTAAGGAAATCTAAATTATGATTAAGATAATTAAACCTCCTATTCGACATCAACTCTTTTACCACACAGCGGCGGCCTGTAGTTAGAGAAATTCTTTTCCTACTTTCTTAGCAACATTGATTCAGGCGGACGTTTCTTTCCGAGGACCCCCTGATTATCACTTTGCAACTCCCGGCTTCACTTCATGGCCTTCCAGCAGGGTGATACAAACTGGAACACAGCGGTGATGGGCGGTGGAGCCTGGTGGCGGTGTCCTTTCGGGTGGCCCTCAACGTTGGTTCTCTTAAGCTGCAGAAAGTCTCTGGGTTTGGCAACAGAACCACTGTGACAAGTGGCTGGCAGCCACTGGCTCCAATGAATCTGGTGTGAAGAAGTCAGTCGAACAGGCGCTTGTCTACTTTGTTATGATTACTCGCTTAAATAATAAAGTTGAAAACAATCTCGTTGGGTGTTCGATTTTGTTATCAAAGTTACTATTAACGCGCATAAAAATGTTAAAATTGGCTGGCTTCGTCACTTCAAGTATAATGTTACTAAAATTTAAAAGTTTAAAATAAATTTGGTCGTGAACAAGAACGAGTTATGCAGGAACCATAACTGGCTAAAACATAAGATACGGCAAAAGCTAGTGGACAAAAACGAAAAAGGCAAAAAAAAAAAAAAGAGAGAGAGACAAAGAGTATGGAAAATGAAGTCGAAGAGATTGAGACGAAAAAAAGAGCAAGAGGAACAGGAGGAGGAGAACAAGAGAAAGAGAGAGATGCACTGCGCTCACTTGTTTTTATCTGGCCAAAGTGGGTGGGTTTGTTAAGGCGGTCTCTTTTGTTGTAAATAGGCTTATCATTTTATTTTGGAGGAAACTTAATGCTTTTGATTATACGAGATCATATACTTTAACATGTTACACGTGATAGACACATACTCTTCCCATTATGGTCAAAATCAGTTCTTAACATCCAATTAATATTAATACAATTATTACACCGCATATATCAGCAAAGTACACGTATAAGCTGATTCAAATACACACACTCTAGACTAACCTATAGTTGAAATATAAAATGAAAAAACATAATGAGGAAGCACATATTCATAACAACAGGTTGATTAATAAAACCCAACTATGTTTTAATTCTAAATATAATATGGAATTCTTTAGGGGAACTCTCCTTAACTCCGTCAACAAGATGGCAGTATGGTTCAGTGTTAAATGAGGGATTAAAAGAAAAGTGAATTTACAACTCATTAATCTTTTGTTTTACAGGATTAAAGAAAAATATCATTCAGCTACCAAACATGGATTATGCACATGTACAAGGTTAGGAAATGAAGATGAGAACAAAAAGGAAACAAATGTATAATTTCACTTCTAAGAGACACTGTTACAACAGAGACTTGGTTTTGCGTTCAGGAATGCATATCTAATTTAGGACATTAACATCTGTTCAGTCTCCTCTTCACCTCATTGTGAATGAGCTGGTGTGATTTCCCGGGTGGTGCGAGGGGACATCATGGGATGTACTTGGAAAGCATTGTCTTAAGATCCTAGCCAGGTGGTTAATCAAACCAAGTTGCCCCCAGGCTGGATCCCTTTTATGAGTTAATGACATCAGGAGCCTTGAAGGATCTCAAGTGAACTTTTTACCCCCCTTTTGGCACCCGGATTTCTGGAGGGAGCATCCCTCATGACCAGGGTAATCTCGGGGGCAGGGTAATAAACATTTGGCCCTCCTTGTGGTTCCTCATTGTCTATTGTAGTCCACTCTGGAGAGTTTAGAATACTTGTGTCCCTACACCTGTCTAGAATGTGATTATGGATATTGGTAAATGTTATGGGTAATTTCTACAATCATGATCACACTAATACAGAAACATTTACACCTAGTGCATATTGGCATTTGTGTGTGAAAAGAAAGGTTTTGAAAGTAAAGGCCTGTGCATTTTTGTGTTTTGGTGTTGTTGCCCTCCTGCAGTACCCCAGCATGACCCAGAGTACATGGAGCAGCCATCACCCACAAATGACTCCAAGCACCTGCAGGAGGACACCCAGAGGGCCATCTCCAGGGCTGCTGCTGAACAAGAGGAGAGAAGCCCTGAGGCATTGTTAAATGCTGTATGTAAAACATGCCACTCTCACACCTAGTCATTGTCACCCAACATGTGTCTTCTGTCTTTCGTACATGTCTGTTTGTATAATAATCAACAAGATTAAGTGTTGTGTATCCACTAGTTTTTATTTGGTCTTATTTTATTTCATTTCATCCAGTCATATTTTTTTCCTTGTGACTAACTAAACTCTGAGAACACCATTTAGAGTAATTGTTTGCTTAGGGTCTTATTACATTTATTAAATGTGGTCATTCTTTGTAGTCATTTTTGGCTTCTAAAATCTAATATTTAAAGAGGTATTCCACTGCTTGAAAGATGGTCTTTCAATAAAAGTGGGCTGTCTGTGCAGTAGAAAGACACAAATACTTTTGAAACTGGTGCTACATGACCAAACAAAACAGAGGAAAGGACTGAGGCATTTGCGTTTGCTCAAGAGGTAGAAAACCTACAACTACCAAAATGCACTGATGCACAGGACCAATAAACGCTACCGCTGGTGAGTGACATAATGCAAGCTTGTCTGTTTGACACAGTGGCGGCTGGCTGGTAACAACAATCTTGTTTTACAGTTAAACTGTAGAGTAGTGTACAGTTAAAACGTGTTTCTGAAAACATTTGAGGTGAGGAAAGGCCACTCAGTAACAAAATCTTTATGTTTGATCAGCGCCGCTTAGTTTTACTGTTTGGAGTTTGGTCTTAAGCCTCCTACAGACTGTGAGATTTTAACGATCTTATAAGTTTAGTGCAGCTACACTGTGCGACATGGATGTAATAAACTTGAGTATGACATCAAGATGGATGCAGACAGTACGATGAGAGCACATACTCAATCTGACGTTTTGCCTCTATGGCAAGCTGCTCTTTGTCTGTTTGTTTGGGTTTAGGGCCAGTGCATCATTTCATGCTGCAATTGCTGTTTGTTGGTTTGTAGATGTAGATGGTAACAGCAGTCACACAGTGAGAGTGATCCCAAATTTCTGTCTCTCACTGTGCAAAGCAGGACCAACGTTTTAGAGCCACGACTGAAGATATCGCCAGGTTTGTGAGAGACAGAGGCAGGTCTTTCTCTTGACACACTTCTATACTCTTTGTGTCCAGCCAGCTTTATATTTTTTTCTGTAGAGTTGGTGAGGACCAAACCACAGCTAAAAAGAAGACAATATTGGACATACATTCACCAGTTGGTTAGAAACATGAATTCAAATAAATTTTAATTTTACTCTGTAACTGCTGCCTGTGTAAAGAAGGTTGCCATGGTAATGCAGTGTGTCAATGTGTGTGTTCACCTTGTTTCCACTTCCCCCAAGTGGCCAAATAGTTAAGTTAAATGCAGGTTGGAAGGATAGATTCATGGGTACAGTTTTTCTGCTAAGCTGCTGTGAATGAATTTCTCAGTAAAAAAATACTACAACTTAACAGCCCGCTGACATCTCTTGTTAGCACCAGCAGAGCCTAAAAATGTATTTTGGCACAGAAGAAGAACTTAAGAGTGTTTTGCCCATTGTTACATTGGAACTGCACTACAGAGAGATTTTCTCACAGCCAGTATGGAGAGAAGGAACATTTAGAGCAACTAAAAAACTGTCATTGTACATACGGACTTGTAGGTGTTGTTTTAAGACATGTTTGAACTAATTTGAACTTGTCTTCTAATCCCTGTGCCATGCTTATTCAAGTTTCCAATACCATGTCCACAAGTGTGCCCAGTAAATGTGAACAAGGATTGAAAGATCTGTCAAGCCCAGTTTATTTGATTTCACTGTTTTTTCTCGTCTACATGGAATGTTCTTCACTTTTCCATCAGTACTCTGTCCTTCCTTTTTCATCTGTCCCATTTCCTTTACAGTCTCTTCCCCCTCCCTCCTCCCCTCAGCCTGAGGTCCAGGTGAGCACCCCCTCCACCCCTCCTACTGACCTAGTTACAGAGGATGAGTCCGCTGGACAGCGCACAGTGGAGGTGGCCATTCCTAATGTGGGGACCTTTGTCATTGAGTCAGAGGAGGGGGGGTATGATGACGAGGTAGCTCTAGCCCAGAAAACTCTTCTCTTCTTTTTTGTGCTGAGAAGTCTATGCCTGTTTGATATATGGACTGAGAGCACCATTAGTCATTCAAGTGGCTCTACAGAAGGTTTTTCACACCTGAGAAAGTCTGACCCTTTACACCAACAGAGTTCAGGACTGGCTTGAGGCTGAAAATGCAGCGCAATAAGACTGATGCCTTTGTTTGCCTTTCTGTATTACTCTTGTGTGAAAAGTCTCTTATTAAGCTAGTCTGCATCTTGGCACAATGGCAGGCTGGCCTTTTGCAGAAAGCTAAGGTCTTCTTCATCACACAAGTCCCTAAAGACAAGAACCCACTGATCTCATGTTCACCTGTAAATGAAGCCAAATGCACCCATAGGGGATGTTAATTTTAGTTTGCACAGATTTCATGCAGTTCTCCTGGAATGCTAGATTGTTTTTGTTTTGAGGTTGGCTGGATATCAGTAGTAGTTGTTGGACAGTATGTTCTGAGTCCATTGCTGCTGTTCGCTATGTGTCTCACACAGCTGTTATATGGCTGCCTTGGTTTTCACACATTATCCTTGTGAGGATTGTGCATTAAACTGACTGGCTGTGTCACTCTAACCAATGCATGAAGTGCTGAGTGATGTCTGGCATGCCCTCACTGCGGTACGCTTTATTGTTGTGCCTCAGAGAATGTAACGTAGTGGTTGACCTTGCTCAGTTGGTCACAAGGTCCTATTGTTTTGTTTGACATGGTTCCTGCTTCCTGGGCAGGCAATGATGACACCCAACATGCAGGGTATAATTATGGCCATTGACAAATCCAGGAGCGTGTATGAAAAGAATGGGCCTGAGGCAGCCTTTTTTAAGGTACACACTGTCTCTCCTACCTCTCCTCACTCCACATTCACTCACTCCACCTTAGTCCACCTTCTGTTTTATCTGTGTCTCTTTCTTGGTCTTCTCTTGTGTACTTTCTTACAGTCCAGTAACAACAGTTTAAAAGGTTACATTTAGTAACTGTTACAATAACACTGAAACTCAACAGAGTAACTTGTGCCTTTCTAATCACATGGGGCTGTTTGCGGGGGGACCAGTGCTGCACAGGTACTCAGCTCTAAATTGCCCACCTCTGTGGGCAGCTCATCCATTCAGCATCTCTGATGGTGCCACCAAGTTTTCAGATGCTCAGAGCCCATCCCCTTAAATTGAGCACTTGCCTCTCAAATCTCTTAAGCAAGATTAAGCAAAATTGTAAAAATAACATGATAGTTCTATATGCTACTTCATAATTGGCGCCCCCCTAATATAATGGTAGGGGAAACACTGATGCATATCCACTTTTTTCCCCACCTAATTTTAGTGATCATCAAGTCTCTTCTGTAGTGGAATTAACATCATATTATGCATGCATACACTTATCGTTATGGCCTCAATGTGTCATTATAGAGAAACGCTCAGTCCAGCATTTACAGAATCCATTAGACCATTTTCAGTCCTACTATTTAAAGATAAATATTGAGCAGAAATATGAACCTAAAATTGCAAGTGCGTTGTTGTTACAGAAATCAACTCAAAGTCCAGAAGTTTGTAATCTGGCAAAAACAGTCATGTTAGAAATTCCTTTAGTTGCAAAATAAAAACCCTTGCAGGTGACCTTTAAGTTCTTGACTCAAGAGGACCTGAATAAGTACTAGAATATATCCTTATAGCACCTCAACCTTAGTCTGAGTTGTTAACTATGACTTGTCGCTTCTTTGCATCTCTGATCAGGCCATAAAGCTGGAGTATGCACGTCTTCTGAGATTTGCCCAAGAGGACACACCTCCTGAAAATGACTACCGATTACAGCACATCATTGTCTACTTCATCCAAAACCAGGCACCTAAGAAGATCTTGGAGAGAACTCTGCTCACACAGTTTGCTGACAGGAACCTGGCCTTTGATGAGAGGTGGGTTACACTTGACAATCTGCTACAACAAAAATCTGCTATTCAATTAAGTGCATTGCATTTTGTTCTTAGTCACATGAAAAAATCAAGTTTGATAATTTACTCTCAAAATGACCAGCACAAGGCAGCATACAGGTTTAGTGTCAGCATGGACTGAAAGTGGACAACATTTTTCTGCTGCAGCTCTTTTCTGATTGTATTACTTCTATCTGATGGTCAAATACAAATCTTAGGAGACACATGTCCAAAAATCACTATTCTTCTTGATACTGCTGTCAAATATCAAGACTCCCACCCTGTTGACATTGTGATGTTGCTGTCATTAGCATCTATAATGTCCCTTACTATCTTTTCAAACTTTTCAATGACGCTTGTTGACCTCAATCCGTATTCATGAGTGAAAAATTGATTTTATTCCCTTCTCTGCTATTTTGAGCAAGATAATTAGATTTATGTGTGCATGTGGCCTCGATAGGAGCCTCCGGAGGAGTGTTTCACTTTTCCTCTCAGCACTAAAGAGTTATTCATTAGTCCATGTTAAGGCCTAGGGGCAGGGTGGACTGTTTCATCTCCTGGAGTACCTCACAGTGACTCATCATCTTACTGCTAATACCACTTCCTCTTCCTGTCTCCCCACCTCCCCCACAGATGTAAGAGCATTATGAATGTGGCACGTGCTAAACTGGACTTAATTAAGCCTGAGGAGGTCAACATGGATGAATATGAGGTCAGTGGAGGCTTCTTCTGGGTTTTATTGATCTAACATAGTAGATATGAGTCTTTTATTCTGCCTGTAATGCAGTATTGTACATTGTCTTTGCTGTGACATTGTTAATCATTAAAAATGCTCATGTTTGCCATTTCATATTACTTTGGAGAGTTTTACATCAGTGAGCTTGCCTCTCCTGATCTCATTCAGATGTGGCACCAGGCCTATCGGAATTTCCGTGAGACGACCATCTTCATGATGTCTGGGTTGGAGCTCTTTCAGAAGACAAAGTATGTGGACACCTTTACAGTGTTCCTCCTAGTAAACAATATTGGAAACAGTGAACTGAGTTTCCAACTACTTCATCAAAACTTTAGCACATAGGAGTTTGGTGTTGCACAAGACAGGTAGTTTGAGCCAAAGTCCCCTCTGTAGCAGCCAATGAAAGTTGTAAAGTTGCCTGCAGAGGGCAGCAGCTTACAGTCTGCGTAGTTCTTAGCTTTATAGTTGTGCTGTGAATTCATCAAGTTTATTTCTTTGATGAAATGTTTTCCTTTCTAAGTTCAGTGCAGCGTTGATACAGCTTTATCTGAATGTAACATCTGTTAATCTCTTCTTTCCAGTTACATGGAGGCTCTGATGTATCTGATTTACTCATACCAGTACAACAAGGAGCTTTTGTCCAAAGGGCTGTACAGGGGGCACGATGAGCAGCTTCTTGGTCATTACCGTCGAGAGTGTTTACTGGTGAGGCAATGCATGCACTAACGCAACAACTTGTCCAGTCTCCATTAAATTAGTGGATATATGTATTACTATATTTCACATGATTAAAACGAAGTGATTATAAAGAAGGTGATGCTTCTGTGCAGGACATGTTTTGAACAGACACCTTTATGTGCAGCAGTTCTTTTCCCCTTAAACCTCTTCTCTTCTTTGTCACTCCCTTTAAGAGGTTGGGTGTGACTTTCTCATTGTCTGTTAATATGACGGACAGGATTGTAAAAATTCTGTCATAATCTTTACCCATAATTTTAAAATTAATTTTAATAATAATAATAAAAAACTTTTTATTATTACTATTTAGATAACACACTTCATACAAAAAAAATGCAGCACAAAGTGCTTGACGATAAAGGCATCATAAGCACTACATGCATCACATGAAAATAGACATAATGAACATAAAACAGACTTAAAATCATTTTTAAAAAATGGAAAGATGAAATAAATCATAAAAAGTAATAAATTATGACATCATTAAAGGATTTTAAAACCATAAATCATAAACTCAAAAAATATACAACATTGTTAAAGAATTGGGTGAAGCCAAAAAAGAGAGATTTTGAGATCTTTATTAGGACAGTCATAGATAGTTAAAGGCAGGGTTCTAACTATAAACTGAGCTTTGTGGGGGTCTCCAAAATAACAGTGCAAAATAACTCAATTCATTACCACACAGCGATGGGACTTACGATTTTTAATCAGCCGTATGTCATGCCCACACAGCGATGGGACTTACAAATTTTAATCAGCCATATAGAGCTCCGGACGTCATGTGACTCAGTTTGTTTACACCACCATGTTGGCAGTCCTTGAGTGAAAATGAATGGCGCCAGTGCTGATTTAAGGTTGTCAGAGTTCACTTCGCAGGTTAAAGCCCAGGAAATTGAGCGATATATTGCAAAACTTGACCGATTAATCATAGCTGAGCCTTACAACGCCCCCGGGTGTTTTTCAGGAGTATTGAGACAGCCAGAGCAGACAATTTTCAAATATTGCAGTATCCTGACATCTACAATTACTTGATCAACTGTCCCTCGTCCTACTCCGGAGATTCCCTGAAAGCTTACAAGAGCCTGGAGGGGTACAAATGGATACAATCTGGCAGCCTTACATATAACGGTACCTAGGCCGTCTTTTGGGATGTTTCAGGATTCGATAAAACGCTCTCCCCTTCACGTGCCTTCATGCCGGGATTGCGTGATGTCAGCTACCGGAGCTCTATTTCACCACATCTACAGCACATAAAACAACACAGATAGGCTATAGGCCTACAGCGCCCCATGGTGTCTTGGCGCCGTAATTGCAGCCAAAGGCCTGTCATTCATGGGAGAATATCATCGTTCTTTTGGAAAACAAGTCCTTATTTTGGACTAGTTAATATCTTGCTAACGTAAATAATACTCATTACATTGAAAAATACATCATTTGTGATAAAACAGTAGTTGTTAATGTTTTGTTAGAGACCCCCACAGATGTATGGTTGTACAGCTTTCGTGGGAGCTAATGCCCTCTTTATGGGAGCTCAGCTCCCACTGGCTCCCACATACTTCGAACCCTGGTTAAAGGCTAAAGTGAACAGTTACATTTTTAGCTTTCTTTTAAAGATATTAAGCGAGGTAGCTTCCCCGATATCCATAGGTTGTGTGTTCCATAGCTTTGGGGCATAATTGAAAAAGGCTGCATTCTCTATCTTTCACTGACAATCACCCCCTTTACACCTGGCATTAACATGCATTTTTTGTGATCGGATTGTAATCAGATAGCGCTTATCAACAACAACAACAAGATATTAGCCACCCGTGAAGTTGCATTATTGCATGGACTCCTCCTTGTTTTTCGAAGCAGGGGATAAAAACCATCTTCGACAAGTGGAATACTGAGGAAAGCAGAGGAGACAGCGGTGTTTAGCCACTGCTTTTGCTTTGGCTGTGCTCTGGGCCACCACTGTCCGTAGGACTGTGGATGAGGAGCACAGTGCTGACTGGTGGGAGAGGATAGTTAGGGGGACCTTCATGGATGAAGACTGGGAGGCTACTCTATGTATGCGCCGCCAAACTTTAGATTTTATTTGCGAAAGACTGCGACCGAGGTTATCAAGAAGAGACACACACTTGCGGTCAGCCATACCTTTGGAGAAGAGGGTCGCGTGACCATTTGGTACCTAGCAACAGATAGGGGTTACAACACCTTATCCCACCTGTTTGCCATTAGGCCAGCGACCATCTCTAACTGCATTTGGGAGGTCTGTCATGCTGTAAGGTCCCTGTAGAGCCATTACATCAGTTTACCAAGAGGGAACAGGCTTTGGGAAGTTGTGGAGGGATTTCAAGAAATGTGGGGGTTCCCACAATGCGGTGGAGTCATAGATGGCTCGCACATTCCCGTCACTGCCCCCTCTGAGAACACAAAAGACTGCTACAACCGGAAAAGAACACATTCAGCCATCCTTCAAGCTGTTGTTGGTCATTGCTATTGGTATGTATGACACCTCCCAACACACACACACACACGCACACACACACACACACACACACACACACACTCAGACTTCCATACATCATATAGACAGGTGTGGAAGTACCTAATAACAATTCAATCAATCAATCAATTAATCAGTTTTATTTATAAAGCCCAATATCACAAATCACAATTTGCCTCACAGGGCTTCACAGCATACGATATCCCTCTGTCCTTTGGACCCTCGCAGCGGATAAGGAAAAACTCCCCCCAAAAAAACCTTTAACGGGGGAAAAAAATGGTAGAAACCTCAGGAAGAGCAACTGAGGAGGGATCCCTCTTCCAGGACGGACAGACGTGCAATAGATGTCGTACAGAACAGATCAACATAATAAACAGTAATCCGCATGGCACAATGAGACAGAAAGAGAGACAGAGACAGAGAGAGATGCAGGACAGATGGTAATGATAATAACTTAAAATAACATTAATGAAAGTAATAATATAAATAATATAATTATAATTCCGGTTATTGTGGTACAATATGTTGGAAGTATATATTAATATATGATAGTATACATATGTGCCAATAATCATATTTGTATAATAACAGTAGAAGTATGACTAATGATAACAGCAGCAGCAGGAGGCATCTGGCAGGACCACGGCAGCAGTACAACCACACACGTCACACTGTCCAGGCACCGCTGCAAAATAAGTTAACCTGAGAGACAGTGGAGCACAAGGGCTCCGGAGAAGAAGTCGAGTTAGTGACATGCAGTACGGCCGAGTTAGCGAGATGCAGTAACAGGACATGAGTGTTAGCAAAGGAGAGAGAGAGAAGGAGAGAAGGTGCTCTGTGTATTATAGGAGGCAGACTATATCCCGCGGCAGACTAGGCCTAAGTCAGCCTAACTAGGGGCTGGTACAGGGCAAGCCTGAGCCAGCCCTAACTATAAGCTTTATCAAAGAGGAAAGTCTTAGGTCTAGTCTTAAATGTGGAGACGGTGTCTGCCTCCCGGATCGCAACAGGAAGATGATTCCACAGGAGAGGAGCCTGATAGCTGAAGGCTCTGGCTCCTGATCTACTTTTGGTAACTTTAGGGAGTAACCCTGCATTCTCAGAGCGCAGTGTTCTGGTGGGATAATATGGCACTATGAGCTCTCAAAGATATAACGGAGCCTGACCATTTAGAGCTTTATAAGTTAGGAGTAGGATTTTATATTCAATTCTGGATTTTACAGGGAGCCAGTGCAGAAATGTGTTCTCGCCTCTTAGTTCCTGTCAGTGCATGTGCCGCTGCATTCTGAATTAGCTGGAGAGTTTTTAAAGACCTATTAGAGCTACCGGATCATAGGGAATTTCAGTAATCCAGCCTAGAGGTAACAAAAGCGTGGACCAATTTTTCTGCATCTTTTCAGGTCAGGATAGGCCTAATTTTCGCAATATTATGCAGATGAAAAAATGCAGTCCGTGAGGTTTGTTTTAAATGGGAATTAAAAGACAAATCTTGGTCAGATATTATTCCAAGATTTCTTACGGTAGTGCTAGAGGCCAAAGCAATGCCATCCAGAGAAACTATGTCATCAGATAAAGAATCAATTGATCGATTGATTGAAAATCATAATTGAGTACTTGAATTTCTCCGGACTGATTTTCCTTTTGCACTCTATGGAAGAATCAGGCCTAGTCCACACGGACCCGTGTACTTCTGAAACCAAAGGTTTTCGGGCTCAGGTTTAAAAAAAAAACTCGTCCACACGAGTGGTGTGAAAAAAAAAAAAAAAACTATATCCACACGAAGCCACAAAACCTGCTACCAAGTGATGTAATACACATGCCAAAGCAGTAGGTGGCGATGTAACTTCTAACAGAAAGGCCAGTTTAACCAATCAGAAGTCAGAGTCAATACCGTAATAGGGAAGTGCGAAAAATAAAAACAACCCGATCCACAAAAATTGCGCGACCTAATTTAACAGCAGAGGCGCCTGAACAACCAACTATACTACCACGAAAGCAGCGACGGGCCTGCCAATGGAGGTTCTGGATCCGGTCGGGTCGGATCTCCGTCGGCAGGCCCGTCGCTGCTTTCGTGGTAGTGTAGTTAGGGTAGCTAGCAACAGGGGCAGCCTCCTTCGTTGGTCGTTAGGTCGAGCAGCTGGATATGTCATCCAAAGAGAGCAGATAGCACGCTCACAAATAAAGTTAGTGTGACATATAGGGCATTTATGTGTATCTGCCCACTCAATTGTGACATTATTTTATTGGTTTTGTTACAGACACTAGGGATGTAACGATACCAGAAACTCACGATACGATATTATCACAATAAAGAGTCCACGATACGATATATATCACAATATTTATACAAGGGGAAAAAAAGAGAAAATTTGTTGTTAAAAATAGCTATTTTATTCAAAAATAGTGCATGTACACTGTACAGCATGTTATTTTTAACTTGGAAGCGTATCATAAACAAATCAACACACAGTTGAACATGTGCTTTCATTTCCCCCCTATTACTGCTAGGCAGGCAGACATTAAAGTGCCGTAACAAAGTCATGTCAATTAAAACTATAGTGACAGAATATGAAAATGGAAACATTCAGTATTTTTTAACCTACTCTGAACAAAAGTAGTGTAGTTCTATTACTAGAAAGTCATCTGAATGACATCAAATTATGAGGATAGAGTAGTCTTAATATTCATCAAGTATACAGAACTTAGAACAATCAGACCCTGCAACAACAACAAAATTAACAAATTAGAAATAATGTAAACTCAATAACACACAATCACTCACTCACAGATACACAGAGAGAGGAGAGAGAGAGCGAGAGACAGAGAGAGAGAGAGAGGTGGGTAGAGATGTGTGTAAAAGAAAACAAAAATAAATAAAGTCCAGCCATTTCCCTGGAAGTCATAGAAAACTCAAAAACACATATTCACTCAGTTTGTGCACGCCAAGTTGACAATCTTGACATCAAGGAGACCCTAACACTTTCTCAGAACATGAGATGAGGAGAGGAAAGCTCTGGTCCTGTGCTTTCATGCGATATGCGAGGCATTTCTGTGCGACCCTGCATTCGCGAGTAATCCATCCAAAAGTAATGTGTGTGCAAAGCCGTATGAAAGCTTTGTTATACATTATTTTAGTGTAACTTTATCATTTTTTTTGTTGTGAAAGCATTGGACTACCGACAAGTGTTTGGTCTTGTTGGAAAGCCACAATTCCGCTGTTTCACGTGATATGCGTGGCTAGGGCTGGGCGATCATACGATCTCAATTCGGGATCGCGATAAAATTTTGATCTATCTCAATTATCAGCATGGGACGTTTTGAATCGATATCATATGGCAAAAGTAAGAGTAACAACAGCATATCAGTCTGCCGGCTACTGTATGCCATGCAGGCAGGATACGCCCACTTCTCATTGTAAGCGTGGCTACAGTTGTGATGGGAGGTAAACAGAGAGAGAAGTTGGAAAAAGGAGAAAAAATGAGTGACACTGAAGTCGAGGAGGGCAAAAATAATGCAGAACGTGAAAGCGACATCACTATATCATCCGGAACCGAAGATATTGTTGAAAAAAAAGAGATAACGCAATGTCAGTTGTGTGGAAGTGGTTTGGATAACGTTACCTCAAAAGTGACGAGGAGCAGATGAAGCCGGTCTGCAAAATATGCCGGCGGTTGGTACCAACCAGGTCGAGAAACACCACAAACCTTTTCAATCACCTGAGACGGCACCATCCCAATGAATACACAGAGAGTCTAACTATGTAGCCTCAAGTTGCCCTGACTCCACACACACAGCCTAGCAAGACCCTTTCATCTGCTGTTAGCGTTGCTAGCGGCAGCTTAGCAAAACAACACTCTATCCAGTCGTATTTTGCAGCCATTACCCCATATGAGAAGCATTCAAAGCGGTAAGTTTATATACAATGTTTCAATAAGTTAAAGCTTTTATTTGACATTGCTTCTCGTTCTTTGAGTTTACATATGGCTAAAGGGGAAAAAAACAACCGTAAACGGACAGCATGATTAGTGTTGCGTTCAAGGTCCCCCCAAAAAACGGGAGAAAAAAAAGGCCAAATATTCGATTTTTTTTCTCAATCAAATCCCTTGCCATCCAACGAAGCTTCGAAGCTTCGAATTTTTTGGATCAGCCCTAAATCCCACATGCAAGGGGCTAGCCATAAGGTTGTTGTTTTCAGCAAGTTGGCCTTGAACGGCCGATGTTGAGCTGTAGAGCTGTGTTACTTGTTATGACCTGCCTTTGGTTTAATTTACTCTTTCAAGCTTTATTCCTTCTCATCTTATCTGAGTTCTGTTGTATGTTTGTGCTCCATAGATTTAATTGCAAACTACAGCTGTTTAGTAAGTTAAAGATGTGTTGCTGCTAATGACAGCCTGAAGTGGGGATGAGGTCGTAAGGTTTTTTTTTGGAAGGTCTTAAAAAGGTGTTGAAATTAACCTCAGGATTCCTGCATATACCCTGTCAAAACATTTTGTTCTCAATATTGGAAAAGCATATTATTTAGTCTTTTATGTTATTAAACTTTTATTGTTAAGTTTCAATGAATCTCTTGTTTCTTCAAGCTCCAATCAAGATGCTCCCTGAGCTGGCAGAATCAGCAAAAACTACATATCGTGATAAAAATCGAGATCGATCAATATGAAAAAATATATTGTGATAACATTTTTTGCCATATCGCCCAGCCCTATGCGTGGCTTCTCGCTATGACGAACGGTCGTGGAGAAAATCCACAGAGAAGAACAATCAATCTCCTTACTTTTATTCGCTGTTTCCTCCGGTCACGTACGGGTCAGAGTCGGAGGCTGAGCTGCACGAGTCTGCTCTCACCTGTGCGTGCAGTTGCATGCAAAGGATTATGGGGAATGTAGTCACACAGTCATATTACCAGCTCTGTAGGAGAACGCAGCTATATAACTACCGTGGCATTCCCACAACGATATCGATAATTTATTTTATTGCGGCACCGCGAAATTCGACTTATCGTTACATGCCTAACAGATACCATACAGATACCCCCCATTCAATTTAAAGCATAACTGATATGAGTAAAGGCAGGAGAGCAAATCTGGGTATGTAAACGGTTGGTTTGCGCTGCGTTCTTCAGTTGGCAGTTACACCTAGAGTAAAGCTACTGAAGACCAGCAAAATCACCATTTGTTTTCATTTATTCTTTCAGGTGGGTAACTGTCACCTAAGCACCTCCAGATTTTAGTAGTGTACCCTCAATAAATAATTTCTTTATATAGTCTGTATTGTGCTTTGTGATATTGTTTGAGGGAACTGTAACATAAGGTAACTGCATACAAGTGGATGCAACCGTCACTAATGCTAGCGTAGTTCCTCGGGGATTTAAGCTGTTATTACTTTAATTTTGATAATCTAACCTGTGACAACACATTAGTTAAGGTTTTAAGGACTGTAACTGTTGGTAGCTGTTGTTGATTTTGTTTAAATATGTTGAATTATAATTTTATGGGTTATTGTTCGTCAGACGATTGAGCTAAGCTAACTAACACTAACATCAGCTGTCACTTGTTGCCATAGCAACGGTAAACATTCACATACGGGCTAAGTGCAGAGTGCAGAATCAAGCTTCATTGTAAATATAGTTAAGATACATTGTATTTAACACAAGATGAGTAGATTTAGTAGTTAGTAAACTTTTAGAAAAGAGCTATTTAACGTCGCTCTGACATCAAACAATGGAGACAGGTAATAAAATACTGAGGTCATCCTATCTACATGCAACCACTTCTTCCAAAAACTTCACCCTGGACTCCGGTTTCAAAGAAATGTGGTTTTGGGGGCCCAAAAGTGTGGTTACGTGTGGCCAAACAGCCAGATCGCATAGAATAATACAGTTTCAGAAGTACACGGGTCCATGTGGACTAGGCCTCAGTCAGGAGAAGAAACCTGTAAAGTTATCCATCCACCTCTGCCTCTGTATCTGGCAGCAGAGTGATGGTTTGTGGCTCATTTGATACATCCTACCCTTGATGACTTCCTGCCATTTAACCAACCATATGCTCCATACTGTACCAGCATCATTAACATCTGAATCTAGTCCCCCCCTCAATTCTCATAGAGATCCATTCAAATGCAGAGAGGTTTTAGTATCACTTGTAAGGGTACCTGAAAATAAGATATAAAGAGTCTGGTGATTTTGATGGGTATGTCCAGGGTATATGACTTATCCATGACTTATCCAAGAGGAATCGAGGCTGGAATTGCTTCTAAAGGTACTTCCACAACATACTGAGTAAAGGGTATGAATACTTATGCAAATGTGATATTTCTGTTTTTTATTTTTCATAAATTTGCAAAAATCTCTTAAAACCAGTTTTTGCTTTGTCATTATGATGTATTGTGTATAGACTGATGAGGGAAAAGATTAATTTTATCTATTTTCAAACTGAGTCTAAAATGCAACAAAGTTTGGAAAAAGTGAAGGTGTATGTAAACTTTTGACCACAACTGTATTAGTTCATAGTTTGGCATGATATTTTTGAAGATTCTTTTATCTTCTTGAAAACGCAATTCAACAAATATGACTTGTTAAAAAAACATTGTTCCAAACATATTAATTTCATCCATTTTGAAGACTTTGAAAATCCCGTTTTAGCTTTGTCATTGACCCATATGCATTCATTGCTGAAATCCAGGGACAACAGTAATGTATAATTTATTTTCATATAGGAGACCGTAGTCATTGGAGGTGAGCAGGTGCCAGTCGTGCTCTTGGGAGACCCTGCTTATCCTCTCTTGGGGTGGCTGATGAGGGGGTACGCAGACAATGGTCACCTTATAAGAGAGCACAGTATGTACATGATCTTATCTTACCTTGGACAGTGGCTGCCATATGCATGTGTCCTATGAGTTGACTCTTGATAGATTTTCATATCACACCAACAGGTATTTGAACTACCGCGTAAGTCACGCGCGCATGACCATTGAGTGAGCATTTGGAAGGCTGAGAGGGAGGTGGAGGTGTTTGCCAAAAAGGATGGAGGTCCCCATCTCCAGGGTCCCAACAGTCATCAGCAGCTGTTGCATCTTGCACAACCTGTGCAGGTTGCAAGGTGAAGAGTTTCCTGAGGATTTGATGGCAGGAGCAGAAGAGCCGGAGCATGTTGAACCTTACATCGTTGCACCTCATGAGAGGACAATAGAAGCCAAGAATGTGAGACAAGCACTTACAGCTTGTTTTAATGAGCAGAGAGCAGAGAATTGAATGACTGATTTAATTGATTCCAATAAAATGATTTTCTAGCTTACATTTACATCAATGTCTTTTATTGCACTGATTTTTTTAAGTTGCTGCAACAGTTTGAGGCACTTACACAACAAAACTAGAATTGCAAAATATCTATTTTTCTAAATTTGTACAGCACATTTTAAAGTTGTCACTTGCATAAACAGTAGAAAAACAACAGTAAAAAAAAACAATACTGTTTCTTATGAATCAAACATTCCAATGGCTGTACCAGTGGCATATAAAGTGCAAGCAGTGAATACTGAACGAAATAAGATGTCTGTACTGAACATTTGCAAATAGTGCAACAAAGTTAAAAAAATAAATAAAAAAATGGAAATTTAACTGCTTAGGAAAATTTGTGGAACTTAGAGGTCAGTAAAGGTGGATGCAGGCGTAAAACTTTTGAGAGTGTGGGACTGGTGAGGTATGTCTCGGTGCACTGAAGGCTGAAGGCTGATGGTCAGGGTGTTGGGCATGTTGAAACTGGGGGAATGAGGGTGGCCCCAGTGGATAGCATGGGAATGTGGCAGGCTGTGCCAAGATTTGATGAGGGGGGTGAAAGGCAGGCTGTGCGACCATCACCTGCAACATCATACCAAAAAGCTTGGTCTCAGGAGCATGCTGCGTGACTTGCAGTTTCTGTTGCAGATCCTCATCAGCCTGGTTGGAGAGCAAAGCTTTGGCAAAAGTCTCAATGGCTGTGTCAATCCTGGACTTTTTGCTCCTGGTGTTTCTGCTGCTGCCACCTGTTAGAAGCAGGCACAGCATTATGGGTGGGCCTGACAGTCTTAGGCCCACCCACTTTTCGCAGGCCCACCCTAAATTTTTCTTCAAAAAAATACTTTTTAGAATATTTTAATTTTGTCATGAATGATTCAAAATCAGCTAATAATCACATAATTTGTGCTAAAATAGTTTAAAAGTTTAGTTTTGAAAACGATTTTAAAAAGCTGGTTATGTCTATTTTGATGCTTCTGCGCACGTTCAGCAGACGTGAGGTACGGGATAGGATGTAGCTTACCAGTAGGCTAGGCTAGCTCCAAGTGATCTGGAAGTGTGAATCAACTGCTATATGTTTAAATTCATTTAGTAGGCTATGTTGTCTTTTTTTAGGTACCTTAAACATGCACAAATGGTCTCGGAGCCATCACTGCAACCAGGAGATGAATGAGAGCTGGTATCCACAACTCCAAGTCCTTAACAGACAGCCATAAGCCGTTTCAGGGCCAAGGACAGTGTCCGTGATCAGCGACACTGTCCCTGGTCCTGAAATGGCCCACACTAACGCAACACAGCAACACAGCAACACTATCGACTATGCCAGAGTATAATAAAAAATAATCCCTGTACTAAAGTGTACTAGGCTAATATATTGTTACTCACCACTAGACGTCTTTACAGAAGAACGTGCATCTGTTATTGTGATTGCTGGCAAAGGCATCGCTGATTTTATCCGCGTCCAGATCTTTGTTTGTTTGAGCATTTCTTGGGGGTGCTACGGGGGTGCTATGGGCTTCTTTGGGGGTGCTGAAGCACCTCCAAGCTCACCTCCAGTGCCGCCTAGCGCTCTTCTTTGGTCAGAACCAAGGAGAGGGATCGCGGGTAGGTCTGTCCTATGCACTGAAACATTATAAAAAGTAATCAAATATTTAAGGAGTATCAAGCAATTAAAATCTGTATAAAGCAAGCACAGGTAATATAGCAGTATATCAGTCAGTCATATCTATTAAGTTAAACGGTGATCTACTAACGTTTGTAATTTAAGGCCCACCCACAATTGGTCTGGCCCATTCAAAACTGAAATCCTGGCGCCATGCCTGGTTAGAAGTATGAGAACACAAATTGCTCAATACAGCCCATAACAAAATAATGCATTCTAATGCATTCAATAGATTCAACAGATGACTGATGGAAACATGCAGACCTGCCAACCTTGAAGAAAGGTTATGAGTACCACCTTAGGCCTCATTTACACCGCAAGGGTAGCGGCAGCACATGTGTATTCACACCAAAACCGAACAGACACGTTGCGCAGTGGCCGCTGCTCTCCTGTCAAAATACAAACCACACCCGAACAGTTGGTGGCGGTAGTGCACCGTGTTTGCAAATCTCCAATAAACCCCAAAGAAGAAGAAGTGAGTTTGGACCCAAAGCCCAGGGTGGACAGGTTCACGTGCCAGTGATTATTCCAAAGCTTGGAGAATTAATATTTAGCATCACAAATCGGTAAGTAGTCTTTGTCTGCTTTGTATTACTGGCCTTAGCACAAAAAGCCCATTCGTCTCGTCCGAGAGAGGCCACAACACACGCAAACACAAGATTTTTTGTTCAATACAGCGACCATTCGCTCGCAAGTCACTCAAAAAATCAGCATCTCTTCTATTTTCGAGCTTGCTGGCGAAAGCAGCGGACTTAAGCAGCGTGCAGAACGGATGCGGTGTGAATGCTCTAACCTGTTAACATGCTCGCTGAAATGGAAACGCAAGTAAACAGAGACTGTTCGTGAGCACGGTGTAAATGAGGCCTTACCCGCACTCGCAACCCCCGCCTCACAATTACATGCTAAAATCATAACAATACTCTATTCATTTCTACATTGGCAGATTTTAAAAATTCCATTAAAAAAAAATCACATCAAATTGTTTTCAGCAAACTGCACCAGATTCTTGTTCAACATGTCCCCAGGTACCTCTGTGGTAATTTTCAAGTGGTTTTACTGCAGCATTTTTTCACAATTACATGCTAAAATCATAACAATATCCCATTCATTCCTACATAGGCAGATTTTAAAAATTCCATTAAAAAATCAAATTGTTTTCAGCAAACTGCACCATATTCATGTTCAACATGTCCCCAGGTACCTCTGTGATTATTTTCAAGTGGTTTTACTGCAGCATTTTCAAATAATCAGAATTTGATATAATTTTTTTTTATTTTTTTTTTTTTTATTTTGGAATTCATAGAATCTGCCTATGTAGAAATGAATAGGATACTGAATGGGCGACTGGTTTTGGTTCATTAATTGATCATTTAAAAGGCTGTAGTAAAAGAACAAGAAAGTAATGACTAGGGATGCACCGAATATTCGGTAACCGAGTATATTCGGCTGAATATTGCAAAAAAACACACATTCGGTATTCGGTGGAATAAGTTAAAAGCAAGGCCGAATAATAGCGGCGTGTTTTGATAACGCAATCAAACAGCGTGCCGTGATGGGCGGAGTAAAATGTGGGCAGTGTGGCGACACCACACTCGCATTTGCGACTGAAAATAGTTTTGAGCGAACAAAATAGGCTTAAATCATTCAGCACACTGTGCGAGCAGCCTACAGATTTCAACCACCAGGAGAAACGAAAGGCGAATCCCACCGATTGTGGGTTGAACGGGGGTCACAGACACAGATAGTAATGTATTCCTGTCAAATACGGCGGCCATCGGCTTACCGGCGACGGAGAAGTCGGCTCCAATAACATCCTTTTCTTGGCGTATGGACTGCTCAGAAGTACCTGAACAGCTGAGCCAGCCGAACACAGGTATGTGACGTGTCAGAGGAGAAACGAGCCGATCACGGCCCACAAACCTCACCGCACTTTAGGGACTGTTCTTTACTTATGAAGGGGAGGAGGGTGGCTGGTTGATTCTTATTTCATTTATTTATTTTATTTTGTTCCCCCCCTATGTTCATTACTCATTGATGCTGTTTTTGAAGTATGAATAAGTCAATAAGTAATTTATTGCTTTGAAATATCATTGATGTATTATAGAAAAGTGATTTATCTTTTTATAAATGACAAAAGGCACATCTGCCTCATTTTTGTTGTAGAATCGTGATACTACTCAGAACCATGATATTTTTATTGGTATCGTACAGTGGGATCCATTTTTGGTACCGTGACAACACTAATCTGGAGGGGGTTCATCTGCAAAAACTAATGAAAAACTAAACAACGTTATGTGGTATTCGGTACTCGGTATTCGGCCAAGCGTTTAATATTCTTCGGCTTCGGCCACAAATTTTCATTTCGGTGCATCCCTAGTAATGACAGATGTATGTATTTCAACAAATGAAAATAAGAACAAAAAAGCAACTTTCCTGTTTGAAACAACCTTCGGGACCATTAGAGTATACATTTCTGAGTTTACGAGGTGCATTTGAATGCACCATGAAGCCCTGTCTGCATCTAGACGCTGCACCATACGAAGTGATGTAGATGGGCAATCAATTTTCAAGTGTAGATAGCGCGACAGCGCCTCTCCGAAGTGCAGATGGTGTGACCACAGTGCTAGATAACAGTGTAGCAGTCATTACAAAAAAGTTACAGTTTTTGTTGTTTACTTGTTGCTTGTTTTACAATAGACTTGGACTCTTAACTTTGTACACAGTCCTGCCATTGTACATGTGCATAACTGACATGTAGTAAAAATGAATTTGAAATGTAATGTTGTGTGGCTTATTGGAGAGGCTCCAGCTATCAGCTTGATACCGTTTACGAGACAGTAACTCTGGTCTGAGTTGACGGTGAGGAGCTAATAGGAGCTAAATGCTAACAGACATAAGCTAACTGCTAAGAGACTGTAGCTAACTGCTAAGAGATAGAAGCTAACTCTAATAAACTGAAGCTCTCAAAGCTCTCAATTTTTGCATTTCTCAAGTCATTTTACCTTTTCAGCATTGTTTGAATTGGCTATAAAGTCATCACTGAGGACTACCCAGAGGTGTGGGCGAAGAGGGTTTGTCTAGCTTAAGGCTGAGGGCAGCAGTGTACTGCCTCTGACTGAATGGAAATGAATGGAAGCCAGCATGTGGATGGGAGGGCAGATGAAGGGGGGGCATATGCATATGACCAATAGACTGAAACCAGCGAAATGCGAGATAGATATGCATACTTTTAGAGCATCAAATCATACCAGCGTACTTTGATGTCAAAATGCGTGCCTGGTATGCAAAATGCGTACAGGTTGGCAGGTCTGAAACATGTCAAAGAAGAATTGTTGGCTGATACTGAACACAATAATTTTTCTAAGTCTGACTCACTTCACAGCACAAGTCATTTAAATTTTGAAACAAAGTTAATTATGGCACTGTGCCATATTGTATTTTAAGACACTTAATAAGAATATTAACAAGTACCTGCTGCATTGGTTCTACCCCTTCACCGCACTGTTTCCTCTGGCCCTCAGTTTCTGAGGCTGCAGATGTGGATTATGTGGAAGCATCACAGTCACCACTTTCTACACACAAAAATTTTTTAAGTCCCACTGAAACATACTCTAGACCAGAGGTTCCCAAATGGTGTGCCAAGGCACACTGGTGCACCATCAGGCCAGTCCAGGTGTGCCTTGAAATTTTGTGACAACCATAAGATTATTACTGCATCATTCAACCATAAAAAAGTTAGGAATACATTTTCACTGACTATGTCAGTATTTTATACACACTAATTTCTCAACATAATTATCGACCTTTTCAGTTCCATTACCTCATTTTTAATTTTTATAAATGAGTGTGTCGCTGCTTTAATGTAATTTTACAACATTTCAAATGAATTCTTCAATTATTTTGTCAATGAATATTAAAGGAATCATATAGCTGTTTTTGAATAAGATTCTTTGGTTTAGTAGATAAAAATAAATCTTAACAAAGTGATATCACTCGCTATAGAGGCTATTTTACCTTTCCTGTAACCATTTTTTTCATTACTAATTAATCTGTCATCATTTTCTCCATTAATCAATTAGTAGTTTGGTCCATACAATATCAGAAAATGGTGAAAAATGTTGATAATTGCTTGCTGTCCAAGTCCAAAATGGTTGTCTCTTGTTGTCATAGAGGAGTAAAGAAAACAGAAAATATTCACATTTAAGAAGCTTAAATCAGAGAATTTTCACTTTTTTCTTAAAAAAAACACATTAATTATGAGTTCAAATAAACATAAGAAATTTGTGTCTAGAGAAAGGATCAGCGCTCAGTGAATAACCTCCTAAGCCCTATGATAAGCTATTATGGCAAGCTTATACAGACCAATGAGCAGTGATAACTAACATGTCTTTGGGGTCATCAGGTGGGAACCTCCTTTCACCAGTGTTTCGTCTAGTTGGTCCAACGACACCTCCAGGAGGCCAGACAGTGATCTCTGGCATCCCAGAGACACTCCCCTAATGCCAGCTCTCAGTGCTCCCTGTACCGACCCAACAACCTCCTTTACCTTACTTACACATGGCTTTCTCAGCCCGAACAGCACTGCCATCTTCAACAACCTAGGCTCCGTTTATGTGAGCTCCAGGTAGTGACTGTGCCGATACTACCTTTCCTAGCACATTCACCATACTCTATTTCACACGCTACATAGCATAACTCCAGTATCAGCTCAAGTTAAAGGAGATCGAGAAGATAAACTCACAGAATCAGCAAACACACTCACCTTGCAGCATGGTCTTAAACAAAAGGGATTCAAATAGGCCACTTCCATACTTAAATAACCTTGCAATTAATTATATAGTTGCCAACTAATCGATTAGTCGTTACAGTTCAAATATGAATACAGGTGTGCCTTGAGATTTTGGCTTGCCTTTGGTTTGCCTTGGTCACAAAAAGTTTGATAACCACTGCTCTAGACAAGAAGCTGCAAAGGTGTGTGTTTGGGTATAAAGGTGAAGAAGAAAAACAAACAAACGTCTCCATACAGATCTCCAATACTTGTCACTGACTGGTTGGAGTAGTGCTATTTTCTCAACATCATGATCAACATACCTGATGCTTTAGATGTTGCTTCTGAGGTTGGTGTCCAGGCACCATTATCTGCACACAAAACAGGGCAGACATCATCACTCAATTTGACCTGAAACAACATTAGTCTTTCTTGATGAGAGTCTGTAACGTTGGGCAGACATTAATGTACATATACCAGTCAATAACCTATATATTTGGGAGCAAAGTTGTGTGTAACATTAAAATTCACATGGTTGTGTGAATAGGGTACCACAGTGCAATGTTACATTACATATTTCTACGTACATGATTGCTTATCTAGCCAGTTATCAGTTAATGTTACAGTAAACAGCATAAAGTTACGTTAACCTAGTTAATGAATAAACTATATATTTTTATTGAGGTGACTGGTAATTTTTAGTAAGCTGTAGGTGGGTCAGACATACCAGGCTGGTCATCTGGTGTTACTCCAGTCCAACTGTTCTCCTCACTGTTGATGGGCTCCATGGTAATGATGTCCTCGGAGTCTAACATCCCCTGGACCAGGGCTATACACTGGTCTATCGCCGAGCACTGCATCGCTGTCTTCGAAAAAGGGACAGGTTGTCCTGCCCCTACCACTTCTTTTGTTAGTATCCTTTGCCCTTCTGTATGCAAGTTTGTGGGGTTTTATTTTTCACTGACACTGGAGCCAGAACCGGTTGTAGCCATTGTCCGCCATTATTTTTGCCATATCTTCATAGATGGAGCGGTTGTGGTACGAAGTGCCCAGTTTCACCTGGACACTTTCGTCGGACCAAATGGAGAGCAGACACTTCGTCTTACTGTGACTCCATCCTCGGCTGTCATCCATGTTTTCTTTTTCTTGGCAGTCACTACCCAGTAGGGCCCTAACGGTACATGTATTTGTGTCAAACCGTTCGGTACGCGACTTTCGGTTCGACACGACCCTGTACCGAACTATTGGGCGCAGGATATTGTTTTATTTTATTTTATTTTAATTCTGTTTTTGCGAGCCGAACCATTTAAAATATCTAGTTCCCTGATGGACATAATTGAGTGACAGACCAAGTCCGACCGTAAATCACCGCTTTCACTTTGTGCAGCGCATTCTCGCATTTTGACAACATGGCAAGTGAGCCTGACGAACCTTTAGACCCACCCGCAAACCTTAAGTCCTCCGTTTGGTAACACTTTGGTTTCAGGGTAATATACGAAGACGGAAATAAGCAAGTTGACAAGACAAAAGCAGTGTGCCGACACTGTAGAACAGCGGTCGGGTATGTACTTGGAAACACGTCTAACATGCTAACGCATCTAAAGCGACACCACCCGAGTTTGAACGTTAACCGGCACGACTAGAAAAAGCAATCTGGTGCAAACGACGATATCGTCGTCGTTTAAAAAGAAAGAGCGTTTCCCTGACCATAGCGCTAAAGAAATAACCAACACTATTGGAGCTGAGTAAAATTGTTTAAGCTGCACTGCAGATATAAGCATGTTTTGTTTACTGCACTGTAACAAAGTGGGAAAGCTAAGTAGGTTCCTAGTAAAACTGAATCTGAGCAGGCTTTAAAGCTGACCAGCTGCACTATACTTTTTATTGTAATTGAGTAAAACTGTTAAAGCAGAAATGTATATTTATATTTTTCATTCAAAAAATGTGTTAAAAAAACAGCAGGATTTTATTTTTCACTTTTATATTTCTATTTTCATTCAAACAATGTGAAAAAGCAGGATTTTATATATATTTGTTTCATTCAAAAATTGTGTAAAAAGAGTTAACTGCTGTGGTGGTATGTTTTAATAAGGTTACCAATAAGTAAAAGATATTTAATAGTTGTCTATTTTTTTCATTACTGTACCAAAAAAAAATGAACCGTGACTTGTGTACCGAGGTACGTACCGAACCGTGATTTTTGTGTACCATTACACCCCTACTACCCAGTTGTTGTTGTTGTTGTTGTTGTTGTTGTCTTCTTCTTCCTTCTTTCTGTATTCCACCCACGGAGTTGTTGCATGTGGATTGGAGACGCATTTGCATTTACACTTGTGTTCGATGTGGTCACAATGCGTCCCTGACCACCTTTAGAAGTGGTTTGGCAGATCGGATAACAATCCGTCCTCAATGCATTTCAAGTGTATTTACACCAGTACTTTCATGTGGTCAAGAGCAATCTGATTGCAATCCGATCATAAAAAACACATGTTAATGCCAGGTCTAAAGGGGGTTAACAAAGACCTATTTAATAGCATTTGATATTTAGTCATTAATTTTCAGTTTTTCAGTCATTAATATACAGAACAAGCTTATGCATGGGTGTAAAGCTATTTGTTAAGTACTGGAGCGCATGCACATGCACAGTTAATGTTCATTTTAAAGTTTATGTATTCACCGTTCCTACATTAGTCAGCTCTAACTCAAAAATGAAAGGATGTTTTGCTGCCTTTTTATCTTTACTACTATAACAAGCAGCTACAGACAGAGAAAAAAATAAAAAAAATAATGTAATTCACCGTGTTGCTCAAAGGCTACTGGCAGCTACCAGCAATTTTTAACCTCTCTAACTCCGCCAGGACGCCGACGTCCTCGCTCCCCTCCTCCTCTATTAAATGGTATCTCCCAGGTGCACTACATCATCAAACCATTTGGTATTGCTGGATTCAGGAAGCTCTCGACTTTTCAAAAATAACAACGTTTTTCTTTTATTTCTTAGTTATTTCGCACCAGAGCAGCCTAAACACACATAGTCCAAAATCGCGACGAGTGGTGACAAGTCATGTCATGCCATTTTTCGACAGGAAAAGTTACAGGATTACTCGCAATCTTATGTGGAGCTGTTAGCAGGGACATAGCTGTTCTATAGGTAAGAGTCTCACTCCTACCACTATTTTTGGCTGAGATACACCATCTATAAAGTGGGATCATAACTTTCACGTTTCATGTGGCTTTATTAGGTGATATTTCATGGTGTTTCTGTGTCAAAAACAACATCAGCTATCACAATCATGCCTGATTTCAATCATTACAATGTTAGAAGCTGGCTGAGTGTTGTTTGATCACTGACAGCACTATTTTGAAGCCGAGTGACCAACTTGTCTTTTGGAGACTTTTGGAGTTTTCATTGATCGTGTGCCAACAACCCCATACTGTCATTTACTGCTCAGATTAAGCCACTGACAGTTATTCATCCTGAAAAACATTTTTTTTTTATTTCAGGCAAAATATTCAATTTTTTACTGACTTCAAAGGCCCATACTCTGTCTCTGTATCACCTAGAGTGTTTCTGACACTTTCACAAGAAACTTAAGAGAGTTTTCTTTCTGGCAAGACCTCATGCATGCATGTAGTCAGAGCGGTTCAGAAGCTACAGTCATGCGTGACAGGCTTTAGTGATGATTGCACTTTCAAGCGCTTTAAAAAAGGTTTATGAATTTCAACCTTATTATGTGAATTGTCAATATTCTGTTTCCTCACTCCTCAAAAAAAGTGGTGGAGCATCTTTGTGGTGCTCTCTGCTCTGCAGCACTACACCCCTGTTAGTAAGGCCACAGAAAGGAAAGACAGAGACACCGACCATGCAAAGAAAATCAAGTTTCTGTTTAAAATCCGCCACCGCTGCTCCACGCTGGGCTCCCGTAGTTCAGAGTGGGCTCACCCTCCCCCCCGCATCAAGGCCGAACTTCACCGTGCGCGACACAGAGAACAGAGGAGGATTTTGGACGCGCACCGTGTAGGGACAGAAATGACATGCCGTTGTGTAAATAAGATAAATAAGTGTTACTACCGCCAAGCTGGCAGACCCCCGAACTGTAGTAAAGGGACCTCCGAAGACCATTAGCTCCTTTAGCTTTATTTTCAGCACTGCAGGGATGATGCACAGCCTTTCTCATCAGTGTCTGATGCACTGATGCTTCTTCACTGTGTCTGCTGGATGTAAACAACGTAGCACATGCCTCACTTTCTTCCTGGGGCGCATCCGTCTGACGTCACACACCACACCCGGCGCACTAACGTCTCATACCTCCTACATCAACTACACACACACACACACACACACACACACACACACACACACACATCAGGCTCAGCCTGTAACATAAGGCTACTTATTTTGTTTAATAAAAGGACAAGGTATAGACCTGTTCTATAGGAAAGGTAACCTTAAATGACTTCTGTTGTGATCCAATATGATGGTAGAGGAAACACTGCCGTATGATAAAGGGGTCCGGTGGAAAGATGCAGTCGCCATGTATATTGCAAGAGATATGGTGCCCATATATATGCTATATGCTGGGGTTTATTCACATGCTGGAAGTTTTGGACCCCAGGTATGTGCTACCAGGCCGCAAATATTTTTTATTAACTAGGAGGGGAAAAAATCGATTTAAATCGTGAATCGGATTTTTTGTGAAAAAAATCGGAGATTTATTTTTTAGGCCATATCGCCCAGCCCTAGTATGTAGTTATTGAGCCTACCATTGAGATGGCTAAAGCAAGCTAGACCAAAAATCATGTACATGAGATCAAAGACAAGACTAGACAATAGCTAATTAATATGCACATGCTATTAACTGCAAGTTAGGGGAGATCACCCTCATTGTTATGATGTGTCAAAATGACAGATGTCCTCAGACTTTTCCATCATTGATTAAAAAAAAACAACCTTTGCTCCCTCTGCTCCTTCTCTTCTCTTTTCTCCGTCTCAAACCTCCTCTGCTAAAGTGACTCAGCAAAACTAACACAGGCAGACATTTCCCCCTCAATACTGAGCTGTGCTACTATAATCAAATTGCTTTTGCTGAGACATTGCTTAGGCTTGCTTGCAGCCCACAAAATATTCTACTGAGGGTTTTTCATTGAATACTGCCACATGAAAATCCTTTAAGCATTGTGATGTGAGCCCCATTTAATTTCAAACCCACTAAGCTCCAGGCTGTGCTCTGGTATTATTGAGGAGGGCTGAGGGTCTTTTGGTCTGATGAGCCTTGTACTGGTCTTTAGCAGCCCTCTCACTGCTGCACTCAGTAACCTTACACCAGCATTGTGCTCATAATGTAATCATTGGAGTGGGAATAGGAAGCAGGGAGGCCAGCGAGTGTAAACACATTACCATGAGACACAAGCATGTCCTCGGCTAACCTCAAAGCTCAGCTCTGCACAGGCTGATGATTTATCTTAGATCTCAGGCAAGAACCTCAGGCAAGACTCCAGCCACTCAGCTGTTTACCTTTAGCTCTTGTTTTAATTGAAAACACTACTAACATTGACACAGTTACTGAACTTGGATCTCTTGCAAATCAACCCTTGCTGTCCCTGAGTCCAAAATGGCTTGCAAAAAATGAGTGGTTTCGTCAGAGAGGAGGTCAGGGAGTTTGTGTGTGACAGCAGGGTGGTTTTAGCCAAGAACAGGAAGAAAAGCTTGTACCCACATGTATGCAAGAACCTCAGGACCCACTTCAGTAGGATATTCTGCGATATTAATGATGTCTGTGGGATTACTGTATTTGCTTTCTCTGTCTAATTCTTATGAAAACAAAAGGAAAGCATCACTAGAAAGAACAAAGCAATAATAGTATCATGAAAAACATGGTAAAAATGAAATCACAACAATATTGTGTGGAGTAAAAACAAATACATAAGATAACACAAATACTAAAAAAGTCAACAAAGTGTGTTCTTTGACAAGTTATTGTCAAGTCTTCATAATCTCTGTAATCGTTATTTACTTGACTGGGATACTCTGCTGTCTAAAAGCCATAAGAAAACTGGGCCTTTTAGCTTAAAGCAGGGGTAGGTAGAAATCTGGGGAAATAAAACATTAGAGTTTGTAAATACAACCTCCTCCTGTAACTCCCCTCTCTGTCCAGAGCCCCTCCCACCAGATGACCACAGACATGCACACGCTTCATACACTAACTGATTCATGTCATCTTATTTTATTGTAGAGTTGCACACAGCTCCTTCTTTGAGCAGCTCCTTGCCCCACTCTCTGTGAACTACTTGACCAGGAGGACACAAGGCAACAGCTCTGAAATTGTGGTCGGTGGCTCAAATCCAGTCCAGTGTGGGGTGTCACAACGTGCCGGTGGCCAGGAACACAGGGTCTAACCTGTGTAATGGCAGCAAGAGAAAGTTTGCGATCGGGGGGGGGGGGGGGGGCTGTCTGGTTCCTCCGGAGCTTCAGTCACTGACTACAGAGCTGCTGGTTGCTCTTCTCCTGGCGAGGTGGTCTTAAACAGCAGGGAGTGAAACACATGACACTCTGTGATCTGGGGCTCTCGCTAACATTTGCTAGAAACGTGAACTTGAGCTTTTGGCCTTTGGCTCTGGTTAGCAGACGGCTGAACAATTAGCATCATTTACTCTCCATCTCTGAACACTTAACCCATATTGACATGTTTTATTTGGTTTGTTGTCAGACTCTCTTTTAATTCTCTTTCTGATAAGTCTGGGTTTTTTGTTATCATTTCAAGTCATTCATTTATTTGTCACATGGAAATATACAAGGTACAACTTCAGTGAAATGTGATTCCATCAGCTCCCTTAACTTGTGCACTTTGATTTAGTTCTTTCAGGGCTCCAGACTGCAACCAAATGGTCGCATTTTGTCGCACACAAGTATTTGTTAAAAATACTTGCTCTTGTGAGACCCGAAAATTTGCAGGTTTTTTTTTTTTTTTTTTTTTTTCATGTTGTAAGACGAGGGAGCGAGTCCGCCAGTGTAGGCCAATGTGTGTGAGAGGAGGAAAGTCCAGGAGCGAGTGATGAGATAACTGCAAGGATCACGTCATCTACACTCATCAGTAGGCTTGTTTGAGATAAACTGGGCCTCACCTGGAAAGTGGATGAGAGCAGGCGGCTGCTGTAGGAGGCGGTGACAACAAGCTGTGGTCAAGTCAGAGGCTGAATCCAAATGTCCACCCTTTGCAGACCACCTGCAGACTGAGTCCTCGCAGACTTCAATTGTATGTAGTGTGATGTATTTACCCTCATCACGGAAAGTCTGCGAGGGCAGAGACTGCAATTGGCTGGTAGACAGCCCTCAAGACCGTTTTACTCGTTGCCCTGGAAACGTTCAACTATTGCTGCTGTCATATTCATATATATGTCATATAAGTTGATGAATAGTGCCTACTAATCTGTTTCTGCAGATAATAAGATATAAATCCCATGTATAGCCTTTTTTGTGACTTAACAAAATTGTATTAATACACCTCTATATAATAGGCTACACGGAAACGGAAATGTTTGTAAATAAGGACAGGACTATTACTCAATAAATTGGGTATTGCCTCCATTAGAAGACCTTCTTGTTGTTTTTTTGCCTTTTTTTTTTTAGCCCATTTCACTGCGCAGCCTGTTAGGCTGCAGTTTTAAAATGCATATTCATTCCCTCAAAAGCCTATACATATTTCTGTATTATGATGTGGCTGAATATTACTTTTGGCCTACACAGTTCAAGTAGCATTTTAATAGGCCTAACTATCAATAACTATTTTATATAGCCATAGGTTGTTTTCAGCAATTGAAAAAACCACAATGTCACATCCCCACTGCAATGAATTGTGGGTTATTAAATCAGTGAAATGTGCTGAAGTCTGCACCCCAAGCAGACTCTCTGGAAGTCTGCAGAAAATCTACTTTAGACCCCTTGTGAACTGGTTAAATTGTAGACAGCCTTAAGCATCAGACTTACCAGGAAGCGCAAGGTCCGCAAGTCTGTAAGTGCGGTAAATTCCAGACATTGGGATTCAGCCGGGCAGTTTCCAACAGTTTCCAGCAGCCCTCAGTCCATACCAGAAGTCACAGAAACACAATACAATGATGATGTTCGTCGTTGATTGATTAAAATTTATTGGACTCATACATCAGTTTGTTCTCAGTCTCCAGCTATTTTCATTATGAAAGATTAATTTATTAAAATGCTTTACAAGCTTTCGGTTTATGTTACAATTTATGTTCATGGTTCAACCTCCATTTTACATGAATTCTCATGTAAATCTGCATCATATCAGTTTGCTGCTGCAGAGCAGCTGAGCAGACCTGTTGCCTCAACTACATAAGGCTCTAGTTTCCCGGCGCAGTGCAGGGTGGCGAACCCCGCGCAGAGCTAGTTTCAAGCAGCGCAACCCGAGGCGCGCTCAGTTTGGTAGTTTGGCAGACCGAGGTGCGCTGAGATGGGTGTGGCGGCGCACACCCAAGCGCCAAGCTTGACAGATCAAGCTTGGCGCAGTGACAGTTTCGTGCCAAAAGGCTTCGCCGAAGGTGCGCTAAGAGCTCGCCAGCTGAAACCACGTCTACTGTCAGCGCAGGCGGAGCGCAGCTGGTGTAAGCCGAAGTTTGGCTGACCGACGGACAGTGTGCACACGTCACCAAAACCTCACAGGTAGGTTTCCAGAATATCAGGCACATTGACAATGCAATAAATACCCAAAAAAACACTATTCAATGCAACTATCTGCAATCAGCACATAAATGTATCTCTATATCGACTGTCCCGTCACATCTGATGTCAGATCAAAGGGGATTGGCACCGTTTGGCGCGTTTGGCACGCATAATGGAAACCCAACCTGATTTGATTAACACAGCTGCAAACTAATGAGTTTGCATCCTCTCAGCCAACCCCAAACAGCCACAGCATCAGATAGGGAGTATATATTCAGCATCTGTCATCTTAGAAAAGCCAAAAGAAAAGAAACAGAGTGAGACTGCGAGAGAGAAAGAGAGAGCGCACGAGAGAAACGCAACATTGATTTACAATTGTGGTGACCTCCTCCCAGGCTACCTTTGCATCATCAGCCCATGGAGGTCTGCTTGCAGTTCCGTATATTCGGACACTGCGAGCTTGGACCTCCCGGACCAAAACATTCGTTTTGTGTCTGACGCTGCTGCTCTCTTCTGCCATGGCGAATTGAGTAAACTCTCATTACACCTTCGCACGGCACATTTAAGGGCGAGGAGAGGGGCTCATTTGATTGGTGTGATGTGTGTATAACCCACTCCACGCCTTCTCTCCTACCTCTTTCCGACTTGCGCAGGTAGGAGGGACGGAGGTGGGACAGACGAGTAGCTGCGCCAGCGTGCACGGTGTGCCAAACTTGCAAAATCCGCCTGGCCACACCCAGTTGGAGAAGCGCAGGTGTGCTGCGCCCCCACCTCGCCCAGTCTGTGAAACTAGAGCCCATAGTGTTACCCGATACTCATGTTCAAGAGTCCATACCAGCCTTCACATTAAAGTGGACAAGATTAGCCTGCCTGTTCACCTACAGTGCAAGTTTCTAATCAATACTTAGACTGGTGTGAAGGTGATTCATCCAGCTATTAACTGTCTTCTTCCTAAAGCCTTCCCCACTGCCTTCTCACTAGCACCCTTAGTGGCTTGAACATTAAGAATACTAGAGGAAACACTTAAGTTAACGACAGCTCCTTTCTAAAATGTAACAGTTGCAGGAAATTATTAAAGCTGCAAGTATACTTTTGCTGCTAGGTAAATGTTAATTTTTGAGTCTAGACCAACCGACAAGAGCCTTCGTCTATGGACCTGACTTAGCTGCACACAAGCTGTAATTTTACATCACTGAGGAGAGGCTAGGGGATTTTTTAAGAAACCCTTAAATCAAATTTAATAAGTACAGAAAACTGTTACTTTAACAGCAGATGAGTTACTTATTTTTAATTATACAGAAGCTTACAGCAGTAAAACAGCAATACCAATCAGATGCAATAAATGCAATCAATAGAGAGTTGTTTCAAAAACAATCAAAACATTTTTTCCCTCTCCCTTCCCTATTGCTCTTTTACTCACGACCCCCTTGGATTCTGGAGAATAAGGCTGGAAGTAAAAAATGCGAAATCTCAAAAATCTATAGTAGCAATTCGTACAGGGGACTGAGTGCGAACAGGATGAGCTCAAGGTCATTTGTCCCATCTCCTCCTTTGGTTTTTGTTTCAGTCCATGATAACCGCAAAGTTGTTTTGTTCAGTTGAAATTGTTTTCAGATGGAAAAACTTTGTTCAGCTCCCGTCCTCGTTCAGAGTGAGTGCCCCCCCAGCAATCGATCAGTAGTCTGCACTTCTCTAAAACCTTGAGTTTTTATTCCTTTTTCTTCATCCCTACATGGTCATCCTTCACCAAATCTCCTCCTTTACTGCCCCTAAATGGATATCCTACATTAGATCATCGGAAAGCACGAGGCTAGCACAAGGACAGTCACAGATGGTGTGATCACCTTTGCTATGATAAACAAGTGATACGTGACCGAAACTTGGTGTCCTTTTCTAAAAGTTCAGCACATTAGTTCATACCCCCCAGCGACCCTGGTCATGAACCAATGTTTTTGCTGAGCTTTGCTAATCTGTTAATCAAACCATCTGTTTTAATTCAGGTACTTCCCATTTTCTCCAGCCATCTGTGCCTACTCAGCAGTCTTTGTACTTTCCACCTATCCTTTCATTTCCCCATTTATCCATTACACACACAATATCATTAGTTATTGTTACATGCACTCATCATAAAGTTCACTTTTAAACATTTCTGTATAAAATCATTAAAAGTTTAATAGTTACCAAACTTTACTTGATTAAACACATTCATTTCATTATTACAATATAACCATGATATAAAATCACGCACATTTCTACTCATAGATACTGATTCAATGTTTATTACAGAATGAACATTACAAATCACACATTATATCTTTTCTTTATTTTACCAATTTATACTTTTAGCATTTTAAATCTCTTTTTCGATCTAACCTCCATCTCCTCTTACTGCTGTTCTCTTGTGGGTCCTGACTTTGCCTGCAATGGTGAAAGGTCACTTATGGGTGACATGCACGTCATGTAGTCAATAATCAGCTCCGGTTCTTTTCCTCCTCTTTTTCTGGGCCGTCAGTGGTAGAATGGGCTTGTTTGGGTTCTTCCTTTTCGTTAGATTATTCTGCTGGTTCTGTTTTTTTTGCTCGTTTTGTGATTCAACAGGGCTATTTTCAGGCCTTTTTCTCTTATGGGGCCTCTGAGGCCTTGTGTAAGGCCTTCTGGATTTCTCATCGATGTCCGTTTTTCAATCCACTTCAACAATAGGCTAAATAAATTGTGTCTGGCTATTAGGTTAATATTGTCAGGACAACAGCTTTCATTAAAGATCAGTCAGATATAGTCAGGGCTTGACATCTGTATAGATGCTATTTTAAGTATCCTCACATCTCACTGACCACAAGTCTCTTTGATGCTAAATATTTAAAAAATTAAAAATTATGTTAATATGCAGAAGACTACGTATAGTTCATGATACTGTTAAAATGGCCAAAGATGTGAATGATTGGGTCTGCTGGACGATTTAAGGTGTGCCCCTAAATTTTCTGCTTGTGCTCCTCAATCTTCAGGCAAGGGCTAAAGTGCTCCTACTTAGTTAGTCTGGAGCCCTGCCTTTTTGTGTCTTCTTACATTGTTGGCTGCTGCCTTTTAATTGTCCATCTTTCCTGATGGTTATGGTAGTCCATGGTTTCTGGTTGTGCAATGATTTATCTGACTACACCACACACCAGACCACAACAGGAGGGCTGTATAGTTGTTTTTCCCAAACATGGGCTGCAGAGATCCACAACAGGGACGGGACAGTACCTCACATTGCCACTCACACACCAGTCCTTACTCACCGTAAAGCGCATGCCCCTTCTCCCTCTCTCACCAGAGTCCTCTTCTTGGTCAGATGGGAAAATAGAAAAGGAATCACCTGATTGAATGATGCTGTCCAGGATTCAAACAAGTTTCGGTGGATTAAAGGATATCACAGTTTTCTCAGTTGGAAACTGATGTGGCATAGAGGTTGTCTAGTTTATATCTGGTTGTACAATGGCTAGCAGGATACAAGGGCAGCTGGAGCTCATTCTTCTCCATCTGTCCTTTATGTTTACATTTGAAAACGTCAACATTTCTAGTTAGCAGCTAGCTAGAAGTGAGTTGATTTTCTCATCCTGAAGAGTGACTCAGTGACCAAAGCCAACCACAGAAAGCACCACCAAGACCTGAAAAATAAACTTAAGAGCCTAAATTTACCAAATATTAGCATAGCTGACTGAGAGGAGACCGGAGGTTGACAGTTGATTCCAGTGCTGGAAAAATAACTTTCTCTGCAGGATTTGCCACCATTGAAACAGACCATCATCAAAGGGTTGTGCATCTGTAGAACAGCCAATAGGAATGCTCTCTCTCTTTCTGAAATGACCTTGGATTGGCCAAAGTCTTTCATCATGAGTTAGATTCTCTTAAGCCTGTAAAGAGAGCCAAGAGGAGGAGCAGAAGTATAGTGTTCTCTCAGACCACTTCATTCAAATAAACACAAGAAGTTTGTGCTCTCGAGAAAGGATCAGCACTCAGTGAATAATAGGGATGCACCGAAATGAAAATTTGTGGCCAAAGTCGAATAAAATTAAACGCTTGGCCGAATACCGAGTGCCGAATACTGAATACCGTTGTTTCGTTTTTCATTAGTTTTTGCAGATGAACCCCCTCCAGATTAGTGCTGTCACGGTACCAAAATTGTGACCCACGGTAGGATACCAGTGAAAATATCATAGTTCTGAGTAGTATCATGATACCACAGCAAAAATCACTTCTCTATAATACATCAGTGATATTTCAATGGAATAAATTACTTATTGACTTATTCATACTTCAAAAACAGCATCAATAAGTTATTAACATAGCAGGGATCAAAATAAAATAAATTAAAAAAATAAAAATCAACCAGCCACCCTCCTCCCCTGACAAGTAAAGAACAGTCCCTAAAGTGCGGTGAGGTTTGTGGACCGTTACCTGCCACAGAGAGAGAAATGTGAACGGCTCATTCTCCTCTGACATGCCACATACCTATGTGCTGCCACGGCTCGGCTGTTTAGGTACTTCTGGGCAGTCATGACGCCAAGAAGAGGACATTATTGGAGCCGGACTTCTCCGTCACCGGTAAGCCTATGGCCGCCGTATTTGACAGGAATACATTCCTGTCTGTCTGTGACCCCCGTTCAACCCACAACCAGCGGGATTCACCTTTCGTTTCTGCTGCTGGTTGAACTCTGTACTCGCACAGTGTGCTGGATGATTTATTTTGCTTGAACAAAACTATTTTTAGTCGCAAATGCAAGTGCAGTGACGGACAGAATAAAATATCACCACACTGCCATCACCGCACGCTGTTTGATTGCATTATCAAATGCATCAGCATGCCGCTATTATTGGGCCTTGCTTTTCACTTATTCCACCGAATACCGAATGTGTGTTTTTTTGCAATATTCGGCCGAATATATTCGGTTACCGAATAGTCGGTGCATCCCTAGTGAATAACCTCCTAAGCCCTATGATAAGCTATTATGGCAAGGCTTAACTATACAGGCCAGTGAGCAGTGATAACTAACATGTCTTTGGGGTCATCAGGTGGGAACCTCTTTTCACCAGTGTTTCGTCTAGTTGGTCCAACGACACCTCCAGGAGGCCAGACAGTGATCTCTGGCATCCCAGAGACACTCCCCTAATGCCAGGTCTCACTGCTCCCAACACCAACCCAACAACCTCCTTTACCTTACTTACACATGGCTTTCTCAGCCCAAACAGCACTGCCACCTTCAACAAACCAAGGCTCCGTACATGCAAGCTCCAGGTAGAGACAGTGCCGATACTACCGTTCCTGGCACTTTCACCATGCTCTGTTTCACTCGCTACATAGCATAACTCCAATATAAGCTAAAGTTAAAGGAGCTAGAGAAGATAAACTCACAGGCTTTCTCAGCCCAAACAACGCTGCCACTTTCAACAAACACAGGCTCCGTTTATGCGAGCTACAGGTAGTGACAGTGCCGATACTACCTATCCTAGCACATTCACCATACTCTATTTTACACGTTACATAGCATAACTCCAATATAAGCTAAAGTTAAAGGAGATAGAGAAGATAAACTCACAGGATCAGCAAACACACTCACCTTACAGCATGGTCTCAAACAAAAGGGATTCAAATAGGCCACTCCCACACTTAAATAACCTTCCTCTTCCTGGATTTTCTCCTGAGAGGACTGATTGGTGGATCTCTCCACCTGATCTCAAGGAGTTATGTACCCTGCTTAGTAGTTTCCCCTGCTGGCCCCCAACTGACATTATTCCTCCTCATCCAAATCCACACACTAACTCTGGCTGCTTCATCTGACATTTCCTTCACTGTCTTCCTCAAACTCTGTCCCCACACTCCGAGTTCCCCCAGGAGCGAGACAGCTGATCTTGCTATGAATCCCCTACACCCCACTTTCACTGGACAAATCCTAGTTTTCCACCCTCACTGCTCAGCTTCTGCTCCTAGTCTGCATACCTAAGCTTTTTTCTTTCATAGGCTTTTTCCACTGAGTCTTCCCAAGGAACTGTCAGCTCAATGAAATAAACTATCCGTTGACTCACTGACCACAACACTATGTCAAGCCTGTGCTTGGTACAAACTATTTCCTGGGGAACAACAAGCTTTCCCCCTAAATCTACTTGCATTTCCCAATCACAAGCACCTTTTAGGCCGCCACACCCTTGCCTCCTTACTAACTTATTCCTTCTGTATTTCTCCCCCTCACAGACAAACTGAATTGCTAAACTCATATTCTTAAAACCTTCTGAATGTACCTGTCTTCGTTTCCCTTAAATGCATGCAGCTAAACTTTTCAACACCTGGTTATGTTGCCATGTATATCGGCCTTGTGACAAGCTAACTTTACAGCCTGACAAAATATGCTTTAAGGTTGTGGTACCTGTACACAATGGGCATGATGGGTCCCCATTTACCCACAGTTTCACCTTCTGGGGGGTTGGTAACACATCGTATGTAGCCCCTACCAGGAATCTAATATGATTCTCCTCCATAATCCACAGGTCCCTCCAACTAAGCTTCCTCTTCTCTACACTTTCCCAGTTCAACCACTGTCCCTGCTTAGCCTGGGCCACTACCTTTGCACCCCTTAATATTTCCTCTTGTCTACCTATCTGTTCCACAACCACACCTGCTTTATTCCATACTGGTTTGCCTGAGTGAAGCTCCAGGCCTCCCCGGCCAAACTGAACATTACCTACAATCTCTGCATGCCTAAAAGCTGCCTCTGCCTCCTGAACTGCCAATCTTGGGTTCCACTTCCTACCCTTGGTTGGATTTGGAACCACACTCCTAACTACCATGTCCTTACTCCCAGATAACAAGAGCTCTGTCCTGACTTTGGTACATTTAAATTTCTCTGTTAAGCTAGACACTGGCAGCTGAAGTATCCCTTTTCCATACAATGCAACACTAATTAGGCACCTAGGAGCGCCCAACCATTTCCTAATAGCGAAACAACCTTTCAGTTCTCTTCACAACGAATATTGGAATTTCATAAATTGACAATGGCCACATTAACCTAGGATATAGCCCAAATTGCAGAAACCACAACTTCAGCTTTCCTGGAAGTTCTGATTTATCTATTCTATCCAATCCTTCAGCCACATCTTTTCTACATTTCACCACCTGTTCCTCATCATTCAGCTCCACATTGTCAATCAATCAATCAATCAATCAATTTTATTTAATATCACAAATCACAATTTGCCTCACAGGGCTTTACAGCATACGACATCACTCTGTCAGTGCAGAGAAGCTATAACAGGAGAAATATGATCTCGTTTCTTAGTTCCTGTTAGTACACATGCCGCTGCATTCTGAATTAGCTGGAGAGTTTTTAAAGACTTACTAGAGCTACCTGATCATAGGGAGTTACAGTAATCCAACCTAGAGGTAACAAAAGCGTGGACCAATTTTTCTGCATCTTTTTGGGTCAGGATAGGCCTAATTTTCGCAATATTACTAAATAAAAAATAAAATATAAAAAATGCAGTCCGTGAGGTTTGTTTTAAATGAGAATTAAAAGACAAATCTTGATCAAATATTACTCCGAGGTTTCTTACGGTAGTGCTAGAGGCCAGAGCAATGCCATCTAGAGAAAGTATGTCAGCAGATAAAGAGTCTCTGAGTTGTTTGGGGCCATGAACAATAACTTCAATTTTGTCTGAATTTTATATAAGGAAATTGGTGCTCATCCAGGTTTTTATGTCTTTAAGGCAATTATGAAGTTTAGTTAATTGATTACTTTCTTCTGGCTTCATCGATAAATACAACTGTGTATCATCTGCGTAACAATGGAAATTTACAGAGTGATTTCTAATGATGTTACCTAAAGGAAGCATATATAGAGTAAATGGGATTGGTCCGAGCACAGAACCTTGCAGAACTCCAAAACAAACTTTAGTACGCAAGGATGATTCATCATGAACATGAACAAACTGAAAACGATCAGATAAATAAGATCTAAACCAGCTTAGTGCAGAACCTTTTAGGCCAATTAAGTGTTCTAGTCTCTGTAGCAGAATTTGATGGTCAGTTGTGTCAAATGCCGCACTAAGATCTAATAAAACAAGTACAGAGACGAGTGCTTTGTCTGAAGCAATCAGAAGATCATTTGTAATTTTGACTGAAATTCCTCAAATAAATTATTATCATGGAGAAAATCACACAGCTGGTCTGCGACTACTTTCTCAAGGATCTTTGAAAGAAAGGGAAGATTAGATATTGGTCTATAGTTGGCTAACGCCTCTGGATCCAGGGTGGACTTTTTTAGGAGAGGTTTAATTACAGCTACCTTAAAAGACTGTGGTACATAACCTGTTAATAGAGATATATTGATCATGTCTAATAAGTGAGTGTTAACTAAAGGTAAGACTTCCTTAAGTAGCCTAGTTGGGATGGGGTCTAAGAGACACGTTGATGATTTAGATGAAGAAATCACTGCGGTCAGTTCTTGAAGAGAAATCTTCAAGGAGAAGCAAACTAAATATATATTAGGTCTTACAGCTGTGTTTGAGGGCAGATAGGTACTATCCGAGGACAGGAGGTCATGAATTTTGCCTCTAATAGTTAGAATTTTGTCATTAAAAAAGCTCATAAAATCATTACTGCTAAGGGCTAAAGGAATGCAAGACTCAATAGAGCTGTGACTCTCAGTCAGCCTGGCTACAATGCTGAGAAGAAACCAGGGGTTATTCTTATTTTCTTCTATTAAAGCTGAGTAATAATTTGCTCTGGCATTGCGGAGGCTCCTCTTATACATTATGAGACTGTCTGCCCAGACTAAACGAGATTCTTCCAGTTTGGTTAATCGCCAATTCCTTTCAGATTTTCGCAATATTTGTTTTAACTTACAGGTTTGAGAGTTATACCAAGGAGTGATCTTTCTTTGCTTTGTTAACTTCTTTTTAAGAGGAGCTACAGAGTTGAGTGTTGTTCGCAGCGAGCCTACAGCACTATCGACAAGATGATCAATTCGGGAGTGTTTAAAGTTGGTACAGGAAAAACCTCTGTTACGGAAGAACATGGTATTAAATTTAACGACGGAGTAATCATTTCCTTAAATTTTGCGACAGCACTATCTGATAAACATCTAGTATAGTAACTGTTGCTGAGTGGCGTGTAATCGAGTAAAAAGAAATCAAAAGTTATTAAATAATGATCTGATAGAGAGGGATTCTGTGGAAAGACAGTTAGGTTATCAATTTCAATTCCATACGTCAGGACTAGATCGAGGGTATGGTTAAATCAGTGAGTGGGTTTATGTACACCCTGACTGAAGCCATTAGAGTCTAATAATGAGATAAATGCGGTAGCCAGGGAGTCATTATCAACGTCAACATGAATGTTAAAATCGCCTGCAATATTAACTTTATCTGATTTAAGAACTAAACTGGCGGGGCGGCACGGTGGTGTGGTGGTTAGCACTGTCGCCTCACAGCAAGAGGGTTCCCGGTTCCCGGTGTTGGAGCCCTTCTGTGCGGAGTTTGTATGTTCTCCCCGTGTCAGCGTGGGTTCTCTCCGGGCACTCCGGCTTCCTCCCACAGTCCAAAGACATGCAGATTGGGGATTAGGTTAATTGATAACTCTAAATTGTCCGTAGGTGTGAATGTGAGCGTGAGTGGTTGTCTGTCTCTATGTGTCAGCCCTGCGATAGTCTGGCGACCTGTCCAGGGTGTACCCTGCCTCTCGCCCGATGTCAGCTGGGATAGGCTCCAGCCCCCCCGCCACCCTCAAGAGGATGAAGCGGTTAGAAGATGAATGAATGAATGAAGAACTAAACTGGATAAAATGAGAATTCAGATACAAATTCAGAATACGGGCCAGGAGCACGGTACACTATAACAAATATAAGTGGCTGCGAGATTTTCCAGGTCGGATGTAAAAGACAAAGAACAAGGCTTTCAAATGAATTATAATCTAGTTTAGGTTTAGGGCTGATTAACAGACTACAGTTAAAAATGGCTGCAACTCCCCCTCCTCGGCCGCTGCCTCGAGGAATGTGGGTATTATTATAACTGGGAGGAGTGGATTCATTTAAACTGACATATTCATCTTGAAACAGCCAGGTTTCAGTAAGACTGAGTAAATCAATATGATTATGTGATATTAATTTGTTTACTAACACTGCTTTAGATGATAGAGACCTGATATTTAACAGTCCGCATTTAATTCTCCTGTTTTGTCTTTCTGCCACAGAAGAGGTTTTAATTTTTATGAGGTTTTTATGCACATCTCCTCTTTGTTTAATTTAAGATTTAGATAATTTAGGTGGTCGGGGGACAGACACCGTTTGTATAGAACTATGGGTGGGTAACTGCACTAGAAGCTCAGAGAAGTGAATAAGACTTCAACTCTGAGTCCTGATCTCAACTCTGGGTTGTCAGAGTTTTGAATTACTAATAAACTTTGCCAGGTTTCTAGATATGCAGCAAATAAACTACACTTGTTACAGTTACCACTGTCGCTAAAGGAGGCAGAGGCATAACTGAACATTTGGCACACCAAGCAAGAAAGAGCAGGAGAAGGAGAAGCCATTGCTAACTATTAAGCTAATGTAGCTAACACGGCTAATAACGTGCAAACAACAGCTAAGAGAAAGCAAGAAAATCATAAAAAGGAGGAGAGCTATGAGTGCTTAAACAGAACTAGTGTGGGTTAAGACTTGAATTAGATGTTAAGCAACTGAAGTGAGGAAAGCAGAAAACAAGCTAGTAGAATTCACTAGAGCAGCACAGAGACGCTGTCACAGAAAACACCGGAAATGACACAACACGCTTACCGCAATACGTCAGCACCTCCAAAAGGCCACCTACCTAAGCTCTTTACTGACTTTTCCCTAATTGTTGGGATTTCCTCATCATCTACGAAAAACTTCCTGTCACTTAACTTTCCTCTACGTATCGAGATGCTTCTAGACTTACCAGGTTTGATCTTCATGCTGGCCCACTTGAGGTTCTTATTTACCTTCTCTAGTAGCCTCTTTGTACATGGCATTGTTGTAGTCACCAGTGTCATGTCATCCATGTAAGCCCTAACTGGTGGAAGATGCAACCCGTTCTGCTGTCTCTCCCCACCTATCACGCACTTAGAAGCCCTGAAGATTACTTCCATTGCCATAGTAAATGCTAATGGAGAAATTGTACATCCTGCCATGATGCCTAGAAAATATGCTTTCACTAAGTTAACAACTACCTATGGCACTTTGAAGTATTCAAACGCACTCCAAATGAGGCTTATGCAGTACTGAACCAAACGCATTTGCAAGATCTAAAAATATTACATACAGGTGCCTTTTTGTTTTAAGCTTTGCTGCCTGAATCTGGTGCCAGATCCTGCTAGTATGCTCTAAACACCCTGCAAAACCTGGTATTCCTGCCTTCTGCACCATAGTATCTATTAACCCTATGGGCCCTAGGCGTTTTTGGGGTATTTTTAATGCCTTTACTTTTAAGCTCATATCACAGTCATTATAAAGGCTAGATACACATGCTATATCTTGTTTTTTTCAGGTCAATCAGGGCTATCCAGATTTGCTTCTATGTGCCTGTATTTTATATTAATTTTTATATCAATGAAAAAAACAAATCCATGTGACTAAATTCTTACATTTTTACATGTATCTCAGCATAGCAAGTTGGAAGAAGACATATTCTGCCATATATGAAGAGGGGAGACTCTCTGGAATCTGGCAATATAAGAACCATGATGGTGGGACATTCTGTCACTTCACAGCTGTCCAAAACGTGGTTTGTGCCAGGCGGAAAATGATTGCCAGTATTTTTTCATTATTGCAAGAAATTCCATTGACTCATTCACAAGTCAAAAATGTGTTGTATCTGAAAGAAACATGCAATGTTTACATCTAACATAATAGAAAAATAGTCAACCAAGTGCAGTGATGTCCTCCAAGATAATATTTGCCACTTTGTTTGCAGTAAACAAAGTTTGTTGTTGTTTTTCAGTTTCAGTTATATATTGGGGGGGCATTTTGGGCATTGGGGGACACACATGTCCCCCTCAATGTATATGGTGACTACAGCCCTGTCATGCATGCATAATTAGGCTGCAGTTGTCCGGGTGCGCAAAGGTGAAGTGTGCTGGTCTTGTCATACAAAGTTTGATGGAGTGTCAACTGGACAATATGGAGATATTTGCATCTTGAAAGCTGGACTACAAATGTGGATAGACAGGGAGAAACACACGCAAGCCTAAGACGTGGTAAGATACGATATTCCTCACTATATGAAGTTACTGATAACAAGATCTGTATAATGGATTGTAAAGAAATTCGTCAGGTTTTTATTTTGTAGACAATAAATCTGGATTTATAGCGTGATGGGATGACAGCACAATGATGTGTGTGGCATCACTGGAAAGCTCTGCTCCTGCGCTTTCATGTGATATGCGTGGCATTTCGTTGCAAGCCTGCATTCGCGAGTAATCCATCCAACAGTAATGTGTGTGCAAAGCTGTATGAAAGCTCTGTTATTCGTCATTTTAGTGTAACTTTATCATTTTTTTTTTCGCTATGAAAACATTGGACTACCGACAAGTGCTTGGTCTTGTCAGAAAGCTACAATTTCGCTGTTTCACGTGATATGGTGGGAGGGATATCCGGTGGAAAACCCTCCCACCATATCACGTGGTGGGAGGGTTTTCCACCGGATATCCCTCCCACCATATCACGTGGGAGGGAGGGAGGGATATCCGGTGGAAAACCTACTATCCTATTCTTCTCTAAATCTAAATATGTATTTCCCAAATATTCTTCAACCTGTAGCCTTTCTGCTTTATGCTGCCCTCCCTTTTCCTGGTTAAACAATCCTTTAACAAACTTAAAAGGGTCCCTGAAAAAACCCATCCTTACATGTTCCTTCTTCCTCCTCTTTTTCCTGAGATGCTCTGCCCTTCTAAGAACTGCTAGCCTGCTTCTCAATTCCTCTTGCAACACATTACTTCCCTCCCTTTCTTCTTCTGTAGCCTTTTTCCACTGCTTTCTTAACTGTCTCCTTTCCTTAACTAACTTCTCTATTTCTACCCTCTCACCCCTCTTTCTCTCATGCACCCCAAACCACTCTGCACCATATGAGTAAATTATATCTCCCATCTTTTCTAACTTTTCTATTGCATTTCCTCTAAGCCTGCTTAAGATTACTGACAAATCTCTTTTAACTATCTCCCATTCTTTACTGTCATTTGCCCTAGGCCATCTAACTCTAACCTTTTGCTCCATGGTTCTCTCTCTGACTGGCATACTAACCTCAGTGTCACCTGCATCCTCTCTTACTACCCCCTCCTCCTCCTCCTCCTCTTCAGTGGCAGTGTTACTGATATCCTGTGAACTGTGGTTTTCTACCTGTCGCTGAACTTCATTCGACTGACTCGACTGACTTCTTAGGAAGTACCGATCAGTGTGGCTACTCTGCCCTTTCTTTGCCACACACTTCTTCTTTCCCTGATGAGTTCTGAGGCCTTTTATTGATGTTACTTTCTGCCAGCCGTAAGGACAAATCTGAAGCATCTTGTTCTCGACTGTGCTACTTTTGTTCTCTACAGATGCACTCGCCTTGCCCTGAGTGCTGCTAATTCTAGCCCTGGTGGATAGGTCCGTGCCCCTATCCTTCACTGAGTCACAGATCCGATGCATAGTCGTGTCTGTTCCAATGTCTGTTACCGTGTAATCCACCTGTGAGTCATTTTCCACCCCAGCTCTTGGTGATTCTTGGGGTATTTTCCCTGTGTTGGCTGTAGCTAATTTTGGTTGTAGTAAAGCTGCTAGGCCTCACCACTGCTACCACTGAATTACAATATGCTTAAAAATGATTATGGAATTTTTGCCTTATGACACCAAAATAAAACCGCCTACCCCAGCTTTAATACTTGAGTCAGCAGAAGTTGTCAAACTGTAAAGAGGAGCTATGGTTCCAAATCTTGGAGCATCGTCCCTAAATCAAAGTAAGACGAAGAATAATGATAGGAATTACAAAATTCATTCATATGAACTGGGTGAGTGTTTGAGTTGCATCTCTCTCAGTTTTGTTGGGGAGGATTAATGTTGAATGAATGAATCAATGTATGACAAAGTTGTTCAAGTAACTCATATAATCTCATGTATTAAAGATTGATCTGTGTCTCTCCCCATAGAAACTGAATGAGCAAGCGGCTGCCATGTTTGAGTCAGGAGAAGAACCGGATGTGTCAACAGGTCTCGGCATCATGAACGAGCTGGTGGTGCCCTGCATCCCTCTGCTGCTGAACCATGACACTGAGAGGGACCTGTTGGCAGTGGAGGACATGAGGAACCGCTGGTGCTCCTACTTGGGCCAAGAGATGGAATGTGAGTCCCTGAAAAAAGAAGGACCACACACACAGCCAATTAGAGAATTAACCAATTAACCTAAGTCTAAGGTTACAAGTGCATCCCCCATACCTCTGCCAAAGATAATCAGGTCACTGCTCAGTTCACACATTAGAAAGGCTCTGGGGCTGTGCAGCATTTCCACTTGTTCTTGGAGATCTGAAAATCTAAATGTTGTTTTATCTAGACACATGGAGACAAGTTTTCAAAAAAATTCTGAGCGTCCTGGCAGGTAGATTTTTCAGAAAAAGTCATAGTTGCAGACGTGTAACAGAAGAACTTACAGGACATGTTGGTAAAGCTCAGTTCAGACCAAAGATTCACAACGAGACCAGGTGAAACAGGTCATTACTTGCAATGTGCCATTCTGCAACGGCAGGGGCGTCACTAGGAGTTGAAAACAAAATTAAAGTTAAACCCGAAAGTCCCCTAATTGGGAACGACTTTGCAAACACAGTGATGCACTAATCACAAAGAATATAGTGATGTTGCACATCAAATTAAACAGCAGAACCCTGGCTACAAGGCTGTATAAACCCTTTTTACATGCCCCAGACACAACTCAAACAACAACTAAATAAATAACAACAAATCAAACTCCACACAGCACCGATGTGCTGACCCACTGGGCATATTTCAGGCTCTTACTCGACACCACGTTATGCAAAACACACAGCAGACCCCTCAAATGAAAGCAGAGACTCCGCCGTTTCCACACATAGCTAAAGCATGCTACACCAAAGCATCAGAGAGATAGAGGCAAAAGAATAACAACAATAGAAATCGTTTTGCTGAACGATAGTTGTAAAATTTCTCTACCTTTGTTGTTTAGCCGTGAAAAGTTTATTCTGCCGATAAAACATGGTACATCCTGGTAGACCGACATGTGATGATGACTCTCCTACTTTCTCTCCTCCTGCTGCCTTTTTGTTTTTTTCCCAAAAATTGTCTGATATCCATACTTACTACAAGACTAAGTAAAACGTGGTGACTCGGTGCTGGCCACCAGTATGCACAATAAATTAGGGGTGTAACGATTCGTTTTAACTTCGATTCGTATCACAATCCGTGGTTGCCGATACGATTCAAGGACGATATTGGTTCATTTAGAACGATACGATCCGGAACGATTCAGTGACTTGAAATCGATTCAGTAACTTTTTAGCCAAAAATTCAACCAATGTGAAATAAATACCTAGATACTGGACAGTGCAGGTGAAGTTTCCAAGATTCCTGTTGTTTCGTGTAAGGGAATCAGGTATAAATTAATTATGGATATAAACAAACAAGTAAACGTCAATTAAATGCAAATGCATTCACCTTTTATTGAATTGAATTAACAGCAGGTTAACCTTTTCTGCTTTCATTTTCAATATAAAAAGAGTACAGTAAATGCAACCAACATTTCTTTAGGTTGAATTAACATAGGTTTACCTGCTACTTTTGCTGTTGTTTAACATAAAAATGCAATATTGATATCAAAAATAAAGTGCAACCAACATTTTTTTCAGGTTGAATTAACAGTGGGTTTACCTGCTACTTCTGCTGTTGTTTAACATAAAAATACAATATTGAGCTCAAAAATAAAGTGCAACCAACATTTCTTCAGGTTGAATTAATAGTAAGTTTACCTGCTACTGTACTTCTGCTGTTGTTTTTCAACATAAAAATAATACAAACAATATTAATATTAAAAATAAAGTGCAACCAATATTTCTTCAGGTTGAATTGATAGTAGGTTTACCTGCTATTCTGCTGTTGTTTTCAACATAAAAAGAGTACAATTATAAAGTGCACCCAACTTCTATTCAGGTTAAATGAGCAGTGTTTGAACCTGCTACTACTCTCATTTTAATAAACAAACAGCAGTGCACTAATATTTAACAAAAGATCAAATGTAACCAACTACTCTTCAACGAGTCTACAGATTTTTTTTTCAAAAGCATCAACTGAACCACATGATCTGGCCGCAGAACACTTCTCTGTGCATTCACTTTGTCGCCAGCAGTACTAAAAACTCACTCTGCTGGCACACTGGTGCCTGGGATACACAGGTACTGTTTAGCAAGGGTTGAAAGTAGTGGTAGCTCTTTCTCCTGAGATCTCCACCACTTCAGCATTTTCAGTCAAAGGCAATGCATCTTTCGCTTGGTACCTTATCACCTCTGCTCTGGCTGTCTCGCGTGTGGATTTTCTTTCTCTTTGGGTGAAGGAATCGCCAAACAGTGCATCTAAGGCTTTCTTCTTACAAGGAGGTGACTCATTTGGAGCTGCAATATGATAAGAAATGTATTTCAAAATATAGTCATGTTTCTCATTTCTCATTAATACAAAACAACAATCTTTTATTGGTATCACATGAAACACACCTGTGGTCTCTTCCTGGGATCCTGACAGCTTTGTGCTTGAGCCTCCCTCGCCTTCCTCCTGATTTCCCATTGCAGGCATCTATGGATGTAAGAATGTGTGAACTGTTAAAATGTCTGCTCTGTAAGACTGCACACAGAAATTTAGAGGATGGTAAAGAACAGGTGAGAGTTGAGAGAGGACAAATGAAAGTGGAGAAGATCACAGAGCAGAGGAAAGAGGAGAGGGGAGAGGAGGAGAGAGGAGAGAGGAGAGAAGAGAAGAGTTACCTGGTGGAACACTTCTGCCTCAAGAACCAGTTTTGCGTAGACCTGTTCTCTGTCCTCTTTTTCCAGGTAGGGCAGTTCTTGAAATCGCAAGTCCAATGCTGATGCTGTTTAAAGAACGAGAGTGTTGCATTGCATTATTGAATTAAGTTGACCTGACATAGCAAGTGATGATCACCTCCTCATACACAAAATAATCAGCAGATTAAACTTTTTTTTTTTTTTTTAAGAAATGTAGCACAGCAATGAGGTAAAGCCACCATGAACTAAGAATTTTATTGCAGATATCTTGTTTACTTTTCCATATGAAAAACCCTAACCCTAACTCAACTCAAATTCAAACTTGAAAATGCAAAGGTGTGGCATTTCACAAATTAATACAGTCTAACAACCTAAAATGTTAACCAAGGTTGATTTTAATTGAGAATCCAAATGAATTACCTATGTTGAGAGCATCTTGGGTGCCTCTGTAGCGTCTGGAGAGGTTATCGGCCATCACCCTCTTAATCTCAGCAACCAGGGTTGAGTTGTCTTCGCATGGCTGTAGGTGTTTCAGCAGTTTTGCTTGAAGAGGAGCAATTACAGAGAGAGTTGGCTGGTTTTCTTCACACATCACAGTGGGTGCCATTTTGATAGGACCCATCAACTGAACAGTGTCCTCCATGTTGGAAATATCACTCTCACTCAGAGTTGCCATTACAGCTGGCTGCTGTTCCATAAAACGTTCAAGCATGTCGAATGAACTGTTCATCTGGTGATTATGTCTTGGATCAGTTTATGCTGTGGTAAATCCATCATATTTTGTTTTTCCTGTAGAACGTGATGTGCAATCGGGCTGCGGTGAAAATATCCAACAGTTTTTCGCACTTTCCTCAACAACCTGGAAGCACGGTCCACCCCCAAACCCTTCTGTGAGGCTAGGTTGAGCATATGTGCGAAGCAGGTAATGTGCGGACTGAACTGGGTTTCTGCACCGGCCACAATCATTTTTCACTCCGTGCAGGTTTCACGCAGTAACGCGCCAATATTTTTACCAGTATGGGCTTCGTTTAAGACTCTGGTTTGCAGAACAAAGGTCTTCATGTTCCACTCCGGATCAGTGTGATGAGAGGTAATTGTCACATAACCTTGATTTGAGCATGACGTCCAGCCATCCGTCGTTATCGCTACTCATTCAGCTTGAGAAAGCGACAGCTTCACATCATTCTTAGTACTTTCGTACAATGCAAGAATAACCTTTTCTGAGAAGTGTGGTCCGCTCGGTATCTGGTACCGTGGCTCCAATGTTTGAATCATTTCACAGAACCCCGGATTTTCAACCACACTGTAGGGTCGCATGTCTTTACAGATAAACTTGGCAATTGTTGCCGTGATGTTTTTCACCCGAGCTGAGTTTCGGCCTAGTCTCTGACTAAACATGCTGGCGAGGCCTGAGGCTTCTGCAGAGTCGACGTTACCTTGCACTGCTGCTGCAGCGGGAATGCTGCAAGAGGTGCCTGGACGGTTTGTGTTGTGTGAAATCCCATTGCGCCTTAGTAGGTGGTTGGAGAGATTTGTCGTGTTGCCGTGGTATTTTACTTTACCTTTACATATCCTACAAACAGCGAGCGACTTATTTAGAACACCTCCGTCTTTGCAAAAGCCAAAGTGTTTCCACACACTGGACTGCAATGGTGGCTTGATCATTTCTGGCTCCACAGCTTCTCCTCCTCCATCTGCCATGCTACGTTTTGTTGTCATTCTGAGATTCGCGCTGCTGCTGGCGCGTGCCGATGACGTCACAGACAGGTAGACTGAATAGAGTAACATTTAACGTGTCTTTATCATTACAAGTGCTAAAAAACACATCCATATAAAGTTTGCCATGCTTAAATCCAATGTGTAATTTCCTGGTATCGATACAATGTATTGATTACCTTTTAAAACGATTTTAGATCAATATATGTCGTCCGGAAGGCCAACTTGCCAAGCACAGATCGATGTAGTTGGATCATAGGAATATAAATCGATACATCGATGTAGTAGATGAATCGTTACACCCCTACAATAAATACAATTGTAATACAGAGTAGCCTACTGACGTTGCACTTGAAAATTGTAACAAGTTATCATTCTGACTGCCCATATATGGGCATATGTCATGTAAGCTGGTGTGACAGTGAGTGTGTTGTGAATGAATGAATGAATACTTTTATTTGTCAGAATCACTTCTGAAAATTTTCTTGCGTCCAAGACACTTGTTTCTCGTGACAGAAAACAACATAATATAACAGACAACCAAACAAAATGTCACATCAGGCAAAGCATAACAAAATATGACATGAGACAACCATCAGACATGTGACGTGCTATATGTAACCTCATCAAAGTGGCTGCAGTGCCTCCAGGTCCCTACCCTAGCAGCTATTAAATGCCCCCCTGCCCTGACAAACCCGACTGATTCAACATTTTAACAGATTGAGGAATAAAGGAGTTCCTCAGTCTATTTGATCTAGCTATAGGGACTCTATATCTCCTGTTGGATGGCAGCAACTGGTATTCTTCAAATAAAATATGTGTCGGGTCGGACAAAATATTGTCTGCCAGGAACAGCATTCGTCTGTTATATGCAGCTCTAAAAACTGGCTCAAGTGCCTACAATCTTTGAGCAGATACGTAGCTGTCTCCCCAGTCGAGCTTTAAGTTGCACTGAGAGACAACTATACCATGCTGCATAACACTGAGAACAATAGATTGAAAGAACAATAACAGAATAGGCTTACTAGTACCGAAAGATCTTAGTCTCCTAAGGAAATATATACGTTGCTGTATTTTGCTACAGATATAATCGATGTGTACGCTCCACGATGGAGCAGCGTCCACATGGATGCCTAAGTATTTGTAGGAAACAACTTGTTCGATATTTGTGTTACTGATAGTGACAGGTGTAGAATATGAGTTCTCTGGAAGACCAAAAATGACTTCTTTTGTCTTCTTTGCATTGATAATAAGTGAGTTCTTCTCGCACCACTCCACAAGACTATCTATATGAACCTGATGAATACTGGGGTCGTCTTCGGTCCCCAGCAGAGACAACAATACAGTATCATCAGAGAACTTCAAAATAAACGTATTTGGTCCATTATTTCTACAATCATCAGTGTAAAGTGTGAAAATAAATGGAGAGCTTACACATCCCTGGGGCGCTCCAATATTGGTTACTATAGAAGTTGAATATGTCTGGTTAACCTTGACCCTCTGTACTCTATTTTTGAAAAATGCATGGTACCAGTGAATTTAATAAGGATTTACCTCCTTCTCAACCATCTTAGCCAATAAGAGCTCTGGCTGGATCGTATTAAAGGCCGATGTAAAATCTAGAAAAAGAGCTCTAGCTGTCGTTTTAGGCTTATCAAGATGCTTCAGAATCAGGTGCATCAGTGTCACCACTGCATCTTCTGTGCTACGATTATGCTTATATGCAAATTGCTGCCTGTCAAGTTTGTCAGCTATGGACTCACTAAGGTCCTGAACTACAATTTTTTCCAAGGCCTTTATTACAACCGGAGTCAAGGCGACAGGGCGATAATCACATGGTTGCTTTGGACATTTCACTTTGGAAACAGATATTATATGCAGTGTTCTCCACATGAGAGGAATACTACCTGTGTTCACAGAGCACTTGTAAATAGGCTGCCACACAGGAGCCAACTCATCGGCAAAAGTTTTCAAAATATATGCAGTAAGATTGTCTGGTCCTGTGGCCTTCCTCTGATTTAAACGTTTAAAGGTATTTCTCACCTGCTCAACAGAAATATCAATTCTATCTATCTCAGAAGGTACAACTGTTTTAATTATCTCAGCAACCCCATCTGTATCATTACCTTTTTCAAACCTAGCAAAAAACCCATTCAATTGATTTGCAAAATCTAAATCATTGTCTACCACCAGAGCTTTTTGGGTGGTTGACAGCCCAGTCATAGCTTTAATTGTATCCCATAAGTGTTTGCTACTTTTGCTTCTGTAGGCCTCCTCTAATTTAAGCCTGTGTTTCCTCTTTGCCTCCCGTAGTTTACTTTTTAAATCTTTTTCTACCTGTTTTAGTCCTCCAGTGTCCTTGTTTTTGAAAGCCATCTTTCGCAGGTTTATAATGTGTTTAACCTCTTTTGTTATGAATGTCTTGTTATTTGGGTATATTTTTATTTCCCTAGTTGGTATCACTGACTGTACACAGAAATCTATATAGTCTGTTGTTACTGTTGTAGTTTCATCCAGGGAATCATGATGGAACATTTCCCACATGGTACAGTCATATGATGCTTTCAGTTTTTCAATGTTATCAGGTGACCACACTTTAATTACTTTCTTCTCTGGTTTGAAGCGTTTCAATTTATATTATAAATTATTTATATTAAAAATTATTATTATAAGCAGGTACAAGATGAACCACATTATGATCTGAGGTGCCTATTGGTGGTCTTATCCTTGACACATATGCTCCCTCCACGTTTACAAAGCATTTGTCCAACAGCTTATTCTTCCTCGTTCCACCCTTTACATATTGTTTGAATCCTGGCATCATTAAGTCCAGTTTACACTGGTTCATATCTCCGACAACAATTGCTGGAGCCTCAGGATGTTCTTGCTGCATCGTGTGGACACAGTCTGCAACAGTAGCTGCTGCTCGCTTCACATTGCCACTGGGGGGTGCATATACCACAAACAGCAGCACGCACCCAAATTCCCTTGGCAAGTAGAATGGTCTTAATGTCAGGTGCAAAATTTCAATGTCTTTGTCACAAATCCTGCCATTCACGATGTATTGACGGCACCACTGATCATTTATTAGAACACAGATCCCGCCCCCTTTGCTCTTACAGGTGCTGGTATCTCTGTCTGCTCTCACCAAAGTAAAGCCGTCGATTTCACAGACAGAGTCCGACACCGATGGATGTAACCAGCTCTCAGTAAAGCACAGCAACGATGCCTCCCGGAACTCTGAACAGTACCTCGTATAGGCGCGGATCTCATCCATTTTGTTGTTAATTGACCGCAGGTTTGCAAGGATCACAGATGGAAGTGGTGGCCTTGTGTGCCTCGCCCGCAGGCGTCTCCGCAACCCTCCTCTCTTTCCTTGTTTCCTTCGCCGCCGGAGTCCTCTTCTCAGCTCCGGAGGAATGCTGTCCAGGAACCCCAGTGCAAAGTACAAGACCCGATCCCGTGAAGTGACAATCCTCTGACAGCACTTAGTTCCAACAGTGTTTCTCTGCTGTATACAAGCGCAGAGCCAGCAGATGAAATGCCGGTCTTTGCAGCCCCACAGTTCATGTCCACACATGGATCCATATTCCAGCGTATTTGTTGCATTTACAACCACAGTCCACATAGCACGAAAACAAACGTGCATAAACATTTCCCCGTGCTCACTTTAGACAAGACCCCATTAAACGTAAAGAAAAACAAACCTAAAACAAGAAGAGAGAAACAAGCGCCTCGATGCGAGTTGCAGCCGTGCTGCGCCCCCGGCGCGGTGTGCTGCTGTGCTGCGTGTGCTGCTGTCTGTTGTGCTCCCATGCTCTGCCATGGACTTTACATTGGAAACTAGGTGCTTTATTAGTAAAAAAAAAATAAATAAATAAATAAAAAAAAAGGGGAGGCTTAAAAGATCCGGGGCTATAGCCGGGAATGCCCAGGTCTGACTATGTCCATGTGCAGCGTTATAAAACCCTACCAGTTCACACCAATGCAGCTAGATCAGATAGTGTACCATCTCTATGCAACAACTCTCTGTATTTCCATTCTGATTTCCAGCTTTTCAGGCTGATTTTGTAACTGAATATAATTTGTAGTGTTGTGGGTTTATTTGCTGCCCGCAAACCAAAAATCATCTGTGTTGTTGATCCTTCCAATAAAATCAAAGAAAGTTCTGAGCAAAACAGGAGGCTAATCAGAAGTCCAATGCAAGAAGGTTTATTCTTTGTTCAAGTTGACATCCAAGTTAACCCATGTGAGTTGGTGGTCCGGACCAAGACTTGAACCCAAAAGGCTCAGGCACGGACCTTTATAACTAGTCCCTCTCTCTCTCTCTCTCTCTCTTGCTCACTTTCTTAAGTTTTTTTTAACCAACCATATGTGTAGAATTACCCTTATTTTTTCTAAGTCATAGTCACTTTTACGTCACTTGAACCCTGACAGACCCCTAAAACCAGTTAAAACCGGTTGGGGGGCCTTCCTTCTCAAAACTGTCAACCACAGCACTTTACGTTCTCCACATCTGATCTCCCTCACCTTTGATGTATCCCGATTATCCAAGTCTGAATTGGTGTGTATGTTGCAGGTGCTTGGACTGGCCTCAGGGTGTGTGTATGTCCCAGGCCTTGCATGTACTATGGTGTCTATTAGCCCGCCAGTGGACCCTGGTGTCTGTGTTCTCCAAGCTTCCCCCTCCTTCTCCTGGCTTGCTTTTACTATAGGGGCTTCATTCTACTATTATAGACGAATTCGGCGAGCAATTTGTGTATGCCGCCATCTTGCAGCGGCGCCATTGCTGCGTTGACGTGTCAGTCATCAATTCATGCTGTCATTGTGAACTGACTCTCTACAGTGACAGCATCATGAATAGCTGGATTGATGATGTTAGACAGTGGCCTCCGGTAACGATGAAGGTATCTTAAATGAGCACCGATATTAATTTAGAAATTAATCATTTGTTTGAACGATAAGCAGGAAAGATTAGAGTAATAGGGAGATAATAGACTGTATCATTAAACACTGTGTAATATAACGTTAGCATACGTTACGTGTGCTGACGTTAGCAAGCTAGCAGCGTGACATTTAATCATTAAGGACAGGCTACGTGACTAAAAACAACAACAACAACACGTGTTTGTGTTTTGTTTTAGGTATTCAATAATATTTTATTGATCGCCTGGCCTCCGATGACCAAAAAAAAAATTACAGGTCTCTGATTGAGGGTCAAAATTACCTGCGCTCCGGATGGGTCTGGCAAATTTTACACCACCTTTTAGACGACCATCACATCATATTGAAAGCAATCAATATTGATTGCCTTCAATATGATGTCGTCTGCGGTCATTTAGACTCCACCAGCGGACTTCATTACAAGCCGATTAGCTATACAGGTGATATGCCTTATGTTCTAAAACCAGCCACCGGAGATTTGGCCAACTGAGTTGCAGATGACACCATCAGCTGGCTTGAGTCGAGCTCAGACCGGTTAGTTTACCGCTTTAACTTTGCTCTGCAACATTCTAAAACAGTGTTTATTAATGTACAATATTTGTCAACATTAAAAATTTGTTGAAGACAAATTTCAGAGCAGCACAGTGATGCAGTGGTTAGCACTTTTGCCTCACAGCAAGAAGGTACCCATGTTAGGGTTCTCCCGCAGCCCCACTCTCACCCAGTGTCAGCAGGGATAGGCTCCAGCCCCCTGCAACCCTACGCAGGATAAGCAATAACAGAATATGGGTGGATAGAAGACAGTTTTCATATAATTAGACCTGTGTTTTACTATATTTTAGAACATGGCACTCTTAAATACTTGATTCTGATTGGTCAATCAACAAAATTCTGCGGTGTTTATTTCTTGAGGTATCCCTGCTGCTCTGCTGCTCCGTTGCTAGGGACGCCATAGCAACGGCCTTAGACTGAGGAGCATCAAAATCAGTTAACGTTAGTCAAATGGGATCGGAGTGGCAAAATGCAACATTTTCAGGACATCACTTTTAACATTTTTGGAGAGGACAAAACACTTGATGTTTGGCTAAAAAATGACATGTCCCCAGCAAAGAAAAAAGAAAAAAAAGAAAGGAAGAGAAAAGGAGGAGCAAACCGGCACAAACAACTAGATGTAGTAAGTAGTAAGCCATGTTCTAAGCGGAATAATGTATAGTGAGCCGGTGACAGTTGAAAAATAACTCCCTATGGAATGGAATGGAACCCCTCTGCCTCCTGTTGGGAGTTAATTTTCAACAGTCATCGGCTCACTATATATTATCCCTTACGTAGTTCATCATCAGTTTATACAGCAGCCTCCACTTAAGAATGGCCACAGAAGAAGTTACAGTTGTTAACAAATTGATTAGAAAACGCTTCTATCTGCTAACGACTCGGTGACTTGTGTGAATTCTTCAGATCCAAAGAATATTTTTTTTGGCCACTTCCACTGAGAGTTTTCTGTTACTTCGAGACTGACAAAAGGGAGAAAGAAATACAACTATTTTTTTATGTTTCATAAATGCCAACGGGCAACAGTGTTTATAAACTGAAGCTCAGTAAAGATAACTGCGTGGCGTGTGAACGTATTTGTGTGCTGCGTGTGTAACAGTGTAGGTACGAGCAGCAGCCTCTGTGGGGACCAGTCAAGACATTGTGGGTGTGATGATAGCACTCCTCATAGGCATTTTAAAATAAGACAATAATTATCTAGTCTCTTAGAGTTTAGTTACTACTCTGGCCTAATGCAGAATGGAAAGTAATGGGTTGATATTGACTATTGATTAAATATTGAATTTTAAATGTTTAAATGCTCGGCATACAGGGCAATATGGATGCAAATCTATCAGTAATTAATAACCAGTGTTTTCCCTACATGCATTTAGCAGTAGGCTCCAAAATGATAAGCGCCACTGCTATATAAAAATGTTCCTACTGGGGTCACATGATGGCAGCTTAGGAGACAGTAGAACTTGAGGGATCTCTGCAAACACCTAACATATACTTAACATTCTAGCTTGAGATGCGTTTTTTTAATTTTCTCCACTGCCAATGCAGTATTATGACTCTTGGAACATTTCTGGACAAAACAACATCAGACAATGCTGTGTTTCAAGGGCAAAGGCAACAGCAAACCACAACAGCAGACCACCAAGCACACGGCTACATCATTAGCCCAGCAATGCCGCAAGCAGGAAGAAGATGACAACAAGATTTAGCTGTACCCTGGGTTCGCTTAAGCGTTTGAACTAATAAGTAAAATAATATGGCTATTAAAGATAAACTCGACCCCTGGCTAAAACAGTCCTCTTGCACGCCAATGAATTAAAGTGGGCCAACGACTGACTTGATGAGGTAGAAGCAAGGATGCCACAGGTGGAGACAGCTAATGAGCCCCAAGTTGCTAAAATTCTAGCCCTCAAGAGCAGGGCTGTACGTTAACTTTTTTAGCTCATAGCACTGGTGCTACAGAGGGTGATAATTTTGTAGCACAGACCAGAAAGTTTGTAGCACCTGTCACGATAACAAATTTTGCCGGGCGATTAATTGCATCAGAAATTATTGCGATAAGCAGTAATATTGGGTAATATTGTGCTTTTATGACCATTTTTATTATTGTTGTAATTTTGCTGTTTTTAGACCATTTTTTAAACTTATATAATGATAATAAAGGCATAATGATGCATGTACACCCTTTTAAAGAGAAATAAACATTTATTTAACAAGAATATTTACGAATGCAAAAAAAGAAAATTTAAATATCCCAAATAACACGTAAAAATACCAAAACAAATAAATAAAGACCTTATGAATACAAAAAAATAGACTCTCTCTCTCAGTCTCAGGTGTGCAGTTAAGTTGGTCGTATTCGCTCTTTTTGTTGAGATGGTTTTAGAACAAACCTGGCATACCGGCTCGCCCAAATTACTGGGCTCCCCTCTAGAGTTGGGCGGTATCCAAATTTTGCTACTGTCAAACCTTCCCCACATTTTCCCAAAGTATACGGTATTACTGTGACTAATTAAAAATCACTTTGAAGGTCGCCAAAATGTCGGCTTGTGCCTATACCATTCAGAAACAGAATAGCAAACATTACATAGGCCTAAGAATACTGAAAAATAACAACAAAACATGTACAACATTAACAACTTTTATTAACAATATTTTAAAAAGTGCAAATGCAGCAGTCAACCAAACAGAATGAAATAACAACAATTTATCTGTGGGCTACAGTCCACTTCCAAAAAAGTAACAATAAATAACAGCGGTAACAATAATGTGTGCTATACAGCGTATCCTCAGACCACAACAGGTACTGTCTGTTGGTTTATTTTTAGAACCTATCAACATAAATCAAATAAATTAAAAGCACAGCTCTACAGCATCCAGTACTAGGGCTTATCAAATAAGAAAAACAGAACAATAAATGACAAGGCATAACCGAAAATGGGCATATATAATCCTATCCTGAGAAGCAACAGAAAATAGCCTACTGTTGGTTGGTTTATTTTTAGAGCCTACCTTTAGTTTGAAAAGTTCACCCTCTGCAAGTCCAAACTTTTCTGTCCGTCAGAACAGGCTTCTCCTCATTGAAAATGAAATAAAAACAGACTATAATGATAACTACAGCAGCATCATATGCTTAAAATTATTCAAGGTTTTTTTCCCAGAAAAACCAGCATGTTTACTTTTTCCAGCTGGAGCAGGACACATAGTGGATTGACAACTTCAGCCGCAGTGCTGAACACCTGCTCTGATGGTGAGCTTGTGGCACAAACGCACAGGTACTTTCGGGCAGCCCTCGACATCAGAGGAAAACGCCTGGCTCCATCACATTTCCACCAGAGAAGGGCGTCTTCGTCTCCCTGAATAACAGGCTCGCAACAATAGGCAGTTATCTCTGCTCCTGCTCGCTCCTGTATGGTGCCGACCGGACCTGCCACCGCATCAGCTTTTCTTTGAAGGAGACTGCCCAGAGTCATCTGTTCTTCGGTGATTCAGGTTGCGCTTCTCCTCCACTCCTCCACTCTGATGGCCACTGGACCTGCTGCTGCTGCTGCTGCTGCTGCTGCTTGCAGAAGTTGTGTTTTTTTTTGCAACCAACTGGCTTGATGCGCGGCTTGCCATCTTTTCTTCTCTTTCACAAGTCTGAGCTGTCATGTGATGACGTCACATCCGAAACTTTATCAAATGTCATCTCCCGACAACAGTTAAGGGCAGTTATAAGAGAAACGTTATAGCCTACTATTAGTTTTAAATTGTAATTAGTATTAAATTGAAAACTCAACCACACATACATAGGTCCTGGACAAGCCCTCATTATTTAGGCATTAAATAAGTTATATTTAATATTATTTCAGGCCCCTATAGGCCTATATGGGCGGCAGATTTTTTAATGACAGTAATGAAACTGATACCGTTGCTATTTTTAGATACCTTATTACCGTATTATCACCCAACCCTACTCCCCTCTGTCATTTGGTTTAAATCCAAAATACTCCCACACAGGGGCCATGGCATTTGGTTTAGGAACAAGCCCCACCTCCCCCACAGAGACAAAGACACTCGATGACAAGAGCTTTCCCTCCGTTCATTACGCTAATGAACCAACTCACCTGGCTGCCAGACCATGCACAGCAGTGAACACTCTTGTTGTCTAGTCTCTTTGGTGGCGAGAGATGAGGAAAACAAACACGCATTAATATGGCAATTAATCACAGCCGGAAAAGTTACCGTCTCCCTTTAAAATTACCGTGCAATTAACCGACTTATCGCATATCGCAACTGGCCTATAAATTTTTTATTATTTTTCGCTTCTTGTTTGGGGTTTTTGTCGAGGGGCTGAAAATGCCTCTTCATTTTCACCACCGTCATGCTAAAGTGAGGTGATAATGGGAGAGGCTAGAGGTAACCGCACAGAAATTGGAATTGTAGTTGGATATACAGGAAATATACAAATGGTGGTTATCACAGTAGACTACAACTACCATGTAGACCAGCGATTTTTTTTTGTAGGATAACAATGAGCCATCACTCATGTCATGTGTCAGATTTTACAAGAAAAAAACAGACCACACACACACACACACACAAGCGGCTTGCAAGCAGTCTGTCGCACGCGTGCTACTAGGCAAATAAATTCATCGCACAAACATTTTTTTCCATCGCACGTGCGCACATATATGTCGCACTGTACAGCCCTGCTCAAGAGGAAAGTTGAATCTCTCACAGATCACATAGACAAGCTTGAAAACAGAAGACAGCAGAAGGACATACAGATTTTTGATATTCCAGAGAACTATGGAGGGAAGGAATGCTTTAGATTTTTGGGAGCACTGGCTCCCGAATCTTTTCAACATGAAGACCAAGGGAGGCTGGGTCAAACAAGAAAGAGCCCTAGCACCCAAGCCCGGAAACGAACAGCGATAACCTGGTCATCATAAGATTCTATGCCTTTCATGACAAACAGAAGGTGATGGCAGCTTTGAGGCACAAAGTGGGTAACAGCGATATCATCTTGGAGGGTAAAAAAAATCTCCCTCTATAACCTGTTTGTCATAGTGCTTCAGAGGTGAAAAGAATTCACAGAAGCCAAACAACGTCTATTGCAGCAAAATACGCCATGCTTTTTCCGACAAGGCTACAGGTGTCACTGTTTCCTCTCCCCGACTGAAGCCCGGTCTTTGTGACCAGCGTAGCAAGCCACGGTGCGCCAGTGGCAGAGCCAAGTCTGGACAGTGGGTCGTTTATACTGATTGATATTCTTTATTATGACATATTTTGTTTAAATATTTATAATGTTGATCATTTCTTAATATATACAGCTTAAACAATATACACCTTGTTAATTGAGCACCAGTTTTTAGTTTACTTCTGTCATACATACGAAACATGCTTACATCTTACAGCTGCCTGCTGATCAGGAATCCCCATGGAAACTGGGAAGAGACCGCCAAATTATTTTCTTTTAATTGTTTATTGTTTTTTCTTTTTGTGGTTCTGTGTTTTTGTTTGTATTTCATGCTCAGTACTGGTCTGTCACATTTATATCATCATGTCAACGTGGTTACTAATGTTGGCTAAACAAAAGACTCAGCTATGTGCATTGTTCTGTATTTGAGTTTGTTTTGGGTGAGAATTAATCTCTCAAGGAAGAGGGTAATGATTAAGAGAGACACCAATGAGTAACTAGGACACAAGAATGCAGTTATAGAATGATTTGCATTAACACAATATGAGCACACACACAAATTTACACTCTAAGCCAGCAAATAACCTATTCCCTATTGGAAAGTCTTTTCTTGGGTGCACCCAAAAAATAATGTCTGTCTTAGACAGATAAAATGGATCCGTCCACTCTCCTTGAGAGAAAGAAAACAGTTCTGTTCACTTTCCCTCTGAAGTCTAAAAGTCACCATCTTACCGCACCACAGCAGGGTAGAAGAATGAAGAAGGTTCTCAATCCAGGTGCTCAACATGGGTAGCTTGCCACTCTCCCTCCAGGGAGAGAATCAAGGTCAAATCCAAGTCCAATCCAGGAAGCAAGGAATTCAAGGGTATCCAAAAAAAACCCAGCCTGTATTAACATAACAGGTGGTTTATAGCATATGTATCTCCAGTCAACTCTTTTAAATGTTGTTTTAACTTTTTAACTGTTTCAACAGCTTTTAGCCATTTTAATTAACTCTTTTTAATAGCTTTAAACTATTGTTTACACTTTTTAACTTTACAGTATAATCTTTTTATCAATATCAAATACAACCTTTTAAATTGACCCATGAATTTAGGATAACTGTTGCATTGAAATATTAACATATGAAATGTCAACTTCACTTCTATTTATTTAACATATACCCAAAAGTGCAAATAAAATCATGACATTCACTTGTAAAGTGCAAATAAAATAATCAATGACAACTGAAAACAACTTGAGAAGATTTTGTGGCTAACTGTAAAGCCAACTGCAATTTTTGACATTAAATGCTCACTACATTGAATGTGAGTGAAACAATACATTTCTGTGTTACCATGCTGCCATCTACTGGCCATGGATGGTAATAACTGATACCGTGGCTGACTGAATTGAAACGAAGAGAGCTAGCTCCATTAGCCTGTTAAACTCACATAAATCACGCTGTTTATACCATGAAATTAACACACACTCATTTCACACAAAAATACCTGTTTGTCTTTTTCAATAGAAAAATAGCAACTCACAGCAGCTCCATAGTGAATCACCATGAGGCTAAGCTAGTAACCTGGAGGCTAACACCACAGCTAAGCTAATTCACGGAGATTTTGCTAGCAGTCATGTGCAGTCATTGTTACAAGTTGATAAAATTACTCACCGAGGGAGAAAGAGGGAAAAAAAATATCTCAAACAGAAGATCAGGATCTCAGAGTCACTTCGACAGTGGTCTTAAATCCTATCTGGTCGGGTAGTTTGCTGTTTTTTGGTGCAATATCAAGTACTTTTATCAAGGAATATCACTCTCAATTAGCAAAGTCTCTGTTGTCATCTTGCAGTGCGCTGCAACTTTGCAGTCTCCAAGTCTCTTGCGATGCCAATAGGAACCCTCAAAGATAGAACTAATTCTTTAGCCTTTAGATGTTTAAAGGAGCTATATGTAAGAAATATAAAGCAAATAGTCGCAGAGACTAAGGAATAATGTTCATATAACATACTGATCTCACCGACAACAATAGAACAGCCAGAATATTCGCATTTAAAAAAAAATTTTACGGTCCGCAAATCATGTTTATGTTTTGAATTTGTGTTTTGGCCTGTTGCGCCACCCACCGCCGTCTACCAGTCACACAGTCAGTAGAGTCTCAGCATCAGTTACAGTTACGACTGACATCTGACATCTGACGGAATAAAGGGAAAAGGGAAAAAAAATGTGTGATTTATTTGAGGGGACATCCTTGTTATCATTTGAACAAATATAAATAAAATATTATATCCCCAGATGCCACTCCTTGTGATACCTACTAATCAGAGATTTTGTGACCAGAAAAACCACTGTAGTTCTACATGGTATGTGACGTCCTGGGTCAGATGACCAGTTAGGGGCCCAGGGTCAAGAAGGTATATATGGCCAGGGTCAAGAGGGTATTTATGGCCCAGGTCAAGGATTGGTGAAGTCCAACTAGGGTGTCTCTCTGTCATCTGTTCCATTTTGTCTCACATCTCACAAAAACAACCAACCTATATAAGCAGGGTAGCTGGAGCTGTTATTCAGAGCAGTTCATATTGGCTTCAAACCCTCTCTCAGGCAATCCTAGGTGCTTGATTTGATGCTGTACTTCTTGTAATAAACCTTTCTATATACAAGCAAGATGGTGTCAGCGGAGTCTCCTTCATCACCTTCACATCATCGCTATTTCATAAACAACAATTTTGGCGTCACAAACTCCGGACGTGTTGTGGTCTAATGCCATAGAGCAGTTACTGCTTCAGTGTCCGACTCGAAAATCCATTACTTAGTTTCATAATGTTTTAAACCAGACTGGTGTGTTAAATGTCCTAGCTGCTGCACAAACATGGCAATATAAAACTGGTGTAAATATTGATGAGGATGACTGGGATGACATTCTCCACTCTGTTACAAGTAGGCTGCAAACACAGCACCCTCAGGCCCTCCTTCTGATCTCTGGGGACTTCAACCACGCCTGTCCATCCACCACCCTGCCCACCTTTACCCAGTATGTTTCCTGCCACACCAGAGACAATAAAACACTGGATTTATTTTATGCCAACACCAAGGAGGCATACCACTCATCTCCCCTGCCCCCCCTGGGAAGAGCTGATCACATCCTGGTTCATCTTCTGCCTGTCTACAGACCTCTGGTGCAGAGAGAACCAGCAACCACCCGCACTGTGAAAAGATGGTCTGAGGAGGCCCTGAAAGACTGCTTCGAGGCCACTGTGTGGGTGGTACTCAGCGATTCCCATGGAGAGGACATTGACAGTATGACATCATCCATTACGGACAACATAAACTTCTGTGTGGAAAACACCGTACCCACCAGGACTGTACGCTGCTTCTCCACCACCAAACCCTGGATTACTCCGGAGTTAAAAGCTCTCCTGAAGGAGAAGCGGAGAGCTTTTAACTCTGGAAACAAGGAGGAGCTGAAGGCCGTGCAGAAGGAGCTACGGAGAAACATCAGGCGGGGAAAGGAAGGATTTAAAAAGAAGATGGAGGAACAGCTGCAGCAGAGCAACGTCAGCGGAGTCTGGAAAGGTCTGAAAACCATCTCAGGACACAAACAACCAGACTCCCAGGCCAGAGGTGACCAGCAGTGGATGAATGATCTGAATCTGTTCTTCAGTAGATTTGATCAGTCTGCCCCTCCCCTGGCCCAGACATCACGGCTGCAACCCCCCTCATCCTCACCTTCACCTTCCCCCCCACCGACACTCCTGGCACACTGCTTCGACACCTCCCCCACCCCCGCTCCCCTGGACATCTCACCACCCCCACCCCTCCCCCCACCTCATCACCCCCACCCCCAAGCACACAGCCCCCCTGCTCCAGCTTGTTCTTCACTACCTGTCAGGTGAGAGATCAGCTGAGGAGGATAAAGACGAGGAAGGCTGTGGGTCCAGATGGCATCAGCTCCAAGCTCCTGAAGTCCTGCACAGACCAACTGTGCGGGATAGTTGAAACCATCTTCAACCTGAGCCTGAGGCTGGGGAGAGTACCACAGCTGTGGAAGACATCCTGCATGGTACCTGTGCCCAAGACTCCGCACCCCAAGGACTTCAGCAGCTTCAGACCGGTGGCATTAACATCGCACCTCATGAAGACTCTGGAGCGCCTGGTCCTGTCTCGTCTCCGCCCCGCAGTAGGCCCTTCAGTGGACCCGCTGCAGTTTGCCTACCAGCCTGGCATTGGGGTGGACGACGCCGTCATCTTCCTCCTGCATAGAGCTCTTTCCCACCTGGAGAAGCCTGGAAGCTCTGTGAGAATCATGTTCTTTGATTTCTCCAGCGCTTTCAACACCATACAGCCTGCGCTTCTGAGGGACAAACTGGAGCACATAGGGGTGGCTAATCACCTCACATCCTGGATCCTGGACTACCTCACGGACCGGCCGCAGTATGTCAGGACCCAGGATTGTGTATCGGACTTGGTTGTCTGCAGTACGGGGGCCCCACAGGGGACGGTGCTGGCACCGTTCCTCTTCACCCTCTACACTGCAGACTTTTCATACCACACCCCCACCTGTCATCTGCAGAAGTTCTTTAACGACTCTGACTCGTCGGCCTCATCACAGATGGGGATGACAGGGAGTACAGAGAACTGAACCAGGACTTTGTGGACTGGTGCCTGAGGAACCACCTTCAGATCAACTCGGGAAAAACCAAAGAGCTGATGGTGGATTTCCACAGGCACAGACTCCTCCCCCCAACACCGGTGAACATTCAGGGAAAGGACATTGAGATGGTGACATCTTATAAGTACCTGAGTGTTCATCTTAACAATAAACTGGACTGGACTAATCACATAACAGCACTGTACAGGAAAGGCCAAAGCAGACTCTACCTGCTGAGGCGGTTCAGGTCTTTTGTGCAGGGGTGCAGGGGGCGCTCCTGAAGACCTTCTTTGACACTGTGGTGGCATCAGCCATCTTTTGCGGAGTAGTCTGCTGGGGCAGCAGTGTCTCGGCTGCAGATAGGAAGAGACTGGACAAGCTGATCAAGAAGGCCAGCTCTGTCCTGGGATGCTCTCTGGACTCTGTGCAGGTGGTGGAAGAAAGGAGGATGAAAGCCAAGCTGTCATCTCTGAGGACTAATGACTCCCATCCTCTGCAGGAGGAGATAAAAGCTCTGGAGAGCTCGTTCAGCGATAGACTGATTCACCCAAAGTGTGTGAAGGAACGCTATTGCAGGTCCTTCCTGCCTGCTGCTGTCAGGCTACATAACCAGCACTGCTCACAGTAGACTGCACCATGGACACTTTATTGACACTATGGACACTTTATGGACACCACAGCTGTCTGCTGTTTTGCACATACAATCACTTGCACTAGATGTGCTCCCTTTATCCACTGCTCATTTTTTGCTCATTTTCATTCACTGCTGCTCATTATTATCCACTTCCTATTATTTTCATTATTATTATTATTATTATTATTATTATTATTATTGTTATTGTTATTTATCGCCATCTCTTGTATTTTTGTACTATTTGCATGCCTAGTTATTTAAGTTTTTTAAGTTTAATTTTGAAATCTTTAAACTGACTCTTTCTCCTTGACTGCTGTAACACTGGAATTTCTCAATTATGGGATCAATAAAGGTATATCTTATCTTATCTTATCTTATCTTATATGGAACCATACAAGGAAGCTATCAGTGTGTAATCCTTCTAGTTTGTTACAATATAATATCCTGCACTGCCTGCAAATCTCTCCTAGTAAAAGACATAAAATTAAGCCCCAAGTTTCGCCCCTGTGTCTAAATTGTAAAATCTAAGTAGGAACTCATACACATTGTGTCTGGGTCAGTCCTAAAATTCGAGCATACTGGGCAGACATTTTACAGAATATGGGAAAAATTCATGGTGTTGCTTTGTGTATGAATCCTGTCTCTTGACTCCTGCGTCACCCGTGTCAAGATGCTATTGTTGGTCGCACACACACACGCACACAGCACTGAACACTTCTGTAGAGGCTGAACATTTAGCATTGTTTTGTCCAGTAATATGCCCACATGATTAACGTGGAATCTTTATGTATACCAGCTCTTTCTCATCTGCATTTCTCTCAGATTTCAGTTATTTCGTCTCTGCCACTGGAAACACAGCGTCCATTAGAGACCCAATTTTCACAATTTTTGGTTTTGATGTCATCTCTCAAAATCCTCTTGAACTATTTTGACACAGTTTTTATGTAGGTAACTTGTATCAGTGTTCTCCTTGTTAACAGTCATCAGTTGTTTTTACAAACAATGTATGAGTCACAATATTGATTGAAATACTAGATGTCAAATGTTACATCTGCTTTCAGGTTCAGGAGTGATTGTAACAGCATATGGGGTATGAGAAGCATTTTATTAAACATAATGTGGCTTCTACAATAGTGTTGCAACATAAAACCCTTCTTGTGCAAGCAGAAGTAATGAATTAATGAAGCCACAGAAGTAATGAAGAATAATGTTAGAAAATAAACTGCGCACATGCCTGATCTGCTTGCACGAGTTCATCTCACCACTTAACTTTAAACAGGGCTGATGAGAAAAATCTGACATACTGGACACTATAGAAGGTAACTCAGGGACTGACGATGTTATATACAACATAACGTTACTAACATCACATATCTCTGTGCCACTGCATGCGAGAGAGAGACTTAATATTTTTAGCTTAGAAGCTAACGTTAGCCATGCTGCTGCCCCAGCAAGGCCCCCAGTGAGATCCTATCCCTTTCAGAAGCTTTATAATCCAGCCTTTAACTGCAGTGTCAATTTGGTGACTTGGTAAAATAAATCCGTAGTGATAAATCAGACACTGAATGTCTTCTGTAATTATTTATCTGTTTTCCAATTAGAAATGAGAAATGAAAAATGTTTAACTTTGAGTAAAATGCTGCGCTCGTCTCTGTCGCCAGCTGTCCAATCACAGTGGAGAAGGTGCGGGACAAATAGCATAGACCAATCGTCATAGAGGACATATACAAGAGCTGAACAACAACAGCTTGCATTTTTCAGCAGGGTAAAGAAATGCTATGGTGGACACACAGCCTTATTAAAGTAACACCTGCAATTGTCCGACCATTGAGAATTTAAGACAAGAGTTTAACAACCAAACAATCGACCAGCTGACTAGAACTTTAGAGTTCCAGGGCGAAGCACTGATAAACATTAAGAATTTAATCAAACCATAGTATAATGGTATTCATTCTGTTGAATTAATATTGTTGGTTTCTACCTCATTCTGTTGTGTATAGGAGTACTTACTGTTGGACAGACAGATGGGGCACACAGTTATAAGGTGGAGGGATTGTAATGGGAGCAGAGGGCTGTTAGGTATGACTGTATGGCAGTGGCAAATGGTCTCTTGGGCTCACAGCTATGTCAGGGAGGAGGGCCCCTGTAGCTTAATTTTGGCCAGGGCCAACTCTGCTTTGTCACAAGGTTATATGATATCACAGTCACTATTTTTTTAGACTTCGGTTAGCACTCTTTTTTCAACATACGTGTGTGCATGATTCCCTATTGATTAAAGGAGCTATATGTAAGAAATCTAAAGCAAATAGTCGTAAAATCATCCTAATATGTCATAGAGACTAAGGAATAATGTTAATATAACATACTGATCTCACCAACAACAATAGTACAGCCAGAGTATTCGCATTTAAAAAACATTTTTACAGTCCGCAAATCATGTTTATGGTTTGAATTTGTATTTTGGCCTGTTGCGCCACCCACCACCGTCTACCAGTCACACAGTCAGTAGAGTCTCAGCATCAGTTACAGTTACGACTGAGCTACAGCAGCACGCCAAGCAGCATTAGCAGTGTCCCGGTACATAGTATTAGCAGCCGGCTCCTCGTGAGCTGTATCCCGGCAGCAGCGTTAGCAGCAGAGAAGCCGGACTTGCTCGAACGGTCCGCTGGAAAACCGAAGATCAAGGACGCGGCGATGCGACCCTGCCACGGCAGCCGCCCGTGGGCAAACAAAGTCTCCAGCATGCTGCTGTCCAGCAACCTCGAGTCTGTAGGGGAGGGGGGCGGACACAACTCGCAGCAGTATTTTGAATTTGAGTGCAGTAACCGTTTTGGCCACATTCTTACATACAGTGCCTTAAATTGATGAGCTGCTAAATAGTAAATTAATCTGCAGCTATATTAACAACTGGTGAAACAACATTGACAGACTGCTACAGATGGGAACTGAACTAAAAATTAAATCGTCATGTTCAGCACTAACCTCATATGAGTTATATATTTTTTTTATTAATTTAACCTTTATTTGACCAGGAAGTCCCATTGAGATTGAAAATCTCTTTTACAAGAGAAACCTTGCCAAGTTAAAACTTTAAGAAAACAGTTGGAGACTGAGTTAATGTCTTCAGTGTTGGATATGTGGAGCACACATCACCAGACTTTGTGCTCTGATAGAGCTCCAACCATTTTGAAGAAAAATTGCCAAATACTCAACAGTTCCAGCCTCTCAATTGTGAGATGATGATTTTTGATTCAGTGTTTTTATTCTGCTTATAAATGCTAAATAGCTGGACTCTGTAAGTAGATCAGCACAGTGTTCTTCAGAAATGGCACAAATACATGAAGCCATATAACTAGTGCTGAAACCAGCATTCCCACAGTCGTGGACAACATGGACAAGTCATAGAATTTCACATTCTCACTCATCAGACCTAGGAAAGTCATGAAATTAGTAATAATACTTCAAGGTTTTGGAAACATCACAGAATTTTGTTGTGTGTAATAAAATGAATTGGCTTGCGTCCAAAACTGAAAATGTAATCAGATGAATGAAGAATACACTAATAGTTTGAGGTATTGAAGTGACTATGGACATAACTAAATATTAAGACTTGAAAAGATTGCTGACTTATTTTCATACAGCTAACATTTGAAATAAATTATACTATGCAGCTCTGTTCATGTTATACATTTAGAATGGTCTCAGAAATGTTATTATGGGTCCTGAAAAAGTCATGAAAAAGTTGTACAAGTAAATGTATGGGTCTGATCAGTGGATGGAAACGAAGACCAACCATTTGAATTAGTGTCATAGTCAGGGAGAAAGTGCTGTTGTACAGAACTTTTCTGTTTCTGTGGTCGGCTTTGGTTGTCTGGTGATTGGACTTCCTTCTTAACTTATATTCATATATACTAAATAACACATTTTTTTTTCTATAAAAGAAGAGGGGAGGTATATAGACATACATTATTTTGCATATTATTATTTTTAGACACATACATTATTTTGCACATTATTATCTTTTAGTTTGCATTGCATTTGCATTTGATAGTATACTATATTTGATGTATATATTCACATACTGATAAGACATACTGCACCATGGGGTCTGAAATTAAGGATTTGTCTCCAGTAGCGATACTTGGAAAAAAGAATCCACTTGTAGTGGAAGAAATAAAGAGACTGTCACAGAAGTGGACACGGAAAAGTCCGTCTCCAGGGCCATCGGAGGGAACATTTGATGCAGTACAGTGTGCTGAGATGATGGTTCTGGTCAAAAACTATAAAGTTGGGTTATCAGATTTACCTGAACTTTATTTAAAGCGAATAAAGCTCCTAGACGGACATGATCAAGTTGTGAAACTCTTACAAGAGGCTGAAATGACACAACAGGAGAGGTGTGGTGAGATGGATGGGCAGTGAAGCAGCAGGTGGAGAAGAGGGTTCAGAGCCTTACAGGAAACATGAAAAGAAGGGGGTAATACCATGGCCTCCTCGGTCCATCATGAAGCCTCACAGTATCACCCCTCCTCTTGTCGCTAATTGGAAAATGAAACAGCGTGAGAAGGAGGAGCACTCCCCTCCAATGAGACCAGGAGGAGCAGAGAGGGGGGTGGAAGATGGGACAGGATTGGCTGTTGGAGGAACAAAAAAAAAATGGATGGAGTAATTACACTTAACTCCCAGAGCAGGAGGAAGCATCAAAGTGTCCTCTTCTGGCTAAAGGAGCACAGCTCCAATATGTCCCCTGGCCCACAATGGACTTCCATGCATCCATCATGGAGTGGGTAAGTGGATAGCAGTGTTTGAGAAGGAAACCATTCCTACAATTTGGCAATGGGGGACCTTAAGGCCATTTTGGACGAGATGTGCTGTTTAAATTGAACTGTGCCATCCTATGTACCCCGGACGGGGTAATTGTTGACGTAACACACTGTCAGATGACTGTGAGGCGAGAAGAAGAAATGGTATATTTGCTTGGGAACCTGAGTGATACCTTTTTGGACCCACTCAGGGTGAGGATGGACTTTATTAAAGCCAATCTGCCTGATGCATCTCTCCCTGCATGTCCGCCTCACTGCACCCTCCAATTTTATAAGAATGGATCTGAATCACAGCCAGATACCTGGCTTAAAGAACAGCCTGAAAAAGTCCAAATATGGTCCTCTGCCATTGTGTTGGGTAGACAGGAAGCTGCAATGATAGTGGAGAGGAGCCCGTATCTGGACCAAGAGTTCAAAATAAAAAACAGTTCTCCGCATGTAACATTGTTACTTTAGAGGCTAAAGAAGTACAATTAACACCAACTGATAACAAAGACATCTGGTTGAGTAAAGATGGATCCTTCATCAGGATATCTGTCTCTGCCACAGGCTGGATGTGTCCACAGGCTGTCAGGCTTCCATGCCATTCTGAATTTTGTCATCAGCATTCTGATCCTGAAGAAAAGATGTTGGCTACATCTAATTTATGGTTAAAACAGGAGACTGATTTGGGTCTCATTAAGTTGGCACAACCAGTGGAGGAAATTAAAGGTAGGATGCAAACCACCATGGAAACTGCAATATCCACTAAAGCCTGAGGCCAATATTGAGCAGACAATACAGGGCCTATTGGAGGCAGGTGTGTTGGTGATTGAACCAAATCCAAGTAGTAGTAACACACTAATCTTGCTGATGTGAGTTGAGGTACACGAACTGCGTGCATTAAATGAGGTAGTAGAGGACTTTCAGTCCGAAGTTCCAAATCACACACTGCTGTCCAATGTTCCACCCAATGCAACATGGTTCACTGTGATTGATCTGTGCTCCGTATTCTTTAGTGTGCCTCTCAGTGAGTCTGGATACAGTGCAGAGTGGATTGATGGATAAACCACCATTGTTCAACCTTTGAGGAGCATGGTGAAAGCAGAAGGTCCCGGAAATCTAAAAGCAAAAGTAACATGGACCCCTGAAGGTCATGTAGCATTTGAAACAGTAAAAACTTTGTTGCAGCAGGCACAAGCATTAGCACTCCTTGACTATGAGAAACCCTTTCAATTGTTTGTGTCATGCTGTCAAAACCACGCCTGTGGAATGTTAGCTCAGAAGACAGGTGTTGGTTTACATGCGCAGCCTATAGCGTATTACTCTGTGGCGTTAACACCAGTGGAGCTTGGACTGCCAGTTTGTTATCTCCATTTGACAGCATAAAATGCTGAGACAGTGGCAAAATTTTAATGTAGAGAAGTAATCCCTAGATTTGGCATTCCTGTAAAAATAAGTTCAGAAAACGGACAGGGGTTTGTTGACAAAACAGTGAGATGCATACTACAAAAGCTCAGGATCAAGCAACGATTTGGGTCAGTATACAATCCAACTTTGCAGTCTGACATTGAGAGATGCAATGAAATCTTGAAAAATAAACTGCTAAAAATCTATATGAGCACAGGGCTGAACTGGGTAGATGCTTTACCACTCACCCTAATGACATGCAGATCAAGTGCTCACAGGACTTTGGGACTAACTCCGCATGAAGCTCTAACTAGCAGGCTATCTTATAGGGCTGTTAAGGGTCCCTCACTAGATCTACTAACAAGCGACATGAGATCCTATCTTGAACAAATGACTAATATACACAGGAGTGTTGCTTCTTTCTAGGCTAGAGAGGTCCAGGAGAATGAAGAACCCATAGTAAAACCAAGAGATTTGGTGTACGTTAAATTGTTCAGGAGAAAGTGGGACCTCCCTAGGAGAGAAGGACCTTACGAGGTAGTCAGAGCTACCTCTAGAGGTGTAGAGTGTAGGTGGAAGGGTCTCCTACGTGGTACCATTTAAATCACTGTGTAAAGGTTCAGAGGACACAGATAAGTGAGGGTCCAAGGTAGTCAAAAAGTATGGGGATGAAGAGCAAGGACAGAGTGATGATGGTGATACTCTGACCGATGACACTGATAATCTTGCTCATGAGTTGCCAGTATTTTCAGCCATCCCCTCTCCCAGTGGGACAGTTAGATTAGATTAGATTAGATTAGATCAGATCAGATCAGATTAGATTAGCTGGTTAGTTTAGCAGTAACTGTTTTGATCTGTACAGTATTAATGAGATTCATCTTCTTTTGTTGTATTCCAGTGATGAGATCAGTGATAATTATAAGTCAAAAGCAGGCAATGCAGATGGTAGTGATGAAAAATTTCATGATGAGACAGGACACAGATGAGAATAAATTTAGGGATGACTTGACCTGTATCCTGTCCCTGAGTGGATCCAAATCGCGATAGAGTAATCTGATGAAGAAGACAATGAACAAGAGCAAGCCATCGTCGAGTGAGCTGGCCAATGCCAGGCCAGAGAAGGGTCTTCGACACTGCATTTGCACTCTCACAGTTACAGAATATAGGTCATCATACATTCATACACTATGCAGTATACATACAGTCGTATGAAAAAGTTTGGGCACCCCTAACAATTTCCATTATTTTCACTTATAAATCACTGGGTGTTTGGATCAGCAATTTCATTTTGATCTATCAAATAACTGATGGACGCAGTAATATTTCAGTAGTGAAATGAGGTTTATTGGATTAACATATGTGCAATATGCATCAAAACAAAATTAGACAGGTGCATAAATTTGGGCACCCCAACAGAAAAATCACATCAATATTTAGTAGACCCTCCTTTTGCAAAAATAACAGCCTCTGGACGCTTCCTATAGCCTCTAATGTCTGGATTCTGGATGAAGGTATTTTGGACCATTCCTCCTTACAAAACAGTTCAGTTAGGTTTGATGGTTGCCGAGCATGGACAGCCCGCTTCAAATCATCCCACAGATTTTCAATGATATTCAGGTCTGGGGACTGGGATGGCCATTCCAGAACATTGTACTTGTTCCTCTGCATGAATGCCTGAGTAGATTTTGAGCAGTGTTTTGGGTCGTTGTCTTGCTGAAATATCCAGCCCCGGTCTAACTTCAACTTTGTGACTGATTCTTGAACATTATTCTCAAGAATCTGCTGATATTGAGTGGAATCCATGCAACCCTCAACTTTAACAAGATTCCCAGTACCGGCACTGGCCACACAGCCCCACAGCATGATGGAACCTCCACCAAATTTTACTGTGGGTAGCAAGTGTTTTTCTTTGAATGCTGTGTCATTTCGCCACTGTGCATAACGCCCCTTGTTATGACCAAATAACTCAGTCTTTGTTTCATCAGTCCACAGCACCTTATTCCAAAATGAAGCTGGCTTGTCCAAATGTGCTTTTGCATACCTCAAGCGACTCTGTTTGTGGCGTGTGTGCAGAAAAGGCTTCTTCCACATCACTCTCCTGTACAGCTTCTCCTGTGTTCTGAATTGTTGAACGATGCACAGTGACGTCATCTGCAGCAAGATGATGTTGTAGGTCTTTGGAGGTGGTCTGTAGGTTGTCTTTGACCGTTCTCACCATCCTTCGCCTTTGCTTCTCCGATATTTTTCTTGGCCTGCAACTTCTGGCCTTAAGGTGAACTGGTCCTCCATTTCGTCACTATGTTCCTCACAGTGGAAACTGACAGCTGAAATCTCTGAGATAGCTTTTTGTAGCCTTCCCCTAAACCATAATGTTGAACAATCTTTGTTTTCAGGTCATTTGAGAGTTGTTTTGAGGCCCCCATGTTGCCACTCTTCAGAGCAGATTCAAAGACAAGAAGAACTTGAAATTGGCCACCTTAATTACCTTTTCTCATGATTGGATGCACCTGTCTATGAAGTTCACCAAACTCACCAAACCAATTTTGTGTTCCAATTAATCAGTGCTAAGTAGTTACAGGTATTCAAATCAACAAAATGACAAGGGTGCCCACATTTTTGCACAGCCTATGTTTTTCACATCTGATTTAATTTCATACAACTTAATATTGCTACACTAAAAATCTTTGTCTGGAAAATACCCCAGTACTCAGCTTTTATTAGAAAATGAATGGCATGCCACTGTGATCATTTTCTGTGAAGACAGAGTAAATTATTATGCAGTCTCAGAGGGGTGCCTAAACTTTTTCATACCACTGTATATGCAGTATCTATACATTTCAACCACACGTTCTCGTCAGCATTAATTTCAGTATATAGCTCAGTTATATTACAGTAATTTCATTAGGTAATAACATGTGCAAGTTCCGACGGAAATTTGCAGCAGCATACAGTCACAATCAATGTTCTTGATAATGTTCATTTATAGTTAAGGTTTTTGTAATTTAGTTGGAGAAATAATGATTCATAACTTTGATGAGAATTTTCAGTTTTTCCCTTCAACAAGTTGAGATTTTTTTATATAATTCATGTGAATCAGGCCTGCAGCAGGTAAATGTACTTTGTTCCAGCTACTGTTGCAATTATTCTACCATTATTGAATACTAAATGTACTGTTGAACTGTATTGATTGATCTGTCATTATTATTTGCCACCACAGAGCTGCTCTTAGGCAATATTAACCCAGTAAGGACGGAGTGAATAAGAGTATATAATAATGTTGTAGATACTATATAACTATGTATAACTATACTATAATATAAGTGTAAATATATGTGTATGTATTTTAAACCACTACATCAGAGCTCTTCTGTGTTTCTTATAATAGTAAACTGAAGTGTTGCAGACCCACATACATCAAATCACTGTCTGTCAGATTGCACTAAAACATGCTGAGAGAATGCTCCAGAGAATCATGTCTTGGTAGAGAGAATGGAATGCAGAAGAGCTTTTACCAGTATGAGTCCAGAGATAGCCTGCTGTCACAGTTCCTGGCCTTTGTTCAGGAAAAGCTGAGTATTATCAGCCAGACCCCACTCCTTGGTTGTACACTCTCTTAGACTACTTGTGATATCACATGGAAAATACTGACCTTGTGATTTTCACCACATTGTGATGCACGGCCCAGCCAGTTAATCATGTGCTGTCCTTATGTCTGTCCTCCTCCTGCTGGCAGCCAACCTCCAGGAAAAGCTGACCGACTTCCTCCCCAAGTTACTGGACTGCTCGACGGAGATCAAAAGCTTCCACGACCCTCCCAAACTGCCCAGCTACTCCACCCTGGAGCTGAGTGAACGGTTCAGCCACATCATGGCCTCCCTCGGCAGGGTGCCCACTGACGGGAGATGAGCTCTGAGGGACAGCCAGGCACCTGGTTCTTATCACAGGCCCGACCCTGGGCAGAAATCCATGGACCTCTCTTAACCCATGACTTCCTTCTAAATCCAGGGGTCTTTCGCATCTAGGTGTTACTCCTCTGTTACTCTATTGCTGCGATAGGTTTTATCATTATGAATATTGTTTCACTTTTATTTTAAGCAAAACACAACAGAGGAAGGAAGATGGACTGTTGGGAGTGAGTGAAGAAATGAGAGAGGAAAAGTTGGTGGAATAACAGTGGCAATCCTGCAGTGGTTAAAAGCCAAGCACATTCTCTTTCAGCTTTGCAAAAATAAAACCATGTTTGGAGGTTTTTCATAGTTATTATTATTGTTGTTGCTGTTTGATTCAAGCTTTCCCAATCGCACTCATAGCCCTCTTTAAAGCACCCTTCTCTGCCTGAAAAGGATCCCCCTGCTGCTCTGCCTCCAGTTTGGTACCATATTACCACCCTTTGTTTTATATTTCTAAGGAAGTGGGAGAGAGAGCCTTCAGATTTATCAGGGGCTCAAAGGATCTCAAATGGGTCTCATGTCTTTGTGGACTGTGCCAGAACAAGATGTTTTAAGTGCTGTGGTAGACAGCCATGGACTTCCTGTGGCTTGTTAATACATTGAGAGAATAAAATTTTATTTATGGCCCTTTTAGGCCAAATAAAGAGAGGTTTTGTCTGATATTGTTTTTTCTGTTGCTTTCACAGCAAGAACTTACACTGACATCATCGTGGATATTACGCATTGTTAGAAGTGAAACATTATCTTTGATTTGAGACATCGGGGTGATGGACAGTGAGCGTGGTACATAGAGATTGTGTGTCCCGTGTCACACTGACCTGAGAGCTGTGATCACTGAACAATCCCCAACCTGTATGTTATCATGCAGCTTATTAGAATCAGTCTTTCATTACCATGGGGATACAAACTCATTCAGCATGTGATCTGGCCAAAATAATTAAAACACTCACTCTTAGCGGCTATGAAATCAGGGTTTTTAATTATGCAATTTTGGCCTCATTTCCTGGAGTAATACTAATTTCCCATGTGATGAAAGCAGGAAGCATTTTCAGAAGTTCTGTTCTAAACATTGCTACTAGCATTTGTATAGATTATAAATCATAATCATCTTTTCAAAGTGTTTTGACTGTGCTTGTGCCTTGTTGTCCAAGCTATAACTTTAGAGCCATGAAAACTAAGCACTGTGAAAGAATGCAAGTTTTTCAACATATCCAATATTTTCTCTAGTATATTGCACAGATTTGGTGAAGTGCACACATCACCTACTCTGTCATGACTAGTTAATTTTTGTACGAGTTGATGATCTCGAAATGCACTCAAGTCCTGACTACACTCTGAAATAGGCAAGTGGGGGCCTTGAGTCACGACTCAAATTTGCAGACTTGAGACTTGATTGACTAACATTGTTAAAAGACTTGACTTTGACTTGGTATTCATAACTTGAGACTTGACTTAGGGCTTGTCCCAATACCCCCCCCCCTTAGCCCTATCCCTTGGCCCTCCCATAGACTGTATAAAAATATGGACGTAGTCACCGTGACGTCACCCATTGGATTCTGAGGAGCGTGTTTGAAGCTCAAAGTAGTCAGCTCTGGCCGTCACCATCTCGGCAGTGGCTGATTCCGCCCAACTCCCGGCCAATCAAAAATGAGCAAAGAGGCGGGCCAAATTAAGCCTGGTTGCTTAAACACACCCACCTCGCTCAACACTGCTAAGTTAGCCTTCACAAAACTTGAGTTAAGTTGAGTTTACCTGAAACTAACGATACACAACAAAAGTAAAAAGTAATTTGGCCAAGTTTACAGTGAATCAGCGTAACGTTTATTTAATACATATTTAACGAATAATTTGAAGCAAATCAGTTGACCTGAATTTAGATTTTCACGTAACTTTAGTAACAAGTTTTTTACTTGGATGTCACTTGATTATACTTTGAATAAGATAATGTTAATAAGCTAAGTCACATGTGATGTTACCCATTTAACGGTAGTGTTCTTTCTTACCATGAATGTTTTGTTGATACCAAACAAGAAATTCGAGTTAGTAGTTGGATTTGCAGTGTGCATAACGGCTGACATTAAAGATTATATCCTAGTACCCACCGCTATTGCAAATAGCATGCATATTTATGATTTTGACATTGATAAAAGTCTGAAGGGGACTGAAATGTATGTGTAACGTTAACGTTACTGTTATCAACAGCGCATTGCAAGATTATCATCTAGAACATGATAAAGAAATGTAGAAATTGCAAAGGAAAGACAGTGTTATACTTGTTACAAGATGTTAATTTCTTTCAGTACATCACCAGTGTTGAGGTCATGGCCACTTGTGACATCTCCACCACGCCTGCTACACACAGCAGAAAGTGTAAGTACCAGTTTTGGCTACTTGACTTTAGACAGCTAATATTACATTGTCTTCCAAGGACAAAGAAAAAAGCATTTAAAAGACTGTCATCTATATTTTGAGGTGTTGTTCCCTGTTTTATTTTATCCTACAGATGTGACATAATAGTATTGTCAACAAAAAGAACTGATTCACCCTTTATAGTTAACTTTCTGTTTCTAATTACCTAAAGCATTTATTACACCCATTTTACTTTCACTGGCACAGTGTGGATCATTGATGACAGCTATGTCTGGCGTGGTGCCCAGAGAGCTGCAGAGACCTTGGGAAGCAACCTCAGCATGCCGGGCATCCATGTCTGCTGGTTTGGCTGGTGTGGACTGCAGTGGAGAGGCCCTCTCCCCGTCTTTTCCCACTCCCTGCAAGGAAGAGCAGCACCAGATGTCCTCATCATCCACTGTGGCGGCAGTGGGGGGGAAGGTCAACAGTGTCGAGCCTGGTCAGCATGATGAAGGAGGACCTGCACTAGCTTCACCTCCAGCATCCTGGCATTAAGATCATATTTTCTTCACTGGTCCAAAGGTGCAGGTGGGAGGCTGGTGGCAATCCAGCAAAGATTGGTAAGGCCAGGAAACTTGATAACAGTGTTATGGCTACATTTGTTAATAGTTTAAATGGTGCCATAATTGAGCACCCTCACATCAGACACATTCATCTCACACCTAGGGGAAATTATATGTTTTTAAGTAAATTAGTTACAGTTACAATCAAAATTATTCAACCCCCATTGCATATTAGGCCTACTGGCAAAATATACAATTTCTCAGCTGTTTGCAATAAACAGATTACACAAGAACTGTTTAAGTAGTTCAATGAAACCAATATTACAAGGGTTTTGATCCAAATTCAACACAAAATGCTACTTTTAATGACTACTGCAGTCTCAAAATTATTCAACCCCTTCATGACGAGCATCTTCAGTACTTAGTAGAGCACCCTTTTGCTGTTATGACCTGCTGCAAACGTGATGCATAGCCAGACACCAGCTTCAGACAGCGTTCTTGAGGAATCTCAGCCCATTCCTCATGGGCAATGGCCTCCAGTTCAGTAATATTCTTGGGTGTGTGTTTTGCAACCGCCCTCTTCAAATCCCACCAGAGATTTTCTATGGGGTTCAAGTCAGGCAACTGTGACAGCCACTCTAGAATCTTCCATTTCTTTTTCTGAAACCAAGCCTTGGTGGACTTTGAGGTATGCTTTGGATCATTATCCTGTTGGAAGGTCCAATGACGCCCAAGCTTCAGCTTCCTCACAGACAGCATGACGTTTTCACCTAAGATTTCCTGATACTTGACTGAATCCATCGTGCCCTCCACACACTGCAGGTTTCCAGTGCCAGAGGCAGCAAAGCAGCCCCAGAGCATCACTGAGCCACCGCCATGCTTCACTGTAGGCAGGATGTTCTTTTCAGCATATGCTTCATTCTTCTTCCTCCAGACATACCGCTGTTCCATAGGCCCGAAAAGTTCCAGTTTTGTTTCATCACTCCACAGAACTAAATTCCAAAACTTCTGTGGCTTATTTATATGGTTTTGAGCATGTTGGAGCCGACTTTTCTTGTGCTTTTGGGTCAGTAGTGGTGTACGTCTTGGAGTCCCGGCATGGAGCCCTTCGGTGTTTAGTATGCGCCTTATTGTGCAAACTGAAACCTCAGTGCCTGCTGCCACCAAGTCTTGCCGCAGGTGTTTTGCAGTCACTCGAGGGTTTTTGACCACTTGCCTTCTCAGGAATCTGCTGGCAGCCGCTGACAGTTTCCTCTTTCTGCCACGTCCAGGTAGTGTAGCCACTGTTCCTTTAACTTTGAACTTGCAAACTATGCTTCCAACTGTATCTCTAGGAACATTCAGAGCTTTTGCTATCTTTTTGTATCCTTTTCCTTGTTTGTGCAAGGCAATGATTTCTTCTCTGAACTTTCTGGACAATTCTTTTGACTTGGCCATATTTCTAACATGCAATCAAACGTCACTCTCAACAAACCCCTAGCCAGTCCAGGTATTTATGTGTTCTATCTCAAGCACACCTGAACTAATGAAGCCCTTGATTAGTTGCACCAGGTGTGCTTGAAACAGGGGGTTGAATAATTTTGAGACTGCATTAGTGGTTAAAAGTAGCATTTTGTGTTGAATTTGGATAAAAACCATAGTAATATTAGTTTTATTAAACTATTTCAACTGTTCTTGTCTACTTTGTTTATTGCAAACAGCTGAAAAATTGTACATTTTGCCAATAAGCCTAATATGCAATGGGGGTTGAATAATTTTGATTGCAACTGTAATTGTCTTAAAGACCACCTCCAAACACAGTGAACTACTTACAGTTGGCAGTGTCACTGCTTTTGAATTTGGCCTTTGGGACACATTTTGTTAGGCCTGAACATAGCCCAGGCTGTCATGGCTAATGTTGAATTTTTGATATTCTTTGTTTGTTAAAAAAAACAAACATCTGTAGCCATAACACTGTTACCACCTCTGCTCTTCCTCATCCCTACAATCCCACCCTTTATCCCCTTTTCCCCCTACCATGTTATGTCCTTTTATTTAAAACATTCAGTTCATCTATAAACTTGTTTAAAATTTCAATAAATTCTATTTATATTTGCACTCCTTTTGTCTTTATTACTGACTGAATGTTGTATTTCACAATCAAATCTGACTGTCAATTGAAAGGACAAACAAATCATACACTACAAATAAAACATAAAGCATCAATGTTTAACAGTGACACTGACAAATAGTTAAGCAGTCCATTTCTGTGTGGGCCTGATTATTTTAACTTTGTACTTGAAGATAACTAAGCACCTTATACCCAGCAGCAGAGCCTGAGAAGATTTTGGAGAGTACCCTTTGTTTGCTGCTCTGTTAGAAGTCTAGTTTTAACACAGAAGAACGTGACTGGATAAAAGGGCTCAAAGTGAAAAACAAAGAATTAGCTGGACACAAGAGTTTTGAAGCCCCCAAGGAGGTATCACTTGTTTGCTACGTTGCCAATTCTGAGAGGGTCTTCCTCAGGCAAAGGTATTGTGACGTTTTTATAGTGAGGCAAATAGAAACATTATCAGCCAATTGTGTGTTACTTTTTTTTTTTTTTTTAGCCTCATTATATAAACCTCAATACCGAGCAATACCCACAGAACCTTCTCATATGTCACAACGTCACAAATAAATGATACCTCCTACGGGGCTTAAAACTATTCAGTGTGCAGATAATTCCTTGTTTTTCACAAAAGGAGTATAGTTTCTCAGTGAATTTTCTTCATTTGTCTTAAAGAAATGTCCAAACAAAACCAGCACATAACATCAGCTTTTCTTTTTTTTTACATACTGCTAAGATAAATGCAAACTTGGGTAAATGTTAACATACATAAATGAAAACATTAAGATACCATTAATAACTATTATATTTTGTTAATGGTTTAAATCACCACTATATTTCCAGTCATCACAGGAAACTGATGAATGACAGCTTTCAAAAAATGTGCTTCTATTCTAAAGTAAATTTTGTCTGATCCATTTTATATAACAAAAATTATAACCATTACACAAACAGTTTAACAAAATAAAGTCAAATCTTGCATTCATTAAAACATCCATATTAAAAGGTTACAAAAAGTACACATTAGTGTTGCACGGTATACCGGTACTAAAATAGTACCGCGGTACTAGAGTATTCCAAACGGTACTATACTGCATTTGGAAAATACTGGTACTTTGAAATTGATTCAATTCATTAATTTAGTTAATTTATTTTACTCAATTATGCACACAAACGCCTTTCTTGTTCCTATTGGAGCACAGATTGCGCAAGTGGTGTGTATGACAACACCTGTATCAACATTCGCAGCTGCCGCATGTGAAAAAAGACGAGAAAGTCTGCCTCGCAAGGGGAGACAACACGAGACAACACAAACTTGGTGGGACATTTGAGTTACCAAACCGTGACATCCGTACCGAGGAACTGACCGAACCATGATTTTTTTGGTACCATTACACCCCTACTATTTATTGTTCTAAAGGTTTGTATCCAAAAGGACTTTCCTTAGGAAAAGTACAGAAGAGTATCGAAAAGTATCGAGATTCATATTGGTATTGGTACCGAAACAAAGATTTTGGTATCGTGACAACACTAGTACACATGAAATAAATGAAAAGATTTGTAACAGTAATTATAAAACCTATAATTGTCATAATTTGCAAAATCTTAATTTCCTGTGAAACAACCTCTTTACTGTGGAGTAAATATCACATTGGCCTAAGCGTTTTAACTTTCCTCAAGTGTCCTACATGAGAGAAAGATGACAGGTTAAAAACACAGGTAGAAAACAATGACTACAGCCTGTCTTGGTTAAAAGCCCACTCACCACCAAAATGATCTTTTTGTTGAGTAAGTGGCTGTCATTCATAAAATAGTTTTGTGTTTTAAGTTCTGTTGATATCTTACTTTATATTTGAATATGATTTTAAGTTTAACAGTGTACTACCATGACAACTGGAGTATGAATGTACAGTATGCAATTCATTCACATTAAAATAACTGTTGCTGTTAAAGGGAAATTGAACTGTTCTCAAAGCTCACTGCAGCTATGGAATCATGCTATGTTCGGCTGTCTCATTTTATATACTTATATATTTATATATTTTATATTTTTTTCCATTGGTTTTTCACAGACTGTATGTGGGGAAAAAAGTAGTAATTCTCACTATGATAAAAGGTATTTGCATAAAATGAACTAAAATGTTAAAGTTGGTAAATACATGTCATGTGTTTAACCCCCCCCCCACACACACACACACACATACACACGCACACACACTAGGCTGTAAACATGTTTATTTCTGCTGTAAAGTCGAGCATTTTAACATGGGGGTCTATGGGGATTGACTTGCTTATGGAGCCAACCTCAAGTGGCCATTCAATGAATTGCAGTTTTTGGCACTTCCGCATTGGCTTCACTTGTCACCCCCAGAGGTTGCTGCTTGGGCCCTACCCCTACATTTGCGCATTCCTGTAAGGGGTAGGGGTGTCCCAATTCCTTTTTGCGTGTAGGGGTAGGGGGCATAACGAGGGGTAGTGGGTATGAAACTAGCCCTTCAGAGCAAGGGATTTCAGATGCTGACTTGTCAGCAAGGGGTAGACGTCGCCATGGTTACCACCGAGCAAAAGACGGAGAAAAAAGTTCATACATAGCTAAAGTTACCATCGACAGGTTGCTTATTAGCTAGCTAGCTAGCTCGCACTATCTGGCGTCTGTCATCTGTCCTGTTCTGCAAAATTGTCAGATTTTTCACATTACGATAACACGCCAGCTAGTATAACTATGCTGCCTCGTAATGTTAGCTGGTTAGCTAGCTAGGAGAAGTCCCCTGTCGTCTGTCGTTCATCAAACGAAACATGATGAATACAGCAAACGTGATAGGTAGGATGAGCTCAACCAGAGACTCCATTGTAGATGCCGGTTGGAAATGTAGATGGCTCGCAGCTTCCTGTTTAAAATAGTTACGTATGCGTGAACGTAACCGACGCGGTGACATAGTGAATGGTGTCCCAATTCCTCGGGAAAAATTTCAACCCCTACCCCTCGTTGCTTCATTTCGAGGGCCAAGGAGTAGTGTGCAATGGCTAGGGGTAGGGCCAGGGGCTAAGGGGTGGTGAACAAGGGGGGTTACTGGGATTGGGCTGTCAGCATGATTACGTTCATCATGATGTGATTAAGGTCCGAGCATAACGCATTTAAAAAAAAAAAATAGTGTTCATGGTCTGCCGCTATTGTCATCACCACCTGTCTTTCAGAGGCTATAGATGACTGAGTTTTAAAGCTACATACTGGTATCACATGAAACTAGGAGACCTGAGGAATCCAGGGGTACCAACAATGTTATGCTAACTTCTCAGGAAAAGGGCTAAATAACACTCCATGGCCATATTCACAGAGGTCCCTTGACCTCTGGATCTAAGATATCTGAATGAAAATGGGTTCTACGGGCATTGGCGCCTACGCCTATGGGCAAGTAAGGCAAATGCCCCTCCACTTTTCAAGGTGCCCCCCCACTTTTTTCAACTCTTTTTAAGTCAAAACGTTGTTGCATAATATTTAATTGAACATTTTCAATATGAAATGTAATGAAAAATTAAATAAATTAATCTTATTTACATTTAAATAATCGTATTTGAATTATTCTGCACCCCATTTTCACTCAAAGTGGCATATTCCAGGCAGTACGAAGCAAGTGCACCATGGTTGCCATGTCCGCTTATTAGAAGGAGTTTGGATTGTTTGTATTTCTGTAAATTTGCTTTCAAATACTGGTAGTTAGCTTGCCCGTTTTAATTGTGGATGCATTTCAGGTTTTCGCCATTGTAGTTTGAGACACATTAATGATAAAAACGGGAAAGATGTGGAGAAGCAGCTTGTCTGATTGCGTGTTTCACTCCGGACATCTGGCGCTGCTCTCTGCACGCGCATACTGCAGCAGAAGCTGTACAGTCCGGTACAGTCTGCCACAGACTGTATGGTACATGAAAACCCAACCATGAAATGCCAGCTAACTATCCATAACTTATGGAACAATAAGATAAGGAAAAAAAACATGTGAGGTGACCAGATGTCCCGCATTGCGTGGGACTGCACAGCATTTCTGTCTCTTTTCATGCGTCACGCAAATTGAGACCATGTCCCGCATGATTGGTTGTCACCCACGCTTGCATTCACCCTCAATGAGAAGAAGCTGCATGCAGCGGCCGGCCCACGTAGGCTCTCTGTTTATTGTCATAGTAACACCGCATGTGCGTTTAAGCCCTAGGGCTCGCCCCTCCCACCGCATATAGCAACTATTTCAACCTCCTTGATTGCAACAGGTGACACTCGTTAGCTAATAGGCTCGTTGGAGATGAACTGCGCCTCGCCTGCGCAAGCAGACGAGAGCAGGTGGCCACAGCGGGGCCGGTGACAAAAAGCTGCGGTGAAGTCAGACAGTTTCCCGACAGTTTCCAGCAGCCTTCAGCCCGTACAGGAAGTCACAGACACACTTACGTCCTGTCTGGAATGATGTCAATTCATTAAAAAAGTGATCAGACCCATATATCAGTTTGTTCTCAGTCTCCAGTTGTTTTTGTTTTGATAGATTCATTAGTAAAATGCTTTACAGGTTATCTGTAATTTATGTTCATGGTTTATTCTCCATTTGACATGAATTCTCCTGTAAATCAGCATTATATCAGTTTGACCTGTCCCCTCAGCTACACAGGCTAAATAAACTGTGTTTGACTGTAAGGTTCATATTTTCAGGAAAAACAATACAAGACAACAGCTTTCATTAAAGATAAGTCAGATACAGTCAGGGCTTCACATCTGCAGGCTACAGATGTTATTATAAGAATCCTCAAATCCCACTGACCACAAGTCTCTGTGTTGCTAAATACTTCAATAAACAAAACAGTCCAGTGTTAATATACAGTAGACTATAGTTTACGTATAGTTTATGTTGAATGTATTTAGTCTCTGATGACTGAACTTCGCGCTGGGGGCGGGTGTCCCACATTGTTCCTCACAAACCCACTCCTTGTCCCACATTTGGTTTATTGGGATCTAGTCACCCTACCTACAGTTGTGACCAATGCAGTGTTTATGCAGAGCCCTCCAGCGTTATGTAGCTCTGGACAGTTGAAAAAATGTGTAACTTCTGCCTTTGTAATCAAATTTGTAAATTGTTAAAATGGTATTTGAATGTCTCATTTCTTTAAATTAACTGGTCCTGTGACATAGCATTGAGACTCATAATCAATAAATTTATTGGAATATGTTTTGTTTCTGGTTTTTCGCACATCCTTACTCAGATCATATTTTGCCCTCCCACTTTTACACAAAGTTAGGCGCCCATGTCTACGGGTATCCACGAGTCTCCCCTTCTCAGATATGTGCATGTTATATTGGTCCCATACAGTCTTTGGCACAAACTATGCACTTTTTTGCATGAAAAGGTACAGATTTATAACTAGAAAAACTTGACACCAAGTGCTGAGCTGCATCTCAAATGAATCTTCAGGTTTCCAGCTTTCAGGTGATATATACCACTTCTATGTAGCATATACTGTTGACCTGCTGTCTCCCCCAAAATGGGTCTACAGTATGTAGGTCTCAGTGGGTTAATTGCATGCTGCTATTTTGTCTCTCGGGCCTCACCGTTGCAGCACTGATTTAAAAGAAATAAATACAAAAGTCAAGATCATAAAGTAAATGTCTCTGCCTTCATTTGATCTCCAATCAAAACACTGGTAAGAATGGCTTCACATTGTTAATACAGACTTCAAAACTGTTTTACTGACACATTTGTATCACTGTGGGACGTCCCCTGCAGATATTGGTGGCTGCTCAAAGAGCTCTGGGGCCTCATTTATAAAAGAGTGCTTAGGATTCATACTAAAAGTCGACGTGCGCCCAAAAGCTGAAAATGGCGTGCGCCAAAAAATAATCTGATTTATAAAACCGTGCGCACGCACACTTGCACGCAATGTTCTCTTTATAAATCACAGACCTCCTGGAGTTGTGCGTACCCAGATCCGCCTCATATTCCGCCCTCTACACGCCCTAGTTCAACCATAAATGGTCATGCAAATCACCTCATGAATGCGATCTGCGAGTGTTCTCTCGTTGAGAGTCACGGCGACAGGTGCGAGAAACGAACCAAAAAACGGAATTTCTCCGAGACTGAGCTCGAGACCCTTTAACGGGAGGTGGAGGACTGAAAAAAGATTTTATTTGGTGGCCACAGCAGCGGGATCACTAATAAAAGAAAGCGAAAATAAGTGGCAACACATCAACGCTGCTGATGCTGTCAGCTGTGTCTGTGGGACTGCACGGACAGTGCCATCTTGCGCAATTACTCACGAGGGTCACCGCAATATTTATATGTTTATGGCAATTAGTCTGATCAGACACCCGGCCTGAATTACAGCATGAACCAGTGGTATCCCTGTCCCAAAATACAACGTGTAATTTGAAATACAATTCAAAGATGAAAGTGTAATAGGCGAACACGTTTCTTCATGCCGGTTTTGTCATGAACAGCACATGTCTAAGTAGGGCTGATGAAATGAGTGTAACGATTGTGCTTAATGGCTGTATTTCAAGACATGATAAATGCACTGGAAATATTTAGCTAAATAAATAAATATATTCCATGCAGTTGCGCCATCCTCTCCCCCTCCTGCACTCACAGAGTGGACAATGAGATGTTAGAGGCAGTGCGGATTAAATACGTATTTAGAAAGAATTTCAATTCAAGATTTGAGTTTGTTTTACAACGTTTTAATGATACAATTATCACTCACTCCAAGCGCAAAATAAGGCTGCTGGATTTAATTTCAATGATAACGTGGATCTAAGGTGGATATAGCGTGACATTAAATTTGTGTGAGACATCAATAAAAATCTGACTCCACTTCTTCACCCCGCCGTCTGCGTCGCCACTTCCCAGTGTCTTCCAAAATGTGCGCACGCATGACTCAGAGTTTGCTTACAGGTGCGCACATTCTCCCGCCAAGTTTATTTTTATAAATCACAACCTTTGTGTGGTAAGTGGCATACGCCACTTTCAAGCCCCGTTTTGTGCGTAAGCAAGCTTTATAAATGTCCTTTTATTTGCTTCTATCTGTGTGATACTGAGTGATCTCTGAATCATTCAGTATTGAACAGGTTTGGCAGCCACAGACACATCTCTGAGCAGTTCTACCCACACAGTCATCAGGGTAGAGAGGCAATACATGCCCCGTAAGCTGTCAGATGCTCAGGGTCTCTGTCAACTTATTTATAACAGGTTTTGGGACAGCCACAGTGTGTAACGACCTTCCCGGCCTGCTCTCCCAACATAAGTTCACTGTGTGTAAGTGTATGTATGTGTACTTGCTGTGTGATATCTTCATCTCAGACCACCATGGCTCAGTTAGTTATTTTACCCTCCTCTTCCTGCTCTGCTCGTGTTTTAGACTTTTGCAGTGTGAAATGATCTTCCCCGCTGTCTCACAGCAGCAGTTGTTATGTGAGTAGAGTGTTTCACCCTGAACATATAGACAGAGCTTAGAGCAGGAGAGGAAGTATTTATATCTTTTACCCTGGTAAAAGTACTCATACCACACTGTAAAAATACTTTGGTACAAGTGAAAGTCCTGCATTGAAAATGCTATTTAAGTAAAAGCATACAATTAGGAAAATGTGCTCAAAGTATGCAAAGTAAAAGCACTGTACTGAGAGAAATGTCGATCAATCAATCAAGTTTATTTATAAACCCAATATCACAAATCACAGTTTGCCTCAGAGGGCTTTACAACATATGACATCCCTCTGTCCTTAAGACCCTCGCATATTGTGACCAGATAGATGGTTTTCCTTCCTACCACTATATGGCACTGTGCCAGACTTATCGGCACTTTAATTGATAGGCGGCGCTGTGCACTCTACGAAGGCAGGTAGCTGGCCACTCCTTACTCCTTTTGCTCCCTCTTCGAGCTGACATCCGGGTCGGTGTGGCTGCAGTCCGGCTGAGTGGAATTGTTTGGCGTAGCACAAATTGTTTGGCATGGCGCATGAGTCTCCCCGCTCTAAGTGCACTGGTGTGGCTATAGTCCGGCGGGTTTAGTATTGTTGACAGGGCCAAACTATCATGGCCTCGGTGCATTGCAGCTTCGGTGCATCGGTCTCCCCACATCTAAGCGCACTGGCGTGGCGGTGGTCCAGAAACGAGTGACGCCGCTCTGGGCTGTTTGCTGGGCGCAGTTTGGCTTCTTTGAGGTAGGCTGCTTGTGTCCTGTCTGCCGATGTTGCTGCTTTTACACTGCAATTACAGCCAAAGCCCTATTCTCACAGGATTAGTATTACCTGGGGACGTCTGGTAATTTGTAAATTACCCCCCCACGTCTGTGTTTCTTGCGGTGCATTCGCATTTTACTCAAATATACTGACATTACGGCCCGGATATGATGTCAAAGCTGTGCTCGGAACATCCGCTGCTGAGTTGCCAACCGCCAATAAAATCCGAAGAAGAAGAAGACATCTGCTGCTGCTGCATGCTGCTGAGTCACATCCATGTGCTCAGCTGGGGCAAAGCGAAATGGCTGCTAACGTTACACGTAAGAAAAATAGACATTGGACGCGCGAGGAGACGCTGAGTTTAATTGCTGTGTGGGTTGAGCCACATTACCAGAGGCAATTTGACGAAATGGTGCACAACCACACCGTTTGGGAAAATATCCACAAAGAACTCCTGCTCCGGTGCCAGTCTATACAGGACTTAGGAGACTGGATCAAAGTCAGAGAAAGGTTGGACTACCTTCGAAGAAAGTACCGTGACTGCCTCAAAAACAACAAGAGGACCAGATCAGAGCCCAATAAGTGTCCTTACTTTGAAGAACTCGACGCAGTTTTAGGTAAGTCATAAAATTCAGTCAGAAAATTGCGGTCCAGCTGCGACACTGTTAGCAAATTAGCGGCTAGCGGTTAGCTCGTTAGCTTATGCTAGCGTTAATGTTAATTTCACTTTACATTAACTGTTAATGATAACGTAATGATGTGACACTCTTAACATGTTTAGTGGTTTGCTACCTGACAAGCAGAATGACAATTTCACTAACATTTAATGTTATCGAAATGCCACTTATTAATCTGTTGTAAAGTACGTTAGCTTTACTTTTGTTTTCATTTGTGTTTTGAACCAAAGCCACAAGGTGAGCTCTGATATTTAGTAATGTTCTTGTCAATTCTATAAGATGTATTGATCTATTTGAATATGGAAATTCAATTGCATCATTCTGTGAAATTTGAATCAAATATATTGGAAATAACATTTCTGTAATGAGTTCATATAAAAAAATCATATATTGCATACATTCACTTATTTCTGAGTGAATATGCTGACTGAATCAGTTCAGTCACATATTCATATCCAATACACTTTTGAAATGTATTGAAATAAACAAAACAAAACTGATCTTTAAAAAAATGATCTTTGAGGAACCAAATTGTTGCAGAAGGAATGGAAATTTAACTGAATCACTGCTGCATTTATTTTTCCTGTTTATATTTTTTATCAATTCAGTTTGCTCAAAAAATGCTTTGTTTATTTAGCACATCGCTGTAGAAAGGGGCAAAAAACACAGATAATGGAGGCACTGGACAAGGGTCTGGACTGTTTCGCACAAAATGACAAAACCCATGACTAAGAGAAGGAGCGGCTTGAATGGGAGAAAGAGGTGGAGAGAAATAGAATGGAGCTGGAGAAGAAACGTCTTGATTTTGAAATGAAGAGGATGGAAACAGAGGACAGAAGAGCAAAAGAGAACAGACAGTTAATGCTTCAGCTGTTTCAGTGCTTTAGGCCCCCACCCCCCTTTTCACCTTATATGGCCCCTCAACACTTCCCCTATCCACCACCTCACCACGGCCCATCAGCTGAGAGCATGGACTTCAGCCCCATAGCATTCACAGCCCCTGGAACCCCTGGTCCAGCAGCACATCTGGTGCACTACTACACCCAACTAGTTTTTTATTTGTGCCTAATCACTGTGCAGGAAAGCATTATGTTCTTGTCATGTCTTTTAGACATTAGAAATTCAGGTTGACTGTTTAAATGCAGGTCCTAAGTTGTGACAGTTCACTGTTTTTTGTTTTTGGTGTTATTTATTTCTCAACTACAGGAAAGCAATATTTTGCACATTTTTTTATGTGTTGAGGAAAAAGTTTAAACAACCAACAAGTTATTTTATAACAAAGTTGAAATTGAAGTTTACAAATGTGCATTTTTGTTTTAACAGGAAAGCATTGTTTTTGCACTTTTTTTTAACAAAGTATTTAATTTTATGTAAACTGAGAAAAACTTTAAACAAGTTATTTTATAACAAAGCTGAAACTGAATGTAAAGTATTAACTTCAGAAATGTGCCTTTTTATTTGAACAGGAAAGCATTTTTTGCACATTTTGTTTTTATAATAAAGTATTTAATTTTATGTAAACTGAGAAAAGTTTTAGAACAAAATTGTTCTAATTTAAAAAAAGTAACCCACAAAAGTAAAATAAATAAATAAATAATTTGAAACTGAACGTGAATTGTAAAGTTCAGAAATATGCTCTGCACTCAATAAACTGAAGTTTTTTTTTCAGTCTCACATGGGTCTTGATTGCATTGTGTGGATATGAGCTACCAAGGCCTCCCGGATGCGCTCTGCTGGGGAGAGAGCAGGAACATCTGCTGCCTAATGCTGCTCTGGTCCTGCCTCTGGCTGCTCCAACATGTCTTCCTGGGGTTCCTGGTAGGCAACATTCTGCATCTCACAGAAGTTGTGCAACACTATGCAAGCTGATACAACATATTTTTTGTTTGAGAATCATTTCTCTTCATGATGCATCACCAGCGACCCTTAAGGCAGCCAAATGCATGCTCGACATGGATGCGTGCACGGCTCAAGCAGACATTGTAGGCTGCCCTTGGTCCCCTCGCTGTACCCTCCGGGAATGGCTTCATTATATTGCTGGTCAAGCTGTAGGTAGAATCGGCCACAATCAGGAAAGGTATGTTGACCCCTTGGATGTTCCTGGTGACTGGAGGGGAAAAAGTGCCATCCTCCAGCTTGCGGCACAGATGGGAACACTCAAAAACATACGCGTCGTGGCACTTCCCAGGCCAGCCAACAACGAAAATCAAGGAACTTGTAAGTGTGGTCTACAAGTCCTTGAAGGAGAACACTGTACCATCCTTTTCTGTTGTAGTAGTCAGTGGGCAATGACAGGGATGTGGGTGCCATCCATAGCACCAGCACACATGGGAAATACCATCTTCTTCTCAAAACCTGTCACGATAGCTTTCACTTCAGGGACAGTTTTTAGCCTCTTCACAAAAATCTTTCTGAGTTTGCTCAGGGCCTCTCATACTTCCTAGAAGATGTTGCAGGCTGTGCTGACCCCAATACCAAACAGATTGGCAACATCGTGAAACTCAACATTACTGGCAAGCCTGTAGATGGTAACTGCAACCCTCTTCTCTAACGGCACTGGTTCCAGCATGTTAGTGGTTTGAGGGTTGATGAATGGGCACCGCTGGTCACACAGTATGTTGAAGGCCTCTTTGGGCATTCTGAAGTTGACGTAACAGTCTTTCTCCAGAAATTTCTGGAGCATCTCTGTTTCCCAGAAGGAATGGCCTCGCTCCTGTAGTGTTCTTTCAGTGTACCATGCATCTGGAGGACAGTCAGTATAAACATGTTGTCAGTTTGCAGTGTTGACATTTTACTGAAGTAAATAAATCCCTTATCCCTTATAATAAATGGAAATACTGAAAAACTGTTGGCATAAGAACAGTATCATGCCCAACCCATTAAGAAATGTAAGTATTACATTTAAACCTAGCCCTGACAGGCACACACTGTCATGGACCACAACCTTTAAAGTACTAGAAACCAGATAGCTGTCAATTTTGCTCACATTTGCAGGAAGGTAAGTTACTAGCTAATTAATAGCTTGATAATAGCATGGGTGATGTGAGAAGATGTAAAAATTGTTAACATTAACCTTGAATTATGATATGAATTCCCTGGCTTGTTTGTGCAATATTTTTGAGAAATATTGATTGGAAAGTGTCTGGTCACACACACAGCTGTTCACCAAAACCTGTGAGCCTATGAAAATGTTGTGTGATGGAAAAAACTGTAGTGTAGGCCTTGGTGTGTGTGCGTGCGTGTGAATATGAGAGACATAATCTGATAGGTCACAGAATACAGTGTGACACCTGCTCTGTCCAACATGCTGAACCGACAGTATCGCCCTGACAACATGATTTGTGCTTTCCAAAACCCTTATACATCACTGTTAAAAGTTTATGTTGTAACAATGCTATTGTTAGGGTCTCGTTAGGTTTAGGCACAAAAACCACTTGGTTAGGTTTATGGAAAGCTTATGGTTTGTGTTAAAATTATCACTTTTAACGTGGTATGTGTTAGTCGTCATAGCAACAGTAAATAAAATTTCAAAGCAGCAACAGGACTTTGGAACAGTGGGCTGTTGTTGTTGGGATAACGGACCGTCGGGGCGTTTGTATTAAGCCTGTTGAAAGATAGAAAAATGGTCCTTAACGCATGCTGCTATGCATGTCATCCATCTCAATATCTTCCGAAATTTCGCTCTTCTGATGGATCTGAGCTTGCTGTTTTGGCGAATGGGAGTTACACAGTATGGAGATAGGTACTGTGTACCAAGGTGATGATGTTCCTGCATTTGCACCTAAAATGCTGTCAAAACTGTCAAAAGGCGCGCAATAAAAACAACAACTAAAATACCCCCCAATCGCTGAGATGCAGATTCGCACAGGACTAGTATTATCACGGGACGTCTGTGTTTGGCGAAATATAGTAGGTAATTTGCGGTGGAATTTTTACTTTACAAATTACAGACATGGCCCATTCCCACGGGATTAAGATCACAGACATCCTCCGCAATTATTACAAATTACCAGGTAATACTAATCCCGTGCGAATAGGGCTTAATGCTGTCTCTGTTCTGCTGTGCAGCGTGAGTGGTGGGCTTTGCTGCTCTCGCCCTCCTGTTGTCTGCGTGGCTTCACTTCTGCTCTCCGGTATGTATAAATTTACTGTAACTCTAATCATAATTGGCAGTAGACGATAATGAAGTAATCTTTTCTGTGCGCATTTTTAGGCTGCGCTCCTGTGTGCGGCCCGTCACCGGCCACCACACTCTGGGAGAGATTGGTTCTACTAAGCATTGTTAAGCTCTACTATTGACTCTATTTGGCTCTGCTTGATTCCACTCTGGTTAGACCGTTCTTCTTTTTTTTTGGTTTAATTTAAACATCAAGCTGCTCCGTGCCTCTGGTCTGTTTCGCTTATTGTCACCGCTAATTAAGCAGGCACATTTTATTGTATTTACATTATTTCTTTGTTTCTTTTCTTTTCTTTTTTTTTTCAAGGTTGATTGAGTTGTGGCCTCAGTTATTAATTTGCATTAGTGTATCTGAATTATTTGTAAGATTTGTTTTGCATTTGTTGTCTTTGGTAGAGTATTGGTGCATTTGGGTTTTGTTTCCTTATTTTGTTAATATGTATATATAAATATATATATATATGTATATATATATGTGTATGTATGTATTTTTTTTTATTTTGACTGTTTTTGACTAGTGTTTAGTTTTAAAGTAGTGATTATTTTTATTACACCTGCACTAGTTTTATCACTGAAGGGCTCATCTATGTCACGCTTTTAGTAATTGTTTTCTTTATTTCTTTTGTCAGACAGGTGCTGGAGGCCCAAGTGAGCGGCAGCCCAAATCCCCTGGTGGTGGTGTTTTCACAATTTTGTTTTGTTGGTGTGCTGTGTCACGGTGGTGTTTAGTTTTCTTCGGATTTCTCCACCTTTGATTTTCTGCCTCCGTGGTAAGCCCCAGCCCTGTTCCTTGCGTGTCCCTGGCTATTGGCAGTTTTATTGAGCCCTTGTATTAGTGACAACAACATATGTGACTGACTGGTATATTTGTGATTATTTGCAATGTGCCCACTCTGTGGTTAAGTATCTCTTTTAAAAATTGTTATTGCTAAAATAAAAGTTATATTTTTGTATCGGAATCAGTCTCAGTGCCCTGTGTGTCAACGGACCTGTGTGACCTTCGTCTTCCCAAGTTGTTGACCAGAACTTTATAATTTCCCGGGGGTGAAAATCCCCTGGGGGTGGCGTTGTCGACTTTTCCTCCCCTTGCTCTTGCCACATCCTGGCGTCGTCAGCAGGATTGACACACATTTAAAGGGTGGGAATGTGATTTCCATTTTTGTTTTGTTGGCTGTTTTTGTGTTGCACGTTTTTACCAGTAGGCAGCCAGGTTCTGTTTGTGTGGTATTGTGTGCGTGTGTAGTTGTAGAGCCAAGACAGCAGTAGTTGTTTCAGAGACTAAAACCAACCCCTAACGTCACAATTAAATCTTGGTGAATATGTGGTGTGGCTTTTCTTGGTCAGCATGGAGGAAGAGGTTCAGCAGCTCAGGGAGCTAGTTTTGCAGCTTAAGGCAGACAACGAGCGGCTGCTTCAGGAGCAGGCTGCTTCCCGGGGAGGTTTTGGCGGAGTTGCTTCAGGTTCCCTTGGTCCAGCTAGTCATGCCCCATCCGCTAGTGTTGCTGCTGCTGTTACAGAGAGGCTGGTTGTTGTACCTAGGGACCGTAAGTGTCCTACATTTAATGGCAGGACAGGCATAGGGATAGCTGAGTGGACAGAGGAGATACAGGCATGCATGCGGGTCCGTCACCTTTCCGCTGCTGACCAGGCTCTCTTCCTTTTTGATCATTTGGAGGGAGAGGCAAAAGACGAGATAAAATTTCACACTAGGGCAGAGCGAGAGGACCCAGCTCGGGTTTTGGTTATTTTAAAGGAGCTATATGGTTGTGCTCATTCGTATGTCACCCTGCAGCAAGCCTTCTTTTCCAGGAAGCAGCTGGAAGGTGAGACCCTGCAGGAGTTTTCCTTAGCCTTGATGGGTTTAATGGAACAAGTGAAGCAGTGCGCACCTGATGGTATGCCTAATGCAGGAGTTCTTCTTTGTGATCAAATCATAGAACATGTTCATGACAGCGCTCTCCGTCAAGAGCTCAAGTAGCTTGTCTGTCGCCAGCCTACTGCTACTCTGTTGGAGGTACGCACTAGGCCCGTTTCCACTGAAGAAGTTCCTGGTACTATTTGGGGGGCAGGAACTACTACAGGAACTACTACTACTCTCGCTCGACCCTCTCAACCGCCATGTCTCCACTGAGAGAGCGGAGTAGGGGGAAGGTCCCTTTAAAGTTACCGGGCTCTGGATGTGACGTAATCGTTGCGCGACCATTTTGACTGGGGCGACGTAGGGACGTAGTTAGCTGTAAGCCATTAGCGGTGTCTGTATTAACTCAATAACTCAATAAACGGTGTGTTAAAATAAATATTTTTTTCCAGCGGATGTCTTAGTTACAACATAATTGAGTAACTAACTATAGCTAACTGGAGTAGTTTCATGTCGTATCCAACAACGGGAGGCTTTTAACAGATGACGTCCTGATGTTAGCTTTGCTGCTGTTGTTAGCTGTCCCTGTCAGCTGCAGCCACTACTGATGCTTTCTAGACATCATGATTTCCCAAAACTGAATAAATACTACACATAGCAACACAAAACTGCTTTGCTAGCTCAATCATGTTGTAACTAAGATATCCGCTGGAAAACATATTTTTTTCACGGACCGTATATTGAGTTAATGAGTTAATACAGACACCGCTAATGGCAGGTGTGTGGCTAACGGTTAGCCCAGCTAATCTACGATAACCATAGTAATTACCTAACGTCACATCCGGCCTTGAGTATATCCAGTCAGCACCAGTTAATCCCCAAGTCCCAGCCAGGAGTCTCTCAGGGCCATTCTGAGTACCTACTCCACGGCAGGGACTTGTTTAGCCCCTGTAAAAGTTCCGGAACTCTGTCCTTCGGGGGTGGTTCCTGCGGTGGAGACACGCACCAACGGCCCCAGCCCCATAAAATTACCCCAAAGTTCCTGTGGTGGATACGGGCCTACTGAGGCTATCAGGTGAGAGAGGGAGGGGCTCCCGGGAGGCTCTAGGGGGCGCAGTCATTCCCTTCCATCAGCTTATGGTCTGCAGTATGGCTTTCAGAGTAGTTCGTGCCCGGCTCCTCGCGTCACTCCACAGCTGGCAGAATTTAGCGAATTAATGCAACTGTGGCGGGGCTCGATGGGGGGGTTGTAAGCCACCAGAATGTAACAGCTCGACTACGCCACCTGGGGAATCTCACCCCAGGAGTTATATTATGAACCTAGACTAATACCTTGGTCATATACAGGCAACACAAGTTCATTAACTGGAGTAAGACAAAGATGTGGTTCCAAAAGAAATACAAATTTATTGATTATTAAATAAGAACTGGGAGCATCTGTGGGGAGAGTTGATTAGGAGTGCAAAGAATTAATCAAATCTGGATAGAAATGTAGAAAAGGTTTTATTACAATTATGAATTTATTCTTAACAATATTACTTTTCTTTAAAACACAACTTCCAGCAGGAATAACTAAAACTAAGATAGGCAAGGGAATAGTGGGCTGAGGCCAGTAGTGGGGAGGGTGTCTACCTAAAGGTGTGTTCCAACAGTGCAAACTCACCCACCACTCGTGTTCTCACGGCAACTGGCAATCACAGCAAACAGCTGTTCAATATGGTGTCCCAGTGCTCTTACCACTACAATCAGTGAAGGGAACCACACTAGAGTGTCTTAGTCTCCACCACCAGCCAGCAACCAGCTCCACTAAAAGGGGACAAAGAGTATTAATAAAAGAAGAAAACAGAATAAATGTAACAACCAGTTGGTTCACTCTAAAATACAACCTAGCCTCATGGCTAGGCAGCTACAGACAAAGCAGATATGATACTGTCTGAAGGCCACCACGTATCAAGGCAGCATTATCAAAACTAAAGGCAAAACTGCAGCCAATAAGACCTAAAAAGTACAAGCATATAACATGTTAATAACAAGTTTATAATGATAATAACATGGTAATAGCAGGTATCTCACATCCATCAACTGCTAGATACCATAATCCATACCTTGACATAAAGATACATTGACTATGCAAACTTACCTGGGTTAACATCCAGGTCACAGACAGGAATCACCAAAACCTCAGGCAGGCGGACACCAATACGACCAGGCAGACAGACTAAGGAAGACAAAAAGGACTTAGGCAAACAAATGCAATCCAGTTGTTAAGTACATGCAAAATTAAGCAGCACACTAAGCAAACACTTCAAAGATAACAACCTCCAAGCAGCATGAACAATCTGAACCGCATCACCTACCTCAGAATCACAGAAAGGGGGCCATGTGGCAACCAACAGGCAGAAAGCGCAAAAGGCAGCCATGTTTCCACAGGTGCTTTAAATACCCTCAGGTTGATTAGGGGGCTGGACCAGGGAGGAGTTGACCTAATTCACACCAACAGGGAGTCATGCAGCCTGAACACAAAGTTTCCCTGCTACACAACTCTTGAAGCGTCAACAGGAGCAGCTTAACCATCTTACCCAGACAGTAGCCTCTTTGCAGGCCCCGAAATCACAAGCTAAAACCTCTCGCCATGGCCCTATAATTTGTCGAAGATACCAACAGCCAGGTCATTTTGCACGGGAGTATGACGGAGAACGTGCTCCCCCTCATGCTGATGCCAACTTTGTCATTGGGTTGACTTCATATGTCACAGGATGGTGTGGTTGCTGGTTTGATGTCATCTTGTCCAAACATCAATGTCGTCTTCAGCGGGGTCACAGTTTCATGTCTGGTGGGCACTGGGTCCATGGTGACCACCATGACTGAGAGTTTCTTTCTTGAGCAGTTTGCACCTTGGGGCCATGATCGGCTCCGGTCCTGTCATTGGCTGCAGCTGAGAGCAGCTAATGGTTTAGCAATTCCATACATTGGCTACCTGGAGCTGGATGTGGCCCTGTGTGGTAAGGCGATACCCGACTGTGGGGTCCTGGTGGTGAAGGACCCCCCTGGTGCTGTTTCTTCTGTCCCTGGGAAGATGAATGTCATTCGTCGATGTTATCAAGAACTTTTTGGGACTTAACCCTATGGGCCCGAACGACGCATAGTGCGTCCAAATTCACACCCGTTCTTCTCTGTGGATTTTCTCCTCGACCGTGCGTCATAGCGAGAAGCCACGGAACTGTAGCTTTCCGGGAAGGCCAAGCACTTGTCGGTAGTCCAATGTTTTCACAGCGAAAAAAAATGATAAAGTTACACTAAAATGATGTATAACAGAGCTTTCATACAGCTTTGCACACACATTACTCTTGGATGGATTACTCACGAATGCAGCATCGCACAGAAATGCCACGCATATCACATGAAAGCGCAGGAGCAGAGCTTTCCAGGGATACCACACACATTATTGTACTGTCATCCCGTCATACTATGAATACAGATTGATTGTCTACAAAATAAAAACCTAACGAATTTCTTTACAATCCATTATACAGATCTTGTTATCAGTCACTTCATATAGTGAGGAATTCTCTTAGGCTTGCATGTGTTTCTCCCTGTCTATCCACATTTGTAGTCCGGCTTTCAAGATGCAAATATCTCCATATTGTCCAGTTGACACTCCATCAAACTTTGTATGACAAGACAAGCGCACTTCACCTTTGCACACCCAGACAACTGCAGCCTAATTATGCATGCTGACAGGGCTGTAGTCACCATATACATTGAGAGGGACACGTGCCCCCCCAACTGTGAAGTGACAGAATGTCCCACCATCATGGTTCTTATATTGCCAGATTCCAGAGAGTCTCCCCTCTTCAAATATGGCAGAATATGTCTTCTTCCAACTTACTATGGTGAGATACATGTAAAAATGTAAGAATTTAGTCACACGGATGTTTTTTTCATTGATATAAAAATTAATATAAAATACAGGCACATAGAATGACATGGAATGATGGCAAATCTGGTTAGCCCACATTGTCCTGAAAAAAACAAGATATAGCATGTGTATGTAGCCTTTATAATGACTGTGATATGAGCTTAAAAGTAAAGGCAGTAAAAATACCCCAAAAACGCCTAGGGCCCATAGGGTTAAGGTCCTTCTCTTTTCGACTCTCCTTCGGTGTCACAGGCGCCTGGTCCAGTTGTTGAAGCCCTGCAGAAGTGTCACCATTCTGTCGCCCAGGCTCCAGGGAACCTCAGTGGCACTGTGAGAGTTCAAGGTAAACAGGCGGTGTGTATACCTGGTGGAGTCATGAAACTTGTTGCTAGTACTTTTCCTGAACAGGCTTCTAGCCAGGCTGCATTGTTCGAGCCCACAGAGTCTGGTCTCCCAGCTGGGCTGCTTGCATCTCCATGTCTTGTTAATGTCACCCAGGGTACAGCCTACATTCTGGTGGTCAATGTGGGTACGACTGAAGTCTTCCTGTACCCACAGACTTGCCTTGGTGCATTGAGTGGTGCCCAGGTAGTCAGTCTGCCCACAGGGATCATGGAGGCGAGTCCCACCACGGCTAGTGTTTCTTCCCAAGTTGCTGTCAGCTCGGCGTGAAGTGGGGTTGATTCTGTGGACTTGACAGCATTGGCTGAGCAAGAGCAGATGGAGATGAGGTCTTTACTGCAAAAATACAGTTCAGTCTTTTCAGCCCATGATGGTGACTTGGGCTGTACAAACCTCATCTCACATGACCTCTGCTCGACAATGTTCCAGTCCGACAGAGGTACCGGCGCATTCCCCCGTCAGAGTACGAGGAGGTTAAGACCCACATCAACCAGCTTCTTGAGGCCCAAGTAATTAGAGAGAGCACTAGTCCCTATGCCTTGCCCATTGTCTTGGTCAGGAAAAAGGATGGGAGTCTACACTTGTGCGTAGATTACCACCTGCTCAATAGCAAGACAAGGAAGGATGCCTGGGCCCGCTGGTTCTCCACCATAGATCTGGCCAGTGGGTACAATCAGGTCCCAGTCTCAGAGCCAGACAAGCTCAAACCGCCTTCTGCACACCGTTCGGACTTTTTAAATTCAACCGGATGTCTTTCGGGCTGTGTAATGCCCCAAGCACTTTCCAGTGGTTGATGCAGAGGATGTTTGGGGATCAACACGGTCAGTCCTTGCTGCTCTATCTTGACGACATCATCGTGTTCTCCTCCTCTGTCACACAACACCTGCAACAGCAGCTGGAAGTGGTACTTGATTGACTCCAAAAGGAGGGCCTGAAAGCCAAATTGGAGAAATGTGTGTTTTTCCAGCAGGAGGTTGGCTACTTGGGGCATGTTATCTCCGGTAAGGGTGTTTCCACCGATCCCGCAAAAATCGAGGCTGTGGCCAAGTGGCAGCATCCCCATCATGTGTCTGAGCTGCGCTCATTTTTGAGTTTTTATTATTACCGGCGCTTTGTAGAGGGCTTTGCTAAGCTGGCAGGCCCTGTGCATAAGTTGGTGGCAGACCTTGCAAGCACAAACTCCAAGCAAGGATCAGGAAGGGCCCTGGGTACTGCTTGGACACCTCAGTGTGAGGAGAGTTTCGAGGTGTTGAAGTCTAGGCTGGTCTCAGCTCCGGTGCTGACATACGCCGACTTTTCACGCCCTTTTATTTTGGAGATTGACGTTCAGACCCTGTGGCCTCAGCAGCTCAGTCCATTGTCTCTGGCCTTCCATGTCATTCTATTTTGGACATTCGCTCCCTGCAGGAGGCTGATCCCCTCCTGCAGGAGGTCCTGGTGTTCTGGAGAAGGTGGGTCCGGCCCACCCTGGTTGAAAGGCGGCAGATTTCCAGGCCAGCTATGGCACTGTTGCGCCAATGGGACTGCCTGGTGGAGAAACGGGGTGCTTTACCGCCAGGTTTTTCATCCAGATGGCAGAGAGGCTCTTCAGCTCATTCTGCCCACAGTTTTCAAACAAGAGCCCTTGAAACAGTTGCATCAGGAGCATGGTCATCAGGGAATCGAGAGGACCACTGAACTGATACGGCAGCGTTGCTACTGGCCGGGAATGTCTTCGGACATAAAGCAGTGGGTCCAAGAGTGTGATCATTGCCAGGTTGCTAAGGACTCTGGGCCAGTGACTCATAGTTTTATGGGCCGTTTGGTTGCGTCTAGGTCAAATGAGATCATGGCTGTTGATTTCACGCTGTTGGAGCCCTCCCGAAACGGGCTTGAGTATGTCCTTGTAATGACTGATGTGTTCAGCAAATACACTGTGGCTGTCCCTACACAGGACCAACAGGCCTCTACTGTGGCCCAGGTACTTCTCACTGAGTGGTTCTGTAAGTTTGGGGTACCGAGCCGCATTCACTCGAATCAAGGTAAGAGTTTTGAGAGCTCATTGATTCACCAGCTCTGCTGTCTGTATGAGGTTGCAAAATCCCATACAACCCCTTATCACCCGGCGGGTAATGGACAGTGTGAGCGTTTCAATAGAACGCTTGACAACCTCCTACGCACTCTTACAGCATCGCGGAAACGGGACTGGGCCTTGTATTTACCACAGGTGCTTTTCTGTTACAACATTACACCACACCAGAGCACTGGCGAGTCCCCTTTCTTTTTGATGTTTGGACGGGAACCTCAGCTTCCCATTGATTTCCTCCTGGGTCGGGTCAAGGATCCTGTACCAGGGGAAGTACAAGACTGGGGTGGTTGAGCACCAAGCCATACTTCAGGTGGCTTTTGAGGGTGCTCGCGAGCGGTTGCTGACTGCCGCTGACTGCCGGAAGTTGCCACATGATCAGCGAGTTCATGACGCACCGCTGCCAGTGGGTCAGTTGCTGTACTTGCAGGATCACAGCTTTAAGGGTCGTCATAAAATCCAGGATGCCTGGAGTGGTCTATCAGGTGGTGAAAGCTCCTGCTGGTGAAGGAGTAGTTTACACCATCGCCCCTGTGAACAACCTGGATAAGGTAGTGTCGCAGTCAAGACTGCACCAACCGAGACCAAGACAGTACCGAGACCAGAGAGTACAGAGACTGAGACAAGACCAAGACATTTAGAGGTCGAGACCAAGACAAGACCAAGACTTGTGAAGGTCGAGACCGGGACAAGACCAAGACCATATATATCAAAGGAAAATCATAAAAAACATCAAAATGTGAGTTTTTTTTAATTTAAGTTTGCTTTTAACCCTATGGGCCCTAGGCGTTTTTGGGGTATTTTTACTGCCTTTACTTTTAAGCTCATATCACAGTCTTTATAAAGGCTACATACACATGCTATATCTTGTTTTTTTCAGGACAATGTGGGCTATCCAGATTTGCCATCATTCCATGTCATTCTATGTGTCTGTATTTTATATGAATTTTTATATCAATGAAAAAAAACAAATCCGTGTGACTAAATTCTTACATTTTTACATTTACATTTTTTATATGAAGAGGGGAGACTCTCTGGAATCTGGCAATATAAGAACCATGATGGTGGGACATTCTGTCACTTCACAGTTGTCCAAAACATGTGGTTTGTGCCAGGCGGACATAATTGCCAGTATTTTTCATTATTGCAAGAAATTCCATTGACTCATTCACAAGTCAAAAATGTGTTTTATCTGAAAGAAACATGCAATATTTATATATGAAAGCTCTGTTATACATAATTTTAGTGTAACTTTATCATTTTTTTTTTTTTTTTGCTGTGAAAACATTGGACTACCGAGAAGAACAGGTGTGAATTTGGATGCACTATGCATCGTTCAGGCCCATAGGATTAAATAAATACAACAACAAAAACAATATCTGCTCTGTTGTTGCAGAGCACAATGAAACAAATCTTAGAGTTCACACCACCTCTCCTCTTGCCATCTCCATCCTCTGTGTGCAGGGGGCGTGTCAGTCACTCACACTGACACTGGGCAGGTAGCAGCTGCAGCTGGGGGAAATCTTTATGCTACCAATGATCTGAAGTTATTAGCTGTTTTTGAGATGGTCTTTTTCACTCTTATCAGTAAAGCACGGACAAAAAGCATCAGTGGTGGTCTCGACCGGTCTCGGTCAAAAAACCCGAGTCCGCCCAGTCCAAGACCGAGACAAGACCGAGTAAAAATGCCCTCGATTCTGAGACGAGACCAAGACCCTCAAAAAAATGGTCTCGAGACCAAGAGCGATCTTGAGTACTACAACACTAGGATAAGGTATGTAATGTACATCGTGACATGTTGAAGGCTATAGTCCGGCCTGAGTCCCCTGCTCCGCCTCCAAGGGCGCCATCTCCACCTGTCCTGGTCGCAACTGATGGCAACTCATCGAGTGATGGTGACCTTTGGTTGCTGGTTCCAGAAACCCCTTCACCATCTACCCTGGTAGTAGCAAGCTTGTCTGGATCCACACCTCCCCCTGTCGTGACCCCAGTGGGAGTCAGGCCCAGTCACGGCACAACGTCACATCAGGGAAGGGCTGCATCACCAGTCCCTTCATCGCCTCCAGCCGACCAACCTACCTCCAGTCAGCAAGCCTTGCGTCGGACACCTCGGTCGACAGCTGGTCAGCACTCTAATGTCCACCGTCTTCCCCGGCCTGTTGGTTATATGGACAATGTAGCCCATGAGCTTCCAGTTCCTGTGTCTAATGCTCAGTCTGCTCTCTTCAGGCCTTGGCATCAGTGTGGTTTTTCTTCTTTCTTCATTGTCGACGATGCAAAAGTGGGGGGTAGATGTGACCAGATAGATGGTTTTCCTCCCTACCATTATATGGCACTGTGCCAGATTTACCAGCACTTTAATAGATAGGCGGCGCTGTGCGCTCTACAAAGGCAGGTAGCTGGCCACTCCTTACTCCTTTTGCTCCCTCTTTGAGTTGACATCTGGGTTGGTGTGGCTGCAGTCCGGCCGAGTGGAATTGTTTGGCCTGGTGCATGAGTCTCCCCACTCTAAACACACTGGTGTGGCTATAGTCCGGAGGGTTGAGCATTGTTGACGCGGCCAAATTATCGCGGCCTCGGCGCATCGCGGCTTCGGTGCATCGGTCTCTCCACATCTAAACGCACTGGCGTGGTGGTGGTCCAGAAACGAGTGACTCCACTCTGGGCTGTTTGCTGGGCGCAGCTTGGCTTCTTTGAGGTAGGCTGCTTGTGTCCTGTTTGCCGATATCGCTGCTTTTACACCGTAATTGCAGCCAAGTTGTAATGCTGTCTCTGTTCTGCTGTGCAGCATGAGTGGTGGGTTATTGCTGCTCTCGCCCTCCTGCTGTGTATATGGCTTTACTTCTGCTCTTCGGTATGTATAAATTTACTGTAACTCTAATCATAATTGGCAGTAGACGATAATATATATAGAAGCAGAAGTATGACTAATGATAACAGCAGGAGCCATCAGGCAGGACCACGGCAGCAGCACAACCACACACGTCACGCTATCCAGGCACCGCTACAATATAAGTTAACCTGTGAGACAGTGGAGCACAAGGGCTCCGGAGAAGAAGCCGAGTTAGTGACATGCAGTATAGCCGAGTTAGTGACATGCAGTAACAGGACATAAGTGTTAGCAAAGAAGAGAGAGAGAGAGAGAGAGAGACGGAGAGAAGGTGCTCGGTGTATTATAGGAGGTCCCCCGGCAGACTAGGCCTAAGTCAGCCTAACTAGGTGCTTGTACTAGGCAAGCCTGAGCCAGTCCTTACTATAAGCTTTATCAAAAAGGAAAGTCTTAAAGGAGCTGTATGTAAGAAATCTAAAGCAAATAGTCGTAAAATCCTCCTAATATGTCACAGAGACTAAGGAATAATGTTCATATAACATACTGATCTCACCGACAACAATAGTACATCCAGAATATTTGCATTTAAAAAAAAAATTTATGGTCCGCAAATCATCTTTATGTTTTGAATTTCTGTTTTGGCCTGTTGCGTCACCCACCGCCGTCTACCAGTCACGCAGTCAGTAGAGTCTCAGCATCAGTTAAAGTTACAACTGAGCTACAGCAGTACGGCAAGCAGCATTAGCAGGGTCCCGGTACATAGCATTAGCAGTCTCCTCAGCTGCATCCCGGCAGCAGCATTAGCAGCAGAGAAGCCGGACTTGCTCGAACGGTCCACTGGAAAACTGAAGATCAAGGACGCGGCGACACGGCCCTGCCACGGCAGCCGCCCGTGGGCAAACAAATCAGTCTCCAGCGTGCCGCTGTCCAGCAACCTCGAATCTGTAGGGGAGGGGGGGCGGACACGACTCGCGGCAGAATTTTGAATTTGAGTGCAGTAACCGTTGTGGCCACATTCTTACATACAGCGCCTTTAAGTCTAGTCTTAAATGTGGAGACGGTGTCTGCCTCCCGGACCGCAACAGGAAGATGATTCCACAGGAGAGGAGCTGAAGGCTCTGGTTCCCGATCTACTTTTGGTGACTTTAGGGACCATGAGTAACCCTGTATTCTCAGAGCACAGTGTTCTGGTGGGATAATAGGGCACTATGAGCTCTCTAAGATATGGCGGAGCCTGACCATTTAAAGCTTTGTAAATTAGGATTTTAAATGAATTCTGGATTTTACAGGGAGCCAGTGCAGAGAAGCTGAAACAGGGGAAATATGATCTTGTTTCTTAGGTCCTGTTAGTACACGTGCTGCTGCGCTCTGAATTAGCTGGAGAGGTTTTAAAGACTTATTAGAGCTATCTGATAATAGGAAATTACAGTAATCCGGCCTAGAGATTAGATCGGCCCCAAAAAATTCAGCCCGACCTGGCCCGAGCCTGTGCACGTTATGTCCGGGACCGGCCCGGCCCGTCCAGTTAACTGTAATTATGGGCCCGAGCCCGATTTAAACCCGTTTTTCAAAAAGTTGGCTGTTATAATTAACGCTAAGGACACACCGAGCATGTTAGTGCCGCGGAAGTCCTGTGAGTGTACTCGCAGGCACTTGACTGTCCACACAGGCAGCGCATTTCTCCTGCGCTCTCCGCGCCAGTTAAACATCGACTCCACTCATCTGTTCCCGTCAGTACTCGTTTATCTTGCTCATGCCGCCCCCTTGTAGAAACAGGAAATGCCCTATTATACATTGACGTTGTCCGATTTGCTCGAAACTTCACATGTGATGAGGGTCCACCCCTGAATGCACCTGCCCACATCTGGTTATGTTTGTAGCGCCACCTGGTGGATGAATGAAACATTGCGTCTTTTCGCTCCTGCCAGGTTTGTTCTCCCTTCTCGCTTCGCGCCACAGCCCCCGTGTGCCTCAGGCCCCCGCGGTTGCATGGGGGAGCGAGGGCCCGATCACAGCTGCTTGCAGCTTTAATTAGGGCCCGAGCGACGACGAAGTCGTCTGAGGCCCCTATTGAAATCGTGCTGTTTATTATTAGGGCCCGAGTGACAATGAAGTCGTCCGTAGGACCCTATTGTAATCGTGCTGTTTATTATTATTATTATTATTATTATTACGACATTTCGTGTCCCAATATCGCCCCTTTCCCAAATTTCAAAATGCTTCTAACTTTCCACATTCGTCTGGCCGGATCCGAAATTCGATATGTTTGGGCAGTTGCACATGGTTGACGCGAAATGCCGAAATAGCGCCCCCTACAAATTTTCAAAAACCGTCGTAGGTAAACGAAATTTGGTACGCACATGTATCATACCGAGAAGCACAAAAAAGTCTCTTGACGTCATGGTAAAATCCCAACAGGAAGTCGGCTATTTTGTTTTGAATTTTTTCGTAATGCCGATTTCCACAACTTAAATTTGAACGAACTCCTCCGAGGGATTTTGTCCAATCCATTTCAAATTGGCTACAGATCATCCTGAGAACATGCTGATCAAAAGTTATTAAAAGCTTTTCTCTATGTCAAGGGGCGTGGCCGCTAGGGCGTGACAAATTTTGGCGACTTTTCGTTTTCTTGCCATCGAATTTCGAACGGCTCTCCCGCCCACATACTTGATCTCAGCAGTTTCAAACTTGCTGGACATGATGATGGCTCCACCCCGAATGCCCCGATATGTTAATATCCCACCTTACTCATAGCGCCCCCCGGTGGTAACAGGAAGTGACCAGTTTTTACTTTAACATGTACTGATGTCACAAACTTGACCGCATCAACTTCATTCCACTTCTAATGCATGCATAACAAGTTGGTGAAGCTACCTTATGAACGCTGTGAATCTACGTCTAATGGTGTCCATGTGGCAGCGTGGCGACTATCGATCCCTCGCCACTAAATACGTTTGGCATTTTGATGGCTTCAATGACCTTATCTCCTCATGAAAATTGATACACAGGTCAAGAATGGAGAGCTCTTACATCTGATAGGGGCGTCGCCCATGGAGGGGAAAAAATGCATCTATAGCGCCCCCTTGAAATTTTCAAAAACCCCTCCCCATAGGGTTTTTTTTTGGAGTAGGAACATCAAAATTGGTATACATGTGTATGTTGTCCAGACGCACATAAAAGTCTCTGGCACCAATGGTCTACTCCAAACAGGAAGTCAAACATTTTGATTTTGATTTGTCATTTTGGTGTGATTTCCACATGTTGTATTTTAACGAACTAGTCCTAGGGATTTCATCCAATCGACTTCAAATTTTTTAAAGATCATCCAGAGACCATCCTGATCAAAAGTTATTAAAAGCTTTTCTCCATGGCAAAGGGCGTGACTGCTATGGTGCCTCCCTTGCCACCAAATACGTTTGGCTTTTTGATGGCTTCAGCGACCTCATATCCTCATGAAAATTGATGCACAGGTCAAGAATGGCAAGCTCTTGCATCTGATAGGCGCGTCGCCCATGGGGGGGAAAAAATGTCTCTATAGCGCCCCCTTGAAATTTTCAAAAACCCTTCCCCATAGGGATGTTTTGGAGTTTGAACATGAAAATTGGTACACATGTGTATCATTTATCATTTATTCGGATCTCCATTAGCTGTGACCAAGCCACAGCTATTCTTCCTGGAGTCCACCCCAGACACTGTATTTTGTACATTACAATCACACTAACAATGACCACAACACAAAAACAACAGTAACAACACAACACAACACTCAAGACATGTAATGCACAGAACACACTGTGCCTTACAGTATGTAGTCACATTACAAACTAACCCAACAACAATCAAAACAGTACAATACCAACATTCAAGACAACACAACACAGGACCTAGTTCTAGTTAACAATATTCACAGGATGTAGAGGTAAATGACCATATTATGTACAAATAAAGACCAGACAACATCTTGTATTATATGGATTAATAGTACTTCATATTTAGCCAACAAACCTTTTATGATTCCTGATTTAGGTGGCTGCATCTGCTTAACATTAGCAGATGCAGGAAGCTGTTCAGCTAGTAGATGGTTTTTCAGTAGGATTTTGAACCGAGTTTTGTTATTTTCTTGAATAATATGTCCAGGCAGATTGTTCCATGTAACCATGGCTCTGTACACTACCGTTCTTTTCAACTTATTTGTTTTCACCTTAGGTAGTGTAAATCTGCCTTCAGTAGCATGCCTGGTGTTATAATCGTGTTCATCAGAACTGAAATGTAAATAATTATATAATACCCTTGGTAATTTAGTCACAGAAATATTCCTAAGGAAATTAAGCAATGAAGCAATACATCTGTCTTTTACCTTTAACCAGGACAGACAGTTTCATTCACACTGGTTCTGTATGAACACCGAAGTAAACAACGTGCTGCCTTATTTTGAGCAATTTGCAGTTTCTTTATATGTGATATAGCAGCGCTTGACCACACCTCTGAGCAGCAGTCCAGATGAGATAAAACAAGTGTTTTAATAACATTTCCCATTACATTTGAAGGTAAAAAACTTGAGCATCTCCTTATGACAGAAAGACCTCTTCCCATCTTACTGACCACTTTATCAATATGCTTAGACCATGATAATTTACTGTCTACTATTATACCCAGAAGTTTGGTCTCTTGACCTTGTTCAACTATCACATCTTTTACATAGAAACTTAAATTCGACTCATTCATTAACAGATTTTTTGTCCCAAATACAATGCTTTTAGAGACATTAAGAACCAATTTATTTGCTGTTACCCATTCAACTACTGACTGCAATTCCTTGTTCAAAACACTTTCAAGTTCATCAGCTGTGGATTGCGCCACATATATTGTTGAGTCATCAGCATACATGGCTATCTTTGCATTTTTTAGGGTAAGAGGTAAGTCATGGGGGTGAGGGAGCACCCCACAATCCAAGCAATATTTAAAGACACTGTACTCAGACAAGCCAGGAAAATAATTGAGGACCCCTCTCATGTGTTAAATTCAGAATACGAACTGTTACCCTCTGGCAGACGTTACAGAATCCCAGTAAAAAATAAAAAAAGGTTTTCGAATAGGTATAAATTTTCATTCATTCCACTATCCATTACCCTGTTGAACACAGGCCGGTAATGTATGTATGTATGTATGTATGTATGTATGCACTTAGGTATGCACTTTATGATTGTATGTCTGTATGGAGTATGTGGGTATGGACTTTAGGTATGCACTTTATGACCGCACTTTATGTCTTTATGTCTGCACTGTTAGCACTTGTGTTTCTTGTTTATGTTATGTGTTATGTCCTAGGTAGCAGCCTGTGCATGTCCAACACAAATTTCCTTCGGGACTAAATAAATGAATCTTGAATCTTGAATCATTAGTAAATATGGAATATAATAATGGACCCAAGCAGCTTCCCTGTGGAATTCCACAGCTAATTGATTTTACATCAGAAAAACTTCCATTAAAGCAGACTGTCTGTTTCCTATTTGTTTAGTAGCTCTCCAACCAGAGTATCGCAGTCGGACTGAAACCATAACATTTCAGTTTTTGTAGTAATAAATTATGATCAATTATATCGAAAGCCGCACTGAAATCTAACAGCACAGTTCCTACAAAGTTCCTATTGTCAATGTCTCTGAGCCAATCATCTGTCATCTGAGTCATGGCTGTGGCAGTGAAATGTCCTTTTCTATAAGCATGTTGAAAATCTGTGTTCAGATCATTAACTGAAAAATAGCATTGTATTTGGTCAAAAGCAATTCTTTCCATGATTTTACTCAAAGCGGGCAGCAGGCTAATAGGTCTACTATTAGGGCCACAAAATGGTACAGTTGCATTCTTCGGTAATGGAATAATTTTTGCAGTTTTCCATGCTGATGGATAGACATATTTTGCTAAACTTAAGTTTAACACATGGCAAATTGGAGTAGCAATCAAGTTTGCTACCAATTTCAGTAGTTTTGAATCCATATGCATAACAACCTCATAAAAATTAAAACCTCTTCTGTGACAGAAAGACAAAACAGGAGAATTAAATGCAGACTGTTAAATATCAGGTCTCTATCTAAGCAGTGTTAGTAAACGAATTAATATCAGATAATCATATTGATTTACTCAGTCTCACTGAAACCTGGCTGTGTCAAGATGAATATGTTAGTCTTAATGAGTCAACTCCTCCCAGTCATAATAATACCCCCATTCCTCGAGGCAGCGGCCGAGGAGGGGGAGTTGCAGCCATTTTTAACTCTAGTCTGTTAATCAGCCCTAAACCTAAACTAGATTATAATTCATTTGAAAGCCTCGTTCTTAGTCTTTTACATCTGAACTGGAAAACCTCGCAGCCACTTTTATTTGTTATAGTGTACCGTGCTCCTGGCCCGTATTCTGAATTTGTATCTGAATTCTCAGAGTTTTTATCCAGTTTAGTTCTTAAATCAGATAAAGTTATTATTGTAGGCGATTTTAACATTCATGTCGACGTTGATAATGACTCCCTGGCTACCGCGTTTATCTCATTATTAGACTCCATTGGCTTCTGTCAGGGTGTACATGAACCCACTCATTGTTTTAACCATACCCTCGATCTAGTTCTGACGTATGGAATTGAAACTGATAACCTAAAAGTCTTTCCACAGAATCCCTCGCTATCGGATCATTATCTGATTACTTTTGATTTATTTTTACTCGATTACACGCCACTCAGCAACAGTTACTATACTAGATGTTTATCAGATAGTGCTGTCGCAAAATTTAAGGAAAAGATTACTCCGTCGTTAAATTTAATACCAAGTCCCTCAGTAACAGAGGTTTCCTGTACCGACTTTAACCTCTCCCGAATTGATCATTTTGTTGATAGCACCGTAGGCTCTCTGCGAACAACACTTGACTCTGTAGCTCCTCTTAAAAATAAGTTAAAAAAGCAAAGAAAGTTTGCTCCTTGGTATAACTCTCAAACCCATAAGTTAAAACAAATATTGCGAAAATTTGAAAGGAATTGGCGATTAACCAAACTGGAAGAATCTCGTTTAATCTGGACAGACAGTCTCAAAACTTATAAGAGGGGCCTCCGCAATGCCAGAGCAAACTATTACTCAGCATTAATAGAAGACAATAAGAACAACCCCAGGTTTCTTTTCAGCACTGTAGCCAGGCTGACTGAGAGTCAAAGCTCTATTGAGCCTTGTATTCCTTTAGCCCTTAGCAGTAATGATTTTATGAGCTTTTTTAATGACAAAATTCTAACTATTAGAGGCAAAATTCATGACCTCCTGTCCTCAGATAGTACCTATCTAACCTCAAACACAGCTGTAAAACCTAATATATATTTAGATTGTTTCTCCCCAATTTCTCTTCAAGAATTGACCGCAGTGATTTCTTCATCTAAATCATCAACGTGTCTCTTAGACCCCATCCCAACTAGGCTACTTAAGGAGGTCTTTCCTTTAGTTAACACTCATATATTAGATATGATCAATCTATCTTTATTAACAGGCTATGAACCACAGTCTTTTAAGGTAGCTGTAATTAAACCTCTCCTAAAAAAGCCCACCCTGGATCCAGAGGTGTTAGCCAACTATAGACCAATATCTAATCTTCCCTTTATGTCAAAGATCCTTGAGAAAGTAGTCGCAGACCAGCTGTGTGATTTTCTCCATGATAATAATTTATTTGAGGAATTTCAGTCAGGATTTAGAGTGCATCATAGCACTGAGACAGCACTAGTTAAAATTACAAATGACCTTCTGATTGCTTCAGACAAAGGACTTGTCTCTGTACTTGTTTTATTAGATCTTAGTGCAGCGTTTGACACAATTGACCATCAAATTCTACTGCAGAAACTGGATCACTTAATTGGCCTAAAAGGTTCTGCACTAAGCTGGTTTAAATCTTATTTATCTGATCGTTTTCAGTTTGTTGACGTTCATAATGAATCATCCTTACGTACCAAAGTTTGTTTTGGAGTTCCGCAAGGTTCTGTGCTCGGACCAGTCCTATTTACTCTATATATGCTTCCTTTAGGTAACATCATTAGAAATCACTCTATAAATTTCCATTGTTATGCGAATGATACACAGTTGTCTGCCTTAAAGACATAAAAACTTGGATGAGCACCAATTTCCTGATGTTAAATTCAGACAAAACTGAAGTTATTGTTCTTGGCCCCAAACAACTCAGAGACTCTTCATCTGATGACATAGTTTCTCTAGATGGCATTGCTCTGGCCTCTAGCACTACCGTAAGAAACCTCGGAGTAATATTTGATCAAGATTTGTCTTTTAATTCTCATTTAAAACAAACCTCACGGACTGCATTTTTTCATCTGCGTAATATTGCGGAAATTAAGCCTATCCTGACCCGAAAAGATGCAGAAAAATTGGTCCACGCTTTTGTTACCTCTAGGCTGGATTACTGTAATTCTCTATTATCAGGTAGCTCTAGTAAGTCCTTAAAAACTCTCCAGCTAATTCAGAATGCAGCAGCATGTGTACTAACAGGAACTAAGAAACGAGATCATATTTCTCCTGTTTTAGCTTCTCTGCACTGGCTCCCTGTAAAATCCAGAATTGAATTTAAAATCCTACTGTTAACTTATAAAGCTCTAAATGGTCAAGCTCTGTCATGTCTTAGAGAGCTCATAGTGCCATATTATCCCACCAGAACACTGCGCTCTGAGAACACAGGGTTACTCGTGGTCCCTAAAGTCTCCAAAAGTAGATCAGGAGCCAGAGCCTTCAGCTACCAGGCTCCTCTCCTGTGGAATCATCTTCCTGTTGCGGTCCGGGAGGCAGACACCGTCTCCACATTTAAGACTAGACTTAAGACTTTCCTCTTTGAAAAAGCTTATAGTTAGGGCTGGCTCAGGCTTGCCCTGTACCAGCCCCTAGTTAGGCTGACTTAGGCCTAGTCTGCCGGAGGACTCCCCTATAATACAGCGGGCACCTTCTCTCCTTCTCTCTCTCTCTCTCTCTCTCTCTCTCTCTCTCTCTCTCGTATTCTATTACTGCATCTTGCTAACTCGGCCATTCTGGATGTCACTAACTCAGCTTCTTCTCCGGAGCCTTTGTGCTCCACTGTCTCTCAGATTAACTCATATCGCAGCGGTGCCTGGACAGCGTGACGTGTGTGGTTGTGCTGCTGCCGTGGTCCTGCCAGATGCCTCCTGCTGCTGCTGCCCTCATTAGTCATTAGCCATACTTCTACTGTTATTATACACATATGACTATTGTCACACATATATTCTGCCAGATATTAATACATACTTTTAACATGTTGTACCACAGTAGCCAGAACTATAACTATAATATTATTACTTTCAATAATGTTGTTGCAAGCTACTGTCATTACCTGCATCTCTCTCTCTCTCTCTCTCTCTCTCTCTCTCTCTCTCACTCTCTCTGTCTCATTGTGTCATATGGATTACTGTTAATTTATTATGTTGATCTGTTCTGTACGACATCTATTGCACATCTGTCCGTCCTGGAAGAGGGATCCCTCCTCAGTTGCTCTTCCTGAGGTTTCTACTGTTTTTTTTCCCTGTTAAAGGGTTTTTTTGGGGGAATTTTTTCCTTATCCGCTGCGAGGATCATAAGGACAGAGGGATGTCGTATGCTGTAAAGCCCTGTGAGGCAAATTGTGATTTGTGATATTGGGCTTTATAAATAAAATTGAAAATTGATTGATATTATCTACACCTGATTGTTTGTCTTTACATCCGAGAAGCAACTTTTCCACATTGCTCACAGTTACTTTAGTAAATTCAAAGGTGCAATTTTTGTCTGCCATAATTTGATCTTTTATCAGGGCATAAGATTGTATGTTATTTGTTTGGCCCATCTCATCCCTGTTTAACACATGGCAAATTGGAGTAGCAATCAAGTTTGCTACCAATTTCAGTAGTTTTGAATCCATATTATCTACACCTGATGGTTTGTCTTTACATCCGAGAAGCAATTTTTCCACATTGCTCACAGTTACTTTAGTAAATTCAAATGTGCAATTTTTGTCTGCCATAATTTGATCTTTTATCAGGGCATAAGATTGTATGTTATTTGTTTGGCCCATCTCATCCCTGAGTTTGTTTACTTTATCATTAAAATAATTATTGAGGTGATTAGCAATATCTAATGGTTTGGTTAGAAAATTTCCTTCTGATTCCATAAATGATAGAAAAGATTTAGATTTCCTACCCATAATATCATTTAGAATATTCCACATTTTTTTACTATCATGCTTAATATTATTTATCACATTTTCATAATACATCTTCTTTTTCCTTTTATTCAACTTGGTTGTATACTTCCTTAGCTTACGGTAAACTTGCCAATCAGATTCATAATTAGAGTTATTTGCCATTAACTTTGCTTGATCTCTCTGTACCATACAATCCTTCAGTTCCTCATCAATCCAAAGGGCTCTGACATTTCTAACAGTTCTCTTTTTCACAGGTGCATGTTTGTTAATTATTTCCACAAATAGTTTATTAAAAGCTTCAACAGCATCATTTGGATCATCCGTCATCAACACACTATCCCAACAAATATCTCTAACATCCTCAATAAAATGATCCTCATTAAAATGTTTGTATGATCTTTTAACAATGATTTTGGGTCCAGCTTTAGGAACCTTTGTTTTCCTCACGATTCCTATTAAATTATGATCACTACAATCTATTGGGATTGATATGACTTTGGTGCAGAGCTCTGCTGAGTTAGTGAAAATGTGATCTATACAGGTTGACGTTTTAGATCCATCTCTTTTTAAGCACACTCTAGTTGGCTTAGTGACTACTTGTGTTAAACCACATGCATCTGTGATGGTGAGAAGCTTGTTTTTCAATGGACAATGTAAGGAATACCAGTCAATGTTTGTGTCTCCTAGGAAATATATTTCATTAGCCTGATCACATACTTTATCTAACATATAACACAATTTATCTAAGTAAGAGGAATTAGCATTGGGTGGCCTGTAACAACAGCCCACCAATAGGGGCTGGGATATGTGCTTGAAGCCATAATGCTTCTACCTCTGTTGACATTAGGTCCACCCTTACTCTCACAGGTAAGTGATCTTGAATATAGATGGCGACCCCACCACCATTTGCATTCCTGTCTTTTCTATATATATTGTATCCTTGTATACTTAATTCAGAGTCTTCAAATGTAGAGTCCAGATGAGTCTCCGATATTGCCAAAACATGTATGTAAGATATTTGAAATATCAATTAATTTGTTTCTGAGGCTACATATGTTTATGTGGGCCACCTTCAACCCTTTCTTGGGTAGTTTAGCTAAAGTCAACATTCATACTCATTTAATATTATCATCATGTTGTCATTTATTAACTGATCCGTCTTAACGCTACAATCTCTACAACCATCCTTCAGATGACACCTAGGCCCACACATACTTAAAAACACAAACACCCACCAACAACTCACATATACATTCACACACATGAAACATCCCACACACCCAAAGTACCAATTGGCTATGATCGTTGTAAAAGAACAGTCACATAGAGTCCTGTCCTCCCCAGAAAAATAACAAAAAAATAAAAAAACTGAGAAACCCCTTCAACATATGTTTAGTAATTCAAATAATGTAATGGGCCGCAAGATGCCTCGGCCAGCATTATATTGTCACGTGACCAAAAAAAAAAAAAAATCGCCCAACCAGCAGCATCAACAGTCTGGGTCACATGACCAGAAGCTAAACAACCAAAACAATACTCAGGTGGCTGCTGTTAGCCCAGGTAAAGGATTAAAAGAAAACAAAAGAAGAAAAAGAAGGAAAAAGAAGGGGGGAACAGTTACCGGAATTATCCTGTCACTTAGCAGGAACGTCTGTCCTCGTCAGCATTGTTCAATAGTCAGCTTATCCTCCTCCTGTTTTACATCTTGTCTTTGAGAAAGTCCTCCAACTTGACAGGATCTTCAAAGAAGTTGTGTTCATGGCCTTTGGATATTTTTATAGTAGCTGGATAGATTAGGAAGGCGAGGAAACCAGCCTGGCGAGCCTTTTCCATGACAGGATAGCAGGATTTGCGTCAGATCCTCGTTGCCACACTGTAGTCTGCCGAGAAGCGGACCTCCTTCCCCTCCATCCTCAGTGGTGAGTCCCTTGCTGGTTTAAGCATATGAGCTCTATCTGTATATCTTAGACACACAAAAATCAACACTCTTGGCTTGGACGTAGCGTTCCCCCGAGGGGGTCCAATCCGATGAGCTCGCATAATCTCCAGGGGGCTGTCTCTCAGTGTGGGGAACCACAGTGACAGCTGCGTGTTGAGATACTGTGTGGCGTTAGGGCCCTCTTTTCCCTCCGGGAGCCCATGAACGCAAATGTTGTTTCTCCTGCTGCGATCTTCTAGGTCTGCTAACTTTTCCTCAACTGCCCTTAATGATTTTGTCAATGAAATAGATGTGCGCTCTACCTTTTCAGTGCGCTTTATCAAAGTTGTATGGTCTGCTCTGAGTGCACTGGTTTCCTCCTTGAGCGATGATATGTCCGACTGGAGGGCATCAAAGCGTTGCTCAAGACAAATAAATCTTTCCTTGGAGATAGCCTCAGCCTTGGAAAAATGTTTCTCCAGTGCAGCATCTATCAGCATTGACAGTGATTCAGTCGATTCCATTGTTAGCGTGCCCTCTGATGTCGGTGGCTGTAGGCCTACGCTGTTTTTGGTTCCACGCGGCATGAGCAAACAAAATTTCCTCTGAATCAAAAGTCACTCCAAAGTGTTCCAGAGTGCTGTTACAACTTTAGACAGATAATCCGGAATAAAGAAACACTAAACCATAATTACTCAGATTGCATTGGAGAGGGGAGATCAGTACGCAGCCACACCTAAGCAGCCATAAAGTAGTCAGTTGGTGTATTTATGTTGTCCAGACGGATATAAAAGTCTCTGGCACCAATGGTCTACTCCAAACAGGAAGTTGGCCATTTTGATTTTGACTTGTCATTTTGGTGTGATTTCCACATGTTGTATTTTCACGAACTAGTCCTAGGGATTTCATCCAATTGACTTCAAATTTTTTACAGATCATCCAGAGACCATGCTGATGAAAAGTTATTAAAAGCTTTCCTCTATGGTTGTGCTCTGCATGTCTGTAGGTCAAAGGGCGTGGCTGCTATGGGGCTGCCATTTTTGATCCATCGCCATGCATATTCAAGCAGCTCTCTCTCTCACATAATTCATCCAAACTGCTTCAAAATTTCTGTACATGATAAGAGCCCCGCCCTCAACGCCTCCATATGCTCATAGGCAATTTTGCTCATGGCGCCCCCTTGTGGAAACAGGAAATGCCATCTTTTACACTGACAAACACCAACCTCAAGCTCCTGACCTGATCAACTCCATTTTGTGGCCACATGACGATCAAGTTGATGAATCTCCACAGTGGCACACGTGTCCTGTCATGTTGCAGGCTGCTGCAGCGGCAGTGGCAACTTTTCATCCTTCGCCACGGAACATCAACGTGATATAAATCCTTCATGTATTGTCCGATTTGCCCGAAATTTCACATGTGTGATGAGGGTCCACCCCTGAATGCACCTGCCCACATCTGGTTACGCTCATGCCGCCCCCTTATGGAAACAGGAAATGCCCTATTATACATTGACATTGTCTGATTTGCTCGAAACTTCACGTGTGATGATGGTCCACCCCTGAGTGCACCTGCCCACATCTGGTAACGCTCATGCCGCCCCCTTGTGGAAACAGGAAATGCCCTATTATACATTGACATTGTCCGATTTGCTCGAAACTTCACGTGTGATGATGGTCCACCCCTGAACGCACCTGCCCACATCTGGTTACGCTCATGCCGCCCCCTTGTGGAAACAGGAAATGCCCTATTATACATTGACATTGTCAGATTTGCTCGAAACTTCTCATGCGTGATGACGGTCCACCCCTGAATGCACCTGCCCACATCTGGTTGCGCTCATAGTGCCACCTGGTGGATGAATGAAACATTGCGTTTTTTAGCTCCTGCCAGGTTTTTTCTCCCTTCTCGCTTCGCGCCACAGCCCCTGCGTTCCTCAGGCCCCTGCAGTTGCGTGGGGGAGCGAGGGCCCGATCACAGCTGCTTGCAGCTTTAATTTTTTTTTTCTTTGTCCCAAATGATCGCATTTTTCACTGCCTGAACATACCCCAAAACTCATCAAACTTGGAATATAAGTCACACCTGGCGAAAAATTTTATAATCTATTGTCGTCCTGGATTTCCACCACTAGGTGGTGCTATAATCAAGGAAAGTGCATTTTGGCTCATAACTCCCATACTTTGTGACACATTCAAAAACCTTATATCCACGCGTTCAGTGACTTGTGCTGAATCTTGTGATATAGGCCATGCCCATTTCCGCCTTCATTTTTTTTCGCAAATTTGCGAAATGTAGCAAACTTACTTTTTTGAACTCCTCTTAGGCAATTTCACCGATTTGCATGAAACTTTGCACACAGCATCTGTGGACTCTCTTGACAAAAAGTTATTAAAAGAATTTTGATATTCCAAAGAATACTGAAGTTATTAAATAACAACTTCCTGCAGATTTGGTACAAAACAGGAAGTGTTGCATATCTCCACATTGGTGTGTCCGAATGACATGAAACTCAGCTTACTCCTTCCTCATGAGCCTCTGAGGCTTTGTGCAAAATTTCAGGCAATGACCACCAGGTGGCGCTCTTTAAATTGAAGTATTTTATATCTCCACATCGGTTGCTCGAATTAACACGAAACTTAGAACAATTATTGTCAATGCCCTCCTGAGGATATCTGACAAAGGAGTTACCGATCTGCCACTAGGTGATGCTGTGGTGTGTAGTGTAAGATTTAATCTTAAATAAGATAAAAGTATTAAACTGCATAAGTTGTTTAAGAGTGAAGTTCATATAACCATGTTTTGTGTTACTAGTTCCTATAAAGCTGTTTGTTATGCATCCACGTGTGATAAAAACAATGTTACACAAGTTCATGTATTCACAGCACAAGGTTATGCATTCACATTGAAGAGCACACATACACCACACCATGTATTGTTTAATAATAACACACACACACTCTTTAATGTTTGTATTGCATGACACATGCTCTAAGCTCATATTGCATGAAAGCACTAGGGACTGTACAAAGAAAGTCCCTAAAGTTTATATGTTTTTAAAAAATAAAGTGAAAGCAGGCCCAAACGTAAGGATGGAAAATTTGGGAAATTCCAGGCCTAAAGTGAAAGTGATTACACCATTAGAAACAGGCCTGTTCAGGATTGGACAAAGGAAAAAAGCTCGCCAACAATAGATTTGGGTCTGAGTGGGAAGGATTAACGAAAAGAGGTGGAGATTCTGTCGAACCTCCACCAGCATAAAAGAGAGCGCACTGAAAGCCAGTCTTCAGTCGTGCTCCGGAGCCTGACTCAATGAGTTGTATGTGTTGTTGCTTGTGAAGACATTAAACTCAATTGCACCTGATTCTACTCGACTCCAGTGTTTGCCAAGTGTTTGCCAACTGAACCTAAGGTACTAAATCAACATCAGAGGATGATCTGCAGGAGAAGTAGAAGACGAGATCGGGAGCCATCTGGCCCACTTCCAGGCCCTGATTTTCGCTTCTACAACTGGCGAGCGCAGCCAGGAGGGAGGGAGAAGTCAGAACCGGAGACCGGAGCACTGGGCTGCATGCCAGACATACAGGTGGCCACCAAAATAAGGTAAGCAGAGCTTTTTTTCTGCCTAAACCGGGCGTGTCTGGGGTGCAGTGCTGGGGCCGCCCAGATCAAAGGTATTTGGCAAATTTCCCTCCTCTAAAGAACCTAATTGTGGTGTGCTGATTGATTAAGGAACTAATCAAGGGCATAATTGAGATACAACTAACATCACTGGAGACAGTCAAGTCTGGTGCAATAAGTGTGATCTTGGAGCGGAAAGAGTGTATGTGTGAGTGTTGAATGTATGGTAACCAAGGTAACAAGAGATAGTTAGAGTATTTAAAGTATTAAGAAGACAAGCAAAAATAAGAAGTGCACAATTGTAAAAGAAACCTGTAAGAGTTATACAGGGAAGAGAAAAAGAACCGGTAAAAGAGAAAAGAAACAGAGTAAACAAAGGAAAAGAGATCAGCGAAGCATATCCGTGGTTACCGCTGCCTATCTTACTGGCGCCCCTTTAAGTCTATAGAGGCGGGGGCGTTGTGTCAGACGGCAGGTCTGCGCGGGCGGAATGCCAAGCAAGTAAAAGAGAAAATAAAGAGTTTAATACATGAGAGCATTTCTGTGGATACCGCTGTCAACCTTGCCAACATTCCTTTAAGCTTGAAAGAGCAGGAGTGAAAGGTAGGGAAGACAGGACTGAACGGGCAGAATGCCAAAGAGTTAAATATTAAAAGAGAACAGTAAGCAGATCGATCAGTGTATAGAGTTGTAACATATCTAAGTGTGACATATAAAGCTGTTGTAAATTCCAAGTGTACCATATGAAGTTGTTGTAAATACAGTAAGGTGTAATGTAAAGATGTGAGTAGTAAGTTGTAAATACAGTAAAGTGTTGAATAAAGAGTAAATGTAAAAAGACTGATAAGTTACCAGACGACTGACCTAACAGACATAAGGAGGGGGTGAGACATAGAGACAGTAGAAAAGACCTAACCAATAAATCAAGTACATAAGCTCCGCCGCTGCAATAAACTTTAACGAGGCGAGATCAGAGAGAAAGGAGAAAGGAAAAAGGAGTGTCTACAATAGACGGAAGTGGGAGATGACAGTGGAGATGAGGTCATAGAAGAAGAACATTGTCGTGTAGAGGGTCCTGTAGAATACAGAGGGATACGTACACACTTTTGGTTAGAAAGAACCTACATAGATAACGAGGGGGCTGAGCGTTGGCAGGACGAGCAAAAAATTAAACAGAAACTCTGGCAAATTACTAAATTCATCAACTTGGAAAAAGTAAAAGAACAGTTTCCAGGTGCCCCGTGGGAAGACATTTTGCGTAGACTGTGGGTCCCTTATTCACTAAATCCTCTATTACAGAGCTTGTGTGATGATTATAAGAACGGACCAGTAGCTTCACTTCCTCTACACCAGATAAGTATACGAGGTCAAGACGGGGTGAGATACCCTCCACGGCTGTAAATTGTTGTTGTGCTCAGAAAAGTTGTGTGGGAAACAGGTAAATTTGGGTGTTTAACCCAGGTTCCCCAAGGGGACAGGTCACACAAATTAGAGTACAACCCATATAGATAAAAGAAATATAAAACTGCTATAACAGTAGGGAAAATCATAGTACTAATACGCACAAAAGAGACAGACGAACTGCCAGAGATCCCAAGGACCAGTGAAGCCAAAGAAGGCTTCATGGGAGCCGACCAGGGAAAGATGGAAAAAGGGGTTTTAACCCCAGTGGAGGTAGTAATGCGGCAGCACCCAAGTCGAGTGAGACGCATTAAACGATGTGTGAACAAATGGTACAAAAGAACATCAGGAAAAAATCGTTGGCCTATGGAAGGTACTTTCAATCTGGCATGCTGTGATGAAGTAGAGTCAGAATTAAGACACATTGAAGCCAAAGACAAAAAAGCCAACTATAAAATAAAGAACAAGAGAGCTAAGGAGAGGGAAGTACTAGGATGGTTCAGACAAGCAGGGGGAAGAAAACAGATGGTGCAGCTAGAGGAAAAGAAAAAAGAACACCAGGATCAGGAAGCAGTGACACCTACAGCTCCCATGATGCCTACAGCACCACCGCCCCCATACCCACAGGAGCCAACACAACCAATAATAGGACAATATCCACTAAGGAATGCAAAAGCCATGGAGATGGAGGGTCAATTACAAGGGAAATTCACAGTGACCTTAACTAAAAACACTAAGAGAGAAGTCAAGAAAAAGAAACAGCAGGAACCACGGAAAAATCTACCACTGGAATCGACGCCTCCTTCAGAGACAGGCAGTACTGATGGATCGTCGGACGACTGCGAGGACAGAGAATTCACTGAGAGTGAATTATGCCCGAAGGAATTTAATGATAAGAAGGGAAGACATGCTGAGCAATCAACAGACCAGGAGATGGCAGGCTTCGCCAGTGCAGAAGGCACTCCCCTGAAGTGTCAAAAATCGGTGCCTGGAAGTGGGCCTGTAGGCTCCCGACCTTGAACCTCTTGTCTCTTATCAGGTGTCCTCAGATGTCGATTTGGTACCTTAGGCTCAGCTGGCAAATACTTAAAGAGACACTGGAAACAGGCAAAGTCCGATGCAATCAAGTTTAATGTGTCAACAGGCTTTAACACATACAACTTAGCGAGTCAGACTCCGGAGTGTGACTGAAAACCTGCTCTCAGAACCCTGGCTTATATGCTGGTGGAGATTCAAATGAGTCTCCACCTCTTTTTGCTAATCTTTCCCTCTTAAGACCAATTCTATTGGTGGAAAACCTTTCTTTGTGTCCAATTCTGATTGGGCCCATTTTTAATGGTGTAATGCAGCCTGGAATTTCCCAAGTTTTCTTCCCTTAGGTCTGGGTTTCGCTTTCACTCTATTTTTAAAAAAACATGTGTATTTTGGGGACTTTCTATACAGTCCTCAGTGCTCTTAGTCTTATGCAAGGTGAACCTTTAGAGTGCAATCTGTGAATGTGTGTATGTATTACAGCATTTGAGTATGTGTTTCATCGTTTAACAAGACACAGTGTGTTCTTTCAGTAGGTGCATACAACATGATTACATAGTCTGGTGCTATGGTGCTATGAGTACTTTGACACATACAGCAATGTTTTATCATATTTAAATGTAGATCAAAGAGCTTTATAATGCCTTATACATAAAAACATGATTATATGAGTTTCTTAATCAATTTATACATCTTAACCTTACTGTTTGATCTGTTGGCACAAACTTTTACACTACATTCCCCCCTTTGGGGCTACAATAGTCCCATATAATACTTTAATCACAGAGGGAGAGAAAAATATATATTCCCCCCTTTGGGACTTTATAGTCCCATAACTACTGATTAAGATTATGTATTACCATACTGGAATCATCTTCAGTGATTAGTAATAAGGTTAACACATAAATCAGATTTCATCAAGTATCATTTTGTCACACATATCTGTATTAGTGAATAACACACGTCATATATCTCCTTATGAAAGAGCAAGCATAATCATCAGTACCTTTAGGTTTCATCATCAGTCATTATTACTTATTATCAATCATCATGGCATTAACATGCATAAACTCCCTTTTGTCGATTCATCATGTCCATATCAGTCCTTGTGACTTAAGAAGTGTTGAACCGCCACCTTCCCTCTCAGCAAAGAGACCTCCGCCATGAGGGTGTCTCGGGACTCAGTCATTTCTTTGAGCTGGGCCCGCAGCTTCAGCAGCTCCTTGGCGGTGTGCTGCTGCTGCTGTCGGCTCAACACATGATTCTCACCCTTTCTAATTGCATAGGTGTCACGGCGAATCCTGCGCATTTTTTCACGCAGTACTGGGGGAAGACTGCGCATCAACATGCGATAAGGTCCTTGGCCAACTGCGTGAAACTGGTTACGCAGCACAGCCTCAATTTCACGATCTTGCTTAGTTTTGGCCTTCCCCTCAGGCAATAGCCACAGATTGGCCTCAACGAATTCTGGGACTATGTCATACTCATCCTGTAGCCTGTTGCGCATATAGGTGTGCAGTGGTTGTACTGGCGCGGGACCTAGCAGTCTGCCCCGTGCACTCCTTTGTTGTTTAGCTGGCTCTGGGGGGGGGGTCAGGAGTAGTAGGTGAGTAACTTAGTGACTCGGTATCCTCATCCGTTACTGATGAGGTGTCATCACACCCACGGTATTGGCAAGGAAGACATCCACTCTGACATGGCATTTGTGGGGAGGTGGGAGTTTGGACCTCTCTAGCGCCTGCTCGTGAGGTGGAAGGCCCTTGGGCCCCTGCGACATTCTGCATGAACTCTAACTGGGAGTATGGCGGGTTTGGGTTCCCTGGAACGGGATCAACTGGGGCCTGGACTCCCCAAGTGGAGGATTCTGCTTCTGGATTGGCACCTTCTTGGGGATTGTCGGCATGACTGGGGACTATTGGTGACATCAGCAGCTGGCGAATGGTACGTGCAGGTGCAGGGTCATCCAAAACTGCAGTGAAGACCTGTTGCGGCGTCATCATGTAGGGGTTGGAACTGCGTCGTCCGCCCGTCTGGACACCTTCACCGGGGTTGCAAAGGGGCACCAGGCGACTGCCCACGGGGTAGGGTGGCGGAGGTGGACGAGGAGGTCCCATCACGCCTGGCGCCTGCTGTTGATACTGGAATACGGGCTGGTCCTCTGGGTTCTGCTGGTATGGATGTGGGGTTCTCCAAGGCTCAGCCATGGTTTATGTCTATCTTAAAAGTTTGTAAAGGACATCTTTAATGTGCTATCCCTTCTTTGTTAGTACGGTGTCTGTCCCTACAGCATTTTGATATTGTATACAAGCCATGCAAGCAAAATTACTGTGTCTAATGGTTAAGTATTAGTGGGGTTGGTGACAGCAAGACTCCTAGATGCTCTTACTTTATCTCCTCGTACTCTCCCTCGACTGACCCCCATTTCTGATCATCAGGGCCTAGTATCTCGTCTGACGTCATCATTTCATATTGGTTTTCCTCATTCAATCCTGTGCTCTGGTGGAAATCGTTAAGCTCTTTCCCTTCGGGGCCACCCATGTCTTTATATAATTCTGTGATTGTCTTGGGATGGGAGCCTTGATCTATTATAATAAATTGTCCCGCAACACTTGCCATCGTTCTTCTGATGAGGAGTTGTACCAAGGGAAGAATACAACAGGCTAGTACAAAAAGGGCCAGTACTACAAATCCCAACAACATCCCCATCATGTGTAAAATCTTTTCAGGGGATAACTTTGATAACCAGTCCCAAATTGAGGAGATTTTAGTGTTCCAATTTGAGTGCTGTACGTGTTGGTCTCGCATGGTACGTATGCTATTTAGAGCCTTGGTTAAATTGCCATCCTCCCCGGTGTGCATGGGGATGACGGTGCAACAATGTTCTCCAACTACATCACAGATCCCTTGGTCTTGAGCAAGCATAGTCTCGATGATGAACCTGTTTTGCAGTGTCATCAGGGATGTAGCATGTAACTGCTCGCTCACCCCTTGTAAGGCTTCTATAGTCCAATTCACAAATCTTTGTTGGTTATACCATAAGTAATTTATCCAACGGCTATTACGAGCTATATACTGGGCATTAGCTATGGCTCCCCAGATCGGCCAGGAGCCTAACACTCTACCTGTCTCTATCCATTCATCTGATATAGCCTGTGTGTCCCTGGGAACCCCTTGTGGCACCTGATCCCATGTGATGTACACACTAGCATCCTCCTCCCAGGAGAGAGTTGGAGAATTGGTAGACCTGCGAGACCGTGAGTGATTATTGTTATTTTGGCTGTTATTCAGACTCATGATTGTGATTTGTCCTGTTAACATTACTGGGGTACAGATTCCTGTCCAATTCTCTGGCAGCACAGTTTTCACCTGAAGATCATTTTCACACATCCAAAATATATCTGCCAGTGGCACTGTACCATTAGTTAGGTTAAGTGTCAAAATCCAGGTGGTATCGTTATAATTTCGTCCCATAACCATTGAATCGTTCCCACCATTGACTACCTGATGGCACTGAATTTTAGCCTCTTGAGTTGTGTTACATACTTTCTGTACCCCCGTGAGCTGTACCCTACCCGCTGATGAAGATACGTTTCCCACAATCTCCTCATACCGACATTGGATCAGTCTCTCTGCCTCCTGGGAAGAGTTAGTAGAAGTAACATTATTTAACCAATGTTCTATATTATCTCCCCGTGCCACACAAAAGGGGAACACAAGATCTGGTGCCAAATGTACTACTGGGGGCACGTGAAACTCTTGCTGGAATTTGTCAGAGGCATTTTTAAGATTTCCCGGACAAATAGCAGTTGTGTTGGTCCACCTGTCTCGTCCTGCCGCCATCCACATGACACATGCAGCAAAACATGTACTATGCTCCCAGCACTTATCTATGTTTGGGAGAGGCTTAACTGTGGGTATGCCCCTCCTTCTATGGCATGCTACGCACGTGATGTTAGTTACCTGTTTTGCGGAGTATTCTAACCACTGGTAGAACATGTTAGACGTCCAAGTAGTTGTTCTGATTATCTCAACCTTTTGCATCACCACGTCTCTTGGCTTTCTTTGGGACCTTGAGTTCAATCTTAGCCATTTACGGGCCACTTTCACAGATAAGGTAAGCCCTGTTTCTATATTGGTACAACCTCTCATGTTACACCAAACTCTTGCCGTCATCATTCCCTCTGCAGTACAGTGTGGACTTATGGACTGACCATGCAACCTGATGTTTCCTGGACCCTCCATCAAGATGTCATCATAAGCACGTGATTTATAGTAGGTTAGTTGTATCATTTCCCTGTGTGGTATCTGTCCCTGTTTTGCAGCCATAGTTCCTAATGCCACTAAGCAGTCACTTGTCTGCATCTGATGTCGATTGCCCAGTTCTGCTCCTGCACTCTGCCTCACTTTCAGAATAAGTAAGAGGGTTAGTAGCACTGCACCTATCACTCCCACATTAGCTCCTCCTTGCCTGATCTTCAGACCCTCCTGCTTGCCGGGGGGCTGTTCCTTCTTCAGGGTCTGATTCTCTTGTGTCTGTGTCTCTTGAGTCTGAGTCTGAGCCTGAGTCTGAACCTGTGCCTGTGTCTGGTGCTGGGCCTGTGTCTGAGCCTGATGCTGGGCCTGTGCCTGAGCCTGACGCTGGGCCTGTGCCTGAGTCTGATGCTGAGCTCTCTTCTCCTTCTTCTCCCTCCGTCTCTGTTCCCTCTCTCTCCTGTCCTTCTGCCTCTGCAGCCACCTCTCTCTCTGCACTTGTCCTCTCATGATCTTCCCTATCTCTAGCAGATGATGACTCATGAGGTTGAGATTGGCTGCCAATCCTGGAGGCTGAGGAGCTCCTCTCTGATGAGCTCCCTGCCACTGTTGATACCCTCTCTGGTAGCGACCCGCTGCTCTCACTCTGGGTTGAACTGCTGCCATCGCTCTGGGTTGCCTCTGCCCTGCGTCTCTGTGCAACGCGTACTGACCTTCTTGTCCCCTGTTCCTGTGGGGAGGCGTCGCCATCCCCTTCTGGTTGATCTCTCTCTGCCCTTGGGGCGGCCTCGCCGTCCCCTTGTGGATCTGGGGGAACTGCTCTCTGCCTGCGTCTGGGCCGGGGTATGGGTGGTCTCTCTGGGACTTGTGGGTTAGCTCTGCAGCAGTGGTTAAGGTGGAACCAAACGTCCTTACCTTCAACTTTCAAGGCAGTTGGTGTGGCAAGTATCACCTTGTATGGACCTTCCCTTCGTGGCTGGTCCCACTTTCTTTTGAACACCTTGACGTACACCAGCTCTCCTGGACGTATTCTTTGGAGGTCTCTTGGGATGTCGACCCCTCTGTTCTCAGTGGCACCCTTCACCTGCTGGAACACAGCCCTGTGGATACGAGTTAGACTTCGTAAGTATTCAAACATTTCGCCTTGTAGTTGTTCCAGGGACGGTCCCTCATGGGGACCTCTTAAGTATGGTAGCGGCATGGGCCGGCCCGTAAGCATTTCATGCGGTGTTAGATGCGTGACTCGGCTGGCTTGTGAACGCATAGACATTAGTGCAAGCGGTAAAGCATCCACCCAGTTAAGCTTATTTCCACTGTCTGCTACTATTTTAGTTATTTTGGTTTTCAAAATACCATTCGCCCTTTCTACAGCTCCCTGTGATTGGGGATGGTATACGCAGCCAAATTTTTGTTTGATCCCTAATTGTTTCAGTGTCTCCTGTATGACGTTAGACACAAAATGGCTACCGTTGTCTGATGATATGGTATCTGGCATTCCAAATCTTGGGAATACTTCTTGACACAAAAATTTTGCAACTGTTCTGTGGTCTGATTTTGCTGTAGCTTTTGCCTCCACCCATCTACTGAATCTACATATGACCACCAAAACGTATCTCATTCCCCTAGCTCTTGACTGTGGTCCCATGTCTATGTAGTCTAACATGATGTGTCTAAAGGGACCGTCTGGGGGTGGTATGTGTGCCAATGGAGCTGAAAAAACTTTCCTGATGTTGTGTTGTGCACAGATGTCACATTCATTTAGTACCCTATCCACTGTAGCTGCCATAAATGGTGACCACCATACTGCTTGTAGTTTCCTTAGTATCTCCCCCCTTGCGCAATGGTCACTACCATGCGCCCAAATTATGGCATGTCTCAATAATAAGGTTGGTAGTACAAAGCGGCCATGGGCATCTAGCCAAACTCCGTGCAATGGCCCTGGTCTCATGTTTTTTACAGCACCCCTTTTTATCCATAAACGTTTTTCAGCCTCCTCCACTCTATCCTGAGCGGCTTTAAGCGAGGGCAAGGAAGTGAGGGATTCACAATCTTGTATGGTAAGTATAGGTGCCATTACTGCACCTATTGCTGCCTGTTTAGCCGCCTCATCTGCCAGAGTATTACCTTTTGCTATCAATGTATCAGTTTTTTGGTGTGCTGGACATTTAATTACAGCTAGAGCTTTGGGAAGCAACATGGCTTCTAAAAGGTCAAGAATGGCAGCTCCATGGGTTACAGGAGTGCCGTCTGCTCTACGAAACCCTCTTTGTTTCCAGATGTTAGCATGAACATGGCATACGCCATAGGCATATGCTGAGTCCGTGTAAACATTCAATGATTTCCCCTTTGCCAATTGACATGCCGCTGTTAAGGCTTTTATTTCTGCGAGTTGGGCCGAGCAAGGTTGCGCAAGGCTACAGGATTGCAGTGTGACAAAACTTTGATCAGTGTTATTGAGCTGAACAATACCATATCCTGCATGGCTGCCAGTGCCATCTCGAAAACAAGAACCGTCAACAAACAGTGTGAGATCTGCAGGAATTGGTTGGTTATGTAAGTCTTCCCTGGCGCGCATAAAATTGTCTGTCTCATGAATGCAATTATGTGGTGCACCTTCTGTTGGCAACATCAGTTTTGTGGCGGGATTAACGATGGTGCAACGCTGTATATTAAGTTCAGGGGCTGACAAAACAACTTCATAGCCCGTACGTCTGGCTTGCGTCAGAACGAAACGTGGACTTGTTAGCAACGCATGGATTTGATGAGAAGTGTACAGCGTCACAGGATGTCCCATGGTCAGCGATGATGCTTTCTGAAAGGCAAAAGCAGCTGCCGCCAATCCCTGGTAGCAGGGTGGCAAACCAGCTTCTATGTTATCAAGTTTGGTGCTGTAATAGGCTAGTGGTTGTTTACCTGTAGGTGTGTCTTGCATCAGGACAGCACACGCAAAACCAGATTTCTCTGCAACATAAAGGTGAAAAGGTTTAGCATAATTAGGAGTCCCCAACGCAGGGGCAGATTGCATGTCACTCTTTAAGGCTTGGAACGCTCCCTCCGCCTCATCTGTCCACTGCAACCGTGCTGCGTTGTTTGTTTGTCCTGCTGCCCTAATCAGAGCCCTGAGGGGAGCAGTTTTTATGGCATAGTCACAAATCCAAGGTCTGCTGTAACCTGTCATACCCAGAAAAGACAGCATCTGACCAACCGTTTGCGGTTGAGGGGCCTTGATTACTGCTTCCAATTGCGAGGGTGCAATAAACCTTTTATCTCCACACAATTGTCTCCCCAAATACTCTACTGACTGCTGGCAGAATTGCAGTTTGTTTTTACTGACTTTATGTCCTCCTTCTGCCAAGGCTGTAAGCACAGCAATGGAGTCTTTTTCACACTGTTCTTTGGTTGCACTACAGATAAGCAAATCATCCACATACTGTAACACAGTGCTTGGCACATTCAAACTTGCCAAGTCTTGTGTCAGCGCACGGTTGAAGAGCGAAGGTGACTCGGATAGGCCCTGCGGGAGGCGCTTATATGTAAATTGCCGACCTTCATACGTGAAGGCAAACAAATACTGAGAATCTGGATGTAGTGGTACACTGAAAAAAGCTGAACACAGATCAATGACTGTGTACCACTGGGTGTCTGGTGGAATATTTGTGAGCAACGTATGTGGGTCTGGAACGTGTGGTATTTCCCCGTCTATTACTGCGTTTACAGCTCGTAAGTCGTGGACCAAACGGTAGTCTGTTGAATTTGGTTTTCTTATGGGGAAGATAGGTGTGTTACAGGGGCTTCTAGTCTCAACCAATACCCCTGCCTCTACCAACCCCTTAATTGTTGGTCTGATACCATCAATGGCATGTTGCTTGAGAGGATACTGTTTTTGATATGGTAAGTTAACATGTGGTTTTAGCTTAATGTGAACTGGCTGAGCTGATTGAATTAAACCCACGTCTGTTTTGTGAGCTGTCCACAGTTGCGATGGGACTTGATTTAACATCTCCTCATCTTCTGTTGCAATTGCCATTTGGGTGGATGTGGCTGCATCTACCACTACCTTGTCTGCTAGTGCCTCATCACCTACTTTAAGTGAGATTCTGATGAACTGTTTGTCTTTAGAAATATGAATGTATTTGCTTTGTGTAGGTATCCACTCTTGCACCTGCATGGCACGCTTGACCATGGGACCAAGATGATGAGACTCATAATGTTCTGCCACCAACAATGTGACATGTGGCGTGGAGTTAGGTACCTGAAACCACCCTGATAATTCATCTGGAAGGCGAACTGCAGCTGCTACACCCTCTGCTCCCAGAAATATGTCTTCACTTGTGATCAAACATGGTTTTTTGTTAACTATTGCATCCCAGCATTCTTGGTAATCTACGTGAGTCTGATCTTTGTCATACATGAGCGTGCAATGCAGTGGGAGAGTGGGGGTGTGTGCTGTGTCGTAGTGCATGCGAATCCACGCCCCCCATTCAGCCCATTTCTGTTGAAGATGTGACTCCTCAGGTGTCAACTGAAGCCAATAAACCAGGGCCTGCTGTTTGTCTGGTGTAGTTTGGGGAAGCTGGGACATCATGCCTTGTGGGGGATCATCAGGGAAATCCAAATACAACCCATCTTGGGTGCACATGATCTTAGCCTTCAAGGGACATAACATGTCTCTTCCTAACAAATTCACTGGGGTGTAGGCTGAATATAGCAAAGGAGCACAAATGACTCTTCCTGCAATGAGCATCGGAACGGGCTCAGTCAATGGTATAACTTGTGATTTCCCAGAGAAGCCTATTGTTTTTATTGATGATGTAGAGAGGGGGAGCCTTGAGCCTTCTTTTCCAATGCATGAATATGTGGCTCCTGTGTCTACCATGAAAGGATACTCGCGGTCCTGGATGACAACAGGTATGATGGGTTCGTCATGTGACTGGAGTGATATAGCTGGTAACATTGTTTCCCCCTCAGGCTCCTCTGGGCACCCCTACCAGGGGCGTGGCTGTTCTGTACAGGGCCAATTCTGTGCCGGACCTTCCCATGGATTGCTAGGGCACTGAGCTCGTATGTGACCTGGCTGTCCACACCCCCAACAGAGGTTATCAGGTGGAGCCTGATTGGTTCCTGGTTGTTGATTGAACTGCTCCTGATAACCCTGCTGGTTGCTTGGTGTGTAATTTCTGCCTCCTCTCCATCCCCGGTTTCCTCCTCGGCCCCTCCCTCTGGGGGGTCGTTGGCCGCCACCACCTCTTTGTGTTTGTGACTGATAATAATGATGGTGATGTGTGGCATTGACTGCAGTGTCTTTGCTTGCTGCGTTGGAATCAGCAAGGGCTGGCTGTGGAGAAGCTTGGGGTTGGCCGCCCTGTGGTACTGCTTGGGTGGCCATTACCATGGGGGCTTGAACCTTGGCTTTCTCTTTTTCTTTTTTCACCTGTTTGCTCAACTCACCCAGCTGTAGCTGAGTCAGTTTGCTGGCCAATTGTTTATCATCTTCCTCCTTTTTCTTTTTGTCCTTCTTATAGAGTTCTACATGATGAACGATGTGCTCTGTAAACAGTGGCCATTCCATCTTCATCAATCCTACCACACCCTCTAGGCGTCGCTGTACCTCCTCAGGCATGGCCTTTTTTACCATCATCTTAAAAAGGCTCTGGGTAGTTTTGTTTGCGTTCCATGCCTCTCCCGTTTCTTCCTTCCATCTTTTCTGGAAATTGTGCAGGAATTTTGAGGGACACTCATCCTCCCCCATGGTTTCTCCTTCTAGTTTGGATGGGTCTCTTTTAGCTGGGTAATGTTTTCTTAGCTGTTCCCACACACGAGCGCGATGGCGCCCAAATTCCGCTCCGTCATTAATATTGGTCCCAAACGCTGCATTCAGTCCAGCGTCTGTAAATATCTCCTTGGTGGTCTGCTTTCCTGCCACATACATGAGGATGGCTTTGATGTCTCCTATCGCCAACCGTATGCCAGCTGTGGTCTCTTCTAGGGCCAATATCCACTTATCAGCGCCATCTGTGAGTGTTGGTAGACGTTCTGCCAGGCCTATCATGTCCATGAATGGCCAAGGTTCGTACTGCAATCTTCCACTGGTTTTTGTTATAATAGGGCACATGGGGGATTCCTCGCCGTCCTCACTCTCTTCTTCCGCCATTTTGAGTACTTTTAGGACTCTCCCATTTCTTAGTGTCATACCTGCTGGACTCAGACCGCTGCTGTGTGCTGCGCCGTTGTATGACGTCAACTCGTTGTCTGTATCCTGTATTTCCTCTGTTCGTGCCTTGTCAGTTTCCAGAGTGCCCTGAAGTCGTATAGTGACATGTTCTTTGGTGGATTTGGTGCTAGGTTCTTTGTGTCCTTGCCTGGGGCCTTGGGGTTGTCTAATTCCTTCCTCTAAGGCCTCTATTTCTTTGGACATGTGGTCCAGTTTTTCGTTAGTTTTGTCAATTAATCCTTGCATTTGTTGAACCATATCCCCATAGCCACTCTCCACATTGGGACTCTGGCTGCTCCTGTTGGCCTGCATGGTACTCACCCCGTTATTTAGGTCAGGTGGTGGGCTAAAGGCAGCCTGTCGCCTGCGCCACTCCTCTTCGAGGCGTGCCATCTCTTGTTCCATTAATATTTCTATTTCTGGGGTGCTCTGGTGTCTCAGCATCCGCTCCTGCTTTGCTTTTTGTGGGTGTCTAATCTCTCCAGTAGGGAGATCATAGCAGCTTGAGTGGTGGGGCTTGGTGTCTCTCACCTTTGGTTGTCTGCGTCTCTGCTCTTCATGTCGTCTCATGGGTGGGACTTGTTCTTCACTTGGAGGAGCCTCCCCTTGGCTGACAAGTCCTGTCAGTTCCATATCTGTGGTCCAGGCGCCATCACTGTTTCTCCTGTTGTGAGGTGCTTGTCGGCGCAGATCTGTCTCTGGGACCCCAGCCTCTTCGTCCTCTTCATCAGCTATTGACCCATCAGTACTTTCTGTGTCTGAGAGGAGAGCTTTCTCCATTGGTAGCCGTTTTCTCGGAGCTAATGGTTTTCTCCGTTTGGGTTCTTTCTTAGCGTTCTTGGTTAAAGTTACTGTAAAAGTCCCTTCCATTTGACCTCCCAGTTCTGTGGTTTCTAACAATGCATACTGTCCCATTGTTGGTTGCGTCGGCTCTTGTGGGTATGGGGGTGGTGGTGGTGTGGGTAGGGGCGGGGCTGTAGGCATTGTAGGGGTTGTGGGCGTCACCTGTCCTTTTGTCTGCTCTTTGTCTTTTTCTTCCAATTGCACCATCATTCTTGACCCTGTTTGTTTGAACCATCCCAAAACCTCTCTCTCCTTTGCACGCTTGTTTTTTAGTGTGTAACTTGCCTTAATGTCGCGAGCCTCAACGTGTCTTAATTCTGACTCCACCTCATCACAGCATGCCAGGTTGAAGGTACCCTCCATAGGCCAACGATGCCTGCCTGATGTTCTTTTGTGCCATTTGGCTACACACCGTCGGATTCTTTTAGCTCGAGTTGGATGTTGCCTTATTACTACCTCTATGGGGGTTAAAGCCCCTTTCTCCATTTTATCCTGTCTGGCTCCCATGAAGCCTTGTTTGGCTTCACTGTTTCTGGAGATCTCTGGTTGTTCGTCTGTTTCTGTAGTGCGTATCAGCACCACTATCTTGCCTACTGTTATAGCAGGTTTGTATCGTGTTCCCCCAACTGGGTTATATTCTAATTTATGCGACCCGTCCTCCTGTGGAACTTGTACTATGCACCCAAATTTTCCTGTCTCCCACTCAACTTTTCTGGGTACTACAGTAATCTGCAGCCGTGGATGATATATCTCTCCAGTTCTACTCTGTATTCTTATCTGTTGCAGAGGCAGTGAGGCTACTGGTGCACCTTCATAATTTTCACACAAGTATTGCAATAGTGTGTGTAATGAAAAAGGATTCCACAATTTGCGCAAAATCGCTTCCCACGGGGCACCTGGAAACAGTTCTTTTACTCTTTTCAAATTTACAAATTTAGTGATTTGCCAAAGCTTCTGCTTAATTTCTTGCTCGTCTTGCCAGTGCTCGACCCCCTCGCTGTCGTAGTATGATCTCTCTATCCAAAAATGTGTTCGTATTCCCCTATATTCTATCGGGCCCTCGCTTAAACAGTGTTCTTCTCCCCAAATCTCGTCCTCAACAATTTCTCCCCCATCCATCTATTTTTAGCTGCTTAATGTTTTGTCCTTCAGAGCTCACCTCCCTACTGCAACAGGTTGATTTATCAGTTTAATTTCTTTTCTGTTGGCTCTACTCCATCCAGCTCTCAACAGCTTGATTTCAACCTCTCTTTTCTCTATTTACTTTATTTTGTCATAAACTAAGACTCTTTATCATCTATAATGTACAAACTATACTTGTCACTTATTTTTGTTTTTCTCACAATAACAAATATCTTTTTCCTAATCTCCCCTTAACAGCCAACCAGTTTGTATGGAATTCACCCGAGCAACTGGTCCAATCAGTGAAACACGTGGACTTTTGTTGGCACCGTTAGGTTACCCTTATTTGGTTTTGTTTCACTGAGACACTGTTAATAACTACCTCACGTAACAAAGTTTTGATGAAACAAATCACATAAAACAAACACACATATACCCAAAATGTCTATTTTCCTTTGTGATGACTTTTTAGCCCAATAGAGGTCAGAATCAAAATATCAATTTTAACAAAGCTCTATTTGCGTAAGCCCTTTTCTGTTGGCTACGTTCCTTACTCTATACTGGCTGTATTTCTCATCCCCTCCTTTTGTACTCTCTGTTTAGTCAGTCTCCCAATGATTTGCCAGTCTTTTTCCTTTTTTTTTTCCCGCTACATTTTATTTGACACTCTACTGTATTTACAACATTTTATACAATGCTTCATGCATTACCTTGAATAGATTTTATTGTGTTTACTCTAACTTACTGCTAAATATATGTACAGCAACTTTATAGCTTACAGTTAGATTTTTACAGTTTTTACACTTTTGATCGATCTGTTAACTGTTTTGACTTGTTTTTTGTCTTTTTTTACTTTTCCTTTATCTCTTTGGTTGCAACTTTTTAAGCGTTCTGCCCGTGTCAGACCTGTTCTGTCTACGGTGACTCCCCTCCTTCTTGGCCGGGAGGTCACTTTCCTCAAAACAGCGGTGTCCACAGAGGCTTTTTACTTTAGGCCTTTCCTTAATCTCTATTTTCTAAGCTCCCCGTCTAAGCAGTCCCAGCGGTTGACTCACACACACCTGCCCCTACAGGCTTAAAGGTGTGCGTGGCAAGTCGCTAGCGGTATCCACGGGTTCGCTTTTGAGTACCTCTGACTCTCTTATTTTTGCATTCCGCCTGAGCAGCCTATTGGTTGGCTCAACGCCCCTGCCTTTACAGATTTAAAGGGTACGTTGGTCAAGTCAATAGCGGTAACCACGGATATGCTTTTACATCTCTTTACTCTTTTACCGGTTTTACTTCTTATTTTCTCAATACTTTAAATACTTTAACTATCTTTTCTACTTTTGTTACTTCTCACATTCACACACACATGCACTCTTCCCGCACCAAGATCACATATATTGCATCAAACTTAGCCGCTTCCCAGTGATGTTAGTTGTGACTCAGTAGTGTTCTTGATAATTCAACCAATTCAGTGACACTTTTAGCAATTCAATTAATTAAATCGTTATAACTAGGTTCTTTAGAGGAGGAACAATGCCAAATACCTTCGACCTGGGCGGCTCGAGCACTGCACCCCAGACACACCCGGTTTAGGCAGAAAAAGACTCTGCTTACCTTAGTTTGGTGGCCACCTGTGTGTCTGGCGTACAGCCCAGTGCTCCTGGTCTCCGGCCCCGACACGTCCTTCTCTCCTGGCTGGCAAATCGCCACTTGAAGTGTCAAAAATCGGTGCCTGGAAGTGGGCCTGTAGGCTCCCGACCTTGAACCTCTTGTCTCTTATCAGGTGTCCTCAGATGTCGATTTGGTACCTTAGGCTCAGCTGGCAAATACTTAAAGAGACACTGGAAACAGGCAAAGTCCGATGCAATCAAGTTTAATGTGTCAACAGGCTTTAACACATACAACTTAGCGAGTCAGACTCCGGAGTGTGACTGAAAACCTGCTCTCAGAACCCTGGCTTATATGCTGGTGGAGATTCAAATGAGTCTCCACCTCTTTTTGCTAATCTTTCCCTCTTAAGACCAATTCTATTGGTGGAAAACCTTTCTTTGTGTCCAATTCTGATTGGGCCCATTTTTAATGGTGTAATGCAGCCTGGAATTTCCCAAGTTTTCTTCCCTTAGGTCTGGGTTTCGCTTTCACTCTATTTTTAAAAAAACATGTGTATTTTGGGGACTTTCTATACAGTCCTCAGTGCTCTTAGTCTTATGCAAGGTGAACCTTTAGAGTGCAATCTGTGAATGTGTGTATGTATTACAGCATTTGAGTATGTGTTTCATCGTTTAACAAGACACAGTGTGTTCTTTCAGTAGGTGCATACAACATGATTACATAGTCTGGTGCTATGGTGCTATGAGTACTTTGACACATACAGCAATGTTTTATCATATTTAAATGTAGATCAAAGAGCTTTATAATGCCTTATACATAAAAACATGATTATATGAGTTTCTTAATCAATTTATACATCTTAACCTTACTGTTTGATCTGTTGGCACAAACTTTTACACTACACCCCCCAAAGGAAGGCGAGCCCTACATTGGGCATACAAAAAGAATGAAAAACCCAGGCGACTAAGGGAGGACGGATATGAGTCCCTCCATTCAAGCTACGCGAGCCTCCCTATGAAAAAGTCTGCTCACCATTCAAGCTGCTCGAGCCTCCTCTTTGGGGAATCCAAGTCTCCCACTGTACTATGGAGACCGACAGAGCATGGTCAGAGGAAGCACAGGCCACTGGCAAAGGGCAGAAAATAGACAGAAGAAGCCAAAACCGAGCTGGCATGACACTAAGAAATGGGAAATCAGTAGGAGGTGACCTACTGCTGGACCTGTCAGATGAGGACAGTGAAAGCTCCCCCATGTGCCCCATTATAACAAAAACTAGTGGAAAAACACAATACGAGCCCTGGCCCTTCATGGACATGATAGGCCTGGCAGAGCGTCTACCAGTGCTCACAGATGGAGCTGACAAATGGATCATGGCTTTAGAAGAAACCACAGCTGGTATACAGTTGGCAGTAGGAGATATCAAAGCTATACTCACCTATGTGGCAGGAAAACAAACCACCAAGGAGATATTTACAGACGCTGGCTTAAGTACAGCCATTGGCACCAATGCGCACGATGGGGTGAATTTCAGAGGCTACCGTTCCCAGGTGTGGCAGCAACTGAGAGCACACTACCCAGCAAAGAGAGATCCATCCAAGCTGGAGGGAGAAACCATGGGGGAAGATGAATGTCCCTCCAAGTTCCTACACAGCTTCCAGAAAAGGTGGAAGGAAGAGACAGGGGAAGCATGGAATGCTAATAAAACGACGCAGAGCTTGTTCAAAATGATGGTTAAAAAAGCCATGCCAGAGGATGTGCAGTGACGCCTAGAGGGTGTGGTGGGATTGATGAAGATGGACTGGCCACTGTTTTCAAAACATATTGTCCATCATGTGGAGCTCTACAGAAAAGACAAAAAGAAAATGGAAGAGGATAGCAAACAGCTAGCCAACAAGCTGACACAGCTACAGCTGGGAGAGCTAAGTAAGCTGGTTAAAAAAGAAAAAGAGAAAGAAAAAACTAAAAAGTTCAGGCCCCCATGGTAATGGCAAACCAAGCAACTCCCCAGGCCGTCCAGCCCCAAGCGCCTCCACAGCCAACCCCCACAGACCCAAACACAGCAGGAAATGACAATTCTGCTAATACCACGCATCATCATTATTATTACCAGCAGCAGGCACCAAGAGGAGGAGGCAACCAGCGGCCCCCAAGAGGGCGGGGCAGAGGTGGAACTAGAGGAGATACAACGTTCAGGAGAGGCTGGAAGGGAGGCCGAAACTACATACCAGGAAACCAGCATGTGTTCCAGCAAACCGCGCCCAACCAGCAACCAGGCCCGCCTGACATGGGTACAGATTATCCAGGACCCAATCCAGCTCCACCTGATAACCTGTGCTGGGGGTGTGGTCAACCAGGCCATATACGGGCCCACTGTCCTAGTAATCCATGGGACGGTCCAGCACAAAACTGGCCCAACACGGAGCAGGCACGCCCTTGGTAGGGGTGCCCAGAGAAGCCTGAGGGGGAACTAATGTCACCAGCAATATCACTGCAGTCACAAGATGAACCAATCATACCTGTTGTCATTCACGATCGTGAATACCCTTTCATGGTGGACACAGGTGCCACATATTCGTGCACTGGAAAAGAAGGTTCCAGGTTCCCCCTCTCCACGTCATCTATAAAAACAATAAGCTTCTCTGGGAAATCACAAGTCATACCACTGACGGAACCCGTTCCAATGCTTATTGCAGGCAAAGTCATATACGCGCCCTTGCTATATTCAGCCCATACCCCAGTAAACCTATTAGGGAGAGACATTTTATGCCCACTAAAAGCAAAAATCATGTGCACCCAAGATGGACTGTACTTGGATTTCCCTGACGAACCCCCACAACACATGATGCCACAGCTTCCCCAGGACACAACAGAAAAACAGCAAGCACTTGCCTACTGGCTTCAGCTGACACCAGAAGAGTCACACCTCAAACAGGCATGGACTGAATGGGAGGTGTGGATTCGACTTCACTATGACACAGCACATACCCCCATTTTGCCATTGCACTGCACGCTCATGTATGACAAAGATCTCACTCATGTAGATTACCAGGAATGTTGGGATGCAGTATTAAACAAGAAACCATGTCTAGTCACAAGTGAAGACATGTTTTTGGGACCAGAAGACGTGGCAGCGGCTGTCCGCCTTCCAGAGGAATTGTCTGGGTGGTTTCAGGTACCAAATTCCACACCATATATCACACTGTTAGTGGCAGAAGGTTATGAGTCTCATCATCTTGGTCCTATGGTCAAGCATGCCCTGCAGGTGCAAGAGTGGGTACCTACAAAGAATAAGTACATTCACATTTCAAAAGACAAGCAGTTTATCAGAATTTCAGTCAAAGTACAGTACAGGCCAAAAGTTTGGACACACCTTCTCATTCAATGCGTTTTCTTTATTTTCATGACTATTTACATTGTAGATTCTCACTGAAGGCATCAAAACTATGAATGAACACGTGGAGTTATGTACTTAACAAAAAAAGGTGAAATAACTGAAAACATGTTTTATATTCTAGTTTCTTCAAAATAGCCACCCTTTGCTCTGATTACTGCTTTGCACACTCTTGGCATTCTCTCGATGAGCTTCAAGAGGTAGTCACCTGAAATGGTTTTCCAACAGTCTTGAAGGAGTTCCCAGAGGTGTTTAGCACTTGTTGGCCCCTTTGCCTTCACTCTGCGGTCCAGCTCACCCTAAACCATCTCGATTGTCGTCCTTAAAAACTCTCCAGCTAATTCAGAATGCAGCAGCTCGTGTACTAACAGGAACTAAGAAACGAGATCATATTTCTCCTGTTTTAGCTTCTCTGCACTGGCTCCCTGTAAAATCCAGAATTGAATTTAAAATCCTACTGTTAACTTATAAAGCTCTAAATGGTCAAGCTCCGTCATATCTTAGAGAGCTCATAGTGCCATATTATCCCACCAGAACACTGCGCTCTGAGAACGCAGGGTTACTCGTGGTCCCTAAAGTCTCCAAAAGCAGATCAGGAGCCAGAGCCTTCAGCTATCAGGCTCCTCTCCTGTGGAATCATCTTCCTGTTACGGTCCGGGAGGCAGACACCGTCTCCACATTTAAGACTAGACTTAAGACTTTCCTCTTTGATAAAGCTTATAGTTAGGGCTGGCTCAGGCTTGCCCTGTACCAGCCCCTAGTTAGGCTGACTTAGGCCTAGTCTGCCGGAGGACCCCCTATAATACACCGGGCTCCCTCTCTCTCTCTCTCTCTCTCTCTCTCTCTCTCTCTCTCTCTCTCTCTCTCTCTCTCACTCTCATCCTATTACTGCATCTTGCTAACTCGGCCATTCTGGATGTCACTAACTCGGCTTCTTCTCCGGAGCCTTTGTGCTCCACTGTCTCTCAGAATAACTCATACCGCAGCGGTGCCTGGACAGTGTGACGTGTGTGGTTGTGCTGCTGCCGTGGTCCTGCCAGATGCCTCCTGCTGCTGCTGCCATCATTAGTCATTAGTCATACTTCTACTGTTATTATACACATATGACTATTGTCACACAAGTATACTGTCAGATATTAATACATACTTTCAACATATTGTACCACAGTAGCCAGAACTATAACTATAATATTATTACTTTCATTAATGTTGTTGTAAGCTACTGTCATTACCTGCATCTCTCTCTCTCTCTCTCTCTCTCTCTCTCTCTCTGTCTCATTGTGTCATATGGATTACTGTTAATTTATTATGCTGATCTGTTCTGTACGACATCTATTGCACGTCTGTCCGTCCTGGAAGAGGGATCCCTCCTCAGTTGCTCTTCCTGAGGTTTCTACCGTTTTTTTTTCCCCGTTAAAGGGGTTTTTTTGGGGGAGTTTTTCCTTATCCGCTGTGAGGGTCTAAAGGACAGAGGGATGTCGTATGCTGTAAAGCCCTGTGAGGCAAATTGTGATTTGTGATATTGGGCTTTATAAATAAAATTGAATTGAATTGAATTGAATTGATTGGGTTCAGGTCTGGTGACTGTGGAGGCCAGGTCATCTGCCGCAGCACTCCATCACTCTCCTTCTTGGTCAAATAGCCCTTACACAGCCTGGAGGTGTGTTTGGGGTCATTGTCCTGTTGAAAAATAAATGATCGTCCAACTAAACGCAAACCGGATGGGATGGCATGTCGCTGCAGGATGCTGGTTCAGTGTGCCTTCAATTTTGAATAAATCCCCAACAGTGTCACCAGCAAAACACCCCCACACCATCACACCTCCTCCTCCATGCTTCACAGTGGGAACCAGGCATGTGGAATCCATCCGTTCACCTTTTCTGCGTCTCACAAAGACACGGCGGCTGGAACCAAAGATCTCAAATTTGGACTCATCAGACCAAAGCACAGATTTCCACTGGCCTAATGTCCATTCCTTGTGTTTCTTGGCCCAAACAAATCTCTTCTGCTTGTTGCCTCTCCTTAGCAGTGGTTTCCTAGCAGCTATTTGACCATGAAGGCCTGATTGGCGCAGTCTCCTCTTAACAGTTGTTCTGGAGATGGGTCTGCTGCTAGAACTCTGTGTGGCATTCATCTGGTCTCTGATTTGAGCTGCTGTTAACTTGCGATTTCTGAGGCTGGTGACTCGGATGAACTTATCCTCAGAAGCAGAGGTGACTCTTGGTCTTCCTTTCCTGGGTCGGTCCCCATGTGTGCCAGTTTCGTTGTAGCGCTTGATGGTTTTTGCGACTCCACTTGGGGACACATTTAAAGTTTTTGCAATTTTCCGGACTGACTGACCTTCATTTTTTTTAAAGTAATGATGGCCACTCGTTTTTCTTTAGTTAGCTGATTGGTTCTTGCCATAATATGAATTTTAACAGTTGTCCAATAGGGCTGTCGGCTGTGTATTAACCTGACTTCTGCACAACACAACTGATGGTCCCAACCCCATTGATAAAGCAAGAAATTCCACTAATTAACCCTGATAAGGCACACCTGTGAAGTGGAAAGCATTTCAGGTGACTACCTCTTGAAGCTCATGGAGAGAATGCCAAGAGTGTGCAAAGCAGTAATCAGAGCAAAGGGTGGCTATTTTGAAGAAACTAGAATATAAAACATGTTTTCAGTTATTTCACCTTTTTTTGTTAAGTACATAACTCCACATGTGTTCATTCATAGTTTTGATGCCTTCAGTGAGAATCTACAATGTAAATAGTCATGAAAATAAAGAAAACGCATTGAATAAGAAGGTGTGTCCAAACTTTTGGTCTGTACTGTAGGTGATGAAGCAGTAGCAGATAAGGTAATGGTAGATGGAAACACACCCACACACATGGTGGTCACTGCAGAACATAGGGAGATGTTAAACCAGGTCCCACCCCAGCTGTGGACAGCCCATAAGACCAATGTGGGATTAATAAAATCAGCTCAACCTGTTCACATTAAGCCACACGTTAACCTACCATATCAGAAACAGTATCCTCTTAAGCAGCATGCCATTGATGGTATCAGACCAATGATTAAGGGTTTGGTGGAAGCAGGGGTCTTGGTTAAAATCAAAAGCCCCTGCAACACACCCATTTTTCCCATCAAGAAACCAAATTCAACAGACTACCGTTTAGTTCATGATTTGAGAGCAGTTAATGCCGTTATAGATGGCGAAGTACCACTCGTTCCAGACCCACACACATTGTTATCAAACATTCCACCAGACACCCAGTGGTACACAGTGATTGATTTGTGTTCAGCCTTCTTCAGTGTACCACTACATCCAGATTCACAATATGTGTTTGCCTTTACGTACGAAAATCAGCAATATACGTACTCGAGGCTCCCACAGGGGCTCTCGGAGTCCCCTTCGATCTTTAACCGTGTGTTGACGCAAGACTTAGCGAGTTTGAACGTGCCAAGCACAGTTTTGCAATATGTAGACAATCTGTTAATCTGTAGCCCCACAAAAGATGTGCTCACGGCTTTAGCACAAGGAGGGCATAAGGTCAATAAAGATAAGCTGCAATTCTGTCAGCAGTCTGTAGAGTACTTGGGCAGACAGTTAAGCAGGGACAAAAGATGTATTGCACCATCTCAGTTGGAGGCAGTGATCAAGGCCCCTCAACCGCAAACGGTGGGCCAGATGTTATCTTTTTTGGGCATGACAGGCTACAGCAGGCCGTGGATTTGTGACTATGCCATTAAAACTGCTCCACTCAGGGCTCTGATAAGGGCAGCAGGTCAAACCAATAACGCAGCACAGTTGGTGTGGACAGAGGAAGCAGAAGGAGCGTTCCAAGCTCTAAAAATAGACATGCAATCCGCTCCAGCACTGGGGACTCCTAACTATGCTAAACCTTTTCATTTATATGTAGCTGAAAGATTAGGCTTTGCTTGTGCTGTGCTTATGCAAGACACGCCCACAGGGAAGCAACCTTTAGCATATTACAGCACCAAGCTAGACAACATAGAAGCTGGGCTGCCACCCTGCTATCAGGGGCTAGCCGCAGCTGTATTTGCATTTCAAAAGGCATCATCACTGACCATGGGACATCCTGTGACGTTGTATACTTCCGATCAACTTCATGCACTGCTGACAAGTCCACGATTTGTTTTAACACAAGCCAGATGCACGGGCTATGAGGTAATCCTATCAGCCCCTGAACTCAATATTCAGCGTTGTACTACCATTAACCCCGCCACCAAGCTGGTGTTACCAACGGAAGGTACGCCACATGACAGTATTCATGATACAGACAAACTTATGCGTGCTAGAGAAGATTTACACAACCAACCAATCCCAGCTGATCTCACATTGTTTGTTGATGGGTCATGCTTTCGTGATGCCACTGGTACCCACGCCGGCTATGGCATTGTTCAACTCGACAACGATGACCACAATTTTGTCACATTGCAATCATGTAAGCTCTCTCAGCCTTGCTCAGCCCAACTCGCAGAAATAAAAGCCCTAACAGCAGCATGCAAAATAGCAGAAGGAAAGTCACTAAATGTATATACAGACTCGCGTATGCGTATGCCTATGGCGTTTGTCAAGTTCATGCTAACATATGGAAACAACGAGGGTTTCACAGAGCTGACGGCACTCCTGTCACTCATGGAGATGCCATCCTTGAACTATTGGAAGCCATGCTTCTTCCCACAGCTTTAGCAGGAATTAAATGTCCAGCCCACCAAAAGACTGATTCATTAATAGCTAAAGGGAACAACCTAGCTGATGAAGTGGCCAAACAGGCAGCAATAGGTGCAACAATGGCACCCATATTAACCATACAAGACTGTGAACCCCTTACTACCATGTCTTCTCTTATAATGGCTCAAAACAGAGTTAGTGAAAGCAAAAAACGCCTATGGGTGCAACGTGGAGCTATCAGAACGGTGCCACAGGGTCCAATGCATGGTCTCTGGCGAGATAGTCATGGTCATTTTGTCCTACCAACCTTGCTGTTAAGACATGCAATAATTTGGGCGCATGGTAGTGACCATTGCGCAAGGAGGGAGATACTACGAAAATTGCAAGCAGTATGGTGGTCACCATTCATGGCAGCAACAGTAGATAGAGTACTAAGCGAATGTGAAACTTGCACAAGATACAACATCAGGAAGGTTTTTACAGCCCCTCTGGCACATATACCACCTTCAGACGGTCCCTTTAAACACCTTATGCTAGACTACATAGACATGGGGCCACAGTCGAGAGCAAGAGGAATGAGGTATATCTTAGTGGTTATATGTAGATATAGCAGATAGGTGGAAGCAAAAGCCACCGCAAAATCAGACCACAGAACAGTTGCCAAGTTTCTGTGTCAAGAAGTTTTCCCAAGGTTTGGGATGCCAGATACTATATCATCAGACAATGGGAGTCACTTTGTGTCCAATGTAGCGCGAGAGACACTAAAGCAATTGGTAATTAAACAAAAGTTTGGCTCTGTATACCATCCCTAGTCACAGGGAGCAGTAGAAAGAGCCAATGACATCTTGAAGGCCAAAATAGCTAAGATAGTGGCAGATAGTGGAGATAAACTCAATTGGGTGGACGCTTTACCGCTTGCTCTAATGTCAATGCACTCACAATGCCCATGCCAATACCATACTTGAGAGGTCCCTATGAAGGGCCCTCGCTGGAACAGTTGCATTTGCAAGGTGAAATGTTTGACTACTTACGAAGTCTGACTTGTATCCACAGGGCTGTGTTCCAGCAGGTGAGAGCCACCACCGAGGACAGAGGGGTCGAAATTCCAGAGGACCTTCAGAAAATATTTCCTGGACAGTGGGTGTACTTCAAGGTGTTCAAAAGGAAGTGGGACCAGCCACGAAGGGAAGGCCCATACAAGGTCGTATTAGCCACACCAACTGCCTTGAAAGTAGAAGGTAAGGACGTTTGGTTCCATCTTAACCAATGCTGCAGAGCTAACAGCCCAGAGAGACCTATACCCCGGCCTAGAGCCAGACAGACAGCAGCTCCCCCAGAACCACAAGGGGAAGGCGAAGCCGCCCCAAGGGAGGCAGAGGGTCGTCCAGAAGGGGAAGGCGATGCCTCCCCGCAGGAACAGGGGACCAGGAGGTCAGCACGCTTGGCGAGCAGACGGGACCGGGGCAGAGTTCGGAGTGACAGCAGTGGGTCACTGCCAGAGAGGGTGTCATCAGAGAGTACCTCGGAGGGAGGCTCTCCATCCACAGTGGCTGGCGATGAACCTCATGAGTCATCATTTGATGGCCGCGGGGACGGTGATGAGGGCCCAAGCACAGAAAGAACAGAGAGAGCAGAGGGAACAGAGACAGAAGGAGAAGAAGGCAGCAGCTCAGAAAGCAGCAGCCCAGAAAGCAGCAGCTCAGGAACAGGCGAGGCTAGAGACCCAGAGGAGTCAGACGCAGACACAGGCTACGCAGACAGAGGAGACGCAGGCACAGGAGAGGGACCAGCCCCTCGGTAGACCAGGCCAGGGAAGGCCTGAGGGCCCAGCTAATATGGGGGGAGGAATTAAAGTGGGAGTAATAGCCGCAGTACTACTAACCCTATTGCTCATCCTGGCAGGATTGAAACAAAGTGAAGGAGCAGAGCAGGGTGGACAAGGCCAGGAGCAAGTAGGCGAGTGTGCAGTGGCGCTAGGGACCATAGCGGCAAAGCAGGGCAAGATACCATACAGAGAGATAGTTTCACTAACCTACTATAAATCGCATGCTTACGATGACATATTGGTGGAGGGTTCAGGAGGCATTAGGTTGCATGGCCGGTCCATAGGACCACGCTGTAGTGGAGAGGGGAAGGTGACAGCAAGAGTTTGGTGTGATATGGGAGGTTGTGCCGACATAAACACAGGGCACACCATACCAATAAAACTAGCCCGTCAATGGCTCCAGTTAGACCCAGTGCCCCAAAGAAAACCAAGAGACGTGCTGATGCAGAGAGTGGAGTTAATAAGAACAGCCACTTGGAAGTCTAACACGTTCTATCAATGGCTAGAATACTCCGCTAAACAAGTAACCAATAGTACATGTATAGCATGTCATAGGAGGATGGGCCTACCCAGAGTCAGGCCTCTCCCAGACATAGATAAGTGCTGGGAGCATGATAAATGTTTTGCTGCATGCACCATGTGGATGGCAGCAGGATTTAAAAAATGGACTAATACGTCTATGATTTGTCCAGAAAGTTTTCAAAATGCCTCTGATCAAATTCAACAGGAGTTTCACGTACCTCCGGTAGTGCATCTAGCACAAGGCCTTATATTCCCATTTTGTGTGGCACGCGGAAATAATGTAGAACACTGGTTAAACAATGCCACTACTACTAACACTTCCCAGGAGGCAGAGAGGCTGATCCAATGCAGATATGAAGCTGTCATAGGGAACGCGTCCACAACAGCAGGTACGATGCAGCTCTCAGGGGTACAGAAGGTATGTAATACAACTCAAGAAGCCAAAATCCAATGCCACCAGGTGGCCAATGGTGGAAACGATTCCATAGTTCTGGGGCGCAATTATAATATTACTGCCTGGATTTATACATTTAACTTAACAAATGGTACAGCTCCATTGGCAGATATATTTTGGGTGTGTGAAAACGATCTTCAAGTGAAAACTGTACTACCAGCTAATTGGACAGGGATCTGTGCTCTGGTAATGCTAACAGGACAAGTCACAATAATAAGTCTAAACAACAGTTGCACTAACGGTACTACAAACAGGCAGCGTAGATCAGCTAGCACTTCAACACACCCCTGGAAGGGAGATGCCAACATATACATTACATACAATCAGGTACCGTATGGGATGCCTGAGGAAAACCAGGCTATATCAGAGAGCGAAATATCATGGGCCAGAGGATGGGGTTTTGTGCCCCTTGGTGGGTACTTTTCAAATGCACTGTACGTGGAACGTAACAGTCGCTGGGTGAAATATTTGTGGTATAATCAGCAAAGATTTGTAAATTGGACCATAGCAGCTCTACAAGGAGTAAGTGAGCAACTGCATGCCACATCTGTAATGACGGTGCAAAACAGGTTTATTATCGAGACAATGCTTGCCCAAGACCAAGGGGTCTGTGATGTGATAGGAAAAGACTGTTGTACTGTCATCCCTATGCATACAGGGGAAGAGGGCAACTTAACTCGGGCTATAGAGAACATACGTCAGTTAAGAGACCAACATGTGCAGCATTCCAATTGGAACACTAAGGTTTCCTCAATTTGGGATTGGCTAACAGCACTATCCCCAGGGAAGATTTTGCGAATGATAGGAGTGCTGTTGGGACTTGTTGTGTTGGCCCTTCTTGTGATATCGTGCTGTGTTCTTCCCCTGGTGCGACTTGTAATTAAAAAGACCATGGCAAGTGTCACAGGACAGTTTGTAATAATAGACCAAAGTCCACGAGCTATGGCAAACACAGAGTCGTATGAAGACATGAGTGGCTCTCAAGGAAAGGATCCTAAGGATCAAGGCCAGCTCACAGGGCGAAATAAGGGAAATCAATATGAGATAATGCCACGAGGCATAGCATTGGAAACTGTCCAATATGATAGAAACCTAGACCAGCTGAGGATGAGTATGAGGAAATCATGTAAAGTCCCTAATACCCTTGCTGTCACCAGACCCCTACTAACGCTTAACCACTAACACGTAGATCCTGCTTGCATGGCTTATGTACAAAATTAAGTATTGAAGGGAGAGGCATAACATTAACAGTGAAGGGAAAGTGCACTAAAGATGTCCTTTACAACCTCAAGATAGGTACAGAATATGGCTGAGAACTGGAGAACCCCATATCCATACCAGCAGCACCAGGGGGGCCAGCCTGGGTTCCAGTACCAGCAGCAGGGGCCAGGAGGGCCGGGCCAGCCTCCTCCACCGTATCCTCTACCTCCACCTTCACCATACCACACAGGGTTACCCGGTCCGATGGCCAGCCGTCCCGCGCCTGCTTGTACCCCCAGTGGAGGTGCCCCAATGGAAGGACGTGGACACTCCAACCAGATAACGCTGTCGCAACTCTACGCTCCAGCCCTGGCCCAACCTCCCGCTGAAACCCTGCTCCACTTTTTGTTGCAGGGGCCCGAAGTCCCCAGTCACAGTGGGGCCTACCAAGAACCACTCGCCAGTGCCTCCACCCCGGGAGGTCAGGTCCAGGCGGGTCCTAGTCAGGAAGTAAATTGGGGGCATGTGAATCCAGGCCTGCAGTCTTCCCATTACCTGATAAAGGCCGCATTAAAGGTCCAGACACCTACCACTGCGCAGGCACCGCCTCAAGGGGGAAACTTTCAGCACAATGCCCGTGCTGACATGCTGCCATTACACTCCCCTGATCCATCGTCCTCACCAGAAGGCAACGTTAACCAACTGTTGCCCAGTTACTTGCCCACCAGCCCACCGCCTGCAGTCCCATCCTCAGAGGCGAACTTGGAAGTCCACTATGAGGGCCACCTGTCGGTGCAGGCCCTATCAGAAGAGACCCGGGACATCTTGGCAGGAGTATGGAGTGTGCCCTGAGATAGTGGAAGGCTACCTCTGGAGCCTGCCCGATGGGGAGCCAACCCTGAAAAGGCATCTTGACTTGGTGAAAAACCTACGCACACTGCTCCATCCTGTCCCCCATGGACCTTTCCACCGACTTGTGTGCAGTTACCCCCTGATACTGCGGAAGAGACTCCGCAGAATTCGTTATGGCTCCTATGTAATCAGAAAGGCTGAAAACAAGAAGCTGCAGACAGAACATATGAAGGTCATTGAACAAGAGACACGCAATCTGCGCAACCAAGTCCTGGAGCTGACCCAGGCTAGGGATGCCCTGCAGCAGGGGGTCGGAATGCTGAGGGATCAGGTGGCGTCTTATCGGCGCCTGCGGATGATGGGCACATCATATGTGCCTGATGGACAACAACCGGACAGCAATACTGGCTAAGACTGAGATGCATTTTGCCGCTTGTGACCTATGTATAAGAATGCCATTATGAATGATCATGCATGCAGCAGAAAATAACAAGGTCGTCATCAGGATAGCTTTTATATTCTAAATACCATACCATAATGCTTGGTGCAATGATGCAGGAGAAAATCACTAAAGTTGATTTATAGTGATATCTACTGAGCTTAGTTTAATAGTATGGGACTATGAAGTCCCAAAGGGGGAATATATATATTTTTTTCTCTCTTTGATTCAAGCATTAGATGAGACTATGTAGCCCCAAAGGGTGGAATGTAGTGTAAGATTTAATCTTAAATAAGATAAAAGTATTAAACTGCATAAGTTGATTAAGAGTGAAGTTCATATAACCATGTTTTATGTTACTAGTTCCTATAAAGCTGTTTGTTATGCATCCATGTGTGATAAAAACAATGTTACACAAGTTCATGTATTCACAGCACAAGGTTATGCATTCACATTGAAGAGCACACATACACCACACCATGTATTGTTTAATAATAACACACACACACTCTTTAATGTTTGTATTGCATGACACATGCTCTAAGCTCATATTGCATGAAAGCACTAGGGACTGTACAAAGAAAGTCCCTAAAGTTTATATGTTTTTAAAAAATAAAGTGAAAGCAGGCCCAAACGTAAGGATGGAAAATTTGGGAAATTCCAGGCCTAAAGTGAAAGTGATTACACCATTAGAAACAGGCCTGTTCAGGATTGGACAAAGGAAAAAAGCTCGCCAACAATAGATTTGGGTCTGAGTGGGAAGGATTAACGAAAAGAGGTGGAGATTCTGTCGAACCTCCACCAGCATAAAAGAAGGCCAGTCTTCAGTCGTGCTCCGGAGCCTGACTCAATGAGTTGTATGTGTTGTTGCTTGTGAACACATTAAACTCGATTGCACCTGATTCTACTCGACTCCAGTGTTTCTCTAAGTGTTTGCCAACTGAACCTAAGGTACTAAATCAACATCAGAGGACGATCTGCAGGAGAAGTAGAAGACGAGATCGGGAGCCATCTGGCCTACTTCCAGGCCCTGATTTTCGCTTCTACAGGTGGCAGTCTAATTTAATATTTGGTATAGACTATATACCAAATATTAAATTAGACTGGTCCCTGTAACTCACACACCAAAAATGACCAGCAGCTGGCACTATTTTCAATGCAAAAGCATTTTTGGCCCACAATTCCCACATAACATGTCGCACGTTTTGAAACCTTATATCTCAGTGTTACCTGAATTCAGCTAAATTGTGTGATGTAAGGCACGCCCACTTCTGCATTAAATTTCCATTTGCAAAATCGCAAACAATGACAAACCTACTATTTCGAACTCCTCCTAGGCAATTTGACTGATTTGCACCAAACTTTGCATGAAGCATCTGTGGACCCTCGTGACAAAAAGTTATTAAAAGAATTTTGATCGTCCAAAAAACGCCCAAAATATAAAACAACAAATTCCTGCACATTGTTTTCAAAACAGACATACTTTCATATCTTGACCAAATACAGTCGGATTACCACAACACTTTTGCTAAATGTGTTCCATGGCCCGATGAGACATTGTGCAAAGTTCAGTGCAAATCGGCCAATAGGTGGCGCTCTGGTGGCAGTCGAATTAGTGTGAATGGAAAAAAATTGGAAAATCTTCAAATCCTCTTCAAAACTCATCGACTTTCAACCTCTTCTTGTCCCTCATACTTTGAGCTAGAAACACCATGTCAACTTTTAAAGAGTCAGAAGACCTTGTACTATTGGGCATGTATTCAGCTTCTACTTTTTGGAAAAATACATACGTGGGTTGGGTGCCTTCCTGTATACTGGAAATGTAAGTAAGAGATAACGTTTATTTTTTTATTTATTACAGCTGACAAGACATCTAGGTGCATGCCCCCCGACGGCAGCTTGCCCCGACGCGCGGTGGACTGCGAGGGCCGGTTCATCGCTGCTTGCAGCTTTAATTAGGGCCCAAGCGACGACGAAGTCGTCCGTAGGACCATATTGAAATCGCGTTGTTTATTATTAGGGCCCGAGCGACGACGAAGTCATCCGTAGGACCCTATTGTAATCGCGCTGTTTATTATTAGGGCCCGAGCAATGACGAAATCGTGTTGTTTATTATTATATTATTATTCTTGCGACATTTCGTGTCCCAATTTCGGCCCTTTCCCAAATTTGAAAATGCTTCTAACTTTCTACATTCGTCCAGCCACATCCGAAATTTGATATTTTTGGGCGGTTGCACATGGTCGGCGTGAAATGCCGAAATAGCGCCACCTACAAATTTTCAAAATACCCTCCCCATTGGGGTTAGTTTGTCGTAGGCAAACGAAATTTGGTACACACATGTATCATACTGAGACGCACAAAAAAGTCTCTTAACGTCATGGTTAAATCCCAACAGGAAGTTGGCCATTTTGTTTTGAATTTTTTTCCTTACAGTGATTTCCACAACTTACATTTGAACGAACTCCTCCTAGGGATTTCGTCCTATCGACTTCAAAGTTGGTACAGATTATCCTGAGAAGATGCTGATCAAAAGTTATTAAAAGCTTTTCTCTATGTCAAGGGGTGTGGCCCCTAGGGCGTGACAAATTTTGGCGACTTTTCGTTTTCTTGCCATCGAATTTCGAACGGCTCTCCCACCCACATACTTGATCTCAGCAGCTTCAAACTTGCTGGACATGATGATGGCTCCGTCCCGAACGCCCCAATATGTGAATATCCCACCTTACTCATAGCGCCCCCCGGTGGTAACAGGAAGTGATCAGTTTTTACTTTAACATGTACGAATGCCACAACCATGAGCGCATCAACTTCATTCCACTTCTAATGCATGCAGAACAAGTTGGTGAAGCTATCTTATGAACGCTGTGAATCTACGTCTAATGGTGTCCATGTGGCAGTGTTGCGACTATCGATCCCTCGCCACTAAATACGTTTGGCATTTTGATGGCTTCACCGTCCCCATATCCTCATGAAAATTGACACACAGGTCAAGAATGGCAAGCTCTTGCATCTGATAGGGGCGTCACCCATGAGGGGGACAAAATGCCTCTTTAGCGCCCCCTTGAAATTTTCGAAAAACCCTCCCCATAGGATTTTTTTTGGACTTTGAACATGAAAATTGGTATACATGTGTATGTTGTCCAGACGCACATAAAAGTCTATGGCACCAATGGTCTACTCCAAACAGGAAGTCGGCCATTTTGATTTTGACTTGTCATTTTGACTTGATTTCCACATGTTGTATTTTAACGAACTAGTCCTAGGGATTTCATCCAGTCGACTTCAAATTTTTTACAGATCATCCAGACACCATGCTGATCAAAAGTTGTGCTCTGCATGTCTGTAGGTCAAAGGGCGTGGCTGCTATGGTGCTGCCATTTTTGATCCATCGCCATGCATATTCAAGCAGTTCTCTCTCCCACATAATTCATCCAAACTGCTTCAAAATATCTGTACATGATAAGAGCCCCGCCCTCAACACCTCCATTTGCTCGTAGGCAATCTTGCTCATGGCGCCCCCTTGTGGAAACAGGAAATGGCATTTTTTACACTGACAAACGCCAACCTCAAGCTCCTGACCTGATAAACTCCATTTTGTGGCCACATGACGATCAAGTTGATGAATCTCCACAGTGACACAGGTGTCCTGTCATGTTGCAGGCCGCAGCAGTGGCGACTTTTCATCCTTCGCCACGGAACATCAACTTGATATAAATCCTTCATGTATTGTCCGATTTGCTCGAAATTTCACATGTGATGAGGGTCCACCCCTGAACGCACCTGCCCACATCTGGTTTCGCTCATGCCGCCCCCTTATGGAAACAGGAAATGCCCTATTATACATTGACATTGTCAGATTTGCTTGAAACTTCCCATGTGTGATAACGGTCCACCCCTGAACGCACCTGCCCACATCTGGTTATGCTCATGCCGCCCCCTTGTGGAAACAGGAAATGCCCTGTTATACATTGACATTGTCAGATTTGCTCGAAACTTTATATGTGTGATGACGGTCCACCCCTGAATGCACCTGGCCACATCTGGTTACGCTCATAGCGCCACCTGGTGGATGAACGAAACATTGCATTTTTTCGCTCCTGCCAGGTTTTTTCTCCCTTCTCGCTTCGTGCCACAGCCCCCACGTGCCTCAGGCCCCCGCGGTTACATGGGGGAGCGAGGGTCCGATCACAGGTACTTGCAGCTTTAATTAGGGCCCGAGCACCTAGTGGTGCGAGGACCCTATTGAAATGCAAGGATTTTTTATTATTATTAGGGCCCGAGCACCTAGCGGTGCGAGGACCCTATTGAAATGCAAGGATTTATTATTATTATTATTGTTATTATTATTATTCCTCCTCCTTCCTTTTTGGGAGGCTTAACATACCCGAAAACTCATGAAACTTTGCACACATCTCAGAACTGGTGAAAAATTTGATATTTTAAGGGTCTCGTGTGCAGGTTCCAAAAAATGGCTCAGTAGCGCCCCCTACAAAAGTTTGAGGAAACAGCCCCTGAAGCTAGTTTAACCTACATGTATGAAACTCAGCAGGCTTATGTAATGCCCAGAGACGTACAAAAAAGCCTCTTGGAGGCATGCTGTAAACCCAACAGGAACTCAGCCATTTTGAATTTACTGTGCAATTTTGGTGCATTTTTGGCCATTTCCAGGGGTCATAAATGAACGAACTACTCCTAGAGATTTCATCCGATTGACTTCAAACCTTGGTCTGTCCCATCCCAAGACGGTGGGATGGCGTCAAAGTTAGGGGTCTCACCACTAAACAGGAAATAGTTTATAACTCCAGCATACATGGTCCAATTTTGGCCAAACTTCACAGAATTGATGACAGTCCCGCCCTGAACACATCTACATGTCAATAATTAGAGATAAACATAGCACCCCCTACTGGCAATGGGAAATGTCATGTTTTAGACTTTAATGGACATCTCCTACAGACTTGACCAGATCCACTTCAAACTTGGTGAAAAAAGTCATAAGACGTTGATGATGCTTTATTGTGGAAACTGTGAGTTTTTGTCGAAGGGTGTGGCTATGGCCCGGCGGCGAACTTTGATGTTTCGCCGTGATGATAAACGTTGCTGTAACTTGACTCCACGTGGGAATATCTTGACAAAACTTCACACATATGATGACAGTCCAGCCCTGAACACATCTACAGAGGAATTTTGAATCACCGCCATAGCGCCACCTACTGGCAACAGAAAGCTACTTTATACATTCTTTGATGTCCCTCTTCTAGCAGGTTAATCAGACCCACCTCAAACTTGCTGGTCTAAGTCCTTAGACCTTGATTATGCTTAAAAATGAAGCTTTTTAGTTTTCATCAAACGCTGTCACCGTGGCGCCGCCTTGTTTGCCATCAAACACGATGTTTTTTTGAAGGGACAAGGGATGCTTGAACTCACCAAACATGGCATACACATCATAGGTCACAAGTCCTGTTGTCTGATGTGATTTTTGTGCTTTGATGCACCAAGATGGCTCAACAGCACCCCCTAGAATATTTCAATTAAGCAGCCCCCAAAGCTGCTTTGACCTGCATGTATGAAACTTGGTAGGCACCTGTAACACTCTATTACTTACAAAAAACTCTCTTGGAGCGATGCTCCAAACCCAACAGGAAGTCCGCCATTTTGAATTTACTTGTGCCACTTTTGTGCGTTTTTGTCCATTTCCAGGGCTTGTAAATTAATGAACTTGTCCTACAGATTTAATCAGATTGGCTCCAAACTTGGTGTATGTAAGCGTGACTACGTTGTGACCAAAAGTTATCACAGGATTTGCCCAATGTTGAATGGCGCGCCCGCTGCCGAGCGTTGAATCTTGAGGTCTCGCCATGAAAAACGAAATTGCTGTAGCTCTGGCATAAATGGTCCAATCTCCACCAAACTTCACATGATTCATATTAGTCCCGCCCTGAACACATTTTCATTACCATATTGCCTGATAATCATAGCGCCACCTAGTGTTGAAAGGAAGTACTTCTTATCAGACACTTATCTTTGGATTAACCTGAAATTTCAATGCTGTGGTCTATATTTGATGTTCACAAACATGACATATCATTAGTGTCTACGTGTGCTGCAGAGGGTTTAATTTTGATGTCTCGCCATGAAACAGGAAATTGCTATAAATTTGGAGTAAATGGTCCGTTGTCCACCAAACTTGACATGATTCTTATTTGTCCCACCCTGAACACATTTATATGACAATATTCCATGATAGTCATAGCACCACCTAGTGGTGAAAGGAAGTACTTCTTACCAGACACTTATCTTTGGATTCACCTGAAATTTCAGTGCTGTGGTCTATATTTGATGTACACAAACATGACGTATCATTAGTGTCTATGCGCGCTGCAGAGAGTTTACTTTTGATGTCTCGCCATGAAACAGGAAATTGCTATAAATTTGGAGGAAATGGTCAGTTGTCCACCAAACTTGACATGATTCATATTTGTCCTACCCTGAACACATTTATATGACAATATTCCGTGATAGTCATAGCGCCACCTAGTGATGAAAGGAAGTATGTCTTACCAGACACTTATCTTTGGATTTTCCTGAAATGTCAGTGCTGTGGTGTGTATTTGATGTACACAAACATGACATATCATTAGTGTCAATACGTGCTGCAGAGGGTTTAATTTTGATGTCTCGCCATGAAACAGGAAATTGCTATAAATTTGGAGTAAATGGTCAGTTGTCCACCAAACTTGACATGATTCATATTTGTCCCACCCTGAACACATTTATATGACAATATTCCGTGATAGTCATAGCGCCACCTAGTGATGAAAGGAAGTATGTCTTACCAGACACTTATCTTTGGATTTTCCTGAAATGTCAGTGCTGTGGTGTGTATTTGATGTACACAAACATGACATATCATTAGTGTCAATATGTGCTGCAGAGGGTTTAATTTTGATGTCTCGCCATGAAACAGGAAATTGCTATATTGTTGCCGTAAATGTTCTGATCTCCATCAAACTTCAGATGATTCATATTAGTTCTGCCCTGAAAACATTTATATGACCATATTTCCTGATACTTATAGTGTTAGCTAGTGGTGAAAGGAAGTAGGTCTCAAACACTTATGTTTTGATTTATCTGAAAGTTAAATGCTGTGGTGTATATTTGATGTACAAAAACATGATGTATAATTACTGCGCTCTCCAACTCCCTCTAGTGGAAAGAGGAAGTGATACAAAATGTGAAATATGTCATTCCAGCACTGTATCAAAGATATGCAAAGTCACTCCTGCATGCGATGTCTAACTTTTACAGAAATGAACTGACACGTCAGAAGACGTCCTGCCAGCCCCCCCGAGTTGCGTGAAGGTGCGAGGGCCCGTTCATCGCTGCTTGCAGCTTTAATTATTCTTCTTATTCTTCCTCCAAATGAATTGCCTTTTTGGGAGGCTTAACATACCCGAAAACTCATGAAACTTTGCACACATCTCAGAACTGGTGAAAAATTTGATATTTTAAGGGTCTCATGTGCGGGTTCCAAAAAATGGCTCAGTAGCACCCCTACAAAAGTTTGAGGAAACAGCCCCTGAAGCTAGTTTAACCTACATGTATGAAACTCGGCAGGCTTATGTAACGCCCAGAGATGTACAAAAAAGCCTCTTGGAGGCATGCTGTAAACCCAACAGGAAGTCAGCCATTTTGAATTTACTGTGCAATTTTGGTGCATTTTTGGCCATTTCCAGGGGTCATAAATGAACGAACTAGTCCTCGAGATTTCATCTGATTGACCTCAAACCTTGGTCTGTCCCATCCCAAGACCTTGAAGATGAAAAGTTATCAAAAGCTTGAGTTTTCGTCAATGCGTGTGACCGTGGGATGGCGTCAAAGTTAGGGGTCTCGCCACTAAACAGGAAGTAGTTTATAACTCCAGCATACATGGTCCAATTTTGGCCAAACTTCACAGGATTGATGACAGTCCCGCCCTGAACACATCTACATGTCAATAATTAGAGATAAACATAGCGCTCCCTACTGGCAATGGGAAATGTCATGTTTTAGACTTTAATGTACATCTCCTACAGACTTGACCAGATCCACTTCAAATTTGGTGAAAAGAGTCATAAGACGTTGATGATGCTATATTGTGGAAACTGCGAGTTTTCGTCGAAGGGCGTGGCCACAGCCTGGCAGCGAACTTTGATGTTTCGCCGTGATGATAAACGTTGCTGTAACTTCACTCCACGTGGGAATATCTTGCCAAAACTTCACACATATGATGACAGTCCAGCCCTGAACACATCTACAGAGGAATTTTGAATCACCGCCATAGCGCCACCTACTGGCAACAGAAAGCTACTTAATACATTCTTTGATGTCCCTCTTCTAGCAGGTTAATCAGACCCACCTCAAACTTGCTGGTCTAAGTCCTTAGACCTTGATGATGCTTAAAAATGAAGCTTTTGAGTTTTCATCAAACGCTGTCACCGTGGCGCCACCTTGTTTGCCATCAAACACGATGTTGTTTTGAAGGGACAAGGGATGCTTGAAAACTCACCAAACGTGGCATACACATCATAGGTCGCAAGTCCTGTTGTCTGATGTGATTTTTGTGCTTTGATGCACCAAGATGGCTCAACAGCGCCCCCTAGAATATTTCAATTAAGCAGCCCCCAAAGCTGCTTTGACCGGCATGTATGAAACTTGGTAGGCACCAGTAACACTCTATTACGTACAAAAAAGTCTCTTGGAGCTATGCTCCAAACCCAACAGGAAGTCCGCCATTTTGAATTTACTTGTGCCACTTTTGTGCGTTTTTGCCCATTTCCAGGGCTTGTAAATTAATGAACTTGTCCTACAGATTTAATCAGATTGGCTCCAAACTTGGTGTATGTAAGCGTGACTACGTTGTGACCAAAAGTTATCACAGGATTTGCCCAATGTTGAATGGTGCGCCTGCTGCCGAGTGTTAAATCTTGAGGTCTCGCCATGAAAAACGAAATTGCTGTAGCTCTGGCATAAATGGTCCAATCTCCACCAAACTTCACATGATTCATATTAGTCCCGCCCTGAACACATTTTCATTACCATATTGCCTGATAATCATAGCGCCACCTAGTGGTGAAAGGAAGTACTTCTTATCAGACACTTATCTTTGGATTAACCTGAAATTTCAATGCTGTGGTCTATATTTGATGTTCACAAACATGACATATCATTAGTGTCAATACGTGCTGCAGAGGGTTTAATTTTGAGGTCTCGCCATGAAACAGGAAATTGCTATAAATTTGGAGTAAATGGTCCGTTGTCCACCAAACTTGACATGATTCATATTTGTCTCACCCTGAACACATTTATATGACAATATTCCGTGATAGTCATAGCGCCACCTAGTGGTGAAAGGAAGTACTTTGTAGTGTAAAAGTTTGTGCCAACAAATCAAACAGTAAGGTTAAGATGTATAAATTGATTAAGAAACTCATATAATCATGTTTTTATGTATAAGGCATTATGAAGTTTTTTGATCTACATTTAAATATGATAAAACATTACTGTATGTGTCAAAGTACTCATAGCACCATAGCACCAGACTATGTAATCATGTTGTATGCACCTACTGAAAGAACACACTGTATCTTGTTGAACGATGAAGCACATACTCAAATGCTGTAATACATATACACATTCACAGATTGCACTCTAAAGGTTCACCTTGCATAAGACTGAGAGCACTGAGGACTGTATAGAAACGTCCCTAAAATACACATGTTTTTTAAAAATAGAGTGAAAGTGAGACCAGATCTAAGGGAAGAAAACTTGGGAAATTCCAGGCTGCATTACACCATTAAAAATGGGCCCAATCAGAATTGGACACAAAGAAAGGTTTTCCACCAATAGAATTGGTCTTAAGAGGGAAAGATTAGCAAAAAGAGGTGGAGACTCATTTGAATCTCCACCAGCATATAAGCCAGGGTTCTGAGAGCAGGTTTTCAGTCACACTCCGGAGTCTGACTCGCTAAGTTGTATGTGTTAAAGCCTGTTGACACATTAAACTTGATTGCATCGGACTTTGCCTGTTTCCAGTGTTTCGTTAAGTATTTGCCAGCTGAACCTAAGGTACCAAATCGACATCTGAGGACACCTGATAAGAGACAAGAGGTTCAAGGTCGGGAGCCTACAGGCCCACTTCCAGGCACCGATTTTTGACACTTCAACTTCTTACCAGACACTTATCTTTGGATTAACCTGAAATTTCAGTGCTGTGGTGTGTATTTCATGTTCACAAACATGACGTATCATTAGTGTCTATGCGCGCTGCAGAGGGTTTACTTTTGATGTCTCGCCATGAAACAGGAAATTGCCATAAATTTGGAATAAATGGTCCGTTGTCCACCAAACTTGACATGCTTCATATTTGTCCCACCCTGAACACATTTATATGACAATATTCCGTGATAGTCAAAGTGCCACCTAGAGGTGAAAGGAAGTACTTTTTACCCGACACTTATCTTTGGATTCAGTTGAAATTTCAGTGCAGTGGTCTATATTTGATGTACACAAACGTGACATATCATTAGTGTCTATGCACGCTGCAGAGGGTTTACTTTTGATATCTCGCCATGAAACAGGAAATTGCTATAAATTTGGAGTAAATGGTCCGTTGTCCACCAAACTTGACATGCTTCATATTTGTCCCACTCTGAACACATTTATATGACAATATTCCATGATAGTCATAGCGCCGCCTACTGGTGAAAGGAAGTACTTCTTATCAGACACTTATCTTTGGATTAACCTGAAATTTCAATGCTGTGGTCTATATTTGATGTACACAAACGTGACATATCATTAGTGTCTACACGTGCTGCAGAGGGTTTACTTTTGATGTCTCGCCATGAAACAGGAAATTGCTATAAATTTGGAGTAAATGGTCCGTTGTCCACCAAACTTGACATGCTTCATATTTGTCCCACTCTGAACACATTTATATGACAATATTCCACGATAGTCATAGCGTCACCTACTGGTGAAAGGAAGTACTTCTTACCAGACACTTATCTTTGGATTCAGTTGAAATTTCAGTGCAGTGGTCTATATTTGATGTACACAAACGTGACATATCATTAGTGTCTACGCGTGCTGCAGAGGGTTTACTTTTGATGTCTCGCTATGAAACAGGAAATTGCTATGAATTTGGAGTAAATGGTCCGTTGTCCACCAAACTTCACATGATTCATATTAGTCCCGCCCTGAACACATTTTCATTACCATATTGCCTGATACTCATAGACCCACTTAGTGGCGACAGGAAGTAGGTCTCATCAAACACTTATTTTTCGATTTATCTGAAAGTTACATGCTGAGGTGTATATTTGATGTACAAAAACATGATGTATAATTAGTGCACTCTCCAACTCCCTCAAGTGGAAAGAGGAAGTGATCCAAGATGTGAAATATGTCATTCCAGCACTGTATCAAGGATATGCAGAGTCACTCCTGCATGTGATGTCTAACTTTGACAGAAATGAACTGACGCGTCAGAAGGCGTGCTGCCAGCCCCCCCGAGTTGCGTGAAGGTGCGAGGGCCCGTTCATCGCTGCTTGCAGCTTTAATTATTATTATTATTCTTGTGAATAATAATAATAATAATACGAAATTCGATATTTTTGGGCAGTTGCACATGGTCGACGCGAAATGCCAAAATAGTGCCCCCTACAAATTTTCAAAAAACCCTCCCCATTGGGATTAGTGTGTCGTAGGAAAATGGAATTTGGTACGCACATGTATCATACCGAGACACACAAAAAAGTCTCTTGACGTCATGGTTAAATCCCAACAGGAAGTCGGCCATTTTGTTTTGAATTTTTTCATTATGGCAATTTCCACAACTTAAATTTGAACGAACTCCTCCTGGGAATTCGTCTGATCGACTTCAAATTGGCTACAGATCATCCTGAGAACATGCTAATCAAAAGTTATTAAAAGCTTTTCTCTATGTCAAGGGGTGTGGCCCCTAGGGCGTGACAAATTTTGGCGACTTTTCGTTTTCTTGCCATCGAATTTCGAACGGCTCTCCCGCCCACATACTTGATCTCAGCAGCTTCAAACTTGCTGGACATGATGATGGCTATGCCTCAAACACCCCAATATGTTAATATCCCACCTTAGTCATAGCGCCCCTGGTGGTAACAGGAAGTGACCAGTTTTTACTTTAACATGTAGTAATGCCACAAACTTGACCGCATCAACTTCATTCCACTTCTAATGCATGCAGAACAAGTTGGTGAAGCTACCTTATGAACGCTGTGAAGCTACGTTTAATGGTGTCCATGTGGCAGCGTGGCAACTATCGATCCCTCGCCACTAAATACCTTTGGCATTTTGATGGCTTCAATGACCTCATCTCCTCATGAAAATTGATACACAAGTCAAGAATTGCGAGCTCTTACATCTGATAGGGGCGTCGCCCATGGGGGGCACAAAATGCCTCTATAGCGCCCCCTTGAAATTTTCAAAAAACCCTCCCCATAGGGTTTTTTTTGGAGTTGGAACATGAAAATTGGTATACATGTGTATGTTGTCCAGACACACATAAAAGTCTCTGGCACCAATGGTCTACTGCAAACATGAAGTCAGCCATTTTGATTTTGACTTGTCATTTTGGCGTGATTTCCACGTTGTATTTTAACGAACTAGTCCTAGGGATTTCATTCAGTCGACTTCAAATTTTTTTCAGATCATCCAGAGACCATCCTGATGAAAAGTTATTAAAAACTTATATCTATGTCAAGGGGCATGGCCACTATGGCGCCACCCTTGCCATCAAATACATTTGGCTTTTTGATGGCTTCAGTGGCCTCATATCCTCATGAAAATTGATACACAGGTCAAGAATGGCAAGCTTTTGCATCTGATACCTTTAATTGTCAGTGCCTGCTGTTTTTAGATGGGTGGGACAGAGCTGCCTGCTGAAATGGAGGTGAACAATATAGCCCCCTCTCTCCCTCAAAACTAATCAAATACACCATCAAATGACTCCAAAATGCTCTAGTGGAAAACACATGGCTTGTGCATTCCCCACACTATGAAATAATAATGTATAATTAAGTAACATTACGTCACATGAAGCAAATACTCGGAACTACTTTCTTGAGTAAACCACTGTGCCGTAGTTATTAGGTTCGTTCGAGATGAGCCAGGCCTGGGCAGATTCGATCACCGGCGATTGGCGCACAATGTATGCCGGTTAGTTTTGTGTCCAACTTCATCCTGACTTGCTCTGATGTATTACAAAAGTGGACGGCGATAAAACCGCGAGAGCGAGGTGGCCGCAGTTTTTAGAGCCAGGCGCTGCAGTTGCTCTCCACCGACTGCACTGCCTGGCTCTCACCTGATCTAACAGCTGATTGGTTAAGATGTCGACTGTGTAAGAGCAGATTATGTTAATTGTGTGTTATGGTCTGAATGTGATTGGCGGGTCAGCCTATATAGCCTAGGAACCTTTGTGGTTCGTCAGGTGTTTCCAACTGGAACAGGAAAAACAGTTTTTGACCGCTGTACAGCAACACGTTATGCTCCATGCGGATGTGTTGTGTGAGAATGTGTGATTTAAAGAATGAGATGTGAAATAAATGGACTTGTGTGCATCATAACTGAAAAGCAAGTGGACTCTCATTCATCCGTCATGGTAAAGTAAAAGCGCGTCAATTAGGTTTCCTGTTGAAATGCCTCAGTGGCTTAAAGCATTGGCTTAGCCTCTACAATCAAAGTCAAAAACTGTCTGAATGGTCGACAACAACTACTGGAGTTTCAAGTTGGACTTTATCGCATTTTGGTGGACGTGAAGAAAAGGTTTGAAGTTGGACTTTTCATGCATTTGATGGTGGACGCGAGGAAAAGAGAGCCATGGTGGAGGCTTTGTGTGATGATTGGCGCATCAGCTGGCGTCATTTGCTCACCTGCCGACTGGAGACGCCGGTGAGGAGAGGACCGTGAGGAGGAGCGGGTGAGGAGAGGCCAGGAGGAGAGAGCCACGAGGAGAACGCCGGGAGGAGAGACGCCAGTCAGAACGCGGAAGAACTTAACATGGCCACAGCCTTAACCAAAGATCTTCAAAAATAGGTAAGGTAGCGCTACCACTAATAAAAGATGGCCATCTACATCTAAAAGTGTGCACACATAAGGGCATAAGTGAGCTCATAGTGCCATATTATCCCACCAGAACACTGCGCTCTGAGAACGCAGGGTTACTCGTGGTCCCTAAAGTCTCCAAAAGTAGATCAGGAGCTAGAGCCTTCAGCTATCAGGCTCCTCTCCTGTGGAATCATCTTCCTGTTACGGTCCGGGAGGCAGACACCGTCTCCACATTTAAGACTAGACTTAAGACTTTCCTCTTTGATAAAGCTTATAGTTAGGGCTGGCTCAGGCTTGCCTTGTACCAGCCCCTAGTTAGGCTGACTTAGGCCTAGTCTGCCGGAGGACCCCCTATAGTACACAGGGCACCTTCTCTCCTTCTCTCTCTCTCTCTCTCTCTCGTATTCTATTACTGCATCTTGCTAACTCGGCCATTCTGGATGTCACTAACTCGGCTTCTTCTCCGGAGCCTTTGTGCTCCACTGTCTCTCAGATTAACTCATATCGCAGCGGTGCCTGGACAGCGTGACGTGTGTGGTTGTGCTGCTGCCGTGGTCCTGCCAGATGCCTCCTGCTGCTGCTGCCATCATTAGTCATTAGTCATACTTCTACTGTTATTATACACATATGACTATTGTCACAAATGTATACTGCCAGATATTAATACATACTTTCAACATATTGTACCACAGTAGCCAGAACTATAACTATAATATTATTACTTTCAATAATGTTGTTGTAAGCTACTGTCATTACCTGCATCTCTCTCTCTGTCTCTCTCTCTGTCTCTCTCTCTGTCTCATTGTGTCATGCGGATTACTGTTAATTTATTATGCTGATCTGTTCTGTATGACATCTATTGCACGTCTGTCCGTCCTGGAAGAGGGATCCCTCCTCAGTTGTTCTTCCTGAGGTTTCTACCGTTTTTTTTCCCCGTTAAAGGGTTTTTTTTGGGGAGTTTTTCCTTATCCGCTGCGAGGGTCATAAGGACAGAGGGATGTCGTATGCTGTAAAGCCCTGTGAGGCAAATTGTGATTTGTGATATTGGGCTTTATAAATAAAATTGATTGATTGAATTGATAATTCCAATGCATTGGTTGCTGAAGTGGAAAAATATTTGACTGGGTTTGATTAACATGTTGTAGACTGTCGGACTTTAAATGGAGGACTTGGTGACTAACGGGGACACATCGTTGGGTGTTTGTGTGCCAGTTGCTGCCTGTAAACCGGACACTGTGGCCGGCAGTAGCGACACATGGACAAGCCGACGAGTGGTCAAACTTTCTGTTAAAGAACTTGCAGACAAGATCGACCGACTGCAAAATGCTAGAAAGGGTAAACTAAACAAAGCAAGTGGTTTAAGGAAAACGATAAAAGAGTCTATGCAAAGCATTAAAAGGTCTGAGGTACAAAATTCTCTACAGGGGTTTATTGAACTGTGTGATGAAATAAGGTGTTTGCATGATTCTTTAATGATTTTGTTGCCACAGGAAGAAAAAGAAAGGCATGAAACATGGTTCAAGGCTAAAATGATGCTCAATGATGAATTTACTGATGAAGTTGAAATGTGGGTGAAATCAAATGAAAGTAAGGTGTCTGAAACTGAAAATAATGGTGATAAAGGTGTTGAAATTGATGATATAAATCAGTATAAATATATATATATAAATGACAATGTTTCTAATGTGGGTAAAATTTCAAACAAAAGTGTCACAAGTCACAGGTCAAGCACTGCTTCCTCTGTAAAAATAAAGGCAACAGCAGAAAAAGCTGCAGTCATGGCTCGAATGCCAGCCTTAAAGGAACGACATGCACTGGAGGAACAGGAGCAAAAAATAAAAAGGAAAACAGCTTGAATTGGAGACAGAACTTGCTGCATCTGATGCTATGTTGGCGGTTTTGCAAGCTATGGGTGGACAAAGGCTCTCTCAGGCACCAACAGATGGTATGAGCTGTTATTTTGAAAAAGGAAAAAGGAAACTGGCACAACAAACACTCAACCCATTGGCCAAGGAGTATGCGCCTGCAGCCTGTAAAACAGAAAAGCAAGGGGATTGGTCAATGCAACAAAATCAAAAACACTCAACGGATACGCAAACAAGAAACAATAAGACACATTGCGCATGTGTTGGCGTCTGTAGCTGCCTGCCTGTGCTCTCCCTAACCCGCGATTTTAAACTGATTTATTTTAGTTTTGGAGTGACTTTTAAGCTATCTGCTTGGACATCAGTTGTTTTTATTTTTGTTTTTATTTATCTCATTTAATCGGACGTTATTTTAATCACTGGATGTCCAAGCATTAGGGGTTTTAACAGCCAGACACGGCCTGCTTGACAGGTGGGAAAACTTCCGCCAGCATAGCCTATATATGGCTACATCTATGCACGCCGATGTGGACCCCCAGCTTGTAAAAGCAGACAAAAAGATTTCTGACCTGAAAGAGGACATTCGCCGGCTCTCTGGTGAGCTAAACATCAAATCCTCCATGCTGACCGCCCTCCAGGAGGTGGCTCATGAACAGTCGCTCCAGATCGCCTCACTCACGGCGGCCCTCCAGGACACAGTGCACTGGGATCCCAGCGCTTGGCCTCCACCGTCCTCCAGCTCAACACCGAGTCCCCGGTGGCTGTGGGTGGAGGTGGTCGGCAGGGGTAAAAGAGGCCCTGGCTGTACTGCCTCACCTCCGCGCCTCAGCCTGTCAAACCGCTACAGCGCCCTGGCATCAGACGGAGATCCAGACGCTGGCATTGCAGACGCTGCCGCTGCGGCTCCTTCCCCGCCGACCGGTGCTGTTCCAGCTGCTCCCCGCTTGGAGGAGTCGGCCTCGGCGTCTAACGGTGCTGTGGCTCCCTCTCCGCCGGCCGGTGGTACACCTGCAGCGCCCTGCACGGATGGATCCGCGTCTTCCTAGCTGGCACCTTTGGACCGGAGTGCCGCGTCTGCAGGACCCGACCATCGACTCCCATCCCAGACATCGGCTTCCGCGGCGCGTCGGAGGCTCCTAAAGGAGGCTGTATGGAGACGCTCCGGGGGACTCCTCTCCCACAGCCGAGATGGCGCTGCTCCTGTCGGGGCCGGGACAGGGACTGCCGAGTCGCCACCGCTCCTGCCCCCCCCAGTCACGCAGCATGGACCGTCCACCTGCCTCATGTGAGTCACCCAATCCCCATCGTGTTCCTCTTCGTCCTCTTTTCCCCCCTTCCACCGTGTTGTTTGGAGACAGCATCATCAGGAATATTCGTTTTTTCAACGTCACAACACACTGTCATCGTTGACAAACTTCCAGAACTGCTTCATTCACTCCCTTCCTCCATAAATCGGCTGATTTTCCATTTGGGCTCAAATGACACGGCCCGCCGGCAATCAGAGCAGACAAAAATGGATTTTGTTGCTCTTTTTAACCTTTTAAAAAACTGTGGTAAGTCGGTCTTTATCAGCGGTCCCCTGCCAACACTGTCCCGCGGGGCAGAACGCTTCAGTCGGCTACTCTCCCTCAATTCATGGGTCCAGGCTGCCTGTAGCACCTATGGTTTCACTTTTATTGACAATTTTAACTTATTTTGGAACCGGTCCTCTTTTTTCAGGGCTGACGAGCTTCACCCAAGCAGGCTGGGCAGCCGCATGTTAGCGGCTAACATTCAGCACGCTGTTCAGTGTGCCCCATGTGACTGACGTACATTGGAAGCACATGCCCCCCTGCTTTCCTCTTTGGTTCATCCCCAACCCACTCCCACGTCCACATCCATCCCAGTCAGAATTTCAAACAGATTTAACAGAACAACTTCACCATGGACCAATAGCAACCCCAAAAACTTAGTTCCCCTCACACCTGCTCCACACTCACTGCATTGTGATGATGAGCGCACGTTCGGCACAGACATTAACCTGGCCGTGCTGAACGTGCGCTCTCTTTTAAATAAAACTTTTATCATAAATGACCTGATTTTAGATAACAAGTTGGACAGTATTCTTTTAACAGAGACATGGCTTGGCACTGACGCACCTGTTGTTCTCACCGAGGCCTGCCCACCAAATTCTAATTTTTTATTTTCTACTAGGGGGGGTAAAAAAGGAGGCGGAACTGCTTCAGTCACTGAAAATTCACTGCACTCTACTGGAGTTCCATTTAACAGCTACTCATCATTTGAGTATCATGCCTTTGTTTTTGGCAGCCCTCCTATTCTTTGTATCACAGTTTACAGACCACCCCACCATCCCACCTCTTTTATCACAGATTTTTCAGAACTATTAACAATCATACACACCACCTATAACAGAATTTTAATAACTGGTGATTTTAATTTACATGTTGATAATACCTCGGATCCAATGTCCAGAGAATTTTTAAACCTTTTAAACTGCATGGATTTTAAACAGCACGTCACACAGCCAACTCACAACAGAGGACACACCCTGGACCTGGTCATAACCTATGGCCTGTCCACTGGTGTGTCCTCTGTTGTTGACCTGGCTGTGTCTGACCACTACTGTGTGTATTTTAACATCACCAGTTTTAGCCATCAGGAGGCCCCGGTGAGAACGGTGAGGAAATGCTACCTAACTTCTGAAGTGGCTGCAAATTTTATCGAGATTTTACAGAGCACTCCTGCTGAAATTTTACCTGCACCCTGTGATTTTATTGTGGACAATTTTAACAGTAAATTAAAGTCAACACTTGACTCAGTGGCTCCACTTTTAACCAAAATCATAAAAACAAAACCTACACCCCCGTGGAGAAATGATAACATCAAAAGACTGAAAAGAAAATGCAGGAGTGCAGAGAGGAGGTGGAGAAAAACCAAATTGACAGTTCATTTTGAAATATTACGCAAACAACTCAAAACCTAAAATAAAACAGTCAAACAGGCAAGAATATCCCACCTTTCAAAACTCATTTCCGATCATAAAAACAACCCCAAATTTCTTTTCTCCACCTTCGATCTTTTAACCAGCACCAATTTTAATAAACCATCCAACATATCAACAGATGCCCTCTGCGAGGACTTTGCAGACCACTTCAGAAGTAAAATCGATGATATCAGGTCCAGTCTTTTATCCCAACAGAATGTAATTTTTAACACACCTGGATCATTGCTTTTACCTGAGGAAACACTGGAGAGTTTTGTCCTGGTTGATGCAAGGACACTTGGTCGAGTTTTCTCCCAGGTAAACCTAACAACTTGCCTTTTAGATCCGATTCCCACATCACTTTTAAAGACATTTTATGGATTCTTTGAGGAACAGATTTTAAATATAGTGAATTACTCTCTTCAGACAGGTGTCTTCCCCACTGCCTTCAAAACGGCGGTGGTGAAGCCCCTTCTGAAGAAGAGTAATTTAGATCCCAACATTTTTAATAATTACCGACCTGTATCCAACTTACTGTTTTTAAGTAAGATTTTAGAAAAACTGGTTTTTAACCAAGTAAATGATTTTTTAAAAAGAAACAGTATTTTAGAGAAATATCAGTCTGGTTTTAGGATGAAGCACAGTACCGAGACAGCCCTTTTAAAGATTTTAAATGATATCAGGTTGAATGTTGATTCACAAAAACTCACAGTCTTGGTACTACTGGATCTAAGCGCCGCCTTTGATACAGTAGATCACCACATTTTATTAAACAGACTCAGAAACCTGGTGGGCCTCTCTGGTACTGTTTTTAACTGGTTCAGCTCTTATCTCACAGATTGTTGTTTCTTTGTAAGTATGGATACATGTTCCTCCAGAACGCATGAAATTAGGTGCGGGGTGCCCCAAGGGTCAATTTTAGGTCCAATTCTTTTTAATCTATACATGCTTCCCCTTGGGGACGTCATCAGGAGGCACGGCATCAGCTTCCACAGTTACGCAGATGACACACAGCTGTACATCGCCGTGTCTCCTGATGACACAGGGCCAATTGATACCCTTTTTAACTGCATTTTAGATATGAAGTCATGGATGGCAGCGAATTTCCTACAGCTCAACCAGGACAAAACAGAGGTTTTAATTATTGGTCCTGAAGGCCAGAGAGAGAAACTTTTACCAAAACTACAAGATTTTAAACCTTCACGATGTGTAAAGAACCTGGGTGTCATTTTTGACTCTGAGCTTAGTTTTATTCCACACATCAAAAATGTAACAAAGACAGGTTTTTATCATCTTAAGAATATAGCCAGAGTCCACCCGTTTCTCTCTCAGGCTAACACGGAGGTGCTGATGCATGCTTTTATCTCTTGTCGTTTAGATTACTGTAATGCCCTGCTGTCTGGTCTTCCCAAAAAGACAAGTGCTGACGAGGACCAGAGGGTGGGAGCACATTTCACCAGTTTTACAATCGCTGCATTGGCTCCCCGTGTGTTTCAGGATCGATTTTAAGGTTCTTTTATTAGTTTTTAAATGTCTTAACGGCCTTGGGCCATCTTATTTATCTGACCTGCTTTTATCATATCAACCCTCGCGGATCCTGAGGTCCTCCAGCACCGGCCTTTTAATTGTTCCAAGAGTTAGAACAAAAACCCACGGGGAGGCTGCATTCAGCCATTATGGCCCTCACTTATGGAACAGCCTGCCAGAGAGCATCAGGACTGCAGAGACTGTTGATGTTTTTAAAAGGAGGCTCAAGACTCACCTTTTTAATTTAGCTTTTAACTGATTTCTTTTACTCTTTTAATTCTTCTATTATATGTTCTTTTTACATTTGCTTTTAAATGATTTATTTTTAAATCTTTATGCATTTTAGTTTCTAAATCTTCATTTATTTATTTATTATTAATATTATTTTAATCTTTAACTCTTTAATTTTTCCTAATCTCCACACCATGTGTGGACTCCACCCCGGTCTGTCTGGGTCGGGGTGGTCTCTGTGGCGGCGCTCCCTGTGGCTGTGGGCTGTAGCGCCTCTCAGTGTGGATGGCTCCCCATAGGTGGTTCTTTCCTCACCTGGTTCCTCAGTGCCCAGCCATGTTATTGATTATATTGACTGTGTGTGTGTGTGTGTGTGTGTGTGTGTGTGTGTTTATATGTGGGGGTGGGAGGGGCGGGTTTTCAATATGTATGTATTATTTTTGTTTGTTTTTATTAAGAGAAGCACTTTGTGCTGCATTTTTAATGTATGAAAAGTGCTATACAAATAAAGTTTGATTGATTGATTGACATAATCCAAATTCTGTGGAAACATCACAAGGTTTGCAGCATGATCATACAACTGCTTGGGTGACAGAAAACAGGAGGCAACACATGAATCATGGACAAAATGATCAGACTCCACTTGATGATATTGTGAGTATTATGTGCAAACAAAATGAAATCACAGCCTCTTTGGTGAACCAACAACGCCTGCTTTCTCTGCCACCACGAGACATACGTGTCTTTCGAGGGAGATCCATTTCAATACAAAGCTTTCATAAAATCATTTGAACAAGGTGTGGAGGACAAAGCAAGTAAGGCTGACTGCTTGTACTACTTGGAACAGTTTACCAGAGGGCAACCAAGGGAGCTAATGCAAAGTTGTCAACACATGGACCCTGAACGTGGCTTCATTGTGGCTAAAGCTCTTCTTCAGGAACATTTCAGTAATGACTACAAGATTGCTAATGCATATATTGAAAAGGCTTTAGCCTGGCCAGCAATAAAGTCGGAGGATGTTAAATCTTTGCAAGCCTATGCTTTGTTTCTACGTGGATGCTGTAATGTGATGGAGGAGCTTCCTCATATGCAGGAAATGGACATGCCAAGCAACATGAAAACAGTGGTTTGTAAGTTGCCATATAAACATCGTGAAAGGTGGAGAGCTGTTGCTCATGATATAATGGAAAAATACAATCAAAGGGCGCATTTTGTTGATGTTGTTGCCTTTTTGGAGAAGCAAGTGAGGATCCTTTCTGATCCAATTTTTGGAAATACTGAACCACCAGTACCACAGAATGTAACTGCATCAAAACCTTGTAACAAATTCAAAATGCAAACAAAGTCATTCAGAGGGAAAGGAAGTAGTTTTGCCACTACAGTAATGCCTGTTAATTCATCTGAAGAAAATGCTCACACAAGCAATGCAAAGAAACAGGACATTTTGTATTGTTCTTGCTGTTCACGTGCTCACCTCTTGGAGAAATGCCAACAGTTCCAATGTAAAAAGCACAGAGAAAAGATCCAATTCCTAAAGGAAAAGGGAATATGCTCTGGTTGTTTAAAGGTCGGACACATAAGCCGTGACTGTAATAAACGCTTGGTCTGTGAGGTTTGTGATTAACAACATCCCACTGCACTTCATATCCCAAAGACCAATGCTGAGTTGCAACGCACAGGTGAGCCACCTGAAGAAAATCCATCAACTTCTTATGTGGACGCACAGGGGCCGGTAACGACCGTTGCATTCTCTCCATTGTCCCAGTGCAGGTCAAATCTACAAAAGGAAATGAAATCATTCAGACATATGCATTCTTGGATCCTGGTAGCACAGCTACATTTTGCTCTGAACACCTTATGCAGCGATTGAACATCACAGGAAAAAGAACAGATTTTCTTTTGAAAACAATGGGACAGGAAAAGGAGCTCAGTCATCAGCGAAAGGCCTCTGGACCACAGACTGGTCAAGTGGGAGGAAAAAAGGATACTGTTAAACAGCGGAGCAGTGTCCTGACACCAAAGGATTTGGAGGAGGCTGAACTGGCTGTCATTTGCTACTGTCAGCAGCAAAGGTTTGCAACTGAAATTTCCTCACTGTTGTCTGAGAAGGGTACAGTAAGCAGACAAAGCTCCATTTACAAGCTTGATCCCATTTTGGAAAATGGGCTCTTAAGAGTGGGAGGGAGATTAAGCAAAGGAGCGATGCCGTCAGAGGAAAAACATCCCCTCATCCTTTCAAAGGAGCAGCATATCTCCAAGCTTATTCTCAGGAACATGCACCAACTGCTGGGACACAGTGGGCGAAACCATACACTATCTACACTCAGGAGGAAATACTGGATTATTAAGGCCAATGCGGCTGTGAGGAAGATCATATCCTAGTGCAGTTATTACAGATGCCTTAATGGCAGGGCCATGGAACAAAAGATGGCGGATCTTCCTAAGGAGAGAATTGTTCCAGATTTGCCTCCGTTCACAAACGTCAGAGTTGATTATTTTGGACCTGTGGAGATAAAAAGAGACAGAGCAACTTGCAAGAGGTATGGAGTGTTATTTACCTGTATGGCCAGCCGAGCAGTTCATCTAGAGGTGGCAAACTCATTGGAAACAGATGCTTGCATAAATGCAATACGACGCTTTATCAGCAGGAGAGGTCAAGTCATTCACATCAGATCAGACAATGGAACAAATTTTATTGGAGCCAAGAGAGAACTACGTGAGGCTGTTGGTGAGCTGAATCATGAGCGCATTCAAGGAGCTTTAATTGTAGCTGGAGTTGAATGGAGCTTCAATCCACCGGCCGGGTCTCATCATGGTGGAGTTTGGGAATGCATGATACACATGGTGAGGCTTGTTCTCAACTCAGTTTTACACCAGCAGACACTTGATGATGACGGGCTCCACACTGTCATATGTGAGGTAGAAGCCATTCTTAATGATCGTCCTATCACGCAGCTGTCTGACGACCCAAATGATTTGGAAGCGCTCACTCCCAGCCATCTTCTTCTTCTAAAGGGAAAACCAGCCTTACCACTGGGACTTTTCAAATCTTCTGACATGTATGTGAGGCGGCGCTGGAGACAAGCTCAGTACATTTCAGACTTGTTTTGGAAGCGATGGATCTGGGAGTATCTGCCCCGTGCTGTTTTGTTTATTTGATTTAATTTACCGTAAGTAGTATTATGTCTTCTTTTGATTCTTTATTCCTTTCTCCTGTTTTGTTTTGAGGTTTGTTTGTTTTCTGGGGGGTTGGTCGACTTACAAGCTACTCATATGCATGTCTTCCAACTCTTGGGTAATTTATATTAGACTCTTTGTTTATTGATTCAATTAGACGATTGTTATTAGCCCACTATCTTTTGTAATTTTGGTTATCATTGTTAAGTTTCTGGAGTATATTGTTTGGGTAAATTGGGGTGTGTGTTTTGTGTGAGTGTTTTTTATGGAGTGTGTGTGAGACTGTTGACTTGAACTAACTGTGTGTTTCTCTGTTGCCAGGAGCAGCGGGGTGCAAGCTGGTGGCAGGCAGACCTCTTGGTGGTGGTGTCCTCCCTCACTCACCCCTTTTTGCCGTGCTTTGGTTTTGTTTGGTTTATTTTGTCTTCACATGTGGTGTGTTGTGTTCTTCTTTCTTTTTTTGGGCCCGTCCCCGCTCCTTTGTTGGTCTGTCCTCCACGGTAAGCCCCCGGCCTCGCTCCTTAGGCTCTCCCCCACACACACAGTAAATTTCTGGTCATTGCTCTTTCAGTATTGGGAACTTGTCATTAGTATTGTTAAAAATAAAGTTTTGTACCTTTGTGGATTCTTGTCTCTGCCAGTGTTTAGTTGTCCCTTGGAGGGGTTAAGTTCAATAATTTCCGGGGGGGTGAAACTCCCCCAGGTGGCGTTGTCAACAGTCTTCTCTACATTACTTCGCCTAAGTTTCGCCACATTATGAATGTAGCTTAGTTTTAAAATTAATTTGTGGCATGTTGTCTTGTAAGGTGTGTGGCATCACGGTGGCTGCAGATGGGACAGAGGATGAGATGATTCACTGTTTCAAGGCAGGACAACTAGTACACTGTGGTGTAGTAAATAGTAAATAGTGGTGATTTACAAAAACACCAAAAACTATTTTTACTGTTAAAGTTTGTTACTGTAAATAATACAGTACTTTATTTGTAATACTATATAGAAAATATACATTTTTACTGTAAAGAAACGTTTACATAAATATTTCTGCTGTTTAAATAAAAAAAATGCAGTATTTGTATTTTCAAATTTGGCTGTGATTTTTTTTTTTTCTTTTCTTAAAAGCCTCCTTCAAATAGTAGCCTGCCCCTATTTGTAGCCTGGTCCCAAACTAATTTTTTGTTAATAGTAGCCCAGGCTACTATTTGAGGAAATACGGTATGTATGTAACGTACAGTCACTGGCCACTTTGTGTACACCTGTGTAATCTAATGCAATCCAGTAGAATGACTATACCATGATTTTTTCCCTGAAGCTTATAAATTTTCAGTTATTGTTGATATCGTCTAGAAAGTGGTGATTCTACTTTGTTTATTATTGAGGTCATAGTGAATGGTGGTGGTGTACTGGGGTGGCCTCCTAATTTTGTCTAATTGAGGGGGACAAAATATTAGAAACACTTTTAAATATATTGCAGTCCAGTACACCAACATCACCCACTACGACTTCAATAATAAAGTAGAATATAATCACCTTTCTGACAAAAGCTGAAAATGTAAAAGCTTTGTAAACGTAGAATGTGTGGCAGAGATGTTGTATTGGATTGTATTAGATTGCACAGGTGTACCTAATAAAGTGGCCAGTAAGCCCCACATTTACACCACCAATCCATGCCTGCTCTGGGTCTCCCTGCAGCCCCTGGTTGCTCGACAGCCTCAGCCCCTGAGACCATGCTGATCAAAAGTTATTAAAAGCTTTTCTCCATGTCAAGGGGTGTGGCCGCTATGATGCCGCCCTCACCACCAAATATGTTTGGCTTTTTGATGGCTTCAACGACCTAATATCCTCATGAAATTGATACACATGTCAAGAATGGTGAGCTCTTACATCTGATAGGGGCGTCGCCCATGGGGGGGGCAAAATGCCTCTATAGCGCCCCCTTGAAATTTTCAAAAAACCCTTCGCATAGGGGTTTTTTTGGAGTAGGAAGATGAAACGTCACACCACATCAGGGTTAACTTACTCTGAGTTTTCACATAACCGCTTCAGTGATGTGTGCTGCTGGCCCCCCACGGTGGCGCAGGACAGCGAGGGCCCGATCACAGCTGCTTGCAGCTTTAATTTGACTTAGTATCTCATTATTTTGAGTTATTAGATCTTATTTCTTTTCCATCAAGTGGCGGAAATGGGCTTCCATAGTATCCATATGGCTATCATTAAAAAATAGCACATTTGTCCTTAAAGTGTTTACCTGGTCATTTCCATTTGGAGTGAGGGCTGGGCTGCGCGGCCACTGGGACCTCCATGTCTCTGTTCTCTGCAGGATTGTTTTCAAGAAAATGTATTAATCATCAATAAATCTAGAATTGATAAGTTAATAAAATTGTGTTTTGATTTGTGCCATCACTGGATGTGCCCAGTTGTGTCCCAGATGATGTAATCAAGCTTAGCAGGTGCTGGGCAGACTGTACAATATCAGCGTGACTACCCTGTCATCATGAATACAGCACAAACAATAAGAATATTACAGATCAGTAGCACAAACATTACATTTCAAACCGCTACATTACTAAACTTAAATTAGCATAAACAGTTTTGTTACAGTTACATTATTGGCCGTTCATTCGTTCGTTTTTAAAAATGAGACCGCTCTCACTACCATCACACAGATCAAGGATGTGATGAAACAGTTAAAACTGTCATCTCATATGAGACATTGCTGACTCCTGAGGTTTTTAACAGATGACGTCCTGATGCTAATGGTTAGCTAGCATTACTAACACAGTTTTACCAAATGCCACCTTGTTCAGCACATGTATTATCTGGTAAATTCTGTTAGTTATTATTATTATAATTGTTATTGTCTAATACTGAATCTTACACAACTACACAAATGACAATTAGGAGTTAATACACTCACCGAAGCCTTATGGTTCGCATTAGAACTTCAACTTTTTCTTCGTTTGTGTCACATGACAAATGGAGCGTAACATGATTGGCTGGATGTAGGTTGGACTTGATCTACAATCGATTGCTCTTCCTTGGATAGCATATTTGCAGGGAAATTATTATTATTATTATTAATTAGGCTCGTTCGAGATGAGCCAGGCCTGCACAGATTCGATCACCGGCGATCGGTGCGCAATGCATGCCAGTTGGTTTTGTGTCCGACTTCATCCCGACTTGCTCTGATGTATTATAAAAGTGGACGGTGATAAAACTGCGAGAGTGAGGCGGCCGCAGTTTTTAGAGCCAGGCGCTGCAGTTGCTCTCCACCGACTGCACCGCCTGGCTCTCACCTGATCTAACAGCTGATTGGTTTGGATGTTGACTCAACAAGATGACGTTTTAGATAAACTTTTCATTTTTGTTGAATTTTAGAGATTAAGATTGTATTTGTCTGATTTGAAGGTTTATTCTGTGAACAGAAAACATGTTGTGTGACTGATGGTAAAGTTTAGTTGTCAGAGACTAAATACATTCATCCTATACTATACAGAGTCTACTGTATATTAACACTGGACTTTTTTAATTATTGAAGTATTTAGCAACACAGAGACCTGTGGTCAGTGGGATGTGAGGATTCTTAAAATAACATGTAGCCTACAGATGTGAAGCCCTGACTGTATCTGACTGAGCCTTAATAAAAGCTGTTGTCTGCAATTTTTTTCCTCTGAAAATATGAACCTTATAGTCAAACACAGTGCATTCAGCCTGTGTAGTTGAGTGGACAGGTCAAACTGATATGATGCTGATTTACAGGAGAATTCATGTCAAATGGAGGATAAACCATGAACATAAACTACAGATCACCTGTAAAGCATTTTAATAAAGAAATCTATCATAATTAAAACAACTGGAGACTGAAAACAAACTGATATATGGGTCTGATCACTTTTTTAATGAATTGACATCATTCCAGACAGGATGTTAGTGTGTCTGTGACTTCCTGTACGGACTGAAGGCTGCTGAAACTGTCGGGGAACTCTCCGACTTTTTGTCACCGCCCCCTGCTGTGGCCGCCTATCTAGTCATCATCATCTACTTTCCAGGTGAGGCGCAGTTCATCTTGAACGAGCCTATTTACAACGAATTTTGCATCTGAATTCGAGCACACTGAATTTGAGCAGTTTAAAAAAATATATTTTAATTTTTTCAGACTTTAATTTTTTTATTCTGAATTTGTGAACATTGAAAAACAAAAGTAAAAAAAAAATCAGGTACATTAATTCAATGTAAACAAAAATCAGTGTTATAAATTCAATGCAACAAGAAATTCAGTGTTATAAATTCAATGCAAAAAAATTCAGTGTTAGAAATTCAATACAAAAAAAATTCAGTGTTATAAATTCAATTTCAGCTGATGATGAAACTGTTATTCTTCCACAGTTTTGATTCTTAATCAAAGTTTCAAATGGATAGTTTATTATGTTTTATGAGATTGGATATCATTTTCCTTTTTCAAAAGGAGGTGCCAGGAGGTGATTTAGATTGTATTTTTTTTTAATATTATTAGGGTTCAAGTCTGGTCTAGAACCCTATTGTTTTTGTGCCAATTTGTTATTTGTTGTCCTCCGCCATGACTCAAATTGCTGTGAGGTGGAATGAGCTAGAAACATGGCCCAATGACTGGAAGTGATGTGCAAATGCTTCCCAAATATGACCTGAATTGGCCAGGTGGTGGAACTATAATTTATGCCCCAGAATTTTATTTTCAAAAGGCCATGCCAATCACACTTTGAGTCCGACTGACATGAAATTTGGCACACATATGCAGCTCAATGTGCTCTACAGAACAGCCTCAAGAACCATTAAGGTCCGTTTACCTAGATTTTCAGCCACTTAGAATTTTTTTGATAAACAGTTAAATAAATAGAAGTTGATTTGAGTCTATCTTAGGGTAAAAATACAACTTTTATCATAAATGAGCAAAATTAGTTTAAAAACATGGCCGCTATTGGCAAATAAAATTTCACAAAGGGACGGGCCTTGATAAATTGACCATAACTCATTAACAAAATAATTAATCATCATGGTGTTTGTAGATATATTGAGAGAGCAGCTACCAAGAGACCCATCAAAGCATTTTGAGTCAGACCCATAGTGGGCGCCAAAAATACAAAAAAATGTGTTCCAGACTTCCGGTTATGGCTGCGAGCTAGAAAGTCACGGTCAACCCTGCTCCGCTACGAACTTGAACAAACCCTGATGTAAATTGCAAATTTAATCTTGAAAAGTGCAAGCGAACGTTGGACTCGACGCGGTGATGCCAAATCCTGGGAAAACGAGCAGGGATAGACGGAAATCCCTGATGCAGGCGAAGTTAATTAGCTTTGGGACGCAAAGCATGGAGCACAGAGCTAGCAAAGATGCTAACCTCGACACAGCGATGGGTAGGGTCCGGGCATTTTTAGGCAATTCTGAGCAACAAGCAGAAGAATTGGAAGACATTTAGGAATTTAGCAACACAATCTGCCTTTTGCATCAGCTGAGGCTTGAACTCAGAACCTCTGAGACTAAGAATCAATTTCTATCTCACTGAGCTAATTAGTCAGTGACAATTCACGTGTAGCTTCACAAATTGACTAAGCCAGATGTGCAGGATTAGCAGCCGTCCATGCATGGAAAAGCAGATTTCCAACCACTGTAAAAAATTCAGTTATTGAAACAAAAATCTGAAAATACACATATTGCATCTAGACAGCATGGAGATGTTGGTAATTTGTTTGTAACAATGATTGATTTGCTCCATAAGTGAAAAACTGATGTTTAAATTTGCCATTTTTACATTGACTCCAATTGTTCACATTAGAGCAAAATTCAAAATGCTGTCAAAAATTCAGTTTTTGAGATAAAATTTTGCCACACATCATCTACCATGACTCTAGAATTTTGTCATTTTTCATGAAGATTGAAGATTTATTTAGCAAGAATTTGCATGTACATGTTTACAGTACCGTTTACAATCAAACATTTTGATGCACTGTAGACTCAATTTTTGATAAATCAAAAATCTGAGAAACTTAGTTTTTGTAGGACAGTCTGAAGATGCTCTGTAGCAAGTTTGGTGTCAATTGAGCAAAAATTGTGGGAGGAGATAGGTTTAAGAAGTTTTACAGTTTTTGAAAAAATGAACTTCATAATTTTTAATAGGTTTAGGTGTACAAAAGTTTCTTCAGTATTGGGGCTACAGTTTGATGAAAGTTGTGAAGTTGTAGCACGTATGGTTGATTTGTTATAAATTTTCAAAGTTTTGAACTTTAGACGCTTGCTGTAGCACCACCATCAGGACTATTGGCTTGAGTTTACAGCTGAGGATATCTGGCATGAGACTGGACCTTTGTGCAAAGTTTGGTGAGTTTTCACCCATGGAAAGTATGATTTCCTCGGAAGAAGAAGAAGAAGATGAAGAAGAATAACTAGGATTACAATAGTGTACTGGCAGCTTAGCTGCCTGGACCCTAACAAGGAAAGCTATAACTTCAATAACGAATAATAACGGCGATACAGTAACAGACCCTATTGAAATAAATAAGGAATTTAGAAAATACTATGAAAATCTATATGAATCTCAAGTAGAATATGGCCCACAAGCCCAAAATTTATTTTTGGATAAACTGAAATTTCCTACTATCTCAGCTGAATTTGTAGAAGAGTTGGAGGCAGACCTAAAAGGGGAAGAAATAGGCATAGCTATTGATGACATGAAAGCAGGCAAAACGGCAGGTCCTGATGGGCTACCAATTGACCTGTATAAAAAATGTAAATCCAAGTTACTGAAGCCATTACTAGAAGTGTTATTGGATTCCATAGTGGTAGTCTACCAAAATCAATGACAGGGGCGTTGATAACATTGTTGCCAGAACCTGGAAAGTCCAGTAACAGATGTGAAAATATGAGACCAATAAGTTTATTAAATTCTGACGTCAATATTTTGTGCAAAATTTTAGCAAGAAATTAGAAGAAATTAGACGTAAATATGACATATATAAAAAATATTTCTTTAAATTCCTCCAGCTTAGAAATTACATTAGGATGAGCCAAAATAATCTTTTAACCAAACCTTCAACATCAGACTTGGAAAAAATCGTGTCTAAGGACAGCTTAAGTAAAGGCACTATATCAGAGTTATATAATTATTTATTATCTAATTCAATGGAGAATGCAGATCATAAGCGAGAAGCATGGAAGGAAGATCTAGGTACAGATATATCATTAGAGGACTGGCATTCAGTATGTACTAAGGCCGATACCCAATTAATCAATACCCAATTTAGATTATTGCAGTATAAATGGCTAATGAGAACTTATATCACACCAGTTAAATTAAATAAATACAATAGGAACATCCCAGATGAATGTACAAAATGCACTGAGGTGAAGGGGACATTATTCCATTGTGTGTGGCAATGCAGTATGATAAAATCTTTTTGGAAGGAGGTTAAAATAGCAATAGAAAAAATGATTTCGAAAAGCATTCCAATGGATCCTGTACTTTTTGTTTTAGAACTTTATCCAAAAGGTCATAAATACAACAAAAGTGAATGAATATTAATAGATATGTGTCTTTTACATGCCAAAAGATCCATTGCAATGTTTTGGAAAAAGACCAGCAGGCCAAGTGTTACATACTGGGTGAGGCAAATGCTGACAACTTTTCCTTTGGAGAGAGTTACATACATACGAAAAGGAAGGCAGGATTTGTTTGAAAAGATATGGGAACCATTTAATGTGTTTGTTAAAACTATCAATCTAGCAAATGACAACGAGGAGGAATAAACATTCAGTTATGTAAACCTCATAACAGGGTTAATGAGTTCAAATACCCGTAATTGTAATAGGTCATTAAATTGTGCACAAATGTTTATTGCTGAGAAGTTTGTGATGTGTATGTGTATTGTTTGTTTGTGATTTTTGTTTTTTTTGTTTTTGTTTACAACACTTGTACCACAGCAGGTGCCTTTGTTAATGAGGCACAGGTCTAAATATTTGCTATAATTCTGTAAATATTTACAAGTGTATGTGTGAAAAATGTCAATAAATATATTGTTTAAAAAAAAAATGTGTTCCACAAAAAACAGTGGTTAGAATTTCACTAAATTTGGTATGCATGCTTTGGGCATGCATACCAAAGTGGGCATGGCCTATTAAATTTTAACTCAAAACTCAAGATGACTTTGAACATTCCTAATGAATCCCACTGGAGACATTTGGAGTGGTGTTCTGAACATGCCTACCAAAAATTATCCCAATTGGTCAGGTGGTAGTGCTGTAATTAAGGCCAACATTGGAAAGGCCATGCCCCTCATCCCGTACGCCTTAATGATTTGAAATTTGACACACAAGTCCAGCTCAATGTGCTCTGCAAAAATCTGCCCATTTGCTTTTCTGCCATTTTGAATTGTTGCAGTAAAATTAATAGAACTTGGTGAATTTTGAGTTTATCAACTTGAAACGTGGTATACAGCATATTTGAATGAATATACAACTTTCTATCATAAATGAGCAAGATTGATTGAAAAACTGGGCTGCCATGAATGAAAAAACTTTAGCAGGACATAGGCTACAACACAAGTGTCCTTTGAGCAATCCTTATAAAAACTTAGTGGACACATCAATTTCTAACATCTGAACGTACGGACCAAGTTTTGCTCAAATCCATGAAAGGAAGCAAATGTTGCGACATTGAGTGTGCTGTTATTGAAATGTTGCATACATTATAATGATGGGACAAGTTTGTGATTGGTCTTACTCCTTCTTCAGACAGAAAACAACGAGATGAAGTGAAGTGAAGTGAAGTGAAGCCAAAAAAGTGCTTGCTGTGGCCATCAGGAGCTGCTTCCTTCTGTTGGCTTGAAAAGGCTTGAACTCTCGGATTGCTGCTTGCAGCTATATTTATTTATTATTTTTAATAATTACTGTTAATTATTCCTGATAGCCATGTTATTGCTTTTAAACCTGAGAGTTCCTAACAACCCTGTGTCCACTGGTGCCCCTACTGTGGCTGTTGAGCATAAGTAGTGGTGGCTGGGCAGGTAATTTTACCATCATCACTCCCCTTACAGTCCACCTGATGCCGCAGTGGCCATCCTAGACTCTGAGGCCCATCAAGCCTTGCACACCCCAATTAAAATACATTCAGTAAGTTTTGCTAGATCAGAGGTTTTTGGGGCAGTGGAGGTGCACTGTATAGTCCCTTTATGGGAAGTTTAAGGGGATTTATGCTGTGTTCACATGGAATCAGGCAGTTGGCAGACGGTGAAAAGCACATCATTTTAATGGGCAAGAGTGGGACAATAAAATTAGGTGAGGCCAGCAGAGAATACTGGCGACAGTAATGGTAGACTGTAGAAGTTAAAATATTTTAACTTTTCGCTGCAACAGAATTTAATTGATGGTAAATTGACTTGTACTTGTGTAGCGCCTTTTTAGGCTTACGACCACTCAAAGTGCTTTTACACTACATGGTCACACTTACCCATTCATACACATATTCACACATTGGTGGCTGAGGCTACTGCACAGGGTACCACCTGCTACTTAGGTTAAATGCACTCACATGTATTTATCGATGAAGCCAGAAGAAAGTAATCAATTAACTAAACTCCATAACTGCCTTAAAGACATAAAAACTTGGATGAGCACCAATTTCCTGATGTTAAATTCAGACAAAACTGAAGTTATTGTTCTTGGCCCCAAACAACTCAGAGACTCTTTATCTGATGACATAGTTTCTCTAGATGGCATTGCTCTGGCCTCTAGCACTACCGTAAGAAACCTTGGAGTAATATTTGATCAAGATTTGTCTTTTAATTCTCATTTAAAACAAACCTCATGGACTGCATTTTTTCATCTGCGTAATATTGCGAAAATTAGGCCTATCCTGACCCGAAAAGATGCAGAAAAATTGGTCCACGCTTTTGTTACCTCAAGGCTGGATTACTGTAACTCTCTATTATCTGGTAGCTCTAGTAAGTCCTTAAAAACTCTCCAGCTAATTCAGAATGCAGCAGCACGTGTACTAACAGGAACTAAGAAACGAGATCATATTTCTCCTGTTTTAGCTTCTCTGCACTGGCTCCCTGTAAAATCCAGAATTAAAATTAAAAACCTACTGTTAACTTATAAAGCTCTAAATGGTCAAGCTTAGAGAGCTCATAGTGCCATATTATCCCACCAGAACACTGCGCTCTGAGAACACAGGGTTACTCGTGGTCCCTAAAGTCTCCAAAAGTAGATCAGGAGCCAGAGCCTTCAGCTATCAGGCTCCTCTCCTGTGGAATCATCATCCTCTTACGGTCCGGGAGGCAGACACCGTCTCCACATTTAAGACTAGACTTAAGACTTTCCTCTTTGATAAAGCTTATAGTTAGGGCTGGCTCAGGCTTGCCTTGTACCAGCCCCTAGTTAGGCTGACTTAGGCCTAGTCTGCCGGAGGACCCCCTATAGTACACAGGGCACCTTCTCTCCTTCTCTCTCTCTCTCTCTCTCTCTCTCTCTCTGTCTCATTGTGTCATACGGATTACTGTTAATTTATTATGCTGATCTGTTCTGTATGACATCTATTGCTCGTCTGTCCATCCTGGAAAAGGGATCCCTCCTCAGTTGTTCTTCCTGAGGTTTCTACCATTCTTTTTCCCCGTTAAAGGGGTTTTTTTGCGGAGTTTTTCCTTATCCGCTGCGAGGGTCATAAGGACAGAGGGATGTCGTATGCTGTAAAGCCCTGTGAGGCAAATTGTGATTTGTGATATTGGGCTTTATAAATAAAATTGATTGATTGATTGACATCGATGGCTCAGCCACTGGGGTTTAGTATCTTGCCCAAGTATTCTTCGACCTGCAGACAAGAGGAGCCGGGGTTCAAACTGGGGATCGTACTACTGATCTCCCTATTAGTGGATGGCCCGCTTTACTTCCTGAGCAACAGCCACAGCAGTTTACAGTTAGCTAATATGTAGCCTGTGGCACAAGAAGAAAACATGGGCCATCTGGACAATTACTGGACACTTGTAGAATAATTACATAAAATAGAGATGAAAAATAGGGTGGCACGGTGGTGTGGTGGTTAGCACTGTCGCCTCACAGCAAGAGGGTTGCCGGTTCGATCCTGGGTGTGGGAGCCCTTTTGTGTGGAGTTTGCATGTTGTCCCCGTGTCAGTGTGGATTCTCTCTGGGCACTCCGGCTTCCTCCCACAGTCCAAAGACATGCAGATTGGGGACTAGGTTAATTGAAAACTCTGTAGGCGTGAATGGTTGTTTGTCTCTATGTGTCAGCCCTGCGATAGTCTGGCGACCTGTCCAGGGTGTACCCTGCCTCTTGCCCGATGTGAGCTGGGATAGGCTCCAGCCCCCCCCCCCCCCCCCCCCCCCCCCCCCGCAACCTTCAAGAGGATTAAGCGGTTAGAAGATGAATGAATGAAGAGACAAAAAATATATACATATTTTTTTATTCCATTCTTTGTAAACAATATGACATCACCAACATATTATCATGCATGTTTTGTTTTACCGTCCTGCAATTCTATTGGACTATTTGATTTTCCTGTGCAGTTCAGAAGCAGTTTTTTCCTCCACCATCTACCGTCTGCCTGATTCCATTTGAACACAGCATGATAGCTGTAGAATGTGCCAAAATCAGTGACCAATGGGGCCCCCTTTTCCCTTTTTTTTTTTTTTTTTCCTTTTTTTGGGAGAATAAGGGTTTCCTTGGTTTGCCTGTATTGACAGTGCGCCACTGGATGCCTTGTGCGGTGTGGGCCATTACCCATGCCCAACACATGTTCAACCTGTCAGAGCCACTGTAAGAGTTTTGGGGGGCATGCAGAGGACTGCTGTGTTTGTGTAGATGTTGTGGTTGGAGTGCTTAGATGAAGGCAGGCTCTTCCTGCCTTTGTGCAATAACAAAAAAAAAGACGCCTCTTTTTCTCTAGGAAATAAACACATAATCTAACCTCTAATTTGCTGGATCTCAAAAAAGTTAGATGAAAAACAGTAAGACATTAAGCTTGAATGCAGCATATTTTAAATTTCTTGCAAATTTCTATCCTGCTGATGTAAGATAATATATTTCTGATTATTCCCCCAAACTAAGCTCTTCCCAAACACCTCCAAACATCAGGGCTGAAGCATTCTTTTTTTAAATAAAAATACAACATTCAGGAGAACATGTACTGATCTGACTTTCACTGACCAATAACTGAATAGGTATGTCTGTTTATTGTCTGTAGAGGGCAGCAGCAGGCTTGAAATACATCATACATCTAGGCTGCATGTAGCGTTAAAAGAAGAATAAGAATAGGAAAGAGAAAACCAACACTGAGGGTGAGGGTGATGAGAAATACTGAAAGCTAGTTTATTTGATCATTATATCAATATGTGGAAATACTAAATTCTAAGAGTTCCTGAATTTTCAAACATTAAGCTAAACTCAACCTATTCAGTTATCCTAACAGCCACAGGGAAAATAAGACTTTTTAAATTAGAGAGCATTTCACAAGTTAGAGCGTAATATATGAATAATACCAAATATATCCTTGATGCAATGCTTGTTGATATTAGCTCATCAGTTTCTCAGCAGACACGTTTATTTTTATTAATGGGAAAAGCAGTTTAACATTAATGATGTTTCTATTCTGAGTGTACAAATATATCATGCCAGAAATTTGATTTTACAAAAGACATTTTGACATGTCATGGTGTGAATAAAAAAAAATAAAGATGGGTGAATTCCATCCAGCTGTTTGAGTTTCATGGTCCAGGTATTGTATTGTCACACTTTCATGTCTTAATGCAGCATCCCCATGTAGAAGAGGTCAGAGATATGATACTGGAGTTTTTAAAGCCAATACTGTTATCAGTATTAGTTAAATTGTTAATTAAAAACATTGGAAACAATGGTCATTTTTTAAAATCATGAATCAGAACATAGACAACAGTCTTGATACAGATCCTTTAGATTTTCTTCTTCTTTTTTTTTTTGTTAATTGTGACGAGGTACTTATGGAGACATATGAAAACTTACTGTCTGGTGGACAAACTCTGTACTTCTAAACTACTAAAACTACTAAACTACTGTACTTCTAAATGACCTCAAACCTAGTAGGGCATTTCTGTACTTCAATGTTTGTTACTTATCAGCCAGCATATATAGTGATAATGAAATATTTGCAATAAACTAATTAGGCAGATATATTTGCCTAGATGATTTATCAGTAATATGATCACATTATTGAATTTAAGGTGTACAGTAACAGGTTATGCCCCCTACCCTAACCACTTGCCACAGGACAAATTTTTATTTATTTATTTTTTTAAAGTGCTTGTTTGCTCCATGTAACTGTTGTCTGCATATATTGTATGTGTTTGTAAATGTTAGAAATAAAGTAGTAAAAAAAAAAGCTGTCACTGTGATGACATAATGGTAGGCTACTAACAAATCAAAACTACTGAGCAATGTCTCTTGCTTGGGAGGATGAGTTTAGGATGTCTGTATTATGTAATAATAATAATAATAATAATAATAATAATAATAATTATTATTATTATACATTTTATCTATAAAGCACTTTTCATTCAAAAGAATCCCAGAGTACTACAAAAGAATCAGGTCAACAGAATAATAACACGATGTCATCAACATGTAATCACAATAAAACACAGTTTAACAGTCAAAGGCCTTTTTGAATAAAACTTTTTCAGGCCTGTTTTAAAGGGGTCAGTCTCTGTGGTGCCCTCAGCTGGATGGGGAAGCTGTTGCATATTTGGCAGAGGCCATGCTTTTCACAGCCAGCCAATCTGTCATCGCGTCATCAGGTTTGATGCAGCCATCCACATCTCTGCCTCTACCAGCTGTTCATGAAACTGGCAAATACGACGCGTCTGTATCTTTAATTAATGTCAGAGATATTGGATGAAGGGAGATACCCAACTGTAGGCTTATCCAGTGTTAAGAAAACGGTTACTCTTCCTGTCTCCTAAGTGGGCGTGGTTAGCTCTCCCTCCAATCAGAGTCCTGTTATTGCTGCACAAAGCTTGGGCATTTTTTATTTATTACTAGCGGTAAATAACTGTTTGTAAGCTAACTGTGATTTTACCGCCTGTTTATCAAGATCATGAGATCTCGCGAGAACTTGTTTTCTGAGACGGACAGGGCTCAAACAAAGTTAACTTTCTCTTGATCTGTGCGGATGAAAAATGCAGCTTTAGTGTCTGAATATTGGGAAGATGTGTGGCTTGTGGAAAATGAACCCAATATTTACTTTAGTGACTACAGGGCGAAAGAATTGACCATAAATTGTGATCACGTTCATTTTCCTCATTGACAATACATTCAGAGCTGCCGCAAGTCTCCTACGGGGGCGTGGCGCTGACGTCACTGAATCAGGAATTGAGCTGAGTTGGGTATCTCGCTTCATCTAATATCTCTGTTAATGTGGACTGATCCAGCTGCGGGAAGAGACAGTTTGGTCGCGCGCATGCGCCGAGCAGAGCTTCAGTGTCAGTTTCCAGGGGGACAGAAACGAAGGTGAGTGCTACCGTTTAACAGGTTACACCTTAATACTTTAGTTTGGTTTTGAAGCAATACGTTCATGTTGATAAGACGTAGCAGGGACGTGCTTAGTTACAAATAGAGAGACCCGCGTTTTCAAACTAAAAAGGACATGTCAGAGGGCTAACTAACTAGCGCTAACTAACTAGCACTAGTTAACGCTTGTTTTCAGTTAACGCTCAACGGCTTAAAACGAAACTTAACGTTTCAAAGTTGGCCAGCAAGATGTCCCATTTAGTCCGGATATGTTATGGCATTCCTCTTTTCAGCTGGGCTATAATATTTATCTCCTAGTAAGACATTTTTTAATGTGGGGAGGACTAGACCATTATAATTCTGATAAACCCAACCATGACTAACGTTATAGCACCGTTTTGCTGACTTGCCAGTGCCCAAAATTAACAAAAACCTAGTGTCACAGAGTTAAGAAAATAAATAAGATTAAATGAATATGAATACAGTTAAAAAAATGAATGCTATTTTACATTTATTTCACTGACCTTGGTCTTTCTTTAAATAGCCTGCACTGCAGCAGCAAGCATACAGACCGTCCAAGATGATGACTTGTCTTTGACATCTCAGGTGAAAAATTTAATGTTCTTAAAGTGTATTATTCTAGCGCAGTTTTTAAAAAGTGTATTAATTATTTTTTGAGTACACTAAATACACTCAAGCTGTACTGAAGCTGTAGGCTACTTAAATACAATTAAGTGCACTTAATTGTGCTATTTTGAGACACTAAGTTATACTTTCTGTACTTACTGGCATACTTAAAATGTACTTTGAATGTGTTAACAAACTATACTTTTAATGCAATTTATACAACCAGTCATTTTCATCCACATTTGAAATTCAATTTTCAATTTTATTCAATTCAATTTTATTTATAAAGCCCAATATCACAAATCACAATTTGCCTCACAGGGCTTTACAGCATACGACATCCCTCTGTCCTTAAGACCCTCACAGCGGATAAGGAAAAACTCCCCAAAAAAAAACCCCTTTAACGGGGAAAAAAAAACGGTAGAAACCTCAGGAAGAGCAACTGAGGAGGGATCCCTCTTCCTGGACGGACAGACGTGCAATAGATGTCGTACAGAACAGATCAGCATAATAAATTAACAGTAATCCATATGACACAATGAGACAGAGAGAGACAGAGAGAGAGAGAGATGCAGGTAATGACAGTAGCTTACAACAACATTAATGAAAGTAATAATATTATAGTTATAGTTCTGGCTACTGTGGTACAATATGTTGAAAGTATGTATTAATATCTGACAGTATACTTGTGTGACAATAGTCATATGTGTATAATAACAGTAGAAGTATGACTAATGACTAATGATGGCAGCAGCAGCAGGAGGCATCTGGCAGGACCACGGCAGCAGCACAACCACACACGTCACACTGTCCAGGCACCCCTGCGATATGAGTTATTCTGAGAGACAGTGGAGCACAAAGGCTCCGGAGAAGAAGCCGAGTTAGTGACATCCAGAATGGCCGAGTTAGCAAGATGCAGTAATAGGATGAGAGTGAGAGAGAGAGAGAGAGAGAGAGAGAGAGAGAGAGAGGGAGCCCGGTGTATTATAGGGGGTCCTCCGGCAGACTAGGCCTAAGTCAGCCTAACTAGGGGCTGGTACAGGGCAAGCCTGAGCCAGCCCTAACTATAAGCTTTATCAAAGAGGAAAGTCTTAAGTCTAGTCTTAAATGTGGAGACGGTGTCTGCCTCCCGGACCGTAACAGGAAGATGATTCCACAGGAGAGGAGCCTGATAGCTGAAGGCTCTGGCTCCTGATCTGCTTTTGGAGACTTTAGGGACCACGAGTAACCCCGCGTTCTCAGAGCGCAGTGTTCTGGTGGGATAATATGGCACTATGAGCTCTCTAAGATATGACGGAGCTTGACCATTTAGAGCTTTATAAGTTAACAGTAGGATTTTAAATTCAATTCTGGATTTTACAGGGAGCCAGTGCAGAGAAGCTAAAACAGGAGAAATATGATCTCGTTTCTTAGTTCCTGTTAGTACACGAGCTGCTGCATTCTGAATTAGCTGGAGAGTTTTTAAGGACTTACTAGAGCTACCTGATAATAGAGAGTTACAGTAATCCAGCCTTGAGGTAACAAAAGCGTGGACCAATTTTTCTGCATCTTTTCGGGTCAGGATAGGCCTAATTTTCGCAATATTACGCAGATGAAAAAATGCAGTCCGTGAGGTTTGCTTTAAATGAGAATTAAAAGACAAATCTTGATCAAATATTACTCCGAGGTTTCTTACAGTAGTGCTAGAGGCCAGAGCAATGCCATCTGGAGAAACTATGTCATCAGATAAAGAGTCTCTGAGTTGTTTGGGGCCAAGAACAATAACTTCAGTTTTGTCTGAATTTAACATCAGGAAATTGGTGCTCATCCAATTTTTTATGTCTTTAAGGCAGTTATGGAGTTTAGTTAATTGATTACTTTCTTCTGGCTTCATCGATAAATACAACTGTGTATCATCCGCATAACAATGGAAATTTATAGAGTGATTTCTAATGATGTTACCTAAAGGAAGCATATATAGAGTAAATAGGATTGGTCCGAGCACAGAACCTTGCGGAACTCCAAAACAAACTTTGGTACGTAAGGATGATTCATTACGAACGTCAACAAATTGAAAATGATCAGATAAATAAGATTTAAACCAGCTTAGTGCAGAACCTTTTAGGCCAATTAAGTGATCCAGTCTCTGCAGTAGAATTTGATGGTCAATTGTGTCAAACGCCGCACTAAGATCTAATAAAACAAGAACAGAGACGAGTCCTTTGTCTGAAGCAATCAGAAGGTCATTTGTAATTTTAACTAGAGCTGTCTCAGTGCTATGATGCACTCTAAATCCTGACTGAAATTCCTCAAATAAATTATTATCCTGGAGAAAATCACACAGCTGGTCTGCGACTACTTTCTCAAGGATCTTTGACATAAAGGGAAGATTAGATATAGAGATTAGAAATGTATTAGTATCAAACAACATGGGGGGGGGGGGGAGGGGGGGGGGAATTAAAAGCACATTGTAATCATGTTAACAGTAGCCTACATGCAGAAAAGTATACAGTACTTGATTGTACTTAAGTACAACTTAATGGTATCTCAAATAGCATTAAGTGCACGTAAGTGTACTTAAGTACACCTTAAGTACAGTTTAAGCTGTACTTAAGTGTATTTATTGTACTTGAAAATAATACACTTTTAAAAAGTGTACTTGAGAATAATAAACTTTAGGTACATTACAGTTTTTTTCATTTGTCCTCATTTGTCCTTTCTCATTTATTCCCACAGAGAAATGGAATTCCACACTGAGACATTGTCCAAGAAGTAAGACATTTCCTGTGCCTTTTCAAACATGATTTATTGGTGTTGTAATGATGATGTTGTGGACTGTCACATAAATTGAAGCTAGCTATTTTGCTGATTAAAATGAACAAAGTATTTTCAGTTAACAGCTTTCTGTTTTTGTATGTTCTTAGAGTGACTGACGTGTCAAAATGGACGGTGGAAGATGTTGTGCATTGGCTTCATATTAATGGATTGGGGGACCACAAATCAACATTCTAAGGTTTTTAGACAACAATCATGGCATGGTAGTGCTTTAGTCATGATCAGGTATCCAAATAAGAATATTTTTACAAATAGAGAAACACTGTGACATTTTTAATCAATCATTTAATGATATGCATGTTATGTGTTATGCGGTTCTTTTAAAGGTATCCAACCTGTAGGCAGTACCATGATGTTTGTGCTGCACTGGTGTCTAAACATCCTTTCCTCCGAGATTGCACAGGACAAGGATATGTAAGTAAATTGTTAAAAGCATGCTCTTCATGCTGAATGGCTATCCTACTATTGCCATATTGCTTAATATGGTGTCCGTAAGACTGAAGGTGTTTGCTGTGAATTTCTTGTAATTTCTTGTGCTATATCTTTCATAGGAGTCTTGGCTGGGAATGCCGAGAAATAAGTTTAAAAAGGAGTGAATCGCACTTGTCAGTCCTGATGTAGAGTTTCACAGAGAGAAGTATGGCAAAAGGAGACTTTCAGTGTCAGCAGAAGGGAACTCATCACAGCCACAACAACCAGCAAAGAAAGTCACGGTGAGTGTTGATTATTCCACAAGCAATTCAGCATTTTATTCTCTGGACAAGTGAATGTTAAAATAACAAATAACATGTGTTATCCATCCTAACCCTTACAATTTACTTTGTTTGATTTTCTTTCTCGCCCATACAGGTGGCTGCTAGTGATGATGCTGCAATGCAAGGCCATAGCTCTGCAACCTCTACTATCAAGGTAGTAACCACCCTAAAGCCTGCTGTACACTACAAGCTTTTGACAAGATGTAAGACATACAACTTTTATTTAGAAAAATGCATTTTAAGTTCACTAAAATCCTGTAGAGTACTGTAAGCTACAAACCAGAGGCTCAGGCAGTGTTGAGAATTTATCTGTGAAAACAGAAAAGAAAGTTTAGGACTGTGTGCTACATTTGCATTTACTTTACATTATAATAACCTTTGGTATGCTTGAATAAGTACTGTTTCTAATTTAATGAATGATGACATTTTTATTTTTCTGTTAGACACCTGCTGGCAAGGATGGAGATGCTCTTGGCCACACCTTCGTCATTGCCAGTGTTTTCACATTATGCATATTCACTGTTTTTAACCACTTTTTCCTCAATATTGAGTAGACATGTCATATAAAAATTTACAGGGATTTGAAGACGGCTATAGTGTAGAGCTGCACATCACAAAAATTAAAGAGGAGTGTAAAAAGGCCCATCCAAATATGGACATGCTGAAGGACAAAATGAAGAAGACATTTGCAGAAAGAGAACACTTCATTCAAAGCCACTCCACTAGTGACGTTCTTCAGGAGTTCCCAGCTTTACAGCATATCAGCATTGTGAGTTCAAACCCCGCATGTAGCTACTTAAGTTTAACTTTTAATAGGTTACTCTTTCAGACAAACCTGTATCTATGGAAGTAATTATCTTTTAGATTTTCTCTGAAATGGAACACATTCATAAAGTGGATGTGGACAAACTCTTGCTGGAGGGCTTTGGGAGAGCAGCTGACAAAATCATTGCAGTGGTCAGGAGAGGGAACCTGGGTGAAGATATCCTACGCTACCAGAGTACACTGAGCCAGGACTGCGTGGAGACACAAAGTTATTTATTTGAGGTTTTTCAAATAAATTTAGCCATCACTGCTATAAAACTGATCCAAGTTTTTTTTAATTTAGGCCTCAAAGTAAGTGCTGCAATGCTGCTGCTCCCTCACCTCTTCAATGAGGATTCTTACAGGCTGTACGCAATTGACAAGGTAAGAGCACCACCAGTCATTCATAGCTAGGGCTCTTATATGCCTGCCATGTTTTCTTTGTTTTGATGGAACTCTGGTGTGTATTACTTCTTTGGTGTGGTTCATTATGCCTACTGGAAATCGTGGCACTTTCTTTTGCTTATGATAGTCTTAAAGAAGCAATAAGCGAAATTCATCATTTCTAGATTGAAGGAATTAAAAAATTGCTATGTGAAGAACTAGAGGTGTAATTACATCTGGAGTATAGCATGACCTCACACACCCTCTCTCTGTGTTGATCTCCAGTGAGCAATGGCAGAGCGTATTTTAGAAGTGAAATGGCAGAGAGCGGAATGTCCACCCGAAGACGACCAGGATCTGACATTACCTCTAAAGAAACAACGGTTGTAGGCAAAGACGTTGTCGGATAAAGAAAGGGACAGAACTCGGATTAACATTGGCCTTGCATTTCCAAGGTGGAGAGCACTGCAAGACCTAAAGGGGCTACAATCTGACTCTGAACTAGCTCTTCTTCTCCTGGACAGGTACAACATAAAGTCAAATGTCTGTTTTAATTAGTGTTACAGTAATGTTTAGCACATTGCTATGTCGATTCAATTAAATTTAATGTTACAATCGTAGCATGGGTTAATGTCCGGAGCTTGAGTTATTAGCGGCTCGGTCTCAGCAATGGGTCAGGCGTTTCGGTTGTGTTAGGTGAGTAGCCCGGCAGCCCAGCTAACATTTGCAATTAGCATTGTAAAATGTAGCCCGGCTGGCAGCCTGGCGGTTGTGTTTAGCTATTCCCCTGCCTACTTCAATGATGATGGTACCTGTAATAAATGTAATTCACTTGCTGAAATGGAGGCGAGGCTCAGTGACTAGAAGAGCTGGTAGAAGCGCTCCATAGCTGCAAGCTACTCCAGTAGCCGTAGTAGCTCTAGTGCTAACTCTGGGAGCTAACGCTAACATTCCTCTCTTCTCCGTGAGCCAGGCTCACGGCCTCACGGAGAAGAGTTGGAACGTTAGCATGGCAGCCGACTAGTGCTAATGCTAATGTCCCCATGCTTAAGCAGGCTCCCGGAACGTTAGCATGGCAGCCAACTAGTGCTAACGCTAACGTCCCCATGCTTCTCGGCTCCTTTAAGACAGAACTTATTTCTCATTTTGTTTTATTACATTGCATGGTCAACATGATAAGACAACTTCCATATCAGATGTGCCGACTAATTCTTCTAAACTGAAATTTGAAAATTGCACAACATAAGCTATAAGCAACATAAGTACAGGTGCATCTTGATAAATTAGAACATCGTGAAAATATTCAGTATTTTTTTGTCAGTTATTTCGGAAAGTAAAAACATACATATTTATATCTATTATATCTATTAATATTTTAAGGTTGTCTAAAAATATTTTTATATATTTATTTTTTCACTTTCTAAAATAACCGACAAAAATTACTTTAGTTTTTCAAGATACTCTAATTTATTGAGATACAAATCTTAGATGGCCTTCTCACTTTAAAAAATAATCTTATTTGGTATACTTGGATGTTCACGTGCTCCAATATCACATCTTTAAGGCAGGCCTAGCTTTTGATTGTGCATCTGGGACAGATAAGGACATCCTCACCTATCAGAATGAACCACACCGAAGAAGTAATACACTCCAGAGTTCCATTAAGTCAAACAAAGTACGACAAACATACAGTACATAATAAATCAAATCAAATCAAACTTTATTCATATAGCACTTTTCATACATTAAAAATGCAACACAAAGTGTTTCACAAAATAAAAAACATGCAACAGAAATACAACACCCCCCCCCCCACACACACACACACACACACACACACATACACACACTACAGTAACCGTCAGTATAGTAACATGGCAGGGCACTGAGGAACCATGTGAGGAAAAACCACCTATGGGGAGCTCATCAATATGCAAGACTACCATAAGCGAAAGAGAATCCCACAATTTCGATTGGTCATGATGGTACTAATGAATTTCTGTTCACCCTCCAAATGCTTGACTAATAAACGACAGACATCTGTAAACATGTGGTTTTAGGTATAAAATTGTATGTTTTGTTCTTTTTGAGCAAATCAAAACAAGTGAAAATGTAATATATCAGATATTATTTTCTTATATCAAAAGGTAGACTGAACAAAGGTTATACATGTCTAATAGCATTATGTGAATTGCTCAGTGGCACACACAGGATTTCCACAGTACACGTGTGCAACGACCTTCAAACCTTATGCTTACCACCAGCACTTTACGACTTAACAGCAAAATAATGTCATTGTGTAGAACTTTATATCTAATTAATGCCTAATTAACCTACATATTAGACTACATAATATGCAATAGACACAGCATTTAAGCTGCCACTTGTCTGTCGTAATATAAAACCAAGAATGCTTGAACACCACATTGTAAATATATACACATATATATATATATATATATATATATATATCTCAAATAAATATATTCATGTCAGATACTGTCTATTTGTTGCCTGCTTGTTGTAGGTGGTGAAGGCTCCCACACCTGCGCTGCTTGTCAGTGGGAACCCCTTCAATGCAGACAGTGACATCTCCCTGCGCTTGGACGGAGTTAAAATAACAAAGCCTGACGACATCACAATGGGAGTTGGTGCCCTATTTGCAGTCTATTTCATTTTTGGAGTCAGGTTTGCTGAAAAATTAAGGAAGTATCTAATTTTTCTGCAGCGGTGCATGATTGGGAGTAAATCTAATGAAAAGGTTCTAGCAGGGGTAATTAAAATGGCAAATTTCTTGTTCTAAGTGAATCTATACTGGAATCATATATCATATAATATATGATTCCTGTAATATTTTGTATTGACTTTATTGTATTTTTTCGTGTAATATTTTGCATTTATTGATTTTATTGTATTTATTAGTGTACTATTTTGCATTTATTGACTTTATTGTATTTATTAGTGTAATATTTAGTATTTATTGAATCTATTCCTGTAATATTTTGCATGTAGTGAATTTATTTAATTTATTCCTGTAATATTTCTTATTTGTTGTATTTATTCCTGTAATATTTTGCATTTATTGAATTTATTGTATTTATTAATATTTTGTATTTGACTCTATTTTTGCGAAATCAGATATGTAAATAAAAAATGTTCCTCAAGTAACCTAAAGAAAGGGTTCTTCGAAGAACCTTTTCTTAGGGTTCCTCAAAGCACCTTAAAAGGTTCCTCCACAGTGTCAAATTGAAGAACCCCTAAAGGTTCCTCAAGGAAATTAGTTTAGTTTATACTGTGTACAGCTGCAGCCTATTTCAAATCACCTGTGCTGTGGACTGTGTAACAAACCTGATGAAGCCATGGGCGAAACGTGTTGTTTTGTAGACTGATTAATAAAATAAGAAGCAATTCAGCCCTGTGTGTGGTGAATCCACTTTTGTTATCCTCGGAGGCCACCGTAACTTTGCCGACAGGAGGGGTGAGCACAGGCGAGCGAGTGAGCGCTGAAATCTAGAATCTAAACGCTACATGTCACTGTTTTCAACCCATTTTACATACTGGCCCTTTAAATGAGCTACAGCAAAGAAACCTGACTGTCTCACAAAGGAACGCTATATGGGAAGAAATCTGTGAAAAGTAAATGCTGTTGGTAAAACGATGCGAACAGTGGATGATGTGAAAAGAAGATATCAAGGTATCAGAAGAAGAACAAAAGAAAAATTGGCATATAATAAAACGTCTGCAAATAAAACAGGTGGGGGCACAGTAGATGAGATGCCTCTTGCCAACAGCCAGGGACCGGAGAGGGAGGAGACGTGCGCATGGCAGGCAAGTTCCACCTGCGTAAAAGGAAACACAATTAATACACTCAACTGTCACGTTTAAGTTTTCTTATATTGGCTGTGAATATTAATTTTGTGTAAAATAGGCTATACGATAAAGAACTGTTTAGTTTTGTTTTTTACCACGATAAATGTTAGAGCTATAGCCTAATATGTTTTGTGACTGAAACAATGTGTCTTTAATATGATTTTGCGTGGCTTAACATAATTAGACGTTAATGAGACTGTGTATTTTGTTTGATAATAATGTTTGGAATGTAGAAAATGACTTCAATCATCTTTTTTCAGTAAATGTTGATTTGCTTAACTTTGCAATGCTCTGCAGTTTATTGGGTCACACTAGCACTCGTATTCTAATCTACAGCATATGTTTAATCAAGGTGTATTTCTGCATTGGATATTATTGAATGAAAATAGAAAAATAAATGCATATACCAAACAGCTCACAAGAAGTGACCTCGAGGTCTGCGTTCTCCTCCAGCATGGCATTAAGCCTGTGTTGCTTGGCAATGTTATGTAGCAAGCAGCCGGTCACTACAATCTGGGCCACTTTTTCTGGCCTGTACAGCAGTGCTCCTCCAGTGCGATCCAAACAATGGAATCTGCTCTTCAGGATTCCAAAGGTGCGCTCCACAATATTCTGTGTGCGGATATGGGCCTCGCTGTACCTTATTTCTCCGGCAGTGGTCGGGTTGAGAACAGGTGTAAGGAGGAAAGGGTGTAGGGGGTATGCACTATCACCTTAAAAAACATATGAATCAATATGAAACACGCTCTTGTTTTTAATTATTTTACAAAGGTTTTTACAAATTGACTCACCTGCAAGCCAGCCATCTCCAAACTCGCCATCTCGCAACTTGGAAAACAGAAAACTGTTTCTCAGAATAAAAGAATCGTGTACTGACCCGGGATATTTTGCCACAACGTTGGTAATGATGCCTTTGGCATCACAAACGCACTGCATATTCAATGAATGCGTGTGTTTGCGATTTCTGTACACATCCTCAGTGTCTGCGGGGGGCACAAGCTGCACATGGGTGCAGTCAATCGCTCCTATAACTCTGGGAAATCCAGCTACTGCAAAGAAGCCTTGTTTGGTCTCATTCAAGGAGTGCCGAGTGCATGGAAACCTAATAAACAGTAGTGTGCATGGGGCGGGGGGGCGGTTGCCCCCCCTCGTGGCCCAATTGTTGAAAAACGTGCTCTAAAGTTGCCTCTTGGGAGCCAAAACATGCACTAACGTGCCCTCCTGGGAGCCAAAACACACGCTAAAGTGCCCTCCTGGAAGCCAAAACGCACGCTAAAGTGCCCTCTTGGCAGCCAAAATGCCCTCCTGGGAGCCAAAATGCGCCCTTAAGTGTCCTCTTGGCAGCCAAAGTGCCCTCTTGGGAGCCAAAACGCACGCTAACGTGCCCTCTTGGGAGCCAAAACGCGCGTTAAAGTGCCCTCCTGGGAGCCAAAACGCATGCTAAAATACCCTATTGGCAGCCAAAATGCCCTCCTGGGAGCCAAAACGTGCGCTAAAGTGCCCTCTTGGCAGCCAAAGTGCCCTCCTGGGAGCCAAAACACACGCTAAAGTGCCCTCTTGGGAGCCGAAATGCATGCTAAAGTGCCCTCCTGGGAGCCAAAACTCGCACTAAAGTGCCCTCTTGGGAGCCGAAACGCGCGCTAAAGTGCTCTCCTGGGAGCCAAAACGCGCGCTAAAGTGCCCTCTTGGCAGCCAAAATGCCCTCCTGGGAGCCAAAATGCACGCTAAAGTGCCCTCTTGGCAGCCAAAGTGCCCTCCTGGGAGCCAAAACGCGCGCTAAAGTGCCCTCTTTGGAGCCAAAAAACATGATAAACTGCCCTCTTGGCTGGTTAAAACATGATAAACTGCCCTCTTGGCTGGTCAAAACATGATAAACTGCCCTCTTAGGTGGTAAAAACATTACTGTTGCAGTGACTTTTATGTTGGGCCCTTTTTTGATCTACAGTACAGGCCAAAAGTTTGGACACACCTTCTCATTCAATGCGTTTTCTTTATTTTCATGACTATTTACATTGTAGATTCTCACTGAAGGCATCAAAACTATGAATGAACACATGTGGAGTTATGTACTTAACAAAAAAAGGTGAAATAACTGAAAACATGTATTATATTCTAGTTTCTTCAAAATAGCCACCCTTTGCTCTGATTACTGCTTTGCACACTCTTGGCATTCTCTCAATGAGCTTCAAGAGGTAGTCACCTGAAATGGTTTCCACTTCACAGGTGTGCCTTATCAGGGTTAATTAGTGGAATTTCTTGCTTTATCAATGGGGTTGGTACCATCAGTTGTGTTGTGCAGAAGTCAGGTTAATACACAGCCGACAGCCCTATTGGACAACTGTTAAAATTCATATTATGGCAAGAACCAATCAGCTAACTAAAGAAAAACGAGTGGCCATCATTACTTTAAGAAATGAAGGTCAGTCAGTCTGGAAAATTGCAAAAACTTTAAATGTGTCCCCAAGTGGAGTCGCAAAAACCATCAAGCGCTACAATGAAACTGGCACACATGAGGACCGACCCAGGAAAGGAAGACCAAGAGTCACCTCTGCTTCTGAGGATAAGTTCATCCGAGTCACCAGCCTCAGAAATCGCAAGTTAACAGCAGCTCAAATCAGAGACCAGATGAATGCCACACAGAGTTCTAGCAGCAGACCCATCTCTAGAACAACTGTTAAGAGGAGACTGCGCGAATCAGGCCTTCATGGTCAAATAGCTGCTAGGAAACCACTGCTAAGGAGAGGCAACAAGCAGAAGATATTTGTTTGGGCCAAGAAACACAAGGAATGGACATTAGACCAGTGGAAATCTGTGCTTTGGTCTGATGAGTCCAAATTTGAGATCTTTGGTTCCAGCCGCCGTGTCTTTGTGAGACGCAGAAAAGGTGAACGGATGGATTCCACATGCCTGGTTCCCACTGTGAAGCATGGAGGAGGAGGTGTGATGGTGTGGGGGTGTTTTGCTGGTGACACTGTTGGGGATTTATTCAAAATTGAAGGCACACTGAACCAGCATGGCTACCACAGCATCCTGCAGCGACATGCCATCCCATCCGGTTTGCGTTTAGTTGGACCATCATTTATTTTTCAACAGGACAATGACCCCAAACACACCTCCAGGCTGTGTAAGGGCTATCTGACCAAGAAGGAGAGTGATGGAGTGCTGCGGCAGATGACCTGGCCTCCACAGTCACCGGACCTGAACCCAATCGAGATGGTTTGGGGTGAGCTGGACCGAAGAGTGAAGGCAAAGGTGCCAACAAGTGCTAAACACCTCTGGGAACTCCTTCAAGACTGTTGGAAAACCATTTCAGGTGACTACCTCTTGAAGCTCATCGAGAGAATGCCAAGAGTGTGCAAAGCAGTAATCAGAGCAAAGGGTGGCTATTTTGAAGAAACTAGAATATAAAACATGTTTTCAGTTATTTCACCTTTTTTTGTTAAGTACATAACTCCACATGTGTTCATTCATAGTTTTGATGCCTTCAGTGAGAATCTACAATGTAAATAGTCATGAAAATAAAGAAAACGCATTGAATGAGAAGGTGTGTCCAAACTTTTGGCCTGTACTGTATATTGAGCCAGAACTATATCTCACAGCACCAGTTTGGATTATCTGGTGCTTACATGGTGTTAAAATGCACTAGAATACAGGAAATGGCATCTACTTAATTGAAAATTTTCTGGGGGAAGACCCCCAGACCCCCCCAGGGATTTATTTCTTTCATACATCCATGTCTCTGTGTGTTCTTCACAGTCCAACGTTGAATCTATACAGTTCTCGTGGATGCTGATCCTAACTACAAACTAACTTGAGTAGTCTGTCTAGTTAGTCTGTTTTAAGGCTATATAATGTGCCATTTGTATAACATATAAACATGAATAAAGTGCCCTCGAAAACATGCGGAACTTAGTGCCCTCTTCAGTGGCGAGAACGCGCTGTATGTGCCCTTTTTTTTCTTTTCGCCCCTGCCCTTCAAGAAGTCTGTGCACTCCACTGCTAATAAACCTGGCCATCCGGCGCAACATGGCTTTTAGGACTTCAGACAACACATCTGAAAAATGGGATTGGGAGATCCAGGGGCGCCTCCAGAAATTTTTCATAGGGGTGGCCAGATGGGGCCACTTAAAATCTTGGGGTGGCACACCAAACGGAAAAAAAACATAATTTCAGGATTTTATTATACTGTAGTAGTATAAGGGCTAGTAAAAAAATATCAAAAAGACTGAAGGAAACGGCTACTGATATACTTTGGTTTATTGTGTTACATTTAATATTACTAATGATCTAATGTGCATAGACTAATAGTACAGTTAACATTTTGAGTTTCACAGTAATCTTGTTTTATTGTGTTATGTATATGTGTTAGGCGATTCATTGTTTTTAAAATAGGCGAGTTATCCTTTTCCATAAAAAGACACATATACAGCTTAATTTAAAGGTGTACATTTATTGTAATCAAAACAATTACTGGGAAAAAGCAGGTACTGGCAGATACAAACAGAAGCAAGTACAGAAATACTCACATCTTTGCTTTATGTAACAAGAATTTCCCACCAGGGATCAATAGTCTTTCTTTTTTTTTTTTGAATGAGTGACATTATTGTATTTTTTTTCCTGTATAGCGCATCGCACATCGCCACTCACTAGGCTGCTGACTGGCTGCCATAAGCTACACACAAATAAAACATTAAGAAGCTCTAACAAATGCAAATTTTATAACATTTTTTCCATAAGGATGCCAACAGTAGAATTCACCACATGACAAAAGCAGACAAGAACTACTGTAGTTTGAGCGCTGTCCTTGGTGCTGAAGATGTCCCTGAGCCTGTTACAGGCAGCGGTTATAACAAAATCACTTTAAGTGCTGTCCTTGGTGCTGAAGATGCAAAAACAAACAAATGTCTATATTCAAAAACTCACTACCTCTGACATGACGAACCAAGACAGTGTACATACAGTACAGGCCAAAAGTTTGGACACACCTTCTCATTCAATGCGTTTTCTTTATTTTCATAACTATTTACATTGTAGATTCTCACTGAAGGCATCAAAACTATGAATGAACACATGTGGAGTTATGTACTTAACAAAAAAAGGTGAAATAACTGAAAACATGTTTTATATTCTAGTTTCTTCAAAATAGCCACCCTTTGCTCTGATTACTGCTTTGCACACTCTTGGCATTCTCTCGATGAGCTTCAAGAGGTAGTCACCTGAAATGCTTTCCACTTCACAGGTGTGCCTTATCAGGGTTAATTAGTGGAATTTCTTGCTTTATCAATGGGGTTGGGACCATCAGTTGTGTTGTGCAAAAGTCAGGTTAATACACAGCCGACAGCCCTATTGGACAACTGTTAAAATTCATATTATGGCAAGAGCCAATCAGCTAACTAAAGAAAAACGAGTGGCCATCATTACTTCAAGAAATGAAGGTCAGTCAGTCCGGAAAATTGCAAAAACTTTAAATGTGTCCCCAAGTGGAGTCGCAAAAACCATCAAGCGCTACAATGAAACTGGCACACATGAGGACCGACCCAGGAAAGGAAGACCAAGAGTCACCTCTGCTTCTGAGGATAAGTTCATCCGAGTCACCAGCCTCAGAAATCGCAAGTTAACAGCAGCTCAGATCAGAGACCAGATGAATGCCACACAGAGTTCTAGCAGCAGACCCATCTCTAGAACAACTGTTAAGAGGAGACTGCACGAATCAGGCCTTCATGGTCAAATAGCTGCTAGAAAACCACTGCTAAGGAGAGGCAACAAGCAGAAGAGATTTGTTTGGGCCAAGAAACACAAGGAATGGACATTAGACCAGTGGAAATCTGTGCTTTGGTCTGATGAGTCCAAATTTGAGATCTTTGGTTCCAACTGCTGTGTCTTTGTGAGACGCAGAAAAGGTGAACGGATGGATTCCACATGCCTGGTTCCCACTGTGAAGCATGGAGGAGGAGGTGTGATGGTGTGGGGGTGTTTTGCTGGTGACACTGTTGGGGATTTATTCAAAATTGAAGGCACACTGAACCAGCATGGCTACCACAGCATCCTGCAGCGACATGCCATCCCATCCGGTTTGTGTTTAGTTGGACCATCATTTATTTTTCAACAGGACAATGACCCCAAACACACCTCCAGGCTGTGTAAGGGCTATTTGACCAAGAAGGAGAGTGATGGAGTGCTGCGGCAGATGACCTGGCCTCCACAGTCACCGGACCTGAACCCAATTGAGATGGTTTGGGGTGAGCTGGACCGCAGAGTGAAGGCAAAGGGGCCAACAAGTGCTAAACACCTCTGGGAACTCCTTCAAGACTGTTGGAAAACCATTTCAGGTGACTACCTCTTGAAGCTCATCGAAAGAATGCCAAGAGTGTGCAAAGCAGTAATCAGAGCAAAGGGTGGCTATTTTGAAGAAACTAGAATATAAAACATGTTTTCAGTTATTTCACCATTTTTTGTTAAGTACATAACTCCACATGTGTTCATTCATAGTTTTGATGCCTTCAGTGAGAATCTACAATGTAAATAGTCATGAAAATAAAGAAAACGCATTGAATGAGAATGTGTGTCCAAACTTTTGGCCTGTACTGTAGATAAAAAAAAACAAAACAACATCAGCAGAAAAACAGAAGTCCTGCAAACCAACAGCAAGCAGCGATCACCATGGCCAAATAACGTCGCATATCTGTAACTACAAAAGCACTCGGAGAACGCAGACCTCCACCAAGCAGCTCGGATTTCCCTCCATTTTATTATTTTATCCACTTCGCTTCAACCGATCACCACCAAAATTTTGTCATCTGTTCCTTGTCCCATTACCAACCTTTCCTAAGAATTTCATCAAAATCCGTTCAGAACTTTTTGAGTTATTTTGCAGACAAACAAACAAACAGACAAACAGACCAACGCCAGTGAAAACATAACCTCCTTGGCAAAGGTAATAAAGAAATAAAAACAAGACAGCTCTTGGCAACTAGTGCTGTTGCTGCTGCAGCTCCTGTTAGGCTACTACTGTTATCCAAACTAAATTAAAGGAAGCAAAGATTGTTTAACCTAAAATTCCACATTATGTTGTCTCCTTTCCACAGCCAAAAAATTATTTCCTTCCTTTTAATGAATGGCTCAGAGAAATGCTGTCTAGCAAAGTTAAATATTTTTCACCACCATTTTAGTTATGAAATAGCTTCACATATGATATTCAAGGTGCATGCACACACAAGCAGGATCTCACACACATAAAACGGACTGGAATCAATAAACAAGCAGTAAATGCACAGTGGGGGTTTTCTGTATCGGTGTGTCGCGCTGTGTTAATTGAGTGAATTGTCCGAGCCGGACGCGTGTTAATTTGAGTTTGATTTAATTTAATTACACTAAAGTTGTTGAGTTAAACTAACCATATGAGTCCTTTTCGTTTTTATACAATTTATTGCTGCATTTTGAAAGCAAAAAGAGTTAAAGGGATAGTTTGACATTTTGGCAAATTCGCCTATTGCCGTAACCCCTATAGTCAAATGAGTAGGTACATTACCTTTAATTATCAGTGCTTGTTGTTCTGAGATCAGTGGGGCAGAACTGCCTGCTGCTCGGCGCACAAAATGGAGATGAACGGTACAGCCCCTTCTCTCCCTTAAAACTAATCAAATACAACATCAAATGACTCCAAAACACTCTTGTGCACAACAGAGTTTTGAAGCCAAATTCACAGCCGGAACTACATTCCAGACATACAGTACTTGCTGGGCGGAGTGATTTCAAACAGCGTGTGTTTAGTGCAGTTACTCCCGTCATCAAAACAAGTTTGTTGAGAAGAAGCCAGAATATACAGAGGAAGAGTTACAGGTTTTGGAAGAAGAGAGAGCAAGAAGAGAGGCTGAGGCTGCCGAGCAACCAGGGGCTGAGGGGAGACCCAGAGCTGGCATGGATTGGTGGTGTAAATGTGCGGCTTACTGGCCACTTTATTAGGTACACCTATGCAATCTAATACAATCCAATACAACATCTCTGCCACACATTGTACGTTTACAAAGCTTTTACATTTTCAGTTTTTGTTGACATTGTCAGAAAGGTGATTATTCTTCTTTATTATTGAGGTCGTAGTGGGTGGTGCTGGGGTACTGGAGTGCAATATATTGAAAAGTGTTCCTAATATTTTGTCCCCCTCAATTAGACAAAATTAGGAGGCCACCCCAGTACACCACCACCATTCACTACGTATGACCTCAATAATAAACAAAGTAGAATCATCACTTTCTAGACAATGTCAACAATAACCGAAAATTTATAAGCTTTGGGGAAAAAATCATGGTATAGCCGTTCTACTGGATTGCATTAGATTACACAGGTGTACCTAACAAAGTGGCCAGTGACTGTATGTTGCATACATATGTTGATGGTGGGATGGGACGAGAGTATGCCTTAAAATAATCACCGGAACACGGGGAGAACATGCTAACTCCACACTCATAAATCACCACAACTCCTGAGGGAACAACAACTTAAAATGTTCCCGAGCAGTCTGTTTAATCCCAGCAATGAGAAGTAATGCCAGTCACTTCACTATATGCTCTGGGCAAGCACTTATCCAAAATATAATCACAACAACATTTGCATTTTAGCCTTATTTACCATGCTTGGGTTGTAGGCAGTGTTGGGTAAGGGTTACTTTAAAAGTAATCAAAGTACGTTACTGCGTTACTTTTTAAAAAAGTAACCAATTACTTTACTGCGTTACTCCCTGAGTAAAGTAACTCAATTACTTTAAAAGTACTTCCAACGTTACTCCCTGAGAAAAGTAACTCAAGCACTTTTAAAGTACTTCTGAGTATTCTACATTTCCTATTGGGCAATGGACCACAGGGCGCTAAGCCTACATTTTTTTGTCTCCAAAATTGAAGTTATGGACCACTTGCCCTTCACTGAGATCCAATTCTCCCATCACAGCCGTCACTTTGACCAGCAGAAACACAGAACGATCTGCTGCCGTAGACAACTGTATGACAACAACACCCCAGCATTTTTAATATTTCCTCTAGGGATGTTACCACACAGAGTAAAGGGGGAAATGATGGTGTGAAACAGCAGAGGCACTTTGTCAACCCGCTGAGTTAACGTTACTGTCATTAGCATCAAGCTAGCAAACAATGGTGCATCCTCACGGTCGGACATAAAGTAATAACATTAACAAATAGCGGCAGGGCTTTTACTCACCACAACTGCAGAGGCTCCCAGCTTCATTTGAAACAAACTACATTATACGTTATTCATTAATCCCTCTGTGTGTTTATATATTTACTTTTTATCCACTCTGTTGTCTTTATAAAGTTAACATATCGCAACGTCATTTCAAACTCAACACTTGTTTCAAATTAAAAGCCCCTTATAACCTCGGCTGAGAGAATCCCTCCATTTTCTAAATAGGCTTTTATTCTGAAACATTTGTCAGAACTTCCTGTGGAAGATACAGTAGCTTGACAGTTTACGTATGGCGCTTCAAATGTAGCTCCTACCATCTGCTGACACTTTTAGGTGACTACAACAACATGTCGGCTGGCACATGAACAGACACAGTTCTGGCAGTGACTCAAATAATAGTAAAAGTGATAAAAATAGGACAAGAATAACCCGATGACATCACACACACCGTGAAAGACGACCAGGGATAATTGGTGAGTACCAGCGTGTAGCGTGTACCAGGCATAATGCAAGTCCTGAGTCTCAAATATGTCTGTCAGCGAGTCCTACTCCACCTATTTAGAATCCACCGTAGACAACGGCAGCATTTCTCTCACCACGTAGCGAGCCACAAGCTCCGTGGCTTCTTTCAGACTGATAGGTTTAACATTATCTCCGTTATTAGAACCAAACGACAGCCGTTGCTGTTTCGGAGCTGAAGGACCAGCGTTCTAAAAGTAACGGAAGTAACTGATGTCTTGTTTGAAAATGTACTTAAGTATTTGATTACTCAAACATCAAACTAACACATAAGTTACTTGTTACTGCAAAAAAGTAATCAAAGTACTCTAACGCGTTACTTTGTAACGCGTTATACCCAACTCTGGTTGTAGGCTAATGTTACTCAACATGGAGGTATCGGTACAGCAGAGATTGCTGAGCAAAATACACAACGATCACTTATCTCACATCTGCTCGTTTTGTGATGCCGACAGATGGTATGGCAGTATTTTTCAAGAAAAGCGTTTGAACCATTCCTGAGCTTCTGCGCTCCATCCTTTCACTGTAGTCCTCCGGTAAAAAATGGTTGGAGCAAACAAACATTTTCTGGACCATTTCCACAGGCGTGTTGGGGTCGATGTCCAGCACAAATAGCCATTGTTTGATCCTGTCCGTATTTTTGGTTGGTTGTTACCGCAACCTTTTACAATACATGTGTAAACCATGATTTACAACAACACTCTAAACTTTTTTTTTCTGGTGCGTCCAGCTGATGATACTGCAAATGCAAGGCTGCAACCAATAACAATCCGCCCAGTGGTTTACTCAAGAAAGTAGTTCCGAGTATTTGCTTCATGTGTCGTAATGTTACTTAATTATACATTACTTCATAGCGTGGGGAATGCGCAAGCCATGTGTTGTCCACTAGAGCATTTTGGAGTCATTTGATGGTGTATTTGATTCGTTTTGAGGGAGAGAGGGGGCTGAGAATTAAAGGTAATGTACCTACTCATACATATGACTATAGGGATTAAGGCAATAGACGAATTTACCAAAATGTCAAACTATCCCTTTACGTTTTTTTGGGGTTTCATGTTATATCAGGGGTTTTAGCTTGACACCGTGAGGCTGTGCCTCCCGTGACCTGTAAAAGTAGCGTTGTGACATAAGCCTCAGTTTCTGTTGTTGGCGAATTGTTACAAGCTGATGAATTCGCTGGTCAAGGCTAGGCAAAACGTTAGTACAGGTGAGATGACAGACAGATAGTTGGCTTGTCTCTAACAAAATACTTTCTGTAGACGTGCTTCAAAAACGGATTAATGCATAATATACATCTGCAGCCAATCAATCAATCAAGCCCAATATCACAAATAACAGTTTGCCTCACAGGGCTTTACAGCATACGACATCCCTCACAGTGGATAAGGAAAAACATCCCCCTAAAAAAACCCTTTAACAGGGCAGCATTATGCTGTCAATAGGCTTTATGTGTGGGGAATACCAGGATGTGTTACCCAAATTAGGGATGTCCCGATCCAACTTTTTCACTTCTGATCTGATACCGATATTACAGCCTTGAGTTCTGGCCGATACCGATACCAATCCGATCCAAGCGTGTATTATACATATTCACTTATTTTGTTGTCAGTCATGTTAGAAAAGGTTTGATCAAGCGATATTACTCTAACAAGAACAACTACTTAATCGGGTTAGTTAGAATGATCCACAACAGTTGGTATGAGAAACTGACCTGTTTATTGTTAACAGGGTTAAATAAACAAACTTTAAACTTGAACATTAACATTAAATAAAAAATATAGCTGGTTTGCTTTCCATGAAAAACTGGATCGGAGTTCTTGGATCGGCATTTTTCCATGCAGTCCGATCCGATGCCGATGCACGTTTTTTGCTAATATCAGTGGCTGATAGGACATCCCTAATCCAAATAAGGTAATGTACGTCACATATAGCAGATGGATGTTATTTCCCATCGATGAGATAAACGCAACTGTCCTCATAGTCCCTGCCGGCGCAGTGAGGGAGAAATGCACAGATTGCTTCATCTTGGAAGTGCTAGCAGTCGGACTACTGGGTATGAAATCCGATGGTCAGAATAATGGCATTAAAATGGTTGGATTAGACATTATGGGACAAAAACGATAAAACTCATTGTAGATCTGTGTGGTCGGATTAGCGGGTAGTCGGAGTTATGGGTAGTTGGACCTATGGGAGGTCGCACTAACGCCTGGTCCCCACTGGCAAGTGGGGTGGCCATTGGGGTGGCCAGCAAATTTATAGGGGGGGCTGTGGCCACCCCTGGCCACCTCCTGGTGGTGCCATTGGGGAGATCCCAGCTGTAATAGCTACCACACGCTGGGATGACCCAGATGCAAAAAAATGTAAACTTGCAAGGAGTTTTGTCATTGCAGGTATTGCATGACTCCTTCTCGTGGCTGTCTCCAAATCCGCTCTGAGTTCCTCCAACAGGTCCAAAATGGCAATGCAGGCGATATGTTTTAATGATTGTTTCCTCATTCATTCCAAAAATGTTCACACCAGGGTGAAAAATGCGTTCTCTGCGTCTTCTTTCATCGTTTCGATGTCTCCTTCTTGCAACAATAACTGCAGCCATGTGTGCGCAATTACGCATACACACCGTTTGCACCTCCCTTTGACACGTATTAAATATAGACGCAGTTTCTATTTGCAAAATTGCTTTCAAGTTTGATGAATCACTTTGTGTGTGCTAAATTAATATATTTACAATTTCTCCTCCCAGCACACGCACAATTGCGTGTAAATGCCCCATATTGCATATTCATTGCAGCAAACATACTAACTGGATGCACATGCGCTATTTTGCACCTTTGAAAGACACAACCCTTACTGCGCACTGTTAGTAAATCAGTTTGTTCATTTCTTTGCATGTGCAATGAGTTTGCACACATTTTTATACATGCAAACCTTTAGTAGACCTAAGTTTTGATATGCACAGTGCCACCTAGTTATACCATGGAATTCAAAGTTTTGACAACTCAACAGTGGCATTTCAGTGAAATGAAAATAGGCAACAAAAATACTAAAGACTGATATCATAGTACTCACATAGCACTGATGGACAAAAGCATCATTCTCATCACAAAGAATAAAGGGCTAGCAAAGCAGCGAGTGGTTATGGTGCGCTGTCATGCTTCACAGATCAATAAAAAAGAAATGATCAACAAAATGGTGATAAACCCACACTCTAAGGAAACATGACATCAGACGTGGACGCTTATGTCAGCTCCATTGAACTTGGTGGTGCTTTTTGTGGTGGGTGTTAGATGGTGGTGGTTTGTGGCAAGTCAGTCATCAGGATGAGGAAATCAACTCACCAGTCTGTAGACTTCACTGTTGCAGACTTTTCTAGGTAGCTGCTAGTCAGCCAGTTCAATGTTTCTGAATGTAAACATCAGTAAGCATCAGGGAGATGGAGAAGAATGAGCACCAGCTGAGCTACCATCCTGTTAGCCATGGTACAGGCGCTGGAAATAAACTGACAAACTCTGTGCCGCATCAGTTACCAGAGAAATATCAGAAACTGTAATATCCTTTGAGTCATCGGAACTTGGCTGAATCCTGAACAGTGCCATTAAAAAAGGTGACTTTTTCTATTTGGCAGTCTGACTAGGGTTGCCACATTTGATTTGTGAAAAATTAGAACATTTGATGGGTGATGCAGGGCTTTAAATGATATTTGCAAATATACTGTATACTATACAGGCAAAGACTCCCTACTGCCTCTCTTACCTGTATAACATTGCATCTCCTCCTCTTTCTCCTCTTTGCCCATTTATAGATATAAACCTCACTAACGACACCTGACCATTAACTGAAGTCATAAAAAGTTCTACTCATTTTTACCTGTTTACAGACATTGGATTGATGTGTAAAGTTAAAGAGGAAAAAAAAACAGAATAGCAGTAGAAGAAACTGGTTACATTTGGAACTCTGACACTCTAAATTTAGAAGTGCATTTTCACAAAAAAAGAGTCCTGGGAAAGAATAGTCATTTTCTGGAGCACTCGATCAAAAAAAGAGAACAATTTTGTGATAACCAGAACATGTGGCAACCCTAGATCTGACAGGGCAAAGGGCTCTAGTGAGAGAAGGAGAGGAGCCTAGTGCCTTGCGGTGAATAAGGTCTGGTGTGTTGATGGGAATGTGAGGTGCTTCTGGTCCTGCTGTGGATCACTGCTACAACATCACACCGTTAAGAGGCAACTGCAGTGCAGTGCTGCACCTGTTCAGGAAGAACAACCCTGCAGCCATCTTATTGAGGTCGGGATGTGTGGACAATTAAATCATTCCACAATCAGAAACCATGGATTACCAGAACTATCCAGAAAACTTGGACAATTATAAAGCAACAGCCAACAAAGTAAGAAGAAGAAAAAAAGGACTAAATCACAGTGCACAAGTTCAAAGAGCTGATGGGATCACATTTCACTGGAGTTGTACCTTGTAAAATTTCTATGTGACAAATAAATAATTGATTGATTGATTGATTGATTGATTGATTGGAAACAATATGTAGTTGCTTGTGGGCTTAACACAGGCAACGCCAGCAAACATACTATTTGAACCTGGTTGGTAATGTTACACAAGAAAATACAGGTGGATAACAGCCGTTGGACAGAGCACTGTCTAACCTTAATTTCTGTAATGGCTCACTTTAACCATGTCTCACATTAGTGAGATTCAGATACTTAGCTGGCTAGGTTGTGAATGCTAACGTTAAGCATGTTTAATACTGGACAGCAGTCTGGTAATGTTAGCTAGCTAAACACGTCTGACTGTCTGAAACTTGACTCAACGACACTGACTAAAAGACATCTCAAATTATTACTTTATACCTTAACTACCATTAGCTGATGTTGCTTACTTGAAATAAAATGTGTCATGCAAATACGATTGTCTGATCCCAGAGTTCAGTTCTTCCTATACAGCTGTTACCCACCTGTATCCTCTTTCATGGTGATGTTCAGGAGGAATTCTGTACCATGATATTCTGCTGCCCTTCTTTCGACTATTTGTACACTATATTACCAATTAAGATTGCACCATGGTAAGAGTGCCAATCTTGTATTTTCTTGTGTATCAAGCAGGTTCAAATAGTGCTGTCTTTGGTGCTGCCTGTGTTTTGCCCACCAGCAACTACATGTTGTCATTCCGTGATGTCAGCTCGGTTAGGTGCTGTACACATGCCACATTTTTTGTGCTCTCTTACCCATTGTTTTCAATCTAGATGCACAGCAGGTGCACTTAAACACAAGAGCAATGCTGTCACAATGCACACGCATTCCCAAGTGCCTATGTTTTTTTTTAGGGTGTGAAAATGCTCCCTGAGATAGACAGAGTTTAACTTTTGAAATGCAGCAGCATGCACTGCATGTCACTTCATGAACAACCAATCATAGCCGACAGACATTTTTTGCTTCTTCCATTAATATCAGTCTGTAATAAATATGGAGCACAAGTTGATAATTTTTTAAGAGTTTTATATCTGTCTCACAGACAGTATTTTAGGCCTACACGCTTAAAAAACAGTGTTTGGAAGAAAATAAGCTCTGCATGCCCGACCTTGCATTTTCCATGCAATTGTGTATGACCCCTTACTCCTATCGTGAACTTCTATGGGTGGAATACACATAAAAAGCAATAGATTTGATTGAAAGTATGCCCCTTTAATTTAATTGTAACCACTGCATTCAACAGTACTCTTCCATCACATCTACAGAGACTTTGCCAGCATTCCATCATACAGGAATTCAGTAAAATGGCAACCCTTTGCATGCACAGTGCATTCTCTCATCTGATGTGCAAATAACTCCCTTTTTCCATTCCCCTGTCGGGAGTTATTTTTCAACAATCACCGGCTCACTATACATTATCCCTTACATATAGCCTTGCTCCACAATAGAAGCATAGCTTGGGCCTGGAAGTGGATGTATAATGCGTAATACTCATTGAACAAGATCTTTTGTCAGGACTGCCGTTGTAGATGAGGCAGAAATATAAATTTCCAACGGTAAAGTGATCTGGTCTTTTGGTTTTCTTTTTTGTGTCATATTATTTAGCTGTTGAGGTGTATGTGAGTGGATGTTTTTGTTTAGTTAGCATTAAGCTAGATTTTTTTTCACAGAATGCATTGTGTATTTCAATAATGCTTAAATACTGCTACATTTTAAACACAACAGTAATTCACGCAAAAGAAAATTGCATCATATTCACAGTTAATTAAATCTATATTTAACATGTTGGCAAGAGAAAAACTGACCATAGATCAAAATGTTTTTATATCCGAAAGCTGTTGGTGAACATATGGGCTGTGTCTTTCTGTGTGTCTGAGACAGACAGACACAGAGAGACAGAGGAAGCGAGAGCAACCTATATTAGCTGAGACAGTTGACTGAATTTGAAGAATAGGTTTTTACATGCAGAGCAGCCACAATACTCGGCCCTGACTGGCAGACAGTATCAGCCTCTCTGATTCAAATGGCGCAGACCTGTCTGATTGGAGGGATTAAAAAACTTGTTTTAGCACAGCGTCTGAACAAAAGTTTGTGTTGTAGTTTTATTGCCACAAACCTGAAGGTTGTCAGTATGTCTGCTACAAAAGCCTGCTGATTTTTTTTTTCAGAGCACCTTGCATGCAGTGTTTGAGTGTGTCGTCAGTTCTTCCTTTTCTCCATTCATTTCAGTACTATCATTATTTTATTTTTGTTGTTGTTGTTGTTGTTTTTGTTGTTGTTGTTGTATTTTTGTTGTGGAGCAAAGTTTTCTAAATATTTTAAAAAAAAATCATGAACTACAGATGAAAATAAATTAAGGCAGCTTTTATAATGTGTCAAACACTGCAAACTGTCCCTGGGTCTCCAGTATCATGGCCTATATACTGTGTATTTGACAAATTGTTTAAAGTGAGTCAGTCAAACATCTGATTTAGCAAAAACACAATAATGAAGAACCACTATAACACAGAGAAGACCAATGTAAAAAGTGAAGATAAAGGGTTACTAATCTGTTTTTCTGTCCACTTGGAAAACAGCTTATTACAACACCTCTTTAGGAGTGAAGGCGTTAACTGTGTGCACATAATACCAATCAGTGTTAACACTGATTGTGACAGTGGTGTAAATGTCCCACGGTATTTCCAATGTCAAGTGGCTGTCCGGGTATGGTTATGTGATCTCCTGAGGCAAAGCTGGCCCCACAGATTTAAGTAGCCTATACACAGACACAACTAAAGTTCCCCGCCCCTTGCTCACACACACACACACACACACACACACACACACACACACGCACTGCATCTGACCCAGGGGTCAAGGTGCAGTGACTCTGACGGTTGTCTAACTGGGCCTCTTGAAACTCTTGCCTTGCATTCCAGCCAGGCATATTATCAGTGAGAGAGAGAGAGAGAGAGAGAGAGAGAGAAGTGGGGGCAGAAAGAAGCTGGAAGGTATTATGCACTATTTCCTTGGCTTCCTAGAGGCTGCTGATTGTTCCCTCCCACTTTTACAACACAGTCATGGAAACGCTGAGAACTTGAACCTGCTATTCTCCAGCTGCCTCGGCCTTCTAGCTAGCTCACTTGTTTTCTTTCCCTGCCGTTCCCTCTCCCTGTTTCTCTCTCTTTTTCTCTGGGCTGTGTGTAAGAGGATCACTTTGTTTCAGTTGTCTTTTTCCGCACTGCTGCAGACACCAGTAGAGGAGGACAAGAACTGAGGAGATACTGACGGGGGTGCACAGCTGCAACAGTCCCCTCCATCCCCACACCAGGACTACTGCCCCACCACCCCCCACCCCCACCCCGATCTGTATGTTTGCCTCACCCTCTGTCGCACCCTCTCTGCTCTCTGCCTCACTGAGGGGTGGGGGTGCCATGTGGGAGCTCAGAAAAATGGAAGTGGATCAGAGATAGACAAGAGAGGAATCTGTCATTCTTAGACTTGGATGTCGGTATCTATGTGGTATGTACTTCTCTTTCTGTCTTTGCACTTTTTAGAAATTCCTGTCCTGTACCAAGACTCTCTCAAACACTCTGTGTTTGAGCCCTGACTGCTTTGATTCATGTGCTGGTTGCCAGCAGTTACCTATTTTGAGTTTTACTGTTGGACTCGCAGTTTAGTTTTTGGGCATCAAAATTAAGAACATTCTTCCTCTTCCCGTCAATGTGTTCAAGTTCATGTTTTATTGTAACAATAGATCTGTCAGCTCTGGTGATAAGAGAGGGGTTTTGTGCATTTGAATTTGGACCGAGTTTTGAGGGTCATGGTAGAGTGAAAAAGGAGGTGGAGTGGGGGCAGATGGGGGGAAGGGAATTTTGAGGGGTCAGAGAGAATTGAACTTGGCTCTGAAAACTTTTCTAGTATGACATTCTAACTGCACAACATGTGCCAGCCTCAGAACCTGCCAAATACTGCATGTTTGAGCTGGCTCATAGAAGCTTTGTTGTGGAGGCTGTTTCTTTATCTGATGAAACTGATCAGTTGCTCAGTGGTTTCAATTTTTCATGAGCTTGGAATTTTGAAGTCTGGGTTGAGTGCAGTTTTGAGACATTAAGCATCAAAGTTTTAACACCCTGACAAAAATCAGAAATATGTTTCACGTCTCATTGTGTATTCTATACTCATTTGCATTTCAGAAATGAGAAATGCATTGGTAGCTTTGTTTTTATCTAACGCAGCAATGAGATAGAAATTTAGGATTCCAAGTTTGTGGTAGCTGTTGCTTACAGTGCAAACTACTGCATTACTGCAGGATGTCTGAATGACTCCATTATGTGATAAATGTAAGGGATACCTCTCAAGCATTGGACATTGCATACAGCGATTAAAGCTATACTTTGACATTTTTTTCTGTTAGAATTTTCATGGTAGATTTTACAGTAATGGCAGTGATGAAAAATTATTGCAAGTAACGTTTCCCATAAATTTAATTTTACTATATAAACAAACAATATAGCATTATGTTTTTGACTAGGTTTGAACACACAGAGTGTTGCCTGAGATCAAGGATAGGGCTAAAGGTCCTTACAAGTTAGTATATTAACTCTGAGACACAATGGATATTCTGTTCTCTTCTTAGTATAAGGTATGTGCATCCTAAAAGATGTGGCATTGGTGAGTCTGTAAAACTGAGCTGAGCTAAGTGGGTGGGTGAAATCCTTTTGGGAAGCTATTGAGCTTGAGAGCTGTTGCTGATGTGTGTCGCTTTGACTGTTCAGTGGCAGTTAGGGGTTTTGACCTCACTGCCTTGTCTCTGAAAGAGCGTTCATTAGACATCTTAGTAAAATGGTAAAGACGTGTCTCGACCGGCATTACTGGACTCAGTTCTCCTGTGAAAGGTGGGATTTAAATAAGATTGTCATAGTTTAGTCGTTCCTTTTATGAATTTATTGTAAGCCTACTCTCTGTGCCAAATACTATCTTTTTTTTCTTTTTTTTAAATTTTCTTTATTTTGAATCATCAGTTTACAGTCATTTAAGAAAAACTTCACATAGTGATCCAACTTTTCAGTATTTTTAAATAATAGAAACATAAAAAACAAAAAAAACATGGGGAGATTACAACTAACAAAGAGAAGACCAGGCCATCCCGTAAATAAAATATATATATATACATACAAACATAAAGAAAGTTATACAAAAGAGCGTTAGAGGGCGTTTCAGGGAGATATACATTTTCCACTTTTCCCAGATTTTCTCAAATCTAAATTCTTGGAGCCTCATGGAGAATGTAATTCTTTCCATTACATAAATTTGATATACAATAATCATACCAGTCCTCTAGTGATGGGGTGTCTGGCTTAAGCCATTTCCTTGTGATTGCTTTTCTAGCAGCCATACTCAGTATACCAAATAAGTATTTTGTTGTAGCATTTGTGGATGTTGAATTTAGAAGCCCAAAGAGCACTTTGTCCCAATTGAAATTGATTTTTATCTTGAATATAGTCAATAATTCTGTGTATATGTTTTAAAAATGTAAAATGTTTTTACTTTCGGACAATCCCAAAACATGTGGTGATGATTAGCTTTCTGACAGCCGCATCTTCTCCAACAACTGGAAGAGCCAGAGTGATGGGATTTTTTGAACAGGAGTAATAAAGTATCGACCAAGACTCTTCCATCCAAACACTCTCCATGAGGCTGAGCTTGATATTCTCCATTGATATTCACAGTAGTTTAACCAAACTTCCTCTGGTATGCAACTGTGAGATTCCCTTTCCCATTTCTGTTTTACGTAAATGGTACTTGTTGTTTTCATCTCCTGGAGTCCCTTATAAAGTCTTGAAATTACTTTATTTCCACAATCTGCTCTATAAGCACTAATAAAAACATTCAGTAGACTGTTTTCCAATGCCTTTTGACCATAAAGCTGTCACAGTCACACAATCACACAGTCATAATTATTTAACCCGTGTAGCCTCTTATATCTCACGTCCATCCTGTTCGGGACAAAGTCAAGGTCATATGAACACCATCTCAGAATCCTTATTTCTTCAAGCAAGCCACCCCTAGTGATATTTAACCATAATTTAAGAGCCAAATTTATCCACTTATTACCTTTGTCCATTAGATTTTTAATCAGTCTTTTATCCTCTAACCGTACCTGAATTGGAATTTCCTCAGACACGTTCACTTCAGTTTCTTTCCATCTCGCTTGGTAGTCAGAATTGCACCAACAAAACAAGCTCCTCAGTTGGGCCAATATATAGTAGTCTTTTAGGCAGGGGAGCACAAGTCCACCCTTGCTCTTTGACAATTGCAGAGTATGAAATCTTGTCCTTGGGTTCTTCCCTTGCCAAATGTCTAGATATTAATTTGTCCCACTCGTTAAATTGTTATTCAATTATTTCAATCGAACGAGTCTGAAACAAATAGTATACCCTTGGCAGGACATTCATTCTCACCGATTCAATTCGTGACTCAAACGTTAATATTGGGATTAAGTTCCATCTCTTTATGTCCTCCTTTATTTTCTGATTTAAGGGGTTAAAGTTTAAATCATACAGGTTTTTTTTTTAAGTTTTTAGGGATGTTTACTCCTAGGTACCTCATATGATCCAAATCCCAGTCCAATTGGATACTGGAGCTTATGTTTTAGCTAGGTTTGTAATTGAAACTTAAAAACTTTCTTTGGGATATTCAATTTATAACCTGAGACAGAACTAAAAGATTCAATGAATGACAATAGACTCAAAATTGAACTCTTTGGGTTTGACAGATAAATTAAGACGTCATCTGCAAATAATGAAATTTTATGTTCTTGACCTAGCATCTTATTACCAGTAATATTACTATCTTGAGTGTTACCCTGACTTAAAGCTTCAATAAAAATTGCAAACAGTAACGGACTTATTGGGCAACCTTGTCTGGTCCCTCTCTCCAGGCTAAAGGGGTCTGATATTGATCCATTTATTTTTATTTTTCCCCTTGGATTATTATACAGTGCTTGAATAGATTTAATGAAGGTCTGGTGAAATCCAAATTTTTGTAATACTTTGTATTAAAAATTAAATTCCCAATTAACTAGATCGAAAGCCTTTTCCGCGTCAAGACCCAGTAACACCGCCTGGAGTTTGTTTTCTATTATGTTCAATGACTTGTAGCGTTCGGCGAATATTATCTTGAGTCTGATCTAAACTTATTATCTGGGTGAGGATTTTTTCAAGTCTTTTTGCGAGAATGTGGGTAAAAATCTTATAGTCTTGGTTCAGTACGCTTATTGGCCAATAACATCCACATCCACAATTATCTTTACCCTCTTTTGATATTAAGGAAATAACTGCTTCTCTCCAAGAGGGAGGAGTTTCACCAGTCTCAAGCACATAATTAAAGGTGTCTTTCAATTTTGGGGCCAACAGATGTTTCATTTCCCTGTACCACTCTCCGGGAAAACCATCCGGTCCAGCAGCCTTAATGGGTGATAAATTTGATATTGCCTTCTTAATTTCCTCATCTGTGATTTTACTAATTAGATGTTTGTTTTGTTCATCATTCACTTGAGGTAGTTTTAACAGGTCAAGAAGAGCCTCCATTTTCGTTTAATCTATTTTGGGTTGTGTATATGAATTTTTATAAAAGGTTTCAAATGATTGTTGAATGTCTTTTAATTTGCAGTGTATGGAATTTGTTGTAGGGTCCTTTTTTTTATAGATTGTGTTTTCTGCTTGCTGCTTTTTTAATTTATAAGCGAGTAATTTAGCAGATTTTCCTCCCACTTCATAATATCTTTGTTTTAGAAAGATCATCTTTTTTTAATGTCATTTGAGTAAATTTTATTCAGTTCATTTTTTTTCCAGTTGATTTCCATTCGTATTCATTGATTCAAAGTTTTTTTATGCATGTTCTCAAGATTTTTAATTGTGTTTGTAACTGATCCATTTTTTTTCCCTTCTCTGCTTTTTTAAATTAGAACTACTAGTCCATACCCATTGAGTGCAGAGTTGCCCACGTACAATTTCACATGGTGTGTGTTTGGGATACAGGTCATAGGAAATTGCAGATTAAATAGTCAACTGAACCCATTAAGAAGAGTAAATATTGATATGATTTTGTTTGATTGGGTCAATAATGGAGGGGTCCCCTTAGATTATGTGTGGTCATATGCCTACAAAGTTGCGTGGTGATTGGTGAAACCCTTGAGATGTTATACACCTTTATGTGATGAGCCATGCCCTCCGCAATATTCATTGCCTTATAGAAGCTCAGTTTTAGTTAAGTTTTCCAACTTTTGCCAAGAAGGAACTTTAGATATTGGTCCATAGATTATGTTCACCTTGTTTCATGCAGATAGGTTAAACTTCCTAGGAAGAGATTGATTTTAAGTGTTTTTCAAAAAATTCAAAATGGCAGAAAATCTTCATAACCGGAAGTTATGAGCTCGTAGGCAAATTTTTTCCTCATGAAGAGAGGCATCTCTGTGCAAAGTTTCATGTCTATACGGCATACGGGGCATGAGATATGCCCATTCAAAGTTTGCAATTTCAATTGGTTGCTGTAGCGCCCTCCTTTGGCCAATTGATGTAATATTGCTTCATTCGCATCCTCCCATGACCCTCTACCACTGTGCCAAATTTCACATGGAGTGACCAAGTCAGTGAGAAGAAAAACGTGGAACAGACACACAGACAGACACACCCACAGAAACACAGACAGAGTTTTCGTCATTATATAGTAAGATAGCCTATGAATTTCCCTCTAAGAACTGCTTTAAAGGCGTCCCAAAGTATTGGTGTGGACACTTCCCCATTATCGTTTTTGTCAAAATAATCTTTTATATCTGTCCTTATCTGCTGCCTTATTTGATTAAGAATCCCTGTGTTTAATCTCCAAATAGTATTCTTTTTTTCAGAACCTTAATATTAGGTCCATAGAAACTGGGGAGTGATCTGACAACTCAATGGTTTCAATATTGCAATTAACTGCCCTAAATAAATCCCTTTGAAACATAAAAAAATAGTCCAACCTAGAGTAAACAGAATGCGGGTGAGAGAAAAAAGTATAGTCTCTCATTGTAGGGTTCAGCTCCCTCAATACATCTGAGAGTCCCAGCTCCTCCATCATTAATTTAATTTTTTTTTAAAATTTTCTTCTCTCCTGAATAATAAGGTTTTGAAGTGTCTAGAGTCGGGTGAAGTCTAACTTTAAAATCTTCCCCACAAATTAGGATGCCCTGAGCCTCCAAGGTTAATAATTCAAACTTTACAGAATTTCCTTTCAGAAGCTGGAGGGGCGTATACATTCAGAAAAGTAACTAGAACTCCTTGCAAATATCCTCGGACCAGTACAAATCTTCCCTTGCTATCTTTCTTTTCACAAATGCATTCAAAGTTTAATTTTCCAGAGATTAAAATTACTACCCCTCTCCTAGAGTCTTGGCTATAGGAAGATGAGTATTGATTAAATTTCCATGTTTTAAGTTTTTCATGCTCCCTTTCTGTTAAGTGAGTCTCTTGGAGGAGGGCTATTTCTACTCCCTCCCGCTTTAATTTTGCCATAGCTAATTTTGCACCATTTGATTGGATTTCCCAGATCATTCACATTATAGGTGGTTACTTTAATTGGCTTGATACTTTGCATTGTGACTCTTTATGTATATTTTATGTCCCTGCTCCATGCCTGCATAAACAAAAAAACATGTTTTACACCCCTGATGCTACAAGGAACAGTAGCGCAAAACTGAAACATAACCAGAAACACAGTAACAAAATGAACACTGTCACAACAAATGACTTCCAATTTTAAGGCTTTGTTTATAGCCTTATGAGTCTGTTGGAATATAGAGGGAAAGTCTCTTCCTCTTGGCAATGAAAGAAGGCCCTCTTCAGCCTTTAAGCTGATACAAAGGTACATGGTGTCCAGTGAGAGGTTCCCGACCGAAAAATATCCTCTGTATGCCCTGAACAATATTTTTCTCGTAAGTTTAATATCATATTAGGAATTACATATAAGTATAATGGTGTACTCTATCTCTTAACATTATTTAACATTTCTAGGAGGTATATTGCTAATGTAATTATTTCTATCAAAGCAGATCATGCTTTAATCATGTAGCCTACTTATCAGGAGTTTATTGCCGAAAAGCCTGGAGCCGTTCCTTGAAGCCTCGTTTGGCGACTGTGGTCTCCTGGTTTCCCCTCTTTCTGCTGGTTCGCCATGTCAGCTGGTTAATCTGATCCAAAAGAGAAGTTGGGGTTTGGAGCACAGCCACCGGTATCCCTCTCTCTGCCATGCCTGCCGTTGCCTTTTCTGCCAAGTTGTAAACCACTGTGCCGTCCTTATAAAACACCCTCAATCTAGCCGGAATCTAACGGGATATCCCTCTCCTTGAGCGTAGCTTTGGCCTCCGCATATTCCCTCCGCTTCCGCAGCAGCTCTGGTGTGTAGTCATGGTCCAGGTGTACTTTTTCCTTGGAAGTCGAAACCTTTTTTCTGCCAGGCTTTTTTGCTCACGTCGTCCTTCACTCTGAAGCTTGAAAACTTGACCACGTTTGATCTTGGCGGGGCTTCAGTCTGTTTTTTTTAATATCCTCTCTTATGCCGTGTAGTTGCTGGCTGGAGTCCTTTCTGAATTCTCATAACTCTTTTAGGATTAACTCCAGGTTGGCATTTCGAGTCGGCATAGAATCACTTTCCTGCTATGCATCATCCTCCATGTTGCTGCTAGCTTGTGACAGTTGACTTCGTATTGCTCATTTTGTGCGAGAATTTTCTTTCCTTTTTTAGGCATTTTTGCTCGCCCGCTGTATCTGCAGCTACTTCAGCAACTCAAGTTTGTTGGGCAACTTTTACTTTTAATTGTCGGGAGCCTGACGCTCTATGCTGCCATCGCCTCACCTCCAAATACTATCTTTTTAACTAACAAAGCATGCTGGGAAGCTTTTCTGGATTTCAGTTACTACTACTCCTTTATAAATACACACAAACGGTGCCTGCTGCAGAATCTAGTTCTCTATTTCAAGCATGTGGGTCACAATCTAATGAAGCAGCACTGCACATTTTCTTTATGTGGACTGGTAAAGTAGCAGTCAAAAAGTTGAGTTGACTTCAGCTTCAGTCATACATCATGATAAAATACAGAAGCATAGATTGCCTGCTCAGCACTGGGAAACAGAAGATGAATTAGTGGACTACTGTTTTATTAATCAAGTCAAGTCATTTTGTAGATTTTTAGAGCTCCAGAATTTGCAGTTGTGTATATTGTTTAATATCCCAATTGTAGTGATATTCATCTATATATCATAAACAGTGTTAAGGGTAACGCGTTACCACCAAAAATAGTAGTGTAAAGGCCCATTTATGCTTAACGTTAAATACGGATCCGGATACGGACGGAGCCTTCTGTCTGTGCTCCGCGTTCATTTTGTTCGTATTTCTGCACGTTTCCATAAAGCTTACAGATATGGGCCAAACGGAGCAGTACCACTGGAAACCGTGGGGGCAGTGTTGCTGTCACTACCCAATACGTAGCTCTAGTGAGACACGAAGAAGACATAACAAGTTACAAACTATATACATTTCTATGATGTTACTTCTCCTGGACACCGGGATAAACACATGTTACAGAACAGGTAGGAGGAGATTGGAAGGGAATTAAATGTGAGTTGGTCGGTAGCGAAGGAGAAGTGGAGGTTTGTGCAAGTTATCGAATGCCCCGGCGGACATCCTAAAGTACTGGAAATGACGCTCGTCGTCAATTTCTCTCATCAGCAGTACTAGAGAAAAAAATTCTCCATCCTCCAGTCGCGATATATTTAACGGCCTCACCGACCACCGCCTCCTACAACGCTGCCTCTGTTTTTGTCTTTTATGCAAGAGGTACATTATCAATATCTCCTCCACAGTCGCCATGTTTGTTTTTGAGTTTGTTGTTGTCAAACTTTTGACTCTGGGCTGCACCCTGGTGGATATATTGGTCAACATCCATGCCAACGTAAAGGACGCATGGAAGTATGTGGGCAGTGACGGTAACATTGTTTGAAATGGACGTATACATTTTCATACGTATAGGGAGCATAAATGGGCCTTAATGTTAAGGTTTAGTTCAAGCCTGGACCCAAAAGCACAACTCAGGAAACAGGTACACAGTGAATAATGAATCTTTAATGTTCAAACGTGCTGGTAAGTGCAAGGGGGAGGGGTGGAGCGTGGTCCCAGGATCCCAACGTGTTTCGTGAAGGCACCAGTGAGGAGGAGAGTGAGAGTGTCTGTGGTGTGGCGTCCGCCATGTGGTAATGGCGGCGGTGCTGCGGCACGGTGCAGTAGGTTCCGTCTTCTCGAGTGTACTCACTCCGAGGGGAAACACAGGAGAGCAGACGACAGCAGGAAGGTCCACAGGCAGGCAGTGAAGAAGCACACACGAGATCACGAGGCAAGCACAGCAATCTGAGTTGAGGTGGAAGAAACACAGAGACATTAGCTACACAAGCTAATAAGGCACGAGGGCAAAAACACAGAGGAGCCAGGATACAAACTATCACGCGGACTGATGAAACGATCTGGCGACGAGTAGGGAGGAATCCAGAGGCTTTATGGAGAGGTTGATTGCTGGAGTGGATTCACCTGGCGCTGCCTGTGGAAGGAAACCACGCCCACATACACACACACAGAACAGACAGGGAGAGAAACACAGGAGGAGTAATACAGACAGGGAATGACACACACACACGCACACATATGGGAGAGGGAGGGGCTGCCATGATGAGGATCATGACAGTACCCCCCCCCCCCCCCCTCAATGACCGACTCCAGACGGTCTACCAGGCTTGTTGGGGTGTGTCCGGTAGAAGTCAGTGAGGAGAGAGGGGTCCAGGATAAGCCCCCGAACAATCCAGCTCCTTTCCTCGGGTCGATATCCCTCCCAGTCCACCAGGTATTGGTAGCCACGCCCCCTGCGGCAAACATCCACTATGCGGCTGACTGTGAAGGCTGGGTGTCCATCAACAAGACGGGGGGGAGGTGGGGGGACGGTAGGAGGGCACAATGTACTGGTGGAGACAGGTTTTAACTGGGAAACATGGAAGGTAGGGTGGATCTTCAAAGAAGCAGGGAGTCTGAGGCGAACAGCAGAGGGATTAACAACTGACTCAACTTCAAACGGACCAATGAATCTGGGAGAGAGTTTCTTAGAAGCCACACTGAGAGGGATGTCCTTCGCATTCAACCAAACCTTTTGTCCTGGTTTGTACTCCGGAGCAGGAGTACGCTGCCGGTCAGCCAACCTCCGGTTTTGGTCCTGGGTGCGCAGGAGAGCCTCTCTGGTCTCCCTCCAGACTCTGTGGATCCTGCGCAGGTTCAGCTGGACCGATGGCACGGCGATCTCCTGCTCCTGGGAAGGAAACAGAGGTGGTAAGTAGCCCATTGAGGCTTCAAATGGTGTCATACCTGTAGCTGCTGACGTCAGGGAGTTGTGTGCGTACTCCACCCAGGCGAGGTGAGTGCTCCATGAGGCTGGGTTCCGAGCACATACGCAGCGGAGGGTGGTCTCCAGGTCCTGGTTGGCCCTCTCCATCTGGCCATTAGACTGAGGGTGGTAACCCGATGACAGACTCAATGTAGCAGCCAGTGCCCGGCAAAACTCCTTCCATACCTTAGATGTAAACTGGGGGCCTCTGTCAGAAACAATGTTGGCTGGAATTCCATGAATCCGGAACACATGATCCACCAACAGTTCCGCAGTTTCAGCAGCAGAGGGCAGTTTAGGAAGACCCACAAAATGAACAGCCTTGGAAAAACGATCCACAATCGTTAGAATGGTGTCTTTACCTTGGGATGGAGGTAATCCGGTCACGAAATCCAAGGCTATGTGGGACCATGGACGGCCGGGCACTGGGAGTGGATGGAGGAGTCCAGCAGGTGGCCGATGGGTTGCCTTACCGCGGGCACACACAGTACAGGCCTTGACATATTCACGGGTGTCCGAAGACATGGTGGGCCACCAGAAGTGGCGTTGTAGGAGCGTCAGGGTGCGGAAGGCTCCAGGATGGCAGGCGAACCGGGATGTGTGCCCCCACTGGAGGACCTGAGGACGGACAGAGACAGGCACAAACAAACGACCCTGGGGACCACCACCAGGATCTGGGTCAGTACGGAGAGCTGTCCTTACCACGGACTCAATCTCCCAGGTCAGAGAGCCAACAAGACAGGATGGGGGGAGAATGGTGTCTGGCACAGGTGGGCTGCCCTCGTCATCGTGAAACTGTCTCGATAAGGCGTCAGGCTTAACATTCTTGCTCCCTGGCCGGTAAGTGAGGTTAAAGTTGAACTGGCAAAAAACAAAGCCCACCGGGCTTGGCGGGAGTTCAAACGTTTAGCACTTTGAATGTAAGCCAAATTTTTATGATCAGTCCATACCGTGAAAGGTGATTCCACTCCCTCCAGCCAGTGTCTCCACTCCTCCAGTGCCAACTTGACAGCCAGCAGCTCCCGGTTTCCCACATCGTAGTTTCGCTCCGCAGGTGACAGTTTCTTGGAAAAGAATGCACAAGGATGTAGCTTGTTGTCTCCTGCGGCTCTTTGGGACATGAACACCACGAACTGGCGGGCAGGATCTGGCTGAACCAGGACGGGAGCCGAGGTGAAGCACCTCTTCAGATCCCTGAAAGCCTCCTCAGCCACAGGAGACCAGACAAAAGGCACAGAAGTGAGTAGGGTTAATGGTGCAACTACCTGACTGTAGTTCCTGATGAAGCGCCAGTAGAAATTCGCGAAGCCCAGGAACCTCTGGAGCTGCTTGCGGGACTTGGGTTGGGGCCAGTCCGTCACCGCCTGGATCTTCGCAGGATCCGTCCTCACCTGCCCGCTCTCCAAGATGTACCCCAGGAAGGAAACAGAGGTCACATGAAACTCACGCTTCTCCCCCTTAACAAACAGCTTATTCTCCAACAACCTCTGCAGAACCTGTCGAACAATGTGCTCCTCGAGGTTGCGGGAGAAAATCAAAATGTCGTCCAGATAAACGAACACAGAATGGTTTAGGAAGTCTCTCAACACATCATTAACCAAAGCTTGGAATACGGCTGGAGCATTGGTTAACCCAAACGGCATCACAAGGTACTCGAAATGTCCCAGGGGTGTGTTGAATGCCGTTTTCCACTCATCACCCTCTTTTATACGCACCAGGTGGTAGGCGTTACGCAGGTCCAGCTTCGTGAAGATTGTTGCACCATGGAGAGGCTCAAAAGCAGAGTTAATGAGGGGTAATGGATATTTATTTTTGACAGTGATATTGTTCAACCCCCGAAAGTCAATGCAGGGTCTCAGTGTTTTATCTTTTTTACCCACAAAAAAGAATCCGGCACCAAGCGGAGAAGAGGAAGGGCGTATGATACCTGAGTTCAGGGAGTCTGTTATGTAGGTCTCCATGCTTTCTCGTTCAGGTGTGGAGAGGTTGTAGAGCCTGCAGGTGGGAAGAGGGGCTCCGGGCAGCAGCTCAATGGCGCAGTCGTAAGGTCTGTGAGGTGGTAATGATTGAGCCCGCTGCTTGCTGAACACCTCAGCTAGGTCGTGATACACGGATGGTACGGATGGGGGCACTGCCCCCTGGTGCCCCCTCGTGAAGCCGACTCTGGGTATATCCATCTAGTTAACTATACCTACGGATTGTTACACATATGTAAGGTTTAATGCTATATCGTACACTGGCAAATTATGTGACAATGCATTTCAGGCAATTTTACAGAGTAACTAGTAATGTAACCAGTATTGTAACTAATTACTTTCTCCAGGGAGTACTCAAGTAAAGTAAAGGATTACTTTTTTAATATAGTAATGTGTAATGTGTAATACAATGTGTAATGTGTAATACATTACTTTTTAGTTACGACCCCCAACACTGATCATGAAGTACAATTGCTAAATAAGGAAGTCATTTGTCAGCCTAAAACAAACACATTTTAGGTAGCACAGGTGCTCAAAGAAAAGGACTATGGTGCTTTGTGGGTCACCATGAAGTCAGGTGATATGGTACAGGTCATCTTCTCTCCAACACTCTTTTTTTTATGTTGTTTGAGATGAAAACAGAAACTCTGAAAGCAGGCAGGATCTGACTTCTTCTGGGAATAGGACGTGGTTTCCTTTTCTGCCACAACCAAGAGAAAAAATGCCATGATTTGCCTTCCAAGGAAACTTTTAGTCGTGGAGAGAGCATGTTCATAGTGCCACTCCCTACTCCACATGAGCTGTTTGATAGTTAACAGCCATGAAGAAAAGAAATAGGAATGTAAAATGAGCACAACCTCTGTTACTTGCAGTGGTGCTTGCAGTTGAAAATCCATTTGCTGTTGTCCCAAGAAGCATGCTTTTTTTTGTCATGGCTGACTGCCTGGTGGCTCTTCCTGCTTTGCATTGGGTTCACTCTTTGTGACTTTTGTGGCACATGTGCAAAAATCACAACCCTGAAAGAAACTAGGCGCATGCATGGGGGCGGCAGTATCTCAGTACATAGGGACCTGGGTTGGGAACCGGAGGGTCACCTGTTCAAGTTCCCGTCCGGACCAAAATGTGGAGAGTGGACTGGTAGCTGGAGAGGTGCCAGCTCACCTCCTGGGCACTGCTGAGGTGCCCTTGAGCAAGGCACCGAACCGCTCGGAGCGCCTGTCATTGGCAGCCCCACTGTGACATCTCTCCACTTAGTGCATGTATAGGTCCTGTTTGTGCATGTGTGTGTTTGGACCTGTGTGTAAATGACAACAGAGTGAAAAAATTGAATTTCCCCTCGGGGATTAATAAAGTATATAAAATTAAATTAAATTAAAATGTTGAGAGTGAAACAGTAATCAATTTGTGTGAATGGAGTTGTGCTACTCTGATCACCACCTTAATGCAAGTCTCAGTGCCAGCATCCTTAGCTTCTGTACTGTGACATATTTCCCAGTGAGCATTGCAGTTACAAGAGGGCTTTACATTAAATCCTTCACATTTGATTAGACTGCCAAAAAATGAGAGTTTAGTGCGATATGGATCTACAGTGGAATCGGCTGCTGAGCAGACTGTTGGCTCCACACACATCTGCCTCTCTGTTAGATCAGGAGGAGGACAAGGGACACAACACAGCACAGTACACGATACTTCACGATGCAAATGTGCTATATTTACATCGCGGGGCTTGCGATGTGGCTTGCCCTAATTAATTTAAGCATGCATGTTTAAATTGCCGAGTGATGCGCATAAAACTCGCTTCCATTTTAAAGACTGACCAATAAAGTGTCTCTAATTTTGTGGAATAAAGAATAAATGGCCTATTCAAGTGCTGGAATTTGTTATTTACGTGACAACGCCTGAACGCAACACAGGCTCCGCTCCATTGACTGTGTGCACAGTGCCATGCTGCGGATTCAGGCCTGGCTCGGTTATAAATGTCTCGGATTCAGGAAAATGCGGCCCGAGCCGTGCTCTAGTGTGCTCACCTGTGTCTGTGTGTGCTCACGTGTTTGTCTGTGTGTGTGTGTGTGTGTGTGTGAGTGTGTGCGTGTGCGTGTGCGTGTGCGTGTGCGCGCGCTTCGGGGCCTAACTCTGCCATGCATGATACAGAGAGCAGAGGAGAATTGTAAAGGCACGACCATGTAGAGACAGAAATGACATGCTGTCATGTCTACAATATAATTTATCACGTTATTAAGTGAAACGTTAGTATAATGTTATGTTATTATATGAAGTGTCACGCAAAATAATATAACTTAAGTTTACGAAGAGATAAGATGGAGCCCTCTCCTCTTATATGGTTTACACACAAGTGTGTGAATTGACCTGGTTATGAAGCGTCCATAGCGCCAAAGCCTACTTTGCAAAGGTACACAAACTTCCGTAGAAGGATATTTTTGGAGGAGGGGGAGAAATCAGCTATTAAAAGAAAATATTATAAATACCACAAATCTAAAAGTACATTAAAATAAAGATAAACATATTTATATTGTTTACCAGTATCTTTGGGTCTCTAGCCCTTGCATCTTGTCAGTGGTCACGTCAGTGCTGAGCTGAAACATAAATCGATAAAATATACTTAAAATAACTTTCCGGTAACATTACTGCTTCTACACAGGTTAAAAAATACTTTACACAAAGAGCATCGGTAGCACACAGACATGAAGTCGCATAGGTGAGACCAAACAAAGGCTAGCCCAAGCCTGAGCTACTCACTGCTGAACAATGTTTAGACCACTGAGCATTGCCGTTAGTTTCGCTCTATTTCCAGCTCTGTGATGGACAGAACACTCATGTCCGGTTATCACCCTAGCAGAATTAAAATCACACACTCAACCTTACGCTGCACTTGTTAAAACATTATCCGAATACACACCAAAGCAATAACCTGCATACCTGTGTGAAAGGGAGCGTTCACCACGCTCGGACGCTGCAGCCAAGTCAAAGGCTCTCTACTAAGACAGGAAGTGATTTATCACTTCCTGATTGGCACCTGATCACAGGACTGAGGACAAGTGATCAGTCCTATGACCCTGCTGTGTCACTAACAAATATTACCTTTTCCACATTCTCACATATACATAATTTTTCCCGTTACACAGCTTTTTTTGCAGGTTATCTGTTGGATACCTGACCAGGTGCAGGACTCTGGTTCAAAGTCTCATTTGATTGGATGAACGTTTGTAGACACCCCTGAGTGCTGGATGAGTCAATAAACATTTGAACTTGTCTGACCTGGTTTTACAGGAAGAGAAAACACAGGGGTTTTGATGCAAAACTAATCTGATACAGTTTTTTTTTTGTTGTTTTTGTTTTTTTTACATATATTTGGCATTTAACAAGAAATTCATCATAAATCAAAACCCTGTTTGTTTCTCGTGTTCTGTCCACAACACTTTCTGTCAGACACATCAGTATTCAGGCAGAAAAACACAGTTTTTACCTCCTGAACAAGGAATATTTTCAGTAACAAACCTCAGACTTTGGCCTCTAGCTTCCCAGCGCGGCGCAGGGTGGCGCAGGGTGGCGAACCCCGCACAGAGCTAGTTTCGAGCAGCGCAACCCGAGGTTGGTAGTTTGGCAGACCGAGGTGTGCTGAGATGGGTGTGGCGGCGCAGCAGGGGGAGGTGTCGACAGATCCAGCTTGGCGCAGTGACAGTTTGGTGCCAAAAGGCTTCGCCGAAGGTGTGCTAAAAGCTCGCCAGCTGAAACCAGGTCTACTGTCAGCGCAGGCAGAGCGCAGCCGGTGTAGCTGAAGTTTGGCTGACAGGCGGACAGTGCGCACACGTCACCAAAACCTCACAGGCAGGTTTCCAGAATGTCAGGCACATTAACAATGCAATAAATACCCACAAAAACCACTATTCAATGCAACTATCTGCAATCAGCACATAAATGTATCTCTATATCGACTGTCCCGTCACATCTGATTTCAGATCAAAGGGGATCAATTTTACGATTGTGGTGACCTCCTCCCAGGCTACCTTTGCATCATCAGCCCGTGGAGGTCTGCTCGCAGTTCCGTATATTTGGACACTGCAAGCTTGGACCTCTCGGACCAAGACATCAGTTTCCTCCTGGGAGAAGTTTGGCCGTCTGACGCTGTTGCTCTCTTCTGCCATGGCGAATTGAGCAAACTCGCATTACGCCGTCACGCGGCGCATTTAAGGGCGAGGAGAGGGGCTCATTTGATTGGTGTGATGTGAATCTGCTGTGTAAAACCCACTCCACGCCTTCTCTCCTCCCTCTTTCTGACTTGCGCAGGTAGGAGGGACAGAGGTGGGAAAGAGGAGTAGCTGCGCCAGCACGCACGGTGTGCCAAACTTGCAAAATCCGCCTGGCCACACCCAGTTGGCGAAGCACAGGTGTGCTGCGCCTCCGCCTCGCCCGGTCTGTGAAACTAGAGGCCTTTAAGTAAACTGCTGAATTCTAACTAGGAAACTATTTCTGCTGTGAATGTGAAGAAAATGTGAGGTACTCTTACTGATACACCTCAGTTCATTTTGGCAAACACAACTTATACTCAGTACATTTCCATGCACAGTTAAGTGGAGCTATGGTCATAGCTTGACTAGGCCATTTAACTGGACTACTGCCCTTGTCCCAGTATACAAGCATGGGAAGGGAATCGATTTATTGATTGAAGTACGTCCGACTCCACTACGATAGGTGGCGGTATGCCCCCTCTCAGTTTGTTAGTATTTACTTTTTCCAGTTGACCTATTACATCACAGACCAAACAATCGACAAACAAGTTAGCTACGGTTAGCTAGCAGCAAACTGGTACCATAGTGGACAACTTTACAGCTCTGTACATTTTGTCCATTCAAAAATACACAGCTCTGAATTTAGATTTCGCCATGTTGTTACCGGCTTCTTCTTCTGTTGTGCATTTAATTCTATTTGACCCCCAGGTCAAAGCCTGGGGTGGAAACTGGCGCATACACTCAGCGCCTTTGCCAGTTTGGCTCTGATTGATTGTTTATATTGCAGGAGTAATTTGAGACCCGATGACATTATCTGGGTGTGTTTGTCCAACTTTGAGAAATTTAGTACGATTTCAGTCAGACTAACATGTTAACATGTATTTTAAAAATCCAGTTTTAGTCAGACTAATACAATAAATCCATTTTCTCTAATGTCATGGAAACGTACTGACTCTTGAGTCTGGACAAAGGGATATGGCTCTGTTCAAGTTCAAGTTCATATACTGGCATAATACTGACAAACAATTTACAAACAAAACTGTTGGCACACAGTGTGTGACTGTGAATCCATCCTGTCCTACGATGGGAGTAGTTATGAGAATAACTGCTTTGACAAGCCAGCTGTTCATTCAGCCTAAGGAGTTATGACTCTGGAGGCCAAGAGAAAAGGAGCCTGACTGACTACATCGCCTCTTCACACCCATGTCTGGTGGCGTTTGGACAGATGTGATGGGCACAATCATTACTTCCTTAGAAAGACTGCTTCAGGTTGTTGATGAAGCTCCTGAACAAAGTTGAGTCTTCCAAACATGACCATCCATATGATTATGCTCAAGCATGAGGTCCAGCCCAAATTTGAATGTCAAAGCAGAAGTATTATTGTCATAGTTTATCTAAATGATGTGCCATTACATGTTGGGTTTATTCTGCTAAAAGCTTGAATGTTTCTCTCTGGTTGAGATGGTTGACAGTAGCCTCATGTAAAACCTTAGATCAGTAAAGTAAACCTTTGGTTGGTTAAGTATAAGAGCTGTCTTGTCTGGATTCCTTGTTTTCGCAAGAACTGTAGAAGAAATAGTAGGTTTGAAACTAGTCCTGTGCACCTTGTGTCCAGTTAGTCACTTAGTTACTCTCTGGTTTTCTAGCATGTACCAAACTCTGGGATGCACTCCCACTCAATTTTTGTACACTATAATGGTAAGGAACTACCCTGAGTCTCTTCCACTGACTTAATATTTTCACAAGCGTCTGTTGTCAGGACCCACCAGCTCTAGGCACTGCTGTGGCTCATTCTACCAGTACTGAAGCCTTTTTGTGAAGTGATTCTCAGTAGATCTAGTGCCTCACCACCAGGTTGATACAGTTAATGTGACACCAGTGTTGAGCTGCTGCAGTTTAAATTCAGATGTCAAATGGTATTCTAAAGACAAACACATCATGTTTCACTCTCCACCCTGCGGGCAGTGATTATCTAAAGGTAGTACTATAGTGATAGGGGAACACTAGGACTGATCTCAAACACAGAAATAGAATGAGAGTAGAAAGGACATTCCCATTCAAATCAACGAAGCAGGATGGTCGGAGCGGTGGCCATTTTTATATGTAATGTTGCCCATGCAACTTATACCAGGCTAACTTCTATATAAACTTTGGTATAAGCACACTAATCTTTCGGCAAGTTGCTTCCTTATTCAGGTGATGTTTTACATTAATGAACAAAGGAACAGTAGAGTAGTAACATTACCTTTTTAAATAAGCAATCAGATACAATAACTGCTGTTTCGTTGTTGCTTTTGTTGCATTAATTTCACATTTGTTGCAACATGATATAGGCCTACTCCAGCTGGTTCAGAAGAACAAGTGTACCCTGCTGCTGAGTTATGGGGACAAACTGTGTGTAGATCCAGTATAATTTTGCATCTAACTCTGTGAATTAAGGGTTTATTTCGACCAAACCAGAGTTGGCAAGTGTTTAAAGGATAGATTACAGCAGCATAATTTCCATTTTAACAGCATCTACACATTATATATCAGTGTTCTCCATCTCTCACATACTACTACAGCCTTTATTACTGATAATACTGTTGCTACTTTTCTGATTATGACTGTTAAATACATATTGTAACGTGCTGTAATCTTATGCACACATAGTGCTCAGTAATTGTAGCACATGCAGTACGCAGCATGACAAGTGACTTACTTATCAGTCGAGTCACCCACACAAACACATAAACAAAACCACACAATAGCCCCTTTTACACTGCCAGATTTTCCGTGACTGTTGGGCCGATTTGCCGGCCAGCTGCGAGCGTTTATACACACAGAGGTGGAAAGGCAAGTTGATCCGAGGCGCCCAATTTTCCGCCTTGGAGGGTAGTCATATTGGCGGAACTCTTTTAGTTTAAACAGACCGAGGCGGCCTTCCTCAACGGGAGGGACTGTTGATGACTTGTGGGAGGAGCTGTTGATGACTCCGCACGTGCGACCCACTGGCGGTGGATAAACAGGAAACAGCTGTTAGCAGGAACTGGCGAGCAGCGTGAAGAACAGGCCGATTTACGAGAGAATCGCCATCTGACTAGCGCCACCTGACTAGCCACGGCTTCCCTCCCACGTCACTGTTTATGTCACACGCTGAGCTACACATTTTGTTACTTGCTCACGCCCCCCATTGCCCCGAAAATGGCGCATTCTGTATAAACAAAAGTAGGTAGGCGGCAATTTTCCGCCCTCCCTGATTTTGTTTTTATACTGCCAATGCTGAAAAAAGACTGATTGGGCTTTCCTGCACATTTGCACAATTCCTATCTAAAAAGGGCTAATCACACACACCCCAGCAGCATCCTCCCATGGCACGGGGGTTCATTTCTTCAGCAGTTTGGATTTCAGAAGCCATCAAAGTTCCACTTCCAAATCATGTTGTCTACCTTTTCCTTGGTAAATTTATAAGGAATGTAACTGAATGTTTGTGGGTATTTCTCAGCATCACACACACCTGACAGTACACACACTGACCAAACTGACCAGCTCATGTGGCTCAGTCCTACAACTTCCTAAATAAATGCCTGATAGCAAAAATATGTAAATACAAGATTTCTAGGTCAAACTCTTTTGCCTTATTAGAATTTGAATCAAACCTGTAGCTACAACTATGCTGCAGCAGTACACGTTCAAATACATGTTTGCCTGCTCAGTTTTTCCACTGAAATTAACTAGTATATATTTGTGTCTGCCTGCTGTTACTTATATCCTTACAGCAGCCAGTACACATCAACCAAGCTTTCACATGATTTCAGATGAATATGGATGAGTCGTTTGATCATCACACGTCAAAGTTTCATTAGGTCACATGGCTTATTGTCTACGTCTTTCAAAATATAAGCTCACACCACCTTCATAAGAACCCTTTAGTTTATTTAAAATGAACTTGAAAATGACCACATTCATTTGTTGTACACACTTAAGCTCTTCAACAGGTCGAGGGGTTTTAAGATACTTTAAAAATTACCTTAAAAGTATTTCCATTTATTTTCATCAATATTATTTCTCTGAACCCAACTGAATGACCTGGAGGGTTACAGCAAATGACCTCATTTTAAGTACAAGTCCATAACATAGTGTTACAAACATCAGGAAAGTATACACATCTTTGAGGAAATGTTACACTCCAAAATTACAAGCTCCTTTGTTCAATCACTACTTTAGTCTTTGTAAGAAATGTTTTCTTTTATGATTTACGCTCCTTTATAATTCATGTTTTATCCATGTTAATGTTTTGTTATCCTGTTAAAATTTATATTATGTGTTTATATATTCATGTACTTAGATCATGATCTAGATCAACAGTAAACCAGTAGTACTGTCACCACCACAGACCTTTGTTTTTTACAGTACATGGGGAACACTTCAATTCTTAACAGTATGACAGACACCATTTTGTTATTAACATTATATAAGTTATTTATCATTACAGTGTATTTCATTTCAATGTGGATGTTTTGGTGAAGACATTTTGTTTCCATAGCTGACATATCACAGTTACATTTTAGTTAAAGCAGCTGTGCGGATCTTTACGTTTTCGTTGTTTAAAGCGCCCCCTTTGGTCGAAGCGGTATGACACCCACAGCCTGGTGTCATAAAATTTTGACTGCAGCTGGCATTCGGCTTCATTCGTAAAATCTCGACTGCAACCGGCAATTACCGCATGCATTTGTTTTGGAGAGCGAGAGGAAAATCATAAATGTTCTGGTGTAGCTCTGAATCACTTATAAACTGAGGACAACTGCCTGCGGTATATTTGTGTTCATGATCACAGTCGGGGTCATCCCTATATTCCCCAGGTTCTATGTTCCCCGGGTTCTATGTTTCCTGATCGGGGAACATAGGACCCTTTAAAAAAAAAAGGGTCCTATGTTCCCCGCTTTCCCCAAAAGGAAATATGTTCCCCGCTTTGTATGGGACCTTTTTGAGAAAAAGGGGTTAGGGTTAGGGTTAGGGGGGTTAGGACCCTTTTTTAAAAAAAAGGGCCTATGTTCCCCAGGTCCTTTTGGGGAAAAGCGGGGAACATAGAACCCTTATTATTAAAACTTAAAATTGTTGGTTGGGCTTTCTTTTTCCCTTGGACCCTCTTCATACCACCATGGATGCTTCATACTGTAACGAACTGGGCCACGTTACTGTTATGTGTGTTATAAATAAGAGAGATTTAGCCCAGATTCTGTACTGTTAAGTTGAAGTACTGATATTTCCGAGTGTTAGTGAAGTGTTACGTTAAGTGCTGATTTTCCTGAGTGTCTGCAAACGCGTCTCGTGAGTGAGACGCTGCAGCGAGCGGGTAGGTGTGTGTTTCTCTCGAAAAAACAAGACGGCGGCACTGGTGTGGATAGTGAACTTTTCTGTTAGGCTTTTGTTGTTTTGGCGTGGCTTAATCACCACCAAATTTTTATTTAACACTCTTTTTAGCTGTGAACAATGTGGTTAACATGAATAACTGCAGTGAAAATACAAATAGGCACTGAAAATGTATTCCAAAATGAACATGTAATGTAAAAAAGAAATGTGTGTGTGTGTGTGTGTGTGTGTGTGTGTGTGTGTGCGTGTGTGTGTGAGGCATCTGGCAGGACCACTGCAGCAGCACAACCACATACGTCACACTATCCAGGCACCGCTGCAATATAATCAATCAATCCTCTTTCCGGCTGGGCCTGGGACAGCAGAGGCCGAAACCCCTGCTCCATAGCCCAAACCACTAAAGGGAGGGCAACTGATCACAGACTCTGTTGCAAACACAAGGCCATTGCAACTAGCTTTCCAGCAACAAGTAACTAAGTGAGTTAGCACCCAGCGTCTAACTCTGCAAGGACCCCAAGTGACCAGCTTCCTCGGATCAGAACCTTTGGAACAAAGGACACAACAAAGACTGCAGCTGAAACCACACCTTCCCAGCCTTCTTCTGCCAGCTATCAATCAATCAATCAATCAATTTTATTTATAAAGCCCAATATTACAAATCACAATTTGCCTCACAGGGCTTTACAGCATACGACATCCCTCTGTCCTTATGACTCTCGCAGCGGATAAGGAAAAACTCCCCAAAAAAACCCCTTTAATGGGGAAAAAAAACGGTAGAAACTAATTAATTGATGAGTTTCTTCTGGCTTCATCGATAAACTGTGTATCATCCGCATAACAATGGAGATTTACAGAGTGATTTCTAATGATGTTACCTAAAGGAAGCATATATAGAGTAAATAGGATTGGTCCAAGCACAGAACCTTGCGGAACTCCAAAACAAACTTTAGTACGTAAGGATGATTCATAGTGAACATGAACAAACTGAAAACGATAAGATAAATAAGATTGAAACCAGCTTAGTGCAGAACCTTTAAGGCCAATTAAGTGTTCCATTCTCTGTAGCAGAATTTGATGGTCAATTGTGTCAAATGCCGCACTAAGATCTAATAAAACAAGTACAGAGACGAGTCCTTTGTCTGAAGCAATCAGAAGATCATTTGTAATTTTAACTAGTGCTGTCTCAGTGCTATGATGCACTCTAAATCCTAACTGAAATTCCTCAAATAAATTATTATCATGGAGAAAATCACACAGCTGGTCTGCGACTACTTTCCCAAGGATCTTTGAAAGAAAGGGAAGATTAGATATTGGTCTATAGTTGGCTAACACCTCTGGATCCAGGGTGGGCTTTTTTAGGAGAGGTTTAATTGCAGCTACCTTAAAAGAGTGTGGTATATAGCCTATTAATAAGGATATATTGATCATATGTAATATATGAGTGTTACCTAAAGGTAAGACTTCCTTAAGTAGCCTAGTTGGGACGGTGTCTAAGAGACACGTTGATGATTTAGATGAAGAAATCACTGTGGTCAATTCTTGAAGAGAAATTGGGGAGAAGCAATCTAAATATATATTAGGTCCAGACGTTGCGCTAGACTTTCTCGTCGCCGGTCATTTTGACCAACAGGGTCATTAAAATCCGGTCATAATCTATTTTTACCGGTCATTTTAATTTTTGTTTTTAAATGATAATAAAGATATTCAAAGACATTTAGTTTTCATTCGTCCGTTTTTAATAAATCCAACAAGCAAGTTATAAAGTGTGCATTAATAAGGACATGAACGAAAAGATGAACAGTCACATCTACACACCGCAGCACTTCAGTTTGGCATCTGGTCTATTTTTCATGTGAGCCGCGAGCGCTTCTGTCAAGCTGGATAGAGCGGATCGTACCAAACAGGAAGTCGGACACAGAAAAGACGAGAGAATCCGGCCAATTTTCAAAATAAAATAACAGCACGCACTGAGGAATGTGAGGAGAAAATACCGTGTTTATAATTCAAAATAACACAACAGTGCATAACTGAACACATTTTTCAATACCCTAATCACTTCATTACAATTTTAATTTTGTGTCACCGAGCCTACAGACATAACTACATGAATAAAATGGTCAGAACAATATGCCCTATTCATTGTGTTTATCCAACACGCTCAATACATGGACATGCAATGACAAATTGTCATTAACTTATTACATTATAAAAACACGATTAAAATATGGCCATACCCATGTTTAAAATGACCTGTTGAAGTGAAAAAACAAGTACTGACGGGAACAGACGAGTGGAGTCGATGTTTAACCGGCGCGGAGAGTGCAGGAGAAATGCGCTGCCTGTGTGGACAGTCAAGCGCCTGCGAGTACACTCGCAGGACTTCTGCGGCACTACCGCATCTGGTGTGTCCAGGCCGTTATGTCAACAGCGCTATATGAAGCAGATGAATGACTTTTTCTCTGCAGTGTGAAAACGGCAGCCAGCTACTGACTGTGCACTCCGCCGCCAAGTGGGCAGGGGTGGTAATTGCAACCGGTCAAAATGACTGACGGCCTTCAGATTTTCCGGTCATTGTAGTAAAAAAAGGATCAATGACCGAGAATATCCGGTTAACGCGACCCCTGATTAGGTCTTACTGCTGTGTTTGAGGACAGATAGGTAATATCTGAGGACAGGAGGTCATGAATTTTGCCTCTAATAGTTTCTTATATTTTGTCATTAAAAAAGCTCATAAAATCATAACTGCTAAGGGCTAAAGGAATACAAGGCTCAATAGAGCTGTGACTCTCAGTCAGCCTGGCTACAGTGCTGAAAAGAAACCTGGGGTTGTTCTTATTTTCTTCTATTAAAGCTGAGTAATAGTTTGCTCTGGCATTGCGGAGACCCCTCATACGTCTTGAGACTGTCTGCCTAGACTAAACGAGATTCTGTGTGAAGATACGATACTAGTCTGGAAGGTGTGGTTCACGTGGGGGGGTAGGCACAAAAGCACGGGAAAGAGATGGGTTCACATAACAAACACCTGTCTAGTCTGTGTAAAAATATGATACATTGTTTCATCAGGAAGGTGGTGGTGAACTCTTCCTATTATCTGGGGAAGTGATCTTAACTGAGGGACTTTTTAAACCCATCAGCAAATTGGGGCTGTGCTGAGATGCAGTGTGTAATGGGTCATGATCAAAGCCCGGAGAGTGTGTGTGTTTATAGAGGCCAGCTGTGAAGCAGAAGACAGCAGTCACAACAGCACACAACCTGGGCCTGGGTTAGCACTGAGCATGCTATCATGACCATGTTATTATTGTCGCAGCCGCTGTATTCACTCATGGGAGGCACAGGATACGTTCTTTCTCATCTACACTAAAAACAGACAAGCACCATATGTCACAGGGTCAGCTGAGGGCTCCCAAACCATATGCATCCACTGCCCTTTAAAATGCAAGTTTCCAATCTCTCTATTCACATTAAAGTTTAGTTTAGGAGAAAAAATACTTCAATGACTGATTGATAATCAAAATAGTTGCTGATAAATATTCTGTCAATCAGCTAGAGGAATAAGGGATTACTCATTCCAGCTTTACTAACCACTGTAGATGCAGGTTAGCTTTGAGCCTGTTTTATTAGCTTAACAACCTGTCAAGTTGTACTCTCATTTATTACTTGAAAACAAGGCCTCAATTACATGGTAATTACATGCTCATAAAGGTACTGCTTTACTGCTTCACAATATTAACTATTCTTTAGCTGCCTCTCAGTAAACATGCAATTTACCTTAGGCTTGTTGAGCCACAAGGAAACAATATCACCAAAACAATTTTTGTTTTGTATCAAATTAAGAAAAAAAGACTTGAGGAACAAAAAGGGAAAAAAAGATTAACCTAGAAAACAAATGTAGGCAGGAACAACTTTTAGGAATCTTGAAAATGGCCCAAGTGAATGTCTGTATATTCACATGTAGTTGTCTAACAGCGTGTGCTTTTTTGTATGAAACCCTACGCCTGTTTGTGTGACTGAAGGGCCAATATGGGACAGGCTTTTAAGGGAGAGCTGGGAAGTGGATACCTAATACTGCCTGACTGCTGCTCTTGTGTACATGAACCCCACAGCTGCTAGAGAGAGAGAGGAATGAGGGAGAAAAGAAGGGAGGAAGAAGGAGGAGGGGGTAGAGGAGAGCGTGGTGTGCTCAGTAATTAGTTGTCTGGTTTTGTATTGACCAGTCTGGTGCTTAGGCCTTGGGGACTGTTAAATTTGCTATTGAAACTGAAAGGATTTTGCACCCAAAAGAAATTAAATGGGAGCAATGAATAGATTGGCAGCCACATGGTGGACTACTGTTTTTTCTTCTTCTTCTTCTTGGTTCTTCTTCCTCCAAAGGCTTTCACTCTTCTTCAGTAAGACATGGTTATATTTTTTAGGTTATTTTTTTTCATGTTATAGGTGAACTGAAAAATGCACCAAAGGGTCATGACTGCTTTACGCTATGATAATGACCCCTCATTTTTAGACCTATTAAAAAAGAGAATGCACTTGTTCACTCTTTGCCAACTGTCAAAGTCTTTGTTGGGGTGTGTTTATTAAACGGGGACAAAATCCAGAATAATTTCCACATGTTAGCTGTTGAAGGGTGTAATGTGGTGAGGGTGTAATGAAATCTGTTTGAATGCAGACATGGTGATTGTTGGGAATTGATGTCTCCTGCCTGGACTGCCTAGAGGTCAGAGAGATTTGTGTCTCTGTTTACTCCGCCTTAGGTTGGTCATACTTATCACAATGGGCATGGTCAGGGAGGAAAATCCTCCACAGGCCTACAGAGAGACTGTATTACCTTTACATCAGCATCCAGTATGGTCAAACTGTTGTCAGTCTTCTTCTGTTACCAGTTTAGCTTTTTTAAAGGAGGATGTAAGGACAGAAACAAGCCTGCTTCAGACCAAACTAGAACACATTCCCCTTGTAATTACTTGCAGTGTCTGTTTAGCAGGCCCATGTTTCAGGGAATGTTTTATAAAATATTTCTGTAAGATAACTGCATTACATAACACCCTTCTACCTTAACAGACAAAGCATTTCTCGCTTCTTCTTCACACTCATATAACAACGACAGCAGAGCTGCATACCGAGAGCAGCTTAAGGTTCAGTGTTTTGCTCAAGGACAATTAGAATAGGAGGATGTGAACCCTGTGATTAATGAATCTCTTGCTCAGTGAGTTAACATTAGCCTCCATCTGCACCGAGCATTTAAACCAGCTGAACTGTGAGCCTTGAGTGTATCTAGAGAATGATAGAGGGGTGATGTCATGTTCTCTCCACTGTTTGTGTAGCTGGCAGAGACTGGTGTGATGCTGGAGAAGGTCGCACACTATGACTCAGTCCTGACCAGAACAGCTCCATAGGACATTGTCCAAAAACTAGGATCCAATCAAGTGTCATTTCTTGTCCCTGTTGCCATAAAAATCTGTTTCTTTTTTTTGTTTGAGTTTATGGTTTTCTCTCTAGTTCTGTTTTGACAGTTGAAGTCTTGTGCCAATATTCCAAATTTTGAATCTGTTTGAGTATCTAGTAACTTTTTGATCCGGACGAGAGTGAGCACTCCTTGTAGATAAGACATATCCGTGTTATCTATAAAGAGTCGCTCACTGTAAATACAATCTGGTTGTGATTATCACAACATAAATACAGGAGGGCCTGTGCACAGGTGGCTGCCACTGGGCTGATGGTAACCAGACCCAACGGATGTCTGCACGTGAGAAAAGAGTCTTTGCTCCAATGTAACAGAGAGCTTCAATGTAAGTTTTAAACTATATCAGGACCACTGAAACATTGTACAACGCACAGTAGTAACTCCAACTTTTTGAAATCTCATCAGGATGTGTTCAGTGTAAATCGAGTGCAATGACTGGCTTTAAAATCCCCTGTGTCTTACAAGGAGTGACTAGAGGGGCCAAATCCCTGCTGTCTGATTGGCTCTTTGTAAATCGAAAAATGAACGTCCACTCCAGTGACCCATATTTCTGAGCAGTATGATTGACAACACTTGAGACCCCAACAGTTGTAAAATGGAGCGCAGTGTCACAGAAAAGAAAATGATACAGGAAAGCTAGAGTGAAAATTATTCTTCTGCCAGGGACATTCACCAACTGAATTTACATTCATACTCTTCACTTACTGTTTTTGTATTGGGTTGTTTGCCTTTCTCTCTTTGTTCACGGTGCTTGGTCTGCAGTTACTGCACAGGGCCAGCAATGCATGCTGCTCCTGACGTTAGTAAAACAGATTTAGGTTATTTGTTCTAAAAGCCTACACAAAGAATAATTTTACATACATATTACTGATGAGAAGTGTGGACTGGAACATGTGTCGTGTAACTGTTTTATTAACATTACCGTGATTCTTTTAAGTGATGCATGTTGACTGCATCCACACAGGATACAAAAAATCTACACATGCCCTGAAATGTTACTTATTGCCTTCAAGCCTTAAATTAAACAAAATATAAAGTCAGATTTGAGGTCCTATTGCAAAATAGACAATGCTGAACCAGCAAAAGAAAAAACACCTCCATCAACATGAAGGAAACTGGTAGTTGTTTTTTCATGAGGGTTGGTGTTATAAAAAGTGAAAGTTCCTTTCCTCTAATTACACTAAATAAATGAAATATGTATGCAACATTTCAATATCTGCTCATCTAAGCCAGATATGATTTTTTTTTTTTATTTCTGACTTGCTGGTTACTATTATTAGTAGTCAGACTACCACATTGATTTGATAATCAGAAGGCAAAGAACCAACAATAGAAATAGAAAATAATGTTTAATGTAATCTGATCTGTGTGATATCTATAAGTTATCTGACATCATGTGATTGGTTCCTCACATGTTAATGTTTTTCTGAAGAATATTTCTGATCAAAAAGAAGGGTCAGACCTATGGTGATTATATAACCTATGGCTCACTCTGTGACCAAAGCAAAAAGACATGGTAAAAAGTAACAAACCTTAAAAGACATTTTGATATTGACTGCATCTGTGTGTAGCTGAGGACAGTGTGGTCGTCAGGAGGCAGGCTTTGGGCTGTTGGGGCTCACCAGCAGTTACCTAGCTGAGTAAGCTTTTCCCCTGTTTGGGGGTCTGTATCTCCCCTCCCCTCATCCCTCCTGGTAATAGATGGCCTCATCACTGTAGGTTTGAGCTCACCTTTAAACAGCCAGACAGGACTGGGGTTTGTCTCTGGCCAAACGCTGGAGTGGAACAATAGGAGTGGGTGACATTGCCTATGCGTCTGTGTGAAACACACGTATAAGCACGTGATGGAGTGGTGTTGGGGCCTGCCAAGCAGCAGAGGGAGGATACAAGACATCCAGGGTATGCAGATCTGTGCTATTTGTTCATTTTTACTCTTGTGTCTTCTCACTCCAGTGTGGCATCATGCTTCTGGGAGTTGCTCGATGTCTGTGCATCACGTTCATTGCTTTTTTCTTTGCTTTCTGCGGTTTGTCTTTCAGGACAAACCCTTTGTCTAGCTAAAGCCTTTATGCAGTGGCTGGGTTGTAGCCTGTACAAATCTGTTGTTGTGTATATGTGTGTGCTTGTCCATTCACGATAAAGCATTTTTAAATATGTGCTTGCATTTGTGTTTTGATTTATAGGCTGCTTGGCCGAGTGCAGCGTCGACCGCGGCTGGGTTTAAATGTGTGTGGAGAGGAGATAGAGAGAGTCTGTGTATGTGTTAATGTGTGTGTGTGTGTGTGTGTGTGTGTGTGTGTTTGTGTGTCAAAGCTGTTTTTATTATTCTCTCTAAATGTGCTTATAATGCCAATATTATATTAATATTATTAATAATATTATTATATTGCCATGGGGGAGGATGTAGAGTCGTCCCTACAAATGTGTTATTTAACCCTGTGGAGGTTCCTGGCACAAGGATCTAACTTTTTTTTTTCTTTTCTTATGCATATTCTACATTCATATGGAAATGGGGGCAGAGGGACAGAATCTCACATCAACTTGATCTAGTTATGAAAAGCTGCCAGTGTTTGGACTGACCCAGAGCTGGCTTAAAGGTACTGGCCAGCCTCTGCCCCCAGACCACAGAGCAGAGAGACCAGCACATTTTTAGCTGCAACACACTCACATGGATGTGCTCACACATATACGCTTATACTAAAGATGAAAAAAGCAGATGCCCATAATTGCACTCACACAATTAGATACACTTGAGCACTTGGAAACACTGAGCACTGCCTCATTTTCTGTCACTTTGTCACAGACAGCCATGCCTAATCCTAGGGAGACGTCAGTGTTGCAAGATGCTCCTCTTCTTTAATTTCTCTCTCATTATTTTTCTCTTTCTTATTTTATTAACCCTCACTTTCCACTTTTGAACACCCAAACCAACTCCACACACACACATGATGCTACTCCTTTAGCAGTAAGAAGGACATTTGACTGCTGATTCATGTTGTTTTTATGCATTTTATTGTTAAAATGGCAGTATGTAATGTAATACCCAAATAAGGAATTAGTAACATTTTAAGAACCAAGAGTGGTACAGTTTTATTTTTATTACATTATTTTATTATATTTAACTATTTAATGTTACAGTTTTGTGTTTGTCTGCGTTTTGGATAAAAATAGACTGTCATGTCATGGAAGATTTTTTAAATATATTTTATTAGAATAGCTAAATTAAATTTCATCAAAAAATGTTTCATGCTTTTTTTGTGGTCTTGTGTGAGCAGATAAATACTGTAAGAGGAATATTAAAATTGTGTGAGAGAATGCAAAGGCCTTGGCTGGATTAAGATAATTTGGTTTTACCATGCTGTCTGTAAATTAATATAGTATTTGAGGAGTCCCATTTCTAATAAAATTCGAGTGTGCTTCCTTCCCAAGTATCGCTGATACAATAGGCCTCCCAGGCCAGACTGCTGCAGCTGGATCTAGCAGCAGGGATCCATCAAACAAGATTTGTCTCGGTGGATATGCTGGTTTTGTCCTTCAGGATTAGAGCCCACCACCCAGATTCAACCCCAGTCTCAGTTACATCGTGTTTGATACAAACAGACAGTTACCAAAAGTGAGCCTGTAGAGTTTTAATTCATTTAGTAACAAAAAAAGTCTCTTTGTTGTTTCCAACCTTTTTAAAAATTGTTTCTGCAATTTGCCCTATTTCAGTGAGCCAAACATTTTACAGGATTAAAACAAAAAATATTGAGGTAAATAAAAAGTGCAAAGTTGTTTTTCTTATTCAATTTAATTAAACACCAAATTGCCTCTGAAAAATTGTGAGTGCTTCAAGAGATGATTTTTGTTAATTTCACAAAGATTTCAGGAAGTACCTTTAAACATTTCTTAGCATTTTTACAGTTTTTTATATATAGAGTTAAAGATATGAAAAAGATATTAAAAAAGAATTTAACACTACTTACTCAACACTGACACATTATTTGCCTCCATACAATTGTTTTACATATAATTTGTGTGGGGATGTGTGAGGGTTTTTTCTGGTGGCTGTTGTGTTCAGTAGGATCATAATATGTGAGCTGAAGCATAGTATGTCGTCCCTCAGATTTTAGGCACGCGTCTTGACAGTCTACAAATAGAGCAGCACATTGCACGGTGTGTGTGTGTGTGTGTGTGTTGTTTTGTCTCTCCATTAGCACCCATTCAAAAGACAATGAGTTAGGGAAGCACATGATGGGCTTGTTAACTCACACGCATTAGTGGATCAGTGTGTGTCTTTGTGAGGGAAGGGAAACTCCTCTGTTATGATGGGAGTCTTTCACAGATGATACACTCCACTCCAACACCACAAGTGTCCAGCCACTGAATAGGCAGGATTTGTTGCTCTCCACCTAATTAAATAGTGCTTTGAATGGTGGTTATGGTGAGAGGGCTTTGTTCCAGTTCACCTTCTAAAGCTTCATGTTTGACTTTGGTGACAGTGATGTGGCTCGGCTGTGACAAACACAGGAGCTGTTTCACTACACAATGATCAGAGCTTCTCACACTGTTTGTCAGAGACAGAGGTGGAGAGTGTTTAGTTTGTTATGGTGATCCCTCATGTACACAATCATTATCAGAGCCCTCTTATTTAATAATGTTTTCATCTTCCAAAATATTAACAAGTGGCCATAATTTAATTGTGAGGATTGTGAACACAGCAGTCAAATGTAGTCAAGTAGTAAGGGGCAGATCATGTCGTGGAGATGTTTTGGATGTGCTTAGCATTGTGGATTATGAGCAAGGTGGACTTGAGGGGGGTGAGGAGCAGATTATGGTGCTGTCTGTGTTTTGTGCAGCAGCCTATGGGCTTGACGTGAGGTACGGGGACACATGCCTTTGTGGCCCTAAGAAAGGACAACAGATCACGTTAGTTCAGCAGAGAGTTTTGTGTGTGTTGGAGGTTAGTATCAGTGCTACACAGATCTGTTGCAGCCTTTGATTAGAAATGAGATTTCAGCCTGTCAATGAAATCTTTATTTAAAGGCTTGTTGTCTCCCAGGATTTCCACGCCTTTGAATTGGTGTAATCCGTTATAGTGACAACCCTTAAAGATTTTCATGACTTTGGATTTCAGGGGTGTCTTACAATGGTCTAAATGCTGTTTGAGAGGCCTTTCACATGTTTAAGAGCCCGGTACCAACAGATTCTGAGGCAGGGAGGACTGCATATACTATATACTTGTCAATATTCTTTTAATCAGGAGGGATTTTAATTATTTCCACAAATGTGACTGCTAACTTAAGTTTAATATATTCATATCAATTCTAATGGCAAACAGTAGTAACCAACATTGTCTGTATCTAATATTAAAATGGAAGGTAGTTGTGCAGATATGTCACATGTAGCCACACAGTTTGCATGCAGAAAACTGGGACAGGATCAGTTCGGGGAAAACAATGTGAAATCAGAGAATGGGAGCTGGAACTTGTCATCCCTTGTAAACGCTGCCTTGCATTTGGTTAGCTCGGCTGCCTTGTAATGAAGGGTGTGTGCTGCTAACACTGGGTTGTGTCTTTGTGGCAGCACACAGTAGAGCCGCACTTGGCATTTGGCTTCCATTTTTTCAAGGCATGAAATGGTTATGATGGGCGCTGCTTTGCTTGTGTGTTTCAAGGAACACTTGCCAAAACCGTTGTTCTAGTGTATCTGTGTGTGTATTTGTGTGTGTGTAGGAGAGAGAAAGAGGTGAGAGTATTCAAATGCTGTTCTTTGTTTTTTTAAAAAAAAATAGATTTATGCTCTGCCTGTCATGTAGTTCCAACCTAAATGTAGCTGATACAGAATGAACAATAACACATCTGTTATTGTTCATTCTGTATCAGCTACATTTAGGTTGTCAGTTTCAGACCCCCTCCTCTGCAGCACCCTGGGATCATCTGAAATGATGAAGAAAAAGACAAAAAAAAAAGTCTTTGTCAACATGTCTGTATTTGTTCTGCCATATTGTACTCCAAGACAACTTAAATTCCACAGCGTGGAATTGGTTTAAAAAAACTGCAGTGAGGAAAAATAATTTCATTTGGAAATATCCTATAATCCTATATTTATTTTATTTCCAGTTGTACACCAGGCCCACCACTTTATCATTTGATTCTGTATACTGAGTAAAATATGGCCTCCTGCTGGTGTGTAATATGAGACAAGAAGGTTGACCATGCCAGCCTGTCCCTGTCGGTGTGTTGTATGTTGGTTCAGTCAAGACATCTCCTCGTCCTCCACCCCCCATCTCCACCATTGTTCCTGCTCCAAATCAGCCAGCTCCATTTTCAACATGCAGCTTGTGCTGTTATTATATCATAGCTCTGTCTTTTCTCTTCAAGGATGAATAATATTCTGCATTATTGTGGGGATCTTATTTTATTTTATATGGTTACTGCTCTCTCTTCAGTTTTAGATATTCCCTTTCAACTAGAAGATAATGTAAAAAAATAAAATTATAGTACATTATTAAATAACCACACATTTTCTACATTTTACTCTTTAAAATGATATAGATTTTTATTATATATACACATATACATATATATAATATATACATATAAATGTGTATAAATATATATATATATATATATATATATATATATATATATGTTCTGATCATATTGAGCAGCCACTAGTGTTTCTTAGAATTATTTATGTTTATGAAGATTTGTTTCTCAGATTATCATCTCAGTAAATGTTAATCACATAGAAGTAATGCAATACTAATGTTGAATTGTTTCTGCTGTTTAATTCCATCATTTATTTTCACATAAAGCCACATTTTTTCAAAGCAGCAGCAGACCTCCTGCAGCAGCCCTTTGGTTTGTACTATTTGGATTTGGCGTGTGGTGGGCGCAATATTTTCGGAGGCCAGCCTCGTACTCACTATGGAAGCAGCCTCAATTGTTCTGTGAACACAATGCCTTTGCCTTCTTACTTCACTGGTTCCTTTGCTTTCCTTCCTCTGCCTTTGAATTTGCTCATTTTCTGCCCTGTTTTGTTCCCCCTCTTCCCCCTCTGATTGGCCCCTGCATAGCAACTTGTCTGATGGAGCATGGAAGCTTGAACTGTTCCTCTCTGCAGGCTCCGCTTTCAATTTCTTTTTGATTCTGTGTGTTTACAATATTTACAGTTGTTTTTACCTCAAGCTGTATTTTGAACTCTTGTTATGCAACTAAACACAGTCGAAATATATTTAATTGCTAGAATGCAAATTTAAAAATATGTTATCATGAGCAAATATTTGCAAATTGGATTCTGTATGTATTTACAAAAGTGACTGTAAGTCATAAAAACAAACAAATCATCAAGTCTTACGTCCATTACACAACAAAATGAGTTTTGCTTTATAAATGTGACTGAACAAAAAGTCACCTTATCTGTGGCCTCATTCAATACTGATATGTTGACACTGATCGTCTTACCTTGTGCTAAAGCTATCACTGAAGCTCTTGCCTGCGTTCTCTCTTTGTCCCCTCACCCATATATGCTCACCCATAACATTCACTGCAAGCAGTCAATAAACGTTATCTTATTAGAAACACATAACATTCCATGAGCCCTAAAATAATGTTTATATTTAATTAAAGTGGTTGATTTCCAGGACTTGACAAATTAAGTGTATTTTTTTACTTGTATTATAATTATGGTTTTACATGTGTTATATTGTCCATTTTAAACATAATTTAAAAATATTAGATTGGGTCAAATAATGCAGTAATGTCTACATTTATCTTAATTCTGTTCTTCTTTTTTAGGTATTTAATACAAAGGGTTCCCATTTCTGTTTGGACTGTAGCAAATGCATTCAAATGGAATGTGCAGCTGCATGTGTCTCATGTCAGTCCTTCATTTCTTGATTTATTAAAAGTTAAAATGATAGAATTTTTTTTTCTGCACTTTTACATTTTAGGTTTTTTTCTGCAAACATGTTAACATTTATTTGATCAATAAATACAATTTCTAAAATATACAGTGAAAATCAATCAGATTTTTCAGAATGATGAAATCTGCCTGACTGCAGACCACATCAGAATTAAACTTAGCACAAATTATTAAAGAGAGAAAAAATGTTTGAAATAAAAATGACATTCTTACAATAAGTGAGAAAAAAAAATCACAGCTCTGGGCCCACAACACAGACCTCAGAAGAGAGAGGGAAAAATGCTTGCTAAGCTATCCGTTTCACGCACGCAGGGACAGAAGGTTCGATATTCATTCGATCGATGAATGAAAAGGCACAATGGCGAAATCGGACGGGCTCCTTTTCAAAACCACATCTCCAATGTTCCCCCCCCCCCACCCCACCCCCCCCCAGCCACCCCTCCACAGTCTGCAGTCGCTGGGCGGCTGGTGTAGCAGGCACAGAGAGAAAGAGAGAGAGGAGAGCAAGGGTTACATCAAGGCTGCTCCCTGGACCGTGCAAACAAGTCTAGACCAGTGACCTATTCAATGGCTCCTTTTGAGGAGTGGGGCAAGTTCGGTCAGAGTGAGGAGAAAGGCAGGCACAGCCTCTTTTCACTGCCGAAGCAGCTCACAGCCTACGATCGACAGGAGGTAAGGAGGGCCGGGAGGGCAGGCATCTGCTTCCATGGTTACGGGCCGGGTATGGGGACCCTACTATTGAGGAAGCTCCGTTCTCATGCTCCCACAGAGGCAATGTCACGCATTTTAAAAATGCATCAGGCCGAGGCGAGGACCATAGCCACCAGCGGCAGAGTCGCTCTTTGAGAAGGGAAATAAAATGATAGCATGTCAGTTTGAGGAGAGAAAAAAAGAGTATGCGGAACGCTTTGAGACTGGGGTGGCAGCATGCGCTTAAGAAAGAAAGAAATGCATCACATGATCATGGCAAATCCTAATTCAAAGTAAGATGTTTTTTGTGGATATTTTTTTCGGCATGCTCCATCGATGTTCTACAACTTGCTGGATCTACATTTTGAGCTGTATTTGTGGTTAAATTGTAATGTCTCTGTGGAAGTCAGTGGCACAGATGATTTATCCTTGGAGGGAGCAAAGGTCAAGGTTTATATGCTGAACTCAGAGACATTTTTTTAATGAGGATTCTCTCCAATCAGCAACTTTCACGTTTGAAGCATCAGAGCAGGAAGGAAGGAAAGGAAATTATCTTTTTTCACTTTTACATACAAATTTATTCTTTATTGTTATTAGCAGAAAACTGTAAGCTAGTAGACATGTCAGTATTTAGAGGCAGATAACTAAACTGTGAATAACTGTTATAAAAACAGACTGTGTATGAGGGCTTTGAATTGCAAATCTGTTGAAAATGAAGAGTCACATCTGTGTGTTGATTTGTTTGTGTTTGGGCACAAGCTGTGTGTGTGTGTGTGTGTGTGTGTGTGTGTGTGTGTGGTGTATGTTGAGTTGAATGGATGCTTTGGGCTTTTCTTCATGAGGGAAGGATGTGTTGGAACGTTGAATTTGGTCATGCAGCTGACGCTTTACCCCCTAACACACTCCAAACAGAACGGACAGATGGCTGGCCCTTAGGAAGGGCTTGGGGCGTTTGGATTTGCTCTCAGACCGTGGGAAAGTCTTTGGCTGACTTCACCTGCTCAGGGAGCTGATGTGACTGGATTAAACAGCAATGAAAGACGAGAGAAAGGAAAAATAACATGGACAACAGTGCACAAGGCTTTATGCAAGTGTGAGCATTTTCTCACCTCTTGTTTAAGAGAGAAAATTGGAGACATGGAGACCCATTGAAAAACGACTGACAATTTGAATTTAGATATATTTTTAAAGAATAGAAAACCTGGCACTTTGTAGTGAGTGCAAAGAGAGACAGGGTGGATGGGTTCATTCTTTTTTGCATTTGTCTTTGTTATCCTAATTGGAGACAGTTGATCCTCAAGTTTGTTGGGACATTAGACATGATGTTTGGCCATCTTACTCTCTCTCTGCTTTTGATTATCTGTGTCTTAGAATGATGGCCATGTGCATGCTTTGATTTATTGTTACTAAAAAAGAATGGGGCCGTTTGTTGAGCTTTGTCTGATTGATACCAAGATGCATGCACTCTTCAAATTCATACTCCACAAACCACAGACCTTGCATTTAATGGCTCATTAAATATCAGTTTGAACGTGCAATAAAATAAGATGGATTGTGTGCACTGAAACATTGTGTTTTGCTCATTTCATTCAGTGTGTGGATGTTAGAATTTATTAAGAGGCCACTAAAATGTGTGCTGACAAGTATGAAAGTCTGTTTTTAATCCCACAAATAAATGATAAAAAAAAAAAAAAAAAAATCCCTGCCATGACTGCGATGGTGATTGGTGGAGCGTGAAGTCCGGCCCTCTGTGATATGAGTGCAGATTTCAGTAATGGAAATCACCTGGACTCTTCATATATACATTCATAATTACAGACATGATTTCTGAAGGCTTATTGCTGTAACCATAGCAGTAGACTCATCTTTAATATTTAGAGGATTGTGTGTGTGTGTGTGTGTGTGTGTGTGTTTGAGATTAGTTGAGGATATTATCCAGCTCATTTTCACTCACTCCATGATCTGTTACACATTTTAGAAACAAAAAAATATATTTGCTGTTCTTTTATATATTGTGGTCCTTCTGATTTAACTCTGGCACTAACTTTGTGGAAAATACAGAAGATAAATGTGTCAAGCATCTTTGTGCAGTGGCACATAATTGCATAGTTTTCATGTTTGTGACACCAGCCCAGGCTCTGCAAATGTTGATTCCTTACCACAAGAATCTCTATTTCCTGCTACTTTGAGTGCCATGCTCTCAAAAAATACTCTTTTGCTGTTTGGCTACAAAAAGGCATTATCTTTCATACAAGTAGAGTGCATAAGAGTTCAATTTGGGAACGAGTCAAGTGCTCTCCATCTGAGAAGGGTGTGCGTGTGTTGTTGGATGGAAGGGGCTGTGGAGAACTAATCAAATGTGGTTTGCACAGAGCGCTGTAGTCAGTGCTTGACAAGAAATGTGAACTTGACTCTGCACTGCTTAAAGGGATGGTTTGACATTTTGGCATATTCACCTATTGCCGTAACCCCTATAGTCATATGAGTAGGTACATTACCTTTAATTATCAGTGCCTGTTGTTCTGCGATTGGTGGGGCAGAACTGCCTGCTGCTCTGTGCACAAAATGGAGGTGAATGGTACAGCCCCCTCTCTCCCTCAAAACTAATCAAATACACCATCAAATGACACCAAAACGCTCTTGTGTACAACTTGTAGCTTACACATTCACCACGCTATGAAATAATAATGTAATATTACGAGACAGAGTTGTTTTGAAGCCAAATGCACAGCCAGAACTACATTCCAGACATACAGTACTTGCTGGGCGGAGTGATTTCAAACAGCGTATGTTTAGTGCATTTACTCCCGTCATCAAAACAAGTTTGTTGAGAAGAAGCCAGAATATACAGAGGAAGAGTTACAGGTTTTGGAAGAAGAGAGAGCAAGAAGAGAGGCTGAGGCTGCCGAGCAACCAGGGGCTGAGGGGAGACCCAGAGGCGGCATGGATTGGTGGTGTAAATGTGCAGCTTACTGGCCACTTTATTAGGTACACCTATGCAATCTAATACAATCCAATACAACATATCTGCCACACATTCTATGTTTACAAAGCTTTTACATTTTCAGTTTTTGTTGACATTGTCAGTTGTCATTGACTGTATGTTATATACATATGTTGATGGTTGGATGGGACGAGAGTACGCCTCAAAATAATCACCGGAACACGGGGACAACATGCTAACTCCACACTCATAAATCACCACAACTCCTGAGGGAACAACAACTTAAAATGTTCCTTAGCAGTCTGTTTATTCCCAACAATGAGAAGTAATGCCAGTCACTTCACTATATGCTCTGGGCAAGCACTTATCCATAACATAACCACAACAACATTTGCATTTTAGCCTTATTTACCATTGCTTGGGTTGTAGGCTAATGTTACTCAACATGGAGGTAACATTACAGCAGAGAGATTGCTGGGCAAAATACACAACGATCACTTACCACGTCTGCTGGTTTTGTGATGCCGACAGATGGTATGGCAGTATTTTTCAAGAAAAGCGTTTGAACCATTACTGAGCTTCTGCGCTCCATCCTGTAGTCCTCTGGTAAAAAATGGTTGGAGTGAACAAACATTTTCCGGACCATTTCCACAGGCGTGTTGGGGTCGATGTCCAGCACAAATAGCCATTGTTTCATCCTGTCCGTATTTTTGGTTGGTACTACGTGATGGTACTGCTCCATGTCTTCGGCTTGTTACCGCAACCTTTTACAATACATGTGTAAACCATGATTTACAACAACACTGTAAACTTTCTGGTGCGTCCAGCTGACGATACCGCAAATGCAAAGCTGCAAGCAATAACAACGGCATTGTCTAAGGTGCGCACTGTGTCACTCCGCCCAGTGGTTTACTCAAGAAAGTAGTTCCGAGTATTTTTTTCATGTGTCGTAATGTTAGGCCTACTTAATTATACATTATTATTTCATAGCGTGGGGAATGTGCAAGCCATGTGTTGTCCACTAGAGTGTTTTAGAGTCATTTGATGGTGTATTTGATTAATTTTGAGGGAGAGAGGGGGCTGTACCGTTCACCTCCATTTCAGCGGGCAGCTCTGCCCCACTGATCTCAGAACAGCAGGCACTGACAATTACAGGTAATGTACCTACTCATATGACTATAGGGATTACGGCAATAGGCGATTTTGCCAAAATGTCAAACTATCCCTTTAAGGGACCCTAGAGGACTTTGCTGTGGAGCAGTTTAGTTGTTGGTGTATTGTGCTCTTCAGATTCAGCCAAAGCTGCCTTTTTTAATGGGAATGATTTGTGCCATAGAGATTAGGTCATACAGTCATACATTTGATATTCATTTGCACCACATTCACTCTCAGAGCAGTGATGATGGGACAATGTCAACAAGAATTAAGACGACATTGTTGTCTCTTTTTTCTCTTTCTCTCTCCGCTCTGAAGGTGTTACTCAGACACTCACAGAAATATGAGGCTTTTTTCCTTAAAGTGTGCATCTGAGCTCATCTCAGGCTCTCAGAAATGTCTCCATGCAAAATGCACACAAAACACACTTTAGTAGGACCGCAGGGCTGCGTAACGTTGATGTGGATGGAGCTGGTCTGTGTCAGTGGACGAACATTAATTGGGTTACTAGAGCTCGTTCCCCACTTGCTCATACTCTGTATATAAATACACACTAAGAGACATTTTGTGCTCTGGCATCGCTGACCTGTTCACATCATGGTTTATTTTTATAGTGGTAATTTGCCATTGGCGCGATGGTTTGGTTTCAGAGGGCCACAAGATTAATCATGGAGGGCATTACTGCAGTATAATTACACTTTCTGTAAGTGTACTGGCAACATTTCTCGTGTGTGCACTCTCTATCTCTGTCCATAACACATATACACACACAGTCAGCTACAAAGAATGCTCAACACAACAGCAAAGGGCAGAGCAGAGGTGCCTGCTCTACATAGCATTGCTAAAATACTGCAAACCACAGTGTATCCACAGTAATAAGAGGTGTAATATCCTCATATACAATGCAAACATCAATATCCTTCTTAATCTCAGTCTGTGAAGGGGGACTGAAATGGTTGTTTTTAGGTGTGGACAGACAACACTGGGACATCTGCCTGAAGAACATTGTTCAATGCTGTTAGCAAGAAATTAAGACCACAGTTAACAATAACTGATACTAGAACCAACTCAGAAAACAAATGAATGTGTGTGTGAGTGTGTATGTGTCGGGGGGGGGGGGTTGGAGTCAGTAGCAGTGCTGTGTAACGTCTTTAAGATCATTACTCCACACAAAATGCACCCCTGGGGTGTGTGACACATTTCTCAATGGGCTCTTCCACGGGATTTAACGGGTAAACAGCAGACAAAGGGAGTTGGGACCATGTAGCCCAGCAGGGGACACCCCGGTGGAAACACCAGGTTGCTTTATAATCCCTGCTCTGTCCCATCCTGTTGGCTCTGCCTGCAGTCGTGGCTGACTGGCATGTGCTTCTGTCATAGGGAGTCTCGCCAACTGTGTTACGACCTGTGTGTTGTAATGGTTTTGGGTCCGTGTAGCTCTTTGGAGTTAAAGGACAGGCAGAAACTCACTTTCACACACGTGTGGGATTTCACAAATGCTCGTCGTTTATTTTTACGTCCACTTAAAACTCTCCAACCTTACCAAGCCCGGTTGTATGGCTACTACAATTCCACACATGAACACAATAGTTGCCACACGTACTTACAACCATTACTGTTGTGTTGAGAGACATAAAGGAAAGCGGGAGCACATAGGTGTAGTCCGACCAGCGTTTGGGTGCACTCTCAACAGATAGAAATCTTAACAAGCGCTGCTTGATGACGTTGCTGTTAAGCGACACAGTATACATCATGTTAAAGGCACATTTCATATATTCGACTGTTACAGTGTGCACACCACAAGATTTCTCCACTGAGTGCTCGCCAACAGAGCCGCAGATAATGTGGTGATGTCACCAAACTACAGTTTTTGTTGTTTGCCCGCTTGTCAGTGTTGCCAGATCTTGGGAGAGAAACAGGCAACCAGGGCTATGGAAACAAGCCCAAAAGAAGTGATTGATATATATAGAGAAAAGCGATGTTTAGAGAGCAAGCCCAAAATAAGCAACCTTGCTTTAGAAACAAGCCCAAATAACCGCAACCAGTGACTACCAATATTTGTAAGCTACTTTACAAAAAAACAAGGCCAAAGTCATGGCTAATAAGCGGACCTGACAACCCTGTTGTCGGCTTGTCCTCCTCGCATATCTTCTGTCCTCCTGTGTGCTGACGTGGGAAGTATCCCGCCTCTCATTGGCTGGTGCTCTTTGTCAGTGGTGTCACACTTCTCCAGTTTTCTAGCATGCCAGATATCCAGTCCCAGTCACAGACGAGGGGGCGACTTGCTCGTAGGCTTGTTCACACGAGGACTCGTCGTGGCAAACTATCTGCCAACTCACCTCCGACCCAAGGTGGCTCTCAAGATCCTCTGCGTATCAAAATTGTGGTGAAAATCGTGTAATGTGAACTAGGCTTAAGGCGACATGGCTTTGGCGTGAGAGGAGCCACGTTTTCAATGGGAATGCATCACACACACACACACACACACAAGAGGATATTTTACACTATACAAGCTAACTGGGGGCATGATCATTAAAATCATCAAATATAATTTTAGAATAGTTGTAAGAAGGCATGCTTACAGACCTTCTTTGATGCCACTTTTTATGTTAAATAATAATGAGGTTCTTTGTGGGTGAAGTTCAGTTCAAACATTAACCAAAACTAATGTGGGTAAGCAACATAGTCCCAAGGTTTGCTAAAACACACCTGTGCTTGTAGGTCTTCTTCAAGAATGTCATGTTTGTGTTTATGTCTGAACTTAAGAGAGCAGTATTCAGACAGTAATTTCAAACATATAGCTGAAGAAATGCCTAAATAATTCTAACAACTTGTAATATTAAATCATTTTAGAATGAGTGGATGGTAATGTCTGTTGAAGGAAAGACATCTGATAATCTTGTCAAGTTTTGGCATAACTTGAAACAGTTTGGTTTCATGAAAAGTTCTAAAGTAGTTTGATGTCTCTGAAGTCTGAGTGTTGAACTGTGGATGTCTTGACAATTCAGTGCATGTTTCCAGACCCTCTCAGACAGTGCTTAGTGAGTCAAGTATGAGCTAATGGTCATTTTAGTAAGAAGGCAGTGCTGATTCATCTGCTGATTTACCTGCAAGTCACCTGCTTTATTAGCCACAATAAGAGCCATCGACACTCTCCTCTATCTCATACCCAACTGTGAGCAAAAGGTATCTGAGCTCAAACAGTCTTTTAAAAATATGAATTCATCTGCTCTTGCTTATGAGTTTTAGGTTATTGATTGGTACCTCCTAATTGTGTCTGATTGTTTTGCACAAGCCTAATTAAAGTCTTGAATTGGCAATCATTTTCTCACAGTCCTTTGCTAAATCTTGTAATTTCCAGTGTTCTTCCCACTGTTAGGTGATTGCTTTGATAATGAGAGGTTGTGCAGAGGGATTATGTTTGGTAAGGACATGTAGAGAAAAGGTATCATCATGATAACTTCCTTCTCAGCCTTCTAAATGAGAAGCTATCTCAATGTAGTCATTTACGGTCCGCTCCTCTGGAGATAGCCTGTGGAAAATTCTTTATACCATCTTTGAAATTTGCACACCTGTCACTGAGATCTTACGGCAGAAAGAAGAAAATGGTGGTTGACTTTGGCGACCTTACTAATGTGGGGTAGGCTATAACTTGAACACAGGAGTGAATGTGTGCTGGTTCCTCAGAAAACCTTTAAGCCATGTTTACACCAAGCAGTCCAGTACGGTTCAGTTCAGTTCAGTATGCATTTTTCCTGTTTCCACTGTGAAAAGTTGTGGATGGTACCAATAGACTGTTCCTAACAGCCCCCATTTTTGGTCAACCCTCTGTTGGGGTACCTAACACACATCGTCAATAGCGGACTGTGTCTCTTGTTCAGGGCTGAGTTGTGGCTGGTTTTGAAGCTTATGTTACCACTGTTAAAAGTCTTACATATATAAGTAAACTGTAACTATAAAATGAAAAAATATTTAGCTGCCTATCGCAGCAGTTGTAGACTGAGAAAAAAATGACTTAATTCACTGGGCCGACTGCCAGCAACTTTTAAGGTGGAGCACTTACTTGTAATGTTATTCAATGCGTGAATTGACGACTGATTCCATCAACACACCTTACATTTCAATAGGACCACTTTGACCAATCCATTAGTTTTTATTGCCTCTCTTGGATGATATACACTTAATCTTAAAGCATTTAAACACAAAAACATCTTGAGCTTCATTAATTAATTTCAATAAGGTTATGTGAACTGCATATATTCTAATCCTCACCTGGAGAGGAAAATAAACATTGCAGGTCATCAGTCTTGTGAGCTCCAGCAACACTCAACCCCTACGCTTGCCTGAGAAGGACTAAATGCAGAAACCCGCTATTTTCAAATATACCATCGACAGAGACTCTTCAGTCCAGCCTGTTCTATTTTGTTCTGAAAATGTCAGCATGCAACCCCATTCCCTTGATGATAAATGAGGTGCAGGCTTCCCTTCCTGTCACTGGTGATGAGGAAATACAGCGAGAGCTGGATGGGGAAGTGAGTGACAACAACCCTTCCCACATTTAAGAGTACTGTTTGTGGTGGAAATGGAAAACAGACCTAGGGTCTAGGTACCATGTCTGAAGGTTACTTTTGGTTCCAAAGGTACTATACTGAAAATGTTTGGTGGAAACGGGGCTTAGAGATTTACCAGATTCAAAGTGGAAGACTGTGAGCCTTTCTTCTTGAATACTTGAATAAGGCCATTTCAGTAATAGGCTATTTGAGTGCACACTTTGATAACAGAGATAGATATCATAAAACAAATCATATTTTGGATGGTGTAACCTTTTGTGTCACTTTCAGTGTTTTGAATGAGTTGTGTTTCTGAGCCCCCAAGTTTTAGCTCACCTGCTGTTTATCCTCTCCACTGGTATGGATATCTAATAGCCGTGATACACTGCTGTGTTTCAGCTCCAGATTAAATGTTGATTTGCTTTTTTTGAAGATGATAATGTCAAAAGCATTTGTTAGTTATCTCTAAGCATCTCTTTTAATGGCATGAATAACAACATGCACCTACCCCCTCACATGTGCATATCATGATCAGGCAAGCTATTGTATGTACCTAACCATGTAGGTGGTTCCTTAGAGAACAGATTTGGCATTGGTATTTTTAAAACTTTGCAGTGTTTTATTCTCAGCCATGATAATACAGCACATGAACACAAAAACATCTTGAGCTTCATTACTGCTTCCTGTAATGTCCTTAGTTCTCACACATTGCTGTACAGCAACTATGTACTTTTCAACTGTATTTGATATGAAGACAATTGTAACTTTATCTCTGTATAGTGCTAATTTTATCACCATGTAAATGCCAAACTAAGCCTTTCACTTCTCCATTGCTTTTGTGGTGTTGCCTAAGTTGCCTGATAGGAGACAGTGGTAAAAAAACACAAGGCCAGGTGACAAGGTGCTGTGTGAGATTCCAGGACCAAGGTGCCACACAGTCCAATTTATTTGAATTGTTGTTTGAATAAATTTGAAAATGCTCATGTCAATTAAGAGGATGCATTCCTCTGGCTGTGTGTAATGTCATATTTATCAATCTGTAGAGGTTACTCTTTGCACTCATGTGTAGAATACATTTAGACTTCTGTTTGGAATTCATTAGTATTGATCCCGTTTAGCGATGCAGAGTCCGATAACTGCCTGTCCGGAGCCAGATTATCAATTCAGTGCCATTCAGAAACAGATGTCCTTTTGCTTTGTTATTGTTATGCATCAACATTTAATACCCCAGCAAAAGCCTGTAATTCTGTCTTCAAATGAAGAAGCAGCTTTTCTATATATTTACCTCAAAAGACAGCCTTTGTGCTCAGTGATAGAAAGTGATGCCCTCTTTCTGCAGTTTTTGTCTTGGTGTGCTTTCTTCCTTCTGAGTTTGCATGAGGTTTGGTTGTCTCTACACAACCTCTTTCTCTCCTTTATACTCTCACTGTCTGAGTCTTGCTCTCCATCCATTCCTCCCTGTGTGCTGATTGGGTGTTGGTTAGTCAGCTGCAGCCAATAAGCCTTGGTAGAAATGTCAGTGTTTAGTCTGGTGCTAGGCAGCAAGATCAACAGACAGGTGGGTCAGGCAAAGTCATCGCTATGGTTGGCTGCACGGCAAAGCTCTGTCAGCTTTTAAAGGAATATTACACCCTGGGTGACCAGTCACAAAACATTATTTCTATCATCCAAAACACTTTAGTCAATATTTGTGTAGGCAACAACTCTCCTCTAAAGCCAGAATGCTGAGATGCATGGCTCCAATTCAGTAAAATGCTCAACAGAAAGAATCTGGAGTTGCTCTCATAACTGAATTTTTATTTTGTCTTTTGCACCCAGTTAAGCTGTGTTTTATTGATCTGTTGTAAAATAGATGGCTTTAGGCTGAGATACTCCTTGCTGTGCATCACAAGTCAGTTTCCAAAATTAATGGTAATGATACAACAGTTTGTCTCATGCAACCTTTGTAAGTGTCCTGACTCTCTTGCTTGGTTCTCATATTAAAGTTCTATTTTTTCCTTTGTGAATCCTGTTTGTTGATGTCTGAACACTGAGAGGGGCCAGACAGTTAAAGAGGATTTATGGTTGTGCGTAGACCCTATCGCCTACGCCGTTGTAAGCATTTTTACTTGTGCGGTGGTGTGTCTGTGTCACTCTGCAGTTACACCTCCAAAACAGTAGTCGGTGGTGGAGGTTTCTGTTAAGTAGGTGTAAAAATTAGTTAATACAAAACACAACCAAAACACACATTAACCCTATGGGCCCGAACGACGCATAGTGCGTCCAAATTCACACCTGTTCTTCTCTATTGATTTTCTCCACGACCGTGTGTCATAGCGAGAAGCCACACATATCACATGAAACAGCCGAATTGTAGCTTTCCAACAAGGCCACTTTTTGGTAGTCCAATGTTTTCACAGCGAAAAACAATGATAAAGTTACACTAAAATTATGTATAAGAGAGCTTTCATACAGCTTTGCACACACATTACTCTTGGATGAATTACTCGCGAATGCAGGGTCTCACAGAAATGCCACGCATATCGCATGAAAGCGCAGGACTAGAGTTTTCCAGGGATACCACACACATCATTGTGCTATCATCCCATCATGCTATAAATCCAGATTAATTGTCTACGAAATAAAAACCTGACGAATTTCTTTACAATCCATTATACAGATCTTGTTACCAGTCACTTCATATAGTGAGGAATATCGTATCTTACCACATCTTAGGCTTGCGTGTGTTTCTCCCTGTCTATACACATTTGTAGTCCGTCTTTCAAGATGCAAATATCTCCATATTGTCCAGTTGACACTCCATCAAACTTTGTATGACAAGACCAGCCACTTCACCTTTGTGCACCCACACAACTGTAGCCTAATTATGCATGCATGACAGGGCAGCAGTCACCATATACATTGAGGGGGACAAGTGTTTACTGCAAACAAAGTGGCCAATATTATCTTGGAGGACATCATTGCATTTGGTTGACTATTTTTCTATGATCTTAGATGTAAATATTGCATGAATCTTTCAGATAAAACACATTTTTGACTTGTGAATGAGTCAATGGAATTTCTTGCAATAATGAAAAAATACTGGCAATCATGTCCGCCTGGCACAAACCACATGTTTTGGACAGCTGTGAAGTGACAGAATGTCCCAGCATCATGGTTCTTGTATTTCCGGACTCCAGAGAGTCTCCCCTCTTCAAATATGGCAGAATATGTCATTTTCCAACTTGCTATGGTGAGATACATGAAAAATGTAAGAATTTAGTAACACAGATTTGTTTTTTTCATTGATATAAAAATTAATATAAAATACAGGCACATAGGAGGACATGAAATGATGGCAAATCTGGATAGCCCACACTGTCCTGAAAAAAAAACAAGATATAGCATGTGTATGTAGTCTTTAGAATGACTGTGATATGAGCTTAAAAGTAAAGGTAGTAAAAATACCCCAAAAACGCCTAGGGCCCATAGGGTTAAATATGGCTTAATAAAGACAATTTCAAACACAAGTACACAAATTGGCTTCACTTATAACTCGCAGCATTCACAAACAGTTGTGTTAATCCGGACACATTTTCCCCACAAATACAACATGCTAACATTTTTAGCACAGCTCTATTGCATTTTATATTGTATAAATTAGCCTAGCAACTGCCGATCTTTTCCTCTTCTCATATAAAGCCAGGGACAACAGCAACATTTAAAAAGACAACAGCACACAATTTGGCTCCATTACAACTGTTCACTGAAAACAGCTATCTTGTACTTAGACTCACAAGTCAGTCTTTAGACGTTTTGCTTAACTAACTAACTAAAGACTGATGACTTTCTCCCTGATTTTGTGTTTAGATGGGCAGATACAATTTCAGAGTTTAAAAAAACTCCCTACGTTGCAGAACCAATAGTAAATCCGCAGGGCAGTCCTTCGGTGGCTCGCTGAACTCTTGTGCTCGTAAACATAGTCCGACTAGAAACACGTGTAGCGGTACAAAATGGCTCAAGTTGCTGTAAGTCCTTCATTTCCACAATCTTGTGGACTGAGCACATGTTTGATAAAACGGAGTTAAATCTCTCGGCGTCCATTTTCAAGCTCTCTGTGTGTTTGTGTCCTTGCGGACGAGAAAGGAGAAATTTAAACACATGTTCCAAACAAATATAACATACTAACGTTATTAGCCCAAGCTTAAGGTATTTTATGTTGTATAATTTAGCCAAGCAACTAGCGATCTTTCTCTCTTCTCATATAAAACCAGGGACAGCAGCAACATTTAACAAAGGTAACGGCACAAAATTTGGCTCCATTACAACTCACAAGATTCACCAACGAAACAACCGTCATACTAAACACATTTTCCAAACAAATACAACATGCTAACATTATTAGCGCCAGCCGATGGCATTTTACATTATATAAATTAGCCTAGTGACTAGCGGAGAGGTGCCAGTTCACCTTCTGGGCACTGCCGAGGTGCCCTTGAGCAAGGCACTGAACCCCCTAACTGCTCCAGGCGCCTGACCAAGGCAGCCCCCATACTCTGACATCTCTCCACACATAGGTCCTGTTTGTGCATGTTTGTGTCTTTCGGATCTGTGTGTTAATGACAAAAAGTGTGAAAAAATTGAATTTCCCCTCAGGGGGATTAATAAAGTATATAAAATTAAAAATTAAATTTTAAATTTTTTATTTCACAGATAAGAAACAATAAATTGTGTAGACAGTAAAGCCTCCACTAAAATAGCATTTTAAGTCTTGTATGTGATTTATCCTTTAGGAAGGTATACTTCAGGATTTATCCTGCCTTCATATTTAATTAAAAAAAATTTAATTTTTTTAAATTTTTAACTTCGTTTCCACTGAGGGAAATGGTTTCAGCTTACAGAAACAGGAGGTCTGCGTCACCGTGATGTGTAGTTACAATTCTGGGGAGGTGCACATCAGGCTACGGCGTAGGCTCTACATCGATGTGGAGCCTACACCGTAGCTATGGTGTCGATTCAACACAGAAGTATAAATTCGCTGTTAGGCTTGACCTGTCTACAAAGGAAACAGCCTCAGCTCTCACTTTCATTGCCACTCACAATCCACTTTTTTTCCAAAATACAAACGTGAATAGTTATTCAAATAATTATTTACAGTGACAAATGTCTGTATTTATTTTATTGTGTTATTCTGTCCTTGGGAGGTCAAGTCACACAGTGAAATGTTCTGAAATGGCTGGATGGATATGGCTCTCATTAAACCTAAATGTATAAACTTCTTTCTCAATAACCTGTTGACTGTTTTTCTGTCATGGCTAAGGCATGGCGTGAGGCAACATGAAATTAATGGAGATATTGGCTTTTAGCCAAAAATAACATACTGTCTCTGGTGTGCCTGTGGAGAATAAAATAGCACAAATGATCTTCCATCAGAGTTTTGGCTGCCAGTGTGCAGCGTGTTGGTAGATAACAGAATGTGTAATGTGGAAATGCCAATTGTCAAGTGAACAACTCCTGATTAATACAGCAATAAGATACACATTTACTTTGAATTAAAAAGGGAGAGTTTTTGTTTCCTCTGTCACATACAGTAGTTTCCACCATGAGGACATTAAAAATGTTCTCTCAGAACAGAGTTCTCTGTTACTATGCAGGTATATGTTGTCAGGGTATGTTCACAGTTATTTTTTGAAGCCATCCACAGGCTTATATGTCATGTAGCTTTTTCATATCTATTCTGTGCACATCCAATGGGTTTTAGTGTCCACCTCTATCTTCACCACCCCAACTGACTACAGATTTTCCACATCTTGTATTTTACCAGTTTGAGTAGTCTGTCTGATTTTTTCACCCCTGTCTGGAGCGCCATGGTATATGGCGTTCCCAAGGGAAGTCCTTTGCCCCCTCCCCACCCCCTTCTCTGAACTTTGACCCTGGCCTCCTTCCTCTCAGGATATGAAATGACACTCTTGGTGGGAGAATGTTTTGGAACTGCTTTAGATGAGTCTCTTTAATGTAGGCTGGAGTAGATGAGCCCAGAGGGCTGCATGGCCACTTTACTGTGAGATCTAAGGGGTTCTGTTTTAACTATGCAATTGTAATGACAAGTCATGTGTCTTTAGACAATGAAGGTGTCTTAAAGTGGACTCTATCATGTGTGCTAAAAGGTATAGTGATGTGGAATATAGTTAAGGTGTAGTGGTTAAATAGTGTCTGTATTTAATAAATAGCTGTGCCAATCATGGAGCATGATGAAAATGGCTCATCAGTGAAGAGTACAGAGCTCTTTCTCTGAATCAAAAATCATTTGAGGGATGCAGAGTGCTTCTGTGTCCCTAGGATGTACCTACAGCCACCAGACTGCAATAAACAGGAATACAACTAGAGCCAAATAGTTTGGTGTATGACAGAGAGGTGTTGACTGCACAACATAATTAATGTGGCGGGCATGCAGCTCCAAACTTTTTGCCTCTCCTGCATGAAAAAAAAAAAAAAATCAATAGATGTAATAGTGCTGTTTGCACCAGTTCTTGCACTGCAATGAGAAAGAGATTTTGCTTTGCTTGTCCTGGCCACCACGACGGTCTGTGGTCACACTGTGTATTTTTGATGCATGTTCGATGTTTTATGCATTGCTCGCATTTTATGTTCTTCTCTAACCATAATTAACATTCTCTGCTTTTGCTTTTTGCTTGTGCCTACATATACACAACCATCTGTTTTAAAATGGCATCTCAAGCAGCAACTGCACAGTCTGACATTACTTTATTGATGTTTTTACTCACTAAGATCTATTGATAAACACTAAATAACTCTAATAGCACAAAGAGCATTGCTGCATATGGTCAGCGTGTGGTGTCTCTGATGTCTCTCTGTCTTGGGTGCTGTGCAAATAAAAGTTATGATTTGCTTATATGTAGCACAAAACTTTGGGTCCTGTGCATGATATAAGCAGTCTTTGTGGGCCCCCTGCCCTTCCTCACTTGATCTCTTGTATGCACTAATATATATATATATATATATATTTTCAAAGTCAGTTTGCTTTTTTCTTTCATTTTTTTTTTTTTTTTGAAACCCCAATTTTCCTTTTTGGGGTAAAGACATGACAATCAGTGGTGTAGTGGAGGGTATACTCAGGTATACGGAGTATACCCACTTATTTTTCTATCCATTGTAATACATAGGAGAGTATGCCCACTTCCTCATCGGTAAACCTACCTATCTACCTAGTAGTACACCCACCTCATCAATTACCACTACACCACTGATGACAGTGTATATTAGTGCTCCAGCACAATAAGCAGTCATTCACTTTTCTTCAGCTATGTTTATAGACGAATCCTAGTGCAGGGCAGACCAAAAAATTTTGCACCTTTAAGGGGTGTGAAGTTCAGTCTTTCAATTGATACTCGAAATAAAAAATGCATACAAAAGCAAACTTTTCATGTCAGGCTTTTTGGGCACCTCCCCTGCTGTCTGTGTTTGCTGGAAGTTCTCACGTGGTGTAGATGAGAGGAGAATCAGTACGAGTCAGTCTGTAGTTTGTTGTGCATCCATTCTTTTGTGTTTACTCTGTCAAAAAATTCTGGCATCCGAGCTGAAATCTCAAGCAACCAGCACTCCGCTATATAGTTGACTTTGGAAGGCACTAAGCATTCCTGCTTGACACCATATTAGTCCCCACTTCCCCCTCCTCGAGGTGCTGGGCAGCCTGCCAGGTAGAGGTTGTCATGACTCCTAACACCACCCTTCACCCTCAACACCCACCTACCCCAGAAGGTGCCAGATTTTGGGAGGGGGCAGGCCAGACTAAAGTTTTGATTTAGACAAAAGATGTCTTCACAATGTCAGCAGAATGGGAATGCTGTGGCTTTCTGGTCAGAAATCACGTGATCTTTCCAGCCAAGGTTTTGCAATGGTGCCAGGTGAGAGAGACAGAGGGAGAAGAGGGGGAAACTTCGAATAATGATGTCAGCAAATCATTGTTTTATCATCTCATGTTCTTGTTTGAATTGGAGAAAATGGCAGATAGTGCATTGCAGAACTCAGCTGCAAGCTCAGTGTAGAAGTGCCCCTCGGTCTTTTCATCATTCCTCTCATTCCAAAAACACCCCAAACCCTTGTAATGGTCACAGCTCATTCCTCACACCCAGGTAGAAAGTGTCGATGGAGAAGAATAGAGATGATAAATCAGACAGGATAGTAGAAATGCAGGTGTGTGGCATTTTCACGCCTTTCTCACTTCAGACTTGCCTTTGTTGCGTTGCAGCTGTAGGAATATTGTGTTGTTTGTGGCTGTCTGGCACTGGCACAGTTAATGGTAACTGACCGTGGTATGCTTGATCACACTGGCATCTCTCTCAGACTCTGCTTTCTTCTATCTGTTATCTGCAGTCTTAGCTAAATTAAACTAAGCTCTCACCCCAGTCACATTGCTGCTGGCCAGAAAGAGAACTGCTAAGGCATTTCTGCAGGTTAATTTGTGATAGCAGTCCACAACACAATTATGATTGTTATTATCATGGACCTAGTTTCATATGTGGGAACTGCTGGAGCATGTGACACTCCAAAATGGAGTCACAGCAACTTAAGATTGTACTGTAGTTTGTGTTTAAACATGTCTTTGTCTTCATGTGGGTCTGATGTTGTCAGAACAGTTACTGGCATGTTTTGTAACATAACACTTCTCTTTTCCTTCCTTACCATCACATTACTTATTGATTTCTTATGCAGTTTGTTCATAAGCACTGTTGCTGTTCATCCATTTCCATCCCTGACACACCCTTGTGTGATTTTTTAAAACCACTTTCTTTTTCTGCTGTTTTAGAGAGGTGAACTAAAAATCGACCCGACAGCAAAACTGCCTGAGCATGAAGGGTAAGTTAACAATCCTTTCACCATCTGTTTGATGAACTTCTTTCTCTGAATGCCAGCTGAACTGAACTCAGAAACCTTTTGCTCCAGACTTCGGACTCATTGTCATTGTCATGCTCTATAATATAGATATATATATATCTTTGTAGTTCTTTGTCAGAGACTACATTTTATTCCTTTATTCAATTACTTTGATACTTTGACAATAACCATTTGGCACAAACCCGTAGATCCGATCTTGTGGCAAATCTGACAGCACAAGCTCGCCTCTGTGGGTCTTTGTCACTGTGGTGTGAACATCGTCTTTTAACCTTTTTTTTGTTTTTGTTTTAATAACTTAGGTTGGTGGTGAAAAGGTGTAATATTGGTGAATATATATTAACCTCATGGCAGTACACTTTAAAAAAAAATCCAGCAATGCACAGCATCTCTGTTAGTTGCAAAATCCTAGACTGACTTATGATAAGGAGGACAAAGAGTCATTTTGGCTACAGGATGTACATACATTGTTTAATAACTAGACAAGCACACCCCTAGTTGAAAATGTGTGCATCCGGGTTGAGGTAGTAGGTTGTATGGTTTAGAATTACACCCTGGGAGTTAACTGTACAACCTTCTAGCTTTCCTTGGAGTACACGTATGACATCAGTCTGTACAGAAAATAGTTTTGCTTTAGATGCAGAATGGAATTTTTCTATAGCATTGCATTTTAGAATGCCTCTGTGCATTGTTAATGGTCTCTGTATTATTGTAATCTTTGCCCACCTGAGGTTCATAGTTGAACTTTAGAAATGGTCAGCCTGCCTGCTGTGGCTCAAAATCATCAGTTAGTATTAGCTTGATGTATGTTATATTTTTAAACATACTACATTGTGGTCAGTTGGAATAACCGCAATGCATCGGTTGTATTCAGGTGTCCCTTTAACTGCAAAACACACAGAACGAACAAATGAGCAGTCAACTGTTTTCCTCTATCTGTCTTTAACTTCTATACACATACAGTATATATCTCTAATATATCAAGTCCCATTCATGACAAATGGGAGTAGACAAGATGAACCTAATTACACCAAATCTAAGCAATCAGTGGAGTTGGTAGTAAATGAGCCCAATGACATTTTAAATTGTTGAACCAACAATATAAAGCTGTTCTCTTGTTGCGGATGTACTGAAGCTATTACTTTCAAATTCAGCATGTAAGAGAAAATCAAGAGTTAAAATCTTCTGTTTATGCTGTGTTTGGAATTGCCATTTTCTCACTTATTGTGTGGGGGAACCTATTTCACACGGTGATGGCTTAGCTTTTCAAACTGTTGCTCCATCTTTGTGGCCTGATATTACACCTCAGCCTGTTTAGCGAGTGTGGGGCTGCTGTGTCTTCTGAATCAGTCTGATATGCGGTCTGTGCCAAACATTATGATGCACAGAATGTTCAATATAGACACAAAGTATGAAATAGAATAATCAGAATAACTGTTAACTTGTTGACTTGTTCTGTATGATAGGATTTTGCTGGTGACTGCCATGCCCTGTGGTTTTACAGTATTGCCATTTGCACAGTACATTGAAAATGTTTGTGACAGCTGACTCAGGTTAGATACATTTCTCAGGGATGTCAAGGTTTAATGATGACCTAACATATAAAAAGCTTTTTGTCCCAAGTGGCCTAAGCAGACCTCAGGAATATTTCAGGTTTGCCTGAATGTTTATATGTTGTCTCTGGGCCTTGTGATATATTGTCCACAATTCTGTACAATGAGCATCATAAGGTCTAGTTTCAGGCTGAAGCTTGCCTCAGTGACACTGAAGTCTCTGTTTACTTTTGAGTAGTCCACTAGGCTGAATGCATCTGACTTCACCTCTGTCTGGCAATAAGCCACGGCTTGTAAATGAGTCCAAAGCACCACACAGGAGAAACATGGCCCAGTAGATCAGCTTAAGATTTACCACAATTTGTAACTCTTAAGGACTGCTTCATTTAAAATGCAGCTTGAGTAGGTTGTGCTGTTGTAATTTCTGCTATAGTTCTTTATCATTGTAACAGTGTTTTTTTTCTCCTTTTGCTTTGATGGATGACAGTGGTGCTGTGTTTAGGGCCAAGGCTTAGTGGACTGCCTTTCTGCAGCCTTTGTCATTTATCCATTTAGCTCTTTGGTTTCAAGTGGTTGACACTGCATTTTTTTCATGCTGTTTAATGCTCAGGGTTTCCAATAAACTGGTCCCATGCTCCTCCAGATGTGTTGTTTAAATCAAATGTGTAATGATTAATAATAATCTCTAAAGGCTGTATTTGCCCTTCCATTTGGAAGAAGCTAAGTTAAGTTCAAATAGAAAAACTAGTGGCAGGAATAAATGCTTTATTTAGGAATAAATGCCTTATATATTTTAAGGGCTGAGATTTTCTTATCTTTCCTCACCTCTGAACCCTGATGGTTCTTCCAGATGTGTAGAGAGAAAGCGTTGCTGCTGAGAATCATGCTGCCTCAGCACTCCTCTGTTCAGCTGTCCCGGCAGCATAGCTAAAAGTCATTGGTTCCAGCTGGGCCTTAATTTATGGGATGGTTGAAAAAATAAATTATGGGATTAGATATGGGTGGTTCAAGTCTAGTCTCCACTGCTATAACAGCTCCTTTGTGACGTCAGCTGGCCAGTAGTCTCAAGGTCTCAAGAATAAAATAAAGATTTTCGTCATTGAATTTGTATGTTACAGTGCAAATTATGTGTAGCAGAAAGTGCTGGCAACATCACCAAGCTCGACAATGACACGGTGTCACCTTTACACCAAATTATTAAACAACAAAAACAGTCAATCATACACCTAAACTACCCATATTGGACATTATACTATTAAAGAAAGTATCCGTTGCACAAAGTTTTTATATCACAGCTGCCTTATTTCAACACTTTACTACTTTACTGTCTTGTTTAAAAAAATATTCTTAAAAATACAACGCTGTTAATCATTTCAAATTCTTCTTTACTACCACCTAGCATTCATTAGATCCCAATCACACAGAAAGCCTTTTGCAAGTTGCAAAACTTAAAGGCGCTGTATGTAAGAATGTGGCCAAAACGGTTACTGCACTCAAATTCAAAATACTGCCGCGAGTCTTGTCCGCCCCCCTCCCCTACAGATTCGAGGTTGCTGGACAGCGGCACGCTGGAGACTGATTTGTTTGCCCACGGGCGGCTGCCGTGGCAGGGCTGCGTCGCCGCATCCTTGATCTTCGGTTTTCCAGTGGACCGTTCAAGCAATTCCGGCTTCTCTGCTGCTAACGCTGCTGCCAGGATACAGCTGAGGAGAAGCCGGCTGCTCATGCTGGGACACTGCTAATGCTGCTTGCCGTGCTGCTGTAGCTCAGTCGTAACTGTAACTGATGCTGAGACTCTACTGACTGCGTGACTGGTAGACGGCGGTGGGTGGCGCAGCAGGCCAAAACACAAATTCAAAACATAAACATGATTTGTGGACCGCAAAGTTAGTTCCTTTATAGTTCCTTTAAGGCACATAGCACTGTCTTTAAAAAAAAATTCTAAACTGAATGCCACTTGCTGCACCTTTTTATTGTTGCCAGGCAACCACTGCATCACCTCCTTACCCTAACCTTCCTGTGTAATCAATCTACTGTTTATTTTTTTTTTTTTTATTTCATAGTAGTTAGTATCTGGCACCTAAAATGGACAGGTAGAGGATAGTTGCTGTAGCTCTGGTTGAGGATAAGAGGCTGTCAGCAGCAGTTTGCTCAGGCAAACCTCTCTCCATTGTTTACCAACTGTAAACTTGTCGTGACCACTACGCGACTGCACAATGGGAAAAAAGTGGAGATGACGTGGGGCACTTTACCGCCCTGAGCTTAAGTTTTTTCAACTCAAGGAGTTCTGAGCACTCCGGCAAAAATGCCAGGTGCCGAGAGCACAGTAATGAGAGGCACGTGGCAATGCAAAAACAGCGACCAAAATGCTTTATTCTCATTAAAAACAATGACAAAAGCTTCATTCTCATTAAAAACAATTATTACAATTACAATTACAAAAAGAGGCTTCCAAGCTGCTAAAACACTGTCTGTGTAATCGGGGCCTTAGACAGTCTGCTGTCAAAACAGTTGATTGTCTCTTATGGTGTGTACACCTCTAATGACAAAGACAAGCCTCAGAGCTTTATAGCTCCATCAGAGGATACAGCTCCTTGAGATAGAAAAGCAAAAACACACAGTCTCCAAATATAATTAATTTTAGTGTCAGTGGAGTAGATCCAGTGTATATATTGTGATGACATTACACTTTGGCTTTTTTTGTATCAAAATCTGGGAAAACACATATACTGGAATTGACCCGACACTCGTGGGTAATATACTTTCTGATCCTTTCTCCTCTTCGAGTGTTCAGTAGCCTTCTGAGTCTATCATAGGGAGTGACTCTTAGGCACAAATACTTGGAAAATGAGCCAATTGCCGCTTGCGTTTGTAACTGATGTGTGAGCAGTGATTGGGGTCTTTTTCCTGATGTCACCAAGGGGTGGAGACCTCAGTAACAAATCGCCTGAGACCAGAACACTGTCAGTTCTGGCCAGACTGGTACTTCAGCCCCCCAACTCATAAAATTTCATTTCCCTATAAAAGTGAGCAGCCTCAAGTACTATTTCTTCCCAAGGAAACATATTCCCTTAATGTGCTCAGGTTAATGGCAAATGAATAATCATAACACACCCATGGCAGACTGGGGGTGTCATTGATCTGTCTGGAGTCAGCCCTTCTCCCCTGCTGCATCAGCCATTCTCCCCCTATTGATACACTTGCCCCTTGACCCCTGGGACAGATCAATGCCATTGATTGGAAAAGGGCAAGGACTAGGGGGCTGACTGGTCCGACAGCTAGTGTGACAAGACATGATCGTCATTAATGTCCCACTGGCTGGCTGGCTGGCAAGGCGCTGTGCATCACATATTTCCTGCCTCCTGCTCCCCTCCCCCTTTGCCAGACTCCTCCTTCTACTTCACTCTCTTCCTTCACCCCTCCTTCTTCTGCTGCTCTGTGTTCCCATTCTGTGCTGTTTGCGCTGACTGAGATAAGTCCATTGTTTGGATACCTGTCTGATGCTTGCCTGGCATCTGTGGCCTAGATATGCATCTCCAGGCTGCATGAAGATATTTTGAGCTTATTGTAGAAGACGGAAGAGTGTCATTGCAAGTGTCTGCTGCATAATGTCTTTTGGTTCATTGTACCAATCACAATGGAGCTGGTCCTATTTTTGGGTGCTTTGAAAATTTCTATCTTGGTACAATTCAAAGCAAGTGAATTAGAATCTGCTTCAACTCTGTCACAACAACTTGGTTCAGTGTTCACTGATCAATGGCAAATCCCACACTAATAAAATACCTACATGCTGCGATTCCCACTGCCTCTCTGAAAATGTGTCATTGGTACATAATGACTAGAGTGTGTCTGCTGTTGTTCCCCATTTGCTGTTGTGGACAAATTTCATCATGTCAGTGGGTCAGATTTCCAGTCTAGACTGGCAACGAAGCGAGTAAGTGTGTGTGTCTATGTGTGGAGGGGTGATGGGTGGGATGCGGCGACAGCTCCAGACTCTGCAGTGACACTGCTGTAATGGAGCTGATTGATCACCTATATGACTGCCTGCTGGCCCTGCTGGCTTTAACATACAGCAAACTCCCAACCCCCCGTTTTTGCGTCACCACTGCCATCACCGAGCCAATGTGCGAAGACCCACCATCCCCCATAGACTTCAACCTGGCCACGGTTTTGACATTGGCTGCAGGATTTACTTCTATACCTCTTCAGCATTAGTCTCGCCTTGTATGTGTACATTTCTGGAGTATAGAAAGGTACCAACGCATTTGCCATTTTTGATGAACTGACATTTTCCATTTCAACCTTTTGTGTGTCGCAGCAGAGTTAAAAAGCTGCTGTTTTCCATTTGAATTAAAGGGCATAATCAATCAATGAAAACATTTGCAGACCCCTCTCCCTGCCCCACAGGGTCATAACCCTAATCTATCCAGGGTGTTGAGGGTGATTAATTTGTGAGGTTAGAACAAGCTGCCAAGGGCAGATCTCAATCAGACAGAAGGAGAGTGAGAGAAATGTTTCTTTTTTTAGGTATTTCTTTCCACAGCCTTGCCCCCCAATTTGATAGCATTCTTCATATAAAAAATCCCACACTTCAGAATTAAAACATTTATCACCTTTGAAGTCTCTGGGGAAACTGGATTTTTGCTCTGTCCATTTGTGCAGTGCTTGTTAAACATTAGACAGGGGAAGTCCATCTGGAGAATGTTTAGTCGACAAGTAAAGAAAATTGACCCCCGAAAGTAAATTAACTTTGAAATGAACACACTATTTCACTTACCCCTGCAATTTGTGATCCTGTGAGATGGTTTGCCTATGCATATTATATTTAATAGCTGTAAGTATATATTGTGGCCATCCATGGTGTGGTGACATGGTGTAGTTTCAAAGGCCCTTGAGAGATGTGTTTGTTTAGTTTGTTTATTAAAGTATTTGGAGCTAAAAAATAACAATACTATTTCTTGACAAACACATTTTTAGACGTAATATTAGCCGTGGCTTTCCCATGTGACTCGGACTGTTGTGTGCCTTACACTGCTGCTTGCTGCTTTCAAGCTTCAGTCACAATATTGTGACAGTGACCGTTTGTGTCCATGCTTGCAGTGACCACATCACCGTCTGTGTGACTGTGTGTGTGTGTGTGTTTGCCGAGCGGAGCCACTGTAATGCCTTTCTGTGTATCTCTGTCTTTTTTGGGTGGACGTGTGTTTGCTGTCGCCTGTGCATGTGCTGCCAGTTCTGTGTGTGTGTGTGTGTGTGTGTGTGTGTGTGTGTGTAGGTGTGTAGGTGTGTGTTGTCTGTCTCAACTGTTTGCAATTTTGTATCACAGGCTATATCTGTTTATAGGTGTTTGTGTATATGTTTGCATGTGGGAGTGAGAGCTGAATTCATGTTACAAGACACTGGAATTGCTACAGTGCGTCCTTCCCCATGGCCAACCAGTTCCCTGCAGTGTGTGTGTGTGTGTGTGTGTGTGTGCCGCTGGAAAAGACAAGAAATTGATCAGCACAGGGAGGAACGTGTTCACTAGCAAAGGCTGGATGGAGGGTGTGGGAGAGAGAGAGAGGGAGAGAAAGAGCGAGGGCTGTCGCTGCAGACTCCTGCTGCAGTATCTCACTTTGGGCAAGCAGCTGCAGACAGGGAGTAACAGACAAGCAAGACAAGCAGACAGGTACAGACCTGGTGTGATGGGAGGGGATGAGTGGGGGTTGGGGGTGTGGAGATAGTGGTAGAGGGCAGTAGATGCTGGAGAGGCAGGGCTTGGAGGTGGAAGGGTCAGATGTGGGAGGGTTTGAGTGAGAGTGAAAGGTGGTGGTGTCGGCAGCTGGAAGAGGCAACTGTTTTTGACTTTTTTTTTCTTCGGTGATGGCAGCCCATCGTGTTGGACCTGTGACGATAGAGGAAAGAGGGAGAGGTGGAAAAATAAAAGTAGAGGGGGTAGATGACAGTGTCACGACATGGCTGATGTCCTAGTGTCTGGAGCAGGGGGTAGGAGGAGGAGGAGTGGTAGTGGTGGGGGTTAAGATGCTGAGATGGAGCTGACAATGCTCTGTGTGGTGGGGGGGTTGGAAGAGGTGTCCCACCTCACTGACCTGCGTCTGGTTGCACCTTCCCGTGGACACCTTGGCTTCACCCCAACCCACCTATCTCTTTTTTTCACCCCCTTTTCCCCTTTCTTCTACCCCTGCCCTTTTTTCCCTCTGTTCTTTCTCATCTTCAGCTCAGAGGCGGATAACAAAAGGAGTAGTCGTGGCAGACAGAAGAGTGAGCGTGTGAGGCAACGCGTCGGGTGGTGCGGAGCATTCATTTCCGGAAGCCTCCACTTTGCCTGGCGTTCCCCAGAGAGAAGGAGACAGTCAGAGACATCTATCCAATTTTTTTTTTTTTTTTTAAGTCTGAGGGGGAGGAGTTGTGAGGTGGGTGGCAGTATGGAGGGACTGGGTAGAGGGGGGTGGGTGCAGTCAGCGGTGTGTTTGGGTACATGACAGGCAAAAAATGACAAGGGAATGTTACTTTGTTAATATTTACCACAGTTTGGCATTTTAAGGCAATTGATTGTTTGCTTGTAACTGTGCCTGAAGATAGTTTTAGTTTGATAGGAGCTGTTTTATGTATGACTGATGCTTTTTGCCTTTGACGCTGACAACTCATTGCGTGCCAAGCTCACCGCCATGGCAGCAGAGTTGTGCGAGTAGGTGGTAGGGTCTAGCACTGAGAGTGTTGCAGTCAGTGTTGAGGTTGCCTTGTGTTCTCATCGATGCTGAGCAGCCACAGAGCAGAGCCTCAAAGCTCTGTGTTGTTTTTTTCTGAGTTAACACTGCTGCTTGTCCCTGTGCTGAAGAGCCAGAGGCTGAGCATGCTAGGTGGCTCTCTGCATCCATCAGTCAGTGCAAACAGATGGACGGTCCAGCAGACGGGTCCGTGTCCAGCTATCCTGGAAGAGACAAATATAGAGTGAGGATCAGCCGATGCTGTTTAGGACAAAGAGGCAAGCCCGGCTGCTTGGCTTTGGGGGGGGGGGTCCTTTTCCAGCACAAAGGCTAGTTAGCACAGAGCAGGCAGGGCAGGCTTGTCTGTTTGTCTGAGCCTCTGCTTCAGCCTCTGTCTGGGTGCTGCGATGAAGATAATTTAAGTCTGCTTGCCTTCAGTGAATTCACTGCTTTGTCCAATAATGTACCTCTTTGTCTGCCTTTTTATCTATGTTCTTGTTTGCTGCCACTGTGGTTGTCTTGTGGTATTTAGTGTATGAAAGCATGTCTGAAAATGTGTCTACCTTAGCACCTCTTTGAGTGCACAACCAAGCTGAGCCTCCTGAACAAAACAAGTTATCTGCAGTGGAGTAAAGGAGAAACATGGACAGCTTTCTCTCTGTCCAGGGCACAGACCATTTGATTTTTGATTGCAACCCATGTCTCATAAAATACAGACAGGCTGCCTTTGGGCAGAAAGTGGGTACTATTAAGCAGTGGTAGAGGAAGAGACAGTGTGAGTGCATATGTGTGTGTGTGTGTGTGTGTGTGTGTGTGAGAGAAAGAGGGAGGGGGGAAAGGTGTCAGTGCCACTCAGTGCCCTGCAGCTGACTGCGGCTCCTCAGTAGACTCTGTCGTACTTCACCTGTTCCCTGAGACCCTAACTTGTGAGCTCTCTCAATAAAAATCACGGGTTAGGCTCTTGGGACGCGGGTGGAGGGCACAATCAACTTTCTACCGAACATTCTAAGGGTGGAGTCGGAAAGAAGCATCATCTGATTCACCGTTAAAATGTACTTGTGGTAGGGATGATGTATAAGAAGGAAGAGGACATGAGAAGGAAGTAGCTGAATGTAATAAAGAGCAATGTTGCAGGATTTTTGTTCATCAAATTATTATTATTATTGTTATTATTTTTAAAGTAAACTGATATACCAGTGATGTAGGAATTTGCATGTTTGGTATGCCTGTTTTTGTATTTTATTTTCTGTCTTAAATTCATTATAAATGGCTTTCATGATCACAGCAGTGTCATCACTACAAAAGCGAAACACTGGTCTACACTGCACTGGTCTGTCCACCGACATTGTAATCTCTCTTTGTGTCAACATCTTTGTTGTAATACCATTCGAGTAACAAATGATCTGATTAGAAATGGCAGGAAACCAACCACTCCTCACCCTATGCCCCAGACTCGTGTTGATTAACTCCCGTCACCCCCACAGCACAGCATCACAGAGACCCAGGCAGTATATTTACCAAGGTAGTTGCTGTGAGTGTTGTCACTCCAGCTTGATTCAGACGCTACAGGAGAACTGTGAGACTACTGCCACATCTGCTTTTGCTCTTTCCATGTTTTCAATCTAAAGATTATGGCTATCTCAATCCCTTGACAGCAGTGAACTCACTTATGTGCTCCTCGTTTCTTTCTTCTTTTTTTTTTGCAAACAGATTCTGTAATTTAAGTTATACTGCTCCATCATTTTCAACATTTCTCAGCAAACTATCAGAAAGTGTGAAAATATCTGACAATATTTTTTTTTTTCAAAATCAATATCAGAATGTAGTGTTTCCCTAAAAAGTAGTCATTTCACAAAGCAAGTTCCAAAGTTTTTACCCACTTATTTACAAATACAAATTAAAAAAAAAGTATTATCACAATGACAGAGCAAGTTTCTGTTTGTTTTTTATTTTATTTTAATAGAAACTGAAACGGTTCAAATGAATCACATGCATGATGTTTATGATTGTAAAAATGTATTTAAATGATCAGTGACTGACAGCAGATGCAATAAGTTGCTGACTGAGTTAAAATCAGACAAAAAGTATGTTTAATAAAAATCAGTAAGCACACTTCTAAATTAATTAGAGATGTTTTTCTCAGTTCCACAGGAATTTCTTAATTTGATCATTTCTGTGGAGATCTTCCACTGTCATGAGATGACACAACCAAATGAATTATTGGTGTAAATTAATATCTAAACTGGATGCGGACGTTGTAATTCAGCAAGACAGCCTGGTAAAGAGACACGATGGAACATTGAATAGAAAATGAAAATACTGGACTGGTCTCTTATTAACACAACTGTGCAATAACATTAAATTAGGCCTGCTACAAAATATATTTTTCCTTATGCTATTCAAAGGTGTGACTTCATTCACCATTACAGCTTGACCTGGTTTTTAAACATTCAGTTTTTCCCAAGGCAGCAGGCTTTTCTGAAAACCTAATTTCTGCTAAATTACCCATATTAGAAATGCAGTTCAAAACAACTGATTTTCTCTAATACTCTCCTCTCCATCTTTCTCCCGTCTCCAGTCCCCCTCTCTCCCTAATTATGTTTTTTTTATTCCCGTTTCGCCATTCGGTTTCATAGTGAACAATGCCGATGCCACCTAATAAGTCTGTGCCTATGCCACAGAGCCCCCAGCAACAGCTGAAGGAGTGCAATGCCCCATGAATACCAAACAGCCAGGCACAGTGCGACAAGTGCTGAGCAGTCAGATGCAGCACAGCCAGAGCAGAGCTGGTGTCCACAAAACAGCCAGACAGTTTTATTAGGGTCTGTCTGACACTCAGCAAAGTCTGGCAACACCCGAGCCCACTGATGAAATCCTCACCGCTCCCCCAACGGTAACAAAGCAGCATGCTCAGAGCAATCTGCCAAGGATCCAATAAATATCATCCCGTAAAAACCAGCTCCTGGCGAGTTTGTAACTCTGTTGAATGGGGGATAAAAAGTTTGTTCAAAGTCAAACTAGTCCTCATGAGTAACTGCTAAACTGATCACTTTGTGCCATCTACATGGTGAAAAAGGAAGTCTCCTTCAGGAAAACCGTGCCAGCGTTTTCTGAAAAAGCTGCTATTTTATTGATTTGGGAAAAAAGGCCAGTGAATTCACCTTTACATCTTTGACCACCTGGGCATAATGTTTATAAGTCATGTTAATACAAAGGTTAAGGAAATTTTGTCTTTTCCTTTTAAGTCATTAATATTTTAAGAAAAAAAATGCAGAATTAGAGGTGTTAACATCAGTCAGGTCTTAAGAAGTGTATGAAATGCAAATACAGGGTTCATTTAAAATAAGAACAGTGCTTGATTCTGGAAATGCTCATTATAACATCATCTAATTTAGATATAATAAGATGCAGTCATTGTAAATGTGAAAGTGCCTGTCAAGGTCAAATTACTCAACAGTAGGGTACAACAGCAGTTTTTTTATGTGCCTCAATAAAAACAGTAATGTACTGTGTTTACAGAGAGCCAACCAAATTATTTTACTAAAAAGAAAATGATAAATTAGTGAAAATTAAAAACGAAAAAAGACTGGAAACTGAGTGAGATGAAAGTAAGACATTAAATTTACTTTAAAAACTGAATTCCAGAAACTGATCAAGATGCAGAAATTCAGCTTATGCTGAAGGGGGGTCTGAGTTTCCAGACACTGCGGCAGGAGGCCAGACAGTTACCTGAAGAAAACACACACACACACACACACACACACACACACACACACACACGCCTACACTCACATCTGAGCAAAAACACACAGGTGCACATTTTATACACAAAACACTGCCCCACACCCCCACCCTACCGCACCCCCAACCAATAAAAGTCTGCACTAAAGCCAATTCAATTTTGTTTTTAATTCAATCAAGAGTATACAGTGTAGTGCCACTCGTAATGTAATTATCCCCATGCATAGACAGCACTAAAGTTTCTCTGGCCAACAGGGATGACAGATAAACTCCATTAACTTTTTCAGATTACAGTAAGTGCTGTGGGAGGTGGGGGTGTCTATCTAAAGGACAGCCAAGCTGCACTGAGACTTAAGGATTTTCACGGCTGGCCTGTGGTCACAGAGCAGGAGTCTGGAAAGTGGAGTTGATGATTAAAAACCAAACAACAAAACTCAAAGGGAGCAGACTGGTGGCCTGGCAGGACAGAGGTCTCTGCACAGTCCACTGGAATGCACTCACACCTGCTTTGTTGTGTTTGTGTTTGTGTGTGTGTGTGTGTGTGAAGTCCTATCCATATCAAAATAAGCAGACACACGCGCAGCAACATGTGTGTGCATCCGTGATTAACATAGTAAATTTTGGTACACGTGCGTGCGCACGTGCGTTGTTACATGCGTATTGTATTTCACACGTAACAAGAAGATGCGCACAGTACTTACAGCGTGCACACGTCTGTCTGTGACTGTTGGAAAAATGTTGTTAAGTGTCCACACACACGCGCGTTCGCATTTTTTTGATACTATGCAACCGGAAGTTTATCTGCATTACATGAACATGAACGCCTCACGTAGTTTCCTTTTCCATTTCATTCTATTTCTGTGTTCCATTTTCATCCAGTAGATGGTGCCATCGAGCCAATAATACACTCTTTATAGACATATATAATTATAGGTTTTTTAAAAAGTATTACTATTAGATGTAATTGGAAAAACACGGACAGTTAGTAGCCTAGATACAATTTTTTTAGTATTGTGGAAGAAAGTATTTGCATGAAATATTTATTGTACCATTACCACAGAGAGCAGAGTTCGCTCACTGGGTATGGTGCTAGGATTACAGTCTAAACATTATGGGACTGAATCCCACCGTTACCATGTTTTGTTTTTTTTGTGTGTGTGTGTGTATTAAAAAAAATTATTAGATCAAACTGCAAAAGAAGAACAGAAAGTCTGAAGCCTAATTTTGTATTTTCTTCAATATCAGACAATTTTGGAAGAAAATATATGACTGAAATAAATTATGGTAAAGCTCACTAGGCAAGGCAAGTTTATTTGTATAGCACATTTCAACAACAAGGCAATTCAAAATGCTTTACATAAAATATACAGCAAGTAAAAGCAATAGGCAACATATGAAGACATTAATCACACTGATGTAACTACAGTTAAGTTAGAATTAAAAACTAGATAGGAGACAGAACTAAAACCTAAACAGAAGACAGATAAACAGAATAAAAGTTACAGTGCAGTGTGAGAAGAAGAAAGCTCAGATTTGATTTAATCAAAGGCAGCAGCAAACAGAAAAGTCTTCAGCCCTGATTTAAAAGAACTGAGAGTTGCAGCAGACCTGCAGTTTTCAGGGAGTTTGTTCCAGATATGTGGAGCATAAAAACTGCTTCTCCATGTTTAGTTTTGACTCTGGGGACAGAGAGCAGATCTGTCCCAGATGACCTGAGAGGTCTGGATGGTTCATAACGTACCAGCAGATCAGCAATGTATTTTGGCCCTAAGCCGTATAAACCATCAACAGCACCTTAAAATCAATTCTTTGATAGACAGGCTATACACAGCCCACATGTGACACATATATAAAGTTTTGGAACAGTGTTGATAATTTTAGTGTTTTTATTTTTTTTAATTGATGACAATACAATGTTTATTTGTACTACCATGCAGGATATGCCAAACTGTGCACTGGAAATCTCATTTTATGCCTCATCTGGGTTAAATGGTAAATTCAAATCCTACGCTTAAGTCAGTGTCAACAGTGTCTCGTTTCTTAGTTCCTGTTAGTACACGTGCTGCTGCATTCTGAATTAGCTGGAGAGTTTTTAAGGGCAAGCCTGAGCCAGCCCCAACTATAAGCTTTATCAAAGAGGAAAGTCTTAAGTCTAGTCTGAAATGTGGAGACGGTGTCTGCCTCCCGGACCGTAACAGGAAGATGATTCCACAGGAGAGGAGCCTGATAGCTGAAGGCTCTAGCTCCTGATCTACTTTTGGAGACTTTAGGGACCACGAGTAACCCTGCGTTCTCAGAGCGCAGTGTTCTGGTGGGATAATATGGCACTATGAGCTCTCTAAGATATGACGGAGCTTGACCATTTAGAGCTTTATAAGTTAACAGTAGGATTTTAAATTCAATTCTGGATTTTACAGGGAGCCAGTGCAGAGAAGCTAAAACAGGAGAAATATGATCTCGTTTCTTAGTTCCTGTTAGTACACGTGCTGCTGCATTCTGAATTAGCTGGAGAGTTTTTAAGGACTTACTAGAGCTACCTGATAATAGAGAGTTACAGTAATCCAGCCTAGAGGTAACAAAAGCGTGGACCAATTTTTCTGCATCTTTTCGGGTCAGGATAGGCCTAATTTTCGCAATATTACGCAGATGAAAAAATGCAGTCCATGAGGTTTGTTTAAATGAGAATTAAAAGACAAATCTTGATCAAATATTACTCCGAGGTTTCTTACGGTAGTGCTAGAGGCCAGAGCAATGCCATCTAGAGAAACTATGTCATCAGATAAAGAGTCTCTGAGTTGTTTGGGGCCAAGAACAATAACTTCAGTTTTGTCTGAATTTAACATCAGGAAATTGGTGCTCATCCAAGTTTTTATGTCTTTAAGGCAGTTATGGAGTTTAGTTAATTGATTACTTTCTTCTGGCTTCATCGATAAATACAACTGAGTATCATCCGCATAACAATGGAAATTTATAGAGTGATTTCTAATGATGTTACCTAAAGGAAGCATATATAGAGTAAATAGGATTGGTCCGAGCACAGAACCTTGCGGAACTCCAAAACAAACTTTGGTACGTAAGGATGATTCATTATGAACGTCAACAAACTGAAAACGATCAGATAAATAAGATTTAAACCAGCTTAGTGCAGAACCTTTTAGGCCAATTAAGTGATCCAGTCTCTGCAGTAGAATTTGATGGTCAATTGTGTCAAACGCCGCACTAAGATCTAATAAAACAAGTACAGAGACGAGTCCTTTGTCTGAAGCAATCAGAAGGTCATTTGTAATTTTAACTAGTGCTGTCTCAGTGCTATGATGCACTCTAAATCCTGACTGAAATTCCTCAAATAAATTATTATCATGGAGAAAATCACACAGCTGGTCTGCGACTACTTTCTCAAGGATCTTTGACATAAAGGGAAGATTAGATATTGGTCTATAGTTGGCTAACACCTCTGGATCCAGGGTGGGCTTTTTTAGTAGAGGTTTAATTACAGCTACCTTAAAAGACTGTGGTACATAGCCTGTTAATAAGGATATATTGATCATATCTAATATATGAGTGTTAACTAAAGGAAAGACCTCCTTAAGTAGCCTAGTTGGGATGGGGTCTAAGAGACACGTTGATGATTTAGATGAAGAAATCACTGCTGTCAATTCTTGAAGAGAAATTGGGGAGAAGCAATCTAAATATATATTAGGTCTTACAGCTGTGTTTGAGGTTAGATAGCTACTATCTGAGGACAGGAGGTCATGAATTTTGCCTCTAATAGTTAGAATTTTGTCATTAAAAAAGCTCATAAAATCATTACTGCTAAGGGCTAAAGGAATACAAGGCTCAATAGAGCTTTGACTCTCAGTCAGCCTGGCTACAGTGCTGAAAAGAAACCTGGGGTTGTTCTTGTTTTCTTCTATTAATGCTGAGTAATAGTTTGCTCTGGCATTGCGGAGGCCCCTCTTATAAGTTTTGAGACTGTCTGTCCAGATTAAACGAGATTCTTCCAGTTTGGTCAATCGCCAATTCCTTTCAAATTTTCGCGATATTTGTTTTAACTTACGGGTTTGAGAGTTATACCAAGGAGCGAACTTTCTTTGCTTTGTTAACTTCTTTTTAAGAGGAGCTACAGAGTCAAGTGTTGTTCGCAAGCGAGCCTACGGCGCTATCGACAAAATGATCAAAGTCGGTACAGGAAACCTCTGTTACTGAGCGACTTGGTATTGAATTTAACGACGGAGTAATCTTTTCCTTAAATTTTGCGACAGCGCTATCTGATAAACATCTAGTATAGTAACTGTTGCTGAGTGGCGTGTAATCGGGTAAAAAGAAATCAAAAGTAATCAGATAATGATCCGATAGCGAGGGATTCTGTGGAAAGACTTTTAGGTTATCAATTTCAATTCCATACGTCAGAACTAGATCGAGGGTATGGTTAAAACAATGAGTGGGTTCATGTACACCCTGACAGAAGCCAATGGAGTCTAATAATGAGATAAATGCGGTAGCCAGGGAGTCATTATCAACGTCGACATGAATGTTAAAATCGCCTACAATAATAACTTTATCTGATTTAAGAACTAAACTGGATAAAAACTCTGAGAATTCAGATACAAATTCAGAATACGGGCCAGGAGCACGGTACACTATAACAAATAAAAGTGGCTGCGAGGTTTTCCAGGTCGGATGTAAAAGACTAAGAACGAGGCTTTCAAATGAATTATAATCTAGTTTAGGTTTAGGGCTGATTAACAGACTAGAGTTAAAAATGGCTGCAACTCCCCCTCCTCGGCTGCTGCCTCGAGGAATGTGGGTATTATTATGACTGGGAGGAGTGGATTCATTGAGACTGACATATTCATCTTGACACAGCCAGGTTTCTGTGAGACTGAGTAAATCAATATGATTATCTGATATTAATTCGTTTACTAACACTGCTTTAGATGATAGAGACCTGATATTTAACAGTCCGCATTTAATTCTCCTGTTTTGTCTTTCTGTCACAGAAGAGGTTTTAATTTTTATGAGGTTGTTACGCACAACTCCTCTTTGTTTAATTTTAGATTTAAATAATTTAGGTGGTCGGGGGACAGACACCGTTTGTATAAAACTATGAAAACTATGGCTGGGTAACTGAACTAGAAGCTCAGAGAGGCGTATAGGACTGTGTCTCCAAGTCCTGGTCTCAACTCTGGGTTGTCAGGGATTTGATTTACTAATAAAGTTTGCCAGGTTCCTAGAAATGAGAGCAGCTCCATCCAAAGTGGGATGAATGCCGTCTCTCCTAATAAGACCAGGTTTTCCCCAGAAAGTTTGCCAATTATTAACGAAACCCACATCGTTTGCTGGACACCACCTGGACAGCCAGCGATTAAATGATGACATGCGGCTAAACATGTCATCACTGGTCAGATTTGGGAGGGGTCCAGAGAAAACTACGGAGTCCGACATCGTTTTTGCATATTCACACACCGAGGCAATATTAATTTTAGTGACCTCCGATTGGCGTAACCGGGTGTCATTGCCGCCGACGTGAATAACAATCTTACTGAATCTACGTTTAGCTTTAGCCAGCAGTTTTAAATTTGACTCAATGTCGCCTGCTCTGGCCCCAGGGATACACTGAATGGTTTTCCATGGTGTGGAGCCGCGCTTCTAATTCACTAAGCCTCGCCTCCAACGCAGCAAATAAGCTACACTTATTACAATTACCACTGTCGCTAAAGGAGGCAGAGGCATAACTGAACATTTGGCACACCGAGCAAGAAAGAGCAGAAGGAGAAGCCATCGCTAACTGTAAAGCTAATGTAGCTACCAAGGCTAGTAACGTGCAAACAACAGCTAAGAGATTAGCAAGAAAGTCGTAGAAAGAAGGAGAGCTATAAGTGCTTAAACAGAACCACCGTGGGTTAAGACTTGAAGTAGACGTTAAAGCAACTGAAGTGAGAAAGCAGGCTAGCAGAATTCACCAGAGCAGTACAGAGACGCTGTCACAGGAACACCGGAAATGACACAACTCGCTTACCGCAATACGTCAGCACGTCAGATCCTCCAGAAGCAGATGAGCTTCTGAAGGGTTAGCGTCTTCACAAGGCCAGCGCCATTTTATTTCTGACGCTACGTTGGGCTTGCGGGAAATATCTCTCAGCCTAACCCACAGAAGCGTTAGAGCTCCATCTACTGGTCTGGTGGGATAACTTCACCCTGTATTCAAGTTAGGGTTAGTTCAGTTCTCAATGTGATATCTTAAAAATAAAAAATAGGGGGTGACTGTTTTATGTTAAAACACATTAAATCACAACATTTTCTGTCTGTTTTATATTGAAACATTTACTCAATCTGTTGCGCCTGTTTTATTTTATATTAAAACGTTCATATTCAAAGAGCATTTTCTCAGTCCCTTACATGTGCATGTGTGTGTGTGTGTGTGTGTGTGTGTGTGTGTGTGCATGTTGGCATTGAACATGTATGCACTGTCTAAAGGTCCACAGTATTTCTGGGTGAATCCCCCCTCAGTCCTCCTTGCCCAGCTCACTCACTGGGCCCAGTCTTACCTCCCCTTCTCTTTATGACTTGGGAGGTGTTGCCAGGGAAACCTGGTATCTGTCTAGCAGCTTGATGGAGTTATTGAACTGTAACTGGCTGGGATAATTATGCTCTGTCTTGCAGGTTGGCACTTGAATGTGACTTATAGCTGGCCTAGAATCGTAGCTACAGGCAAATGCGTTTAACCCCTTGGCCACCAGACAGTTGATCTGTCGTAACTTTAGCAGATGTGCCCAGCCAGAGTTTACACTTTCAGCCTAACCGTGATTCTTTCATTTCCTTATGCAGACACTGCATTAGTGCTGCAGTCAGTGGTTTTGTTCAAACAAACAAAAAAAAAGTTGACTTAGGGTTATAAGTAAAACTTCTCACTTCTCACACACACACAGGTTTGCTTTGTGTCCATCAAACAGCTCATGACCACAAATTCCACAAATTTAGTGTGTTCAGCCCTGTGCAGGTGGACAATTGGATAATCACCATGTGTTTTTTTTTAATAATCCACCATAAAAGAATTGATGTTTGAGAGATAAATTCTGCTACATTTTCCTTGCAGTTTTCCTGAGGGTTTTTTCATCCTTATAAAGGCAGTGAAGATACATGCTAAACCCTTCTGCATTTGCTGTTACCCCCACTTACTCGAAATTGTTAACATTATCTCTTCTTGTTCAGGAGCCCTGACAATTGTCCATCGTTCACCACAGTCTAAGGTAAGTCTACAGCCTTACTTTTCAGTCTGTTTCTGTGTAGTCTGTGCAGTGGAGGATAGCGTTTGGAGTGCGACTGCCTTGTTTTGCTTGCGCACTAGTTGCAGTGAGTCAGTAAAAGTGTCAGGCTGCTGTAACAAAAGCCTATGTGAGCCAATTAGCCTGAAGTCATGTGGAAGCTGCTCAGCGCTGCCCAGGTGCCCACTGTGCAGAGACTAGACGACCTTTTACACAGCTCTGTCCCATTGCAGTCACTTAAAACAATGATGGATGTTTCTTTCAACAGCCTGCCCCCCGCCAAGCTGCTGGATTGAGTCTCAACTGTAGGAACATCAGCAGCATGGCAGAGAGCGGGATAGCAAGTAAGGACAATGACAACGGACGGGAGCAAGGAGATGAGAGGGATATACTTCTTTTAAGGACCTCTTTTGGGATTTTATGTCTTTGAAGAAAATGTAATAATTGTAGATGTTACAACAACTGCTTGTCATTTTATAAATTGTTTTTAGAGTTTTGTTCTACTTTAGCAAACAATCTTGCACTTTACCCTCAAAATATTTTCACTGTTTTCACTTGTGAGGTTCTTATTCCCCTTAATGTGTATATGTGTGTGTGTGTGTGTGTGTGTGTCAGAGGGAAAAAGAATACAAGGAGAGGGTAAGAAAAGGAGGAAAAGAGTCTGCGTTAAGGTGGTTTTTTTAACTTCATTGGTGTGTGTGTGTGTGTGTGTGTGTGTGTGTGTGTTGGGGAAGCAGTGCGGCCAGGCTGCAGATATCATCCATCTCCCTGTCACTGGCCCAAAGGCTGCTGGGAAAGTGGCAGACAGCTCCCTGGCTCTGACAGCAGAGGCAGCATCCTCATTTTCTGACACAGAATGCTTGAGAAACCTGGGCTGCTCCTCCCTCACTACCCAATATGGGAAACCATTAACCCGCGATCCAGGAACAAAGCATGGAGCTCAGCTTGGCCTACCACTGGCTGCAAGTCATATCAGCTCCCGTCATCTCATCATTTTCATGACACCTTGAAGACTGGTTATTTCATTTTATTTTATTTTTTATATATATATACTTTATTAATCCCCCTGAGGGGGAATTCAATTTTTTTCAATTTTGCTTGATTTTCAAGCTGCACAGGAGTAACCTCATAAAATGAGTTTATTTCATAAGTCATATTCAGTTAGGAGGTCATATTACTAATACTTGATGACATTTGGAGAGTGCATTTAAAAATAAATGTCCTGCCGGCAGTAGCTATTGTAACTGGATTACATGCTTTCTGGTTAGCCATGACTAATGATGTTATAAAGCTGTTGTCAGACATTCTACTTTTGTTCTATGTGACAGCATTTCCCATCTCTTCACGTGTGTATTTCTCATCTCTGGTCTGTGGCATCAACTAAACTTGGCCATGATGCTTATAGTAGTAATGTGTCATGTGTAAGTGTTAGCATATTTTTTTTTTTTCAGTTCAATTTCATTTCAATTTTATTTATAAAGCCCAGTATCAAAAATCACAATTTGCCTCAGAGGGCTTTACAGCATACCACATCCCTCTGTCCTTAGGACCCTTGCAGCAGATAAGGAAAAACTCCCCCCAAAAAAACCCTTTAAAGGGCCAGTGTGTAAAATGGGTTGAAAACAGTGACATCAGTGATCAAATTCTAGATTGCAGGGCTCACTCGCTCACCCCTCCCGTCGGGTAAATGACGGTGGCCTCGTAGGGACAAAAAGCCTTGCGCACGAGTTTTTCAGGAGTAGGTCTATCTAGCGACGAGGTGAATGTTTATTTAGAAATCTAAGCCATGTTACGATATTGTAATGAATCCCTCACGAGCAGGAGATCAGAGGAGCGTTTGGGGAAAAGGCCAGTTTATTTGAGCACTCCAAAAACTCCGGTAACACTCCAGGGGGTAAAAGACTCCGTCCCAAACTCTGACTCTTCTGGCGTAACACACACACTTCATAACTTTACACACATACTCGTTTACCATAACCGAGTGGGGACCCCCCTCCCCTCTCTGCTCCACCAACCTCCAGCCCGCACACTGACTGACAGCGTAGCCGGTAAACAGAGCTCAGCTGTTTATTTAGCCTAGCAATATCTCCGGACTATAGTAGCTGCAATGGACAACTTTGAATGCGATTTGGAAGAGTTTCTTGTAGCGGACACGGACCCAGAGCCATACCTGTTTGAGCCGGAGCATACAGATGAGGAACTTGGGTGCTGAGCGGGCGAGAAGAGAGGCTGAATGCACAGAATGGGATTCGGTGCTACTGCTACCATCGTTGGGAAGATATATCATCAGGAGGAAAAGCGCAGCAGAGAGTGCATCACAAGGAGTGAAGCTGCGTCTTCTTTTCCTCACAGATGATGGTTCGGGTTCATTCTCTCCTGTTGCGTGGTAAGTGTGGTCCATTCGCAAACTTTATAACTAAAAAAACTTTTCACTACTCTCTATTGACGAACTTCTAACACTCTCTGCTGTTTCCTCCTCCTTCTTCCTTCCTTCCGCTGTCTTCGTTGGTTCATTTATACACGCGAAACGTGTTCTCTGGCTGCCAGGATTGTCCGCTCGGGCTGCCTTACATACATGGCGGCGCAAGATGGCGACCTCTCTAAAGCAAGGCCCTTGATATATATATATATATATAAAAGCATAATTATAAGGCTACGAAAACCAAACGAATTTTATTTTATAGTGATTATACACTTGTATAAACATATTATTATTACACATAATATTACACACTGGCCCTTTAAACCCCTTTAAAACCCCTTGCCTGATATTTGACTTTTGTAGTTTCACTTAAGTCAGGAAATTAGAAAGCTTTTAAAACCTTTTCTCACATGGAGATGGAGTCAGATGTCAGGTCACATTTCAAGTCTAATTACAATCATGAATAATATGTCTCATTTTTATGTGCACTCACTAGAGTCTAATATATAATAGTGGAGAAATGGTGGAAATAAATTTATATGGATGATATGCTCATAATGTGCTCATTTTCAACGTCACTGGAACAGGACATCAGAATCTGAGCTGATTCTTATGTAGGGGAGTGGAGAGAGAGTCTGCCTGGCTGCAGAAAATGTTCACATTATTTGACTAAAAAAATATATGCATTTTAACATCAGTTTGGACCACTCTAGCTAGTAGCTACTTTATTGTAGGCTGTACATAATCCTATACAGTGAGGTGATAGTTTTGTGATAGTGATCAGACCTTATTGATTACATTACATTCTAATGCTTGAAGATAATTTGGAATGAAGGGTTGAATTATTGCATGTGATTATTTTCAAATTCTAGGTTAGCAAGAGTAATGCAACAACAACAAATAAATAGTAGTCTAGATGACACAAACATGGAGGTCATGTACTCTTCAAATAAGTGAATAAAGCGCTGCATAATGTAACAACATTATTTGATGTGGTTTAAGGCTTCAAGCCACTGAATAGTGTTCAGATAGATAGAGGGATGCTCTTATTTCCCAGTGCATTATATATGAAATACCCACTTCAATCAAATCTAGTGTACAACATACAGGTGCATCACCATAATTTAGAACCCTCTAGGGCGGTCCAGGGGCATCCTCCCCCGAGAGAAATTTTTTTATATATTTGATTTAAAGGCATCAATCTGGTGAATTCTGAGAGCCAAGTTATGATGGCAGAATATGCCTAGATTTCAACATCTTTGTGCTTTTTATGTGTGAATGTTCTACTTTTACTGATAAAAACACTAGTGGTATGTTATGGTTAAGGGTTACACTTAAAATACGGCTAAGGATTAGAGCTTAAACATTTCAGTAATCAAAATAAAAATGACTAACGTACTGATCTGCCTCTGGAGGGCTAGTGTTTCCCCTATATGCAACTATATGACCGCCACTGCTGATTTTTATTTTTTTTTTTAAATTTTTTCATCTTAGCTCTTAAGAAACTACAGTTATATTATTTGGCGCTACGGACGCTTCATATTCAGGCCTATAGAACAGGTCTATACCATGTCATTTTATTAAACAAACTAAATAGCCTTATGTTATTTATCTTATTTACCTGACGGCATGTCATTTCTGTCATTCTGTACATGGTCGCACGTTTACAATTTTCCTCTGCTCTCTGTGTCGTGCACGGCGGAGTTTCACCCCGATGCCCACACACACACACACACACACACAGGTGAGCACAGTAGAGCGGGGCTGGCGTTGTTGTGTTCAGGCGTTGCCGTTGGCACGTAAATAACAAAGCCAAAGAATTCTCAGTAGGCGCTCCAGCCAGTGCGCTACAAAGTGACGTTCATTTACCAGAGGCATTTTATATCTGGCCGATTTTTGGAGACTATGGCGGGGCAAATTAGACTTTGGCGGGCCGCCATAGTCTCGTCAATGTATGGGAAACACTGTAACCCACCTCATCTGTCAGCTAGCAGTATTGTCGTCTTCCTGTCAATTGAATTCAAGTTTTCCATGTTCCACCGATACTTTAGATAATTTCCTGTGTGTCGTTTCAAAATAAAAGCTGTCCAGTGTGTTAATATGTTTACCATGCTGTTTGGGGCTTCTTCTATTTTTTTTATCTGTGAAATTTTTGGCTGGCTACAGCCATGTGTCTCAGTACAAAATTACATTAAATCTCATTCCCAAATTTTGCAAAACAAAAGTTTGCTCCTTGTAAATAATGTAATTGTTGGAAGTAGAAGCAAAGACAGAAAATGTAATGAATCCAATTGATTTTTAACTCATGGAATAAAACTTTTACTGTCAAAGAAATGGATTCATGTTTGCTTGTCTATTTTCTATGACTGCAGAATTAGATTTTAATTTAAAAAAAGAAAATGTATTTATATCTGTACACCGTAGCTAGATATTTAGATAGATATGTTATTTATATTTAATGTCTATTTCTGTGTGAGTTTATTGAAGGCAACAAAAAATTGAGTCAAATTCCTTCTATGTGTACTCATATTGGGCCAATAAAGCTTTTTCTTGTTCTGATTCATTTTCAGCATTCACATGTACAATAAATAAAAATAAAGCAAATAAGAGCACAAGAATTTCTCTGTTGTTAATCATGTTGATCTGCATATCCTACTAAAATGAAAATATCACAATATTCAAACCACTTTTATTCAAAAAGAATGACAGAAAATTACATTTCATGTGATGTGGTTATAAATAATGTAAGGAGCTGTGAGGAAGTTTGTTTTGTTTCAGATTAGGGCTAATATGAGAATGACTTCTATCAGGACTTCAAAACCCATGAATTTATTAGCGAAGCTGTGAGAACAAGGCCTGCTAGGTATTCTTCTTCTTTCTTCTTTCTTCTTCCAAGGAAATCATACTTCCCATGGGTGAAAACTCACCATACTTTGCACAAAGGTCCATTCTCATACCAGATATCCTCAGCTGTAAACTCAAGCCAATAGTCCTGATGGTGGTGCTACAGCAAGCGTCTAAAGTTTAAAACTTTGAAAATTTAAAGATATTTTTTGGGCTTTTTAGCCTTTAATGTATAGGACAGACAAGTGTGAGGGGGGGAGAGAGAGAGGGAGTGACATGCAGCAAAGGGCCACAGGCTGGAGTCAAACCCCGGCTGCTGCGGCAGCAGCCTTGTACATGGGGCGCCTGCTCTACCACTAAGCCACCGGCGCCCCAGAAATTTTTGTACATTTAAACCTATTAAAAATTATGAAGTTCATCACTGTTTTTTTCAAAAACTGTAAAACTTCTCCCACAATTTTTGCTCAATTGACACCAAACTTGCTACAGAGCATCTTCAGACTGTCCTACAAAAACTACGTTTCTCAGATTTTTGATTTATCAAAAATTGAGTCTACAGTGCATCAAAATGTTTGACTGTAAACGGTACTGTAAACATATATATGCAAATTCTTGCTAAATAAATCTTCAATGTTCATGAAAAAAATGACAAAATTCTAGAGTCATGGTAGGTGATGTGTGGCAAATTTCAGAATTTTATCTCAAAAACTGAATTTTTGACAGCATTTTGAATTTTGCTCTAATGTGAACAATTAGAGTCAATGTAAAAATGGCAATTTTAAACATCAGTTTTTCACTTATGGAGCAAATCAATCATTGTTACAAACAAATTACCAACATCTCCATGCTGTCTAGATGCAATATGTGTATTTGAAATCTGCTTTTCCATGCATGGACGGCTGCTAAACCTGCACATCTGGCTTAGTCAATTTGTGAAGCTACACATGAATTGTCACTGACTAATTAGCTCAGTGAGCTAGAAATTGATCCTTAGTCTCAGAGGTTGTGAATTCAAGCCTCAGCTGATGCAAAAGGCAGATTGTGTTGCTAAATGTCTTCCAATTCTTCTGCTTGTTGCTCAGAATTGCCTAAAAATGCCCAGACCCGACCCATTGCTGTGCAGCAGCTATAATTTCATTTATTTCCCGGTTGACCTCTCCTGTTAGACCACTGACATAACATGATGGGCCAATCCACTTGACGGAATGGGGGAGGTGGCGACAGCCAGTGACACTGCACCTACTTTACCGTATAGGTAGTCTACTGAAAATTTTGGGATCATGTAACTCATAATCATGTACTGTTCCAACATGAAGTGGGCCTTAGCCAGCAGGTCTTTCTTTTTTTTTTCTACAACTTTTTTCATAGCCCTGCCCATCTGGCATTTGCCAGAATTGTCTGATGGCCACTCTGAGCCTGGAGGCTACAGTACAAAGAAGATCTTTATTTGGACGAGATGTAAACACGAGCCGGTAAAATTTCAACTTGTTGCTGTTTGCTCATGTAAACAGTCGCATACATCAAACGTCATCAGAGCAACGGGTTACCATGGATACTTGTCAACAAATCCGGGCTATGCTGTGATAAGAAACTGCAGATTCGTTACGGTGATGTAGTCCACGTTTTTTCTTTTTTTCAATTGTTCTTCTTTTTCTTTTCTTTTTTTTTCTTTTTGCTTTTCCTTCTCATTCTAAGTGACTTCAAATTATGCAGCTAGGGTATGGCTGATACATATCTTTTTTTTCTTGCTTGCTTTCTTCCTTAATTTTTTTCTTTTCTTTTTTTTGTTCTGTCTGTTTGTTTGTTTGTTCGTCTTGTTTGTTTTTTGTTATCTCTCTCGTCGGATAATGTTGAATTCCCTTATCCCGTTTTTTGTCTTTTTGATTGCTTTGTTTTGTGTTTTGTGTTTTGTGTTTTTACCTGCAGGAGGGCATTGGGAACATGGGGGAGGGGTTGGGACGGGTCAAGGGGAAATGTTGAATGTTATGAATGGGGATGAATCAACACACGCACAGGCACACACAGACACACACATAAATCAAATCAAATCAAATCAAATCAAATCAAATCAAATCAAATCATTTTTCATTACTTTTTCTCAAAACACAGCAAAAAAGGGAAGAAAGAAAAAAGAAAACAAAACAAAGCGCACATATTTCTGTTTATTGAATCATGTCCACAATTAAATTTGTAAGCTGGAACATATGTGGAATTGGGAGTCAGGCAAAACAACTAAAAGTCATTAATCATTTGCTCAAAATACAAGCTGACATTTGTCTATTGCAAGAAACTCATTTCACTGATATTAGAAACACTGTTCTGAAATCTACACATTTTCCTCATATCTTTACTTCAAATTACAATTCAAGACAAAGAGGGGTTGCAATTATGATTAATAACAAAGTTAAATTCAATCACAATAACACAATTTCAGATCTGGAAGGACAATATATTATCATTAACATATCCATTGATAGCAACCCTCTCACAATAGTTAATCTTTATGGCCCTAATAATGATGACCCCTCTTTCTTTCTTTTTCTCTATCCTTAAAAACCTACCCAGCTCATACTTAATCATAGGTGGAGATTTCAATACAATACTTGATCCAACAATAGATAAATCAAACACAACAGGAAATATCAGAACACTTAAATCTACTATAGTTTTAAAACAGTATATGGAGGATTGGGGTCTTGGTGATAGCTGGAGGCTAAATCATCCTAATGACAGAGAATACACCCATTTTTCAAAAGTACACCATACAAACTCTAGACTTGACTTTTTTCTCACTAGCAACTCATTACATTCTGATATATTTGAAACACAAATCCATCTCAGTCTCGGTTAAACTGCACACAAAGACAACTTTCAGTACTTCTTCCAGATGGAGGTCCAACACATCACTGCTGGAGGATCAAGAATTTGACAGTTATTTTAAGAGAGTGGACATTCTTTATGGAAATGAATGACTCTCCGAATACCTCGCCAACTCTACTCTGGCAAACAGGGAAAGCTGTTCTAAGAGGTAAAATAATTTCATACTCATCATACAAAAAACAAAAAGACACAAAGTCACAACTGGAAATGGAAAAGAAAATTAAAGAACTTGAAAACGCTCATGCAACCAATCCTACTGATAACATTTTTTGCGAACTACAGAAATACAAAATGGAACTTAACAATCTGTTAAATAAAAAAAACAAGTTTCTTATTGAAAGACTCAGACTTGATACATCTCAAAACAGTAATAAATCAACCACATATCTGGCAAATATGGTTAAACAAAATAAAGAACAACTATAACAGTAATTAAAGACTCAGCGGAGAAGCCATACCATAATCCGAAAGATATCAACAATGTATTTAAGAATTATTATCAAGATTTATACACATCCTCTCACAACCCAAATGCTTCTGACATACATCAATTCCTCAATAATATTAATTTACCCCATTTAACAACAGAACAAACTAATTTACTTGAACAACCATTAACCCCAGCTGAATTTCATAACGCACTCAATAAAATGGAAAATAATAGAGCACCCGGTCCTGATGGCTTCCCTGCTGAGTTCTATAAACATTTCTGGTCCACCATCTCACCCCTTTTTCTCAGAATGATTGATGAATTCCTCATAACCAACAGTATACCTCCAACGACAGATACAGCCGTAATTACCCTGCTTTTAAAACCTGACAAAGATCCTACTCACCTATCTAGTTACCGACCTCTCTCACTAATTAATACAGACATTAAAATCATAAGCAAGGCACTGTCATATAGAACTGAAAAAGTCATTCCCTTCATAATACATCCAGACCAAACCGGATTTATCAAAGGAAGGCAGTCATCTTATAACACACGGAAATTATTTAACCTAATGCAGCTCTCAAACAATAAGAAAACCGAAACCATAAACCTCTCATTAGACGCACAAAAAGCATTTGATAGAGTCAACTGGTCCTTCCTATTCACAACATTACAAAAATTTGGATTCAGAGAATCATTCATTAACTGGATTAAGGCACTATACACCTCACCGACAGCCACTATCACAACTAATGGGTTAACTTCACAACAATTCACGCTTCACAACGGCACTAGACAAGGATGCCCACTCTCTCTGTCACTTTTTGCAGTTTTCTTGGAGCCACTTGCAGCTAGCATATGACGAAACAATAACATCAAAGGTATCAGATCAATATCCACGGAGCACAAAAAAATCCTCTATGCAGACGATGTGTTGATCCTCCTCCAGGAACCCTACTCATCACTACAAGAATGTCTGTCAGTCATTAAATCATTCTCATCTCTATCCAACTACTCCATCAACTTATCAAAATCTACCATTCTACCCCTCTGCATGGACCAAAGGGATGTGGCAGCCCTCACCTCACAGTTTCACCTTCCCATAGGAAATATTAAATATTTAGGAATCCACATATCCCCCAAGCTGTCAGAGCTGTTCAATCTAAATTAAACACCATTACTCAAATCAATATAAAATGACCTCAGTTGCTGGACAAATCTACCAATCTCACTGTCAGAAAGAATCTCAACAATAAAAATGTCAGTCCTCCCTAAAATTAATTACCTATTCACCATGATCCCTTCACTTCCAAATTTACCCTGGCTTAACTCCCTCAATACAGCAATATCTCAATTCTATTGGAAAAATAAAACACCTCGTATAAAACTATCAACACTACAAAAACCCAAGTTTCAAGGAGGACTAGATGCACCCAACTTTGAATTATATCACTTGTCAAGTCAGTTAAAATACTTAATACAATGGCTCACCTCTTCACATCATGATTCTCACTGGTTAGAAACCGAACAGGCACTATGCAAGAATATAAACCTTTCAGATCTCCCATTCATCCATTCAAAGGCTCCATGGTTGCACCATCCACTCGCTCACCAATTTGGAACAACCCAGATTTTACAATAAACAGGAAACCATTAAACTTCACATCATGGAAACACAAAGGTATCACACATCTCCACCATATTGTACAGGATTCCAAAATCATCAATTTTCAAGAATTAATCCAGAAGTTCGACATTTGTAACAGTCAATATCTCCAATACTTACATCTTAAGTCCACCATTCTCCCCCAAATCAACAGTACATTTAACACGCAAGATCAAACAATTATTATAGATGAATTTTCAAAGATTTCCAGCTCTGTTAAATTACTCTCAATGATATATACATTTCTAAACACTACTGACACTTTAATTTTTCCCCCAACCTCAAAGTGGGAACAGGATCTTTCCATCACTCCAAATGCAGATTTCTGGTCTCAAATATGCAAAAATAACTTCACTCACTGCAAAATCCCAAATTTACAACTCATTCAATTTAAGGTTAACCACAGAACACACTACACAGGTGAGAGATTACATAACATGGGTTTCACTACATCAGTTCAATGCACTTATTGCACACAGCACACCACAGATAATTACATGCATGCTCTCTGGCACTGTACACCAATTAGAAAATTTTGGATACAAGTCACAGATCACCTATCACATATACTAGGCTGCCACATCCCCCTATCCACTCAACTCTGCATCTTAGGAGACATACCATCTGTACAATTACATAATCACATTAAAACTACACTGTTCACAGCCCTAGCTGTCGCCAAGAAAACAATCCTCCTAAACTGGAAAACAAGAAATCAACTGAACATCACACACTGGAAGAATCTGTTAATAGATCAAACCACAACAGAAAAAATGTCTGCATCAATTAATCAAACATACCCCGTTTCAACAAAACTTGGTCCACATTTATTCAAAAATCCACCTCTAGAAATGCCTGATCTCAGTTCCACAGAATCTTGCAACACACCTCGTTTTTTTTGTTTTGTTTTGTTTTCTTCTTTTTTCTCTCTCTTTTTTATCTCTTATTTATTCCATTATTATTATTATTTATTTTTATTTATTTATGTATTCTTTCTTTGCTGCTGTTGTTATTAATATCATCATTATCACTGAAATATCCACACATACAAGCACTTATAAATACAGATTACACACATACTTACACACACACACTCACACACACATACACATGTGCAGCATATACACAAAAATCCCCAATTAGTTAGGCTACCTCCTTGTCAATCAATCAATCAATCAATCAATTTTATTTATAAAGCCCAATATCACAAATCACAATTTGCCTCACAGGGCTTTACAGCATACGACATCCCTCTGTCCTTTGGACCCTCACAGCGGATAAGGAAAAACTCCCCCAAAAAAACCCTTTTTGTCTGTCCGTCTCGTCATCTGTCTGTTTGTCTGTCTGTCTGCTGGTCTGTTTGTCAGTATATATGTAAGGCCACACAATAACCCTCCTCCTACTTGTTTACCATCAAAGATCAATGTTAACAACACAAGGTGTATTACTACGTAAATATTTACTTTCTGTTTGATTATTTACCTTACTTCTTCCTTATGTTGTTTAACTTAAAATAAAGTTGTCTTCCAAAAGTGGGGGGGGTGGTGGTGGGCCAAAAAAAAAAAAAAAAAAAAAGAAGCTCTTTATTTTAATGTTCAGCGTTTAAACGACCCACTGATAACAAAGACCAAAGAAAACAGATCAGGTGAGCAATTAAATATGATTGGGAACTCAGTTTTCATATTATTTTGATACTACATGAACACAGCAAAAGGTGGTCAGTGAAATTTCTGTGACTTCCTATTGAGCTTACATAGCCTACTTACATAAATGTGGGATGCTGAATCAGTGCGTTAAAATGAGTATTTTATCTTCATTATTGTAAAATTAGATATGATTACAGGTAATCTGTTGAGAAGTTTTGTGGGGCGGGCACCACTAGCTGTCGTATATGCATGTAGCCTACTAAAAAGTCTCAGTGTCACTGAGAAAATGACATGATATTTTACAAAAAGTACAAAACTCAAAAGATTTAACAAATTTATATGTATCAATTCAAAAGAAGTGATACTATATAAATAACAATAAACCCCCTTCCTCTGATGTGTTTAGGTGCAGCATTGTGCATGGAAGGAGCTGTGACTGTGATTCAACCACAGCTTGCAAATGCTACGCTGAGCTCAAAGAGACCTCTCTAAAGCCTGGAAATCCAACTCTTGCTGTGCACAGACGACTTTCTGATGAGTAAAATAAACATCATGCTTGTACATGTACCAGAATCTGCTGACTCTGTCTCTGTAGTGGCCTCCGGGAATCTCATACTGAGGAAAAAAACAAAAAACCCACAAGCTTCTCAAATGTTGCAAATGAGGCTTGAAAACACATAAACTTAGCCACAAAGTATGACTGAAAGTCTGTGTGTGTGTGTGTGTGTGTGTGTGTGTGTGTGTGCGTGTGTGCGTGTGGTTTCAGTAGTAAAGTCATCAGCTGATGAATATGTGCAAAAACTTGTGTTTACTTTGCAGATATGCTTTTCAAAATCCAAGTGCAAAAGAAAAATGTGTGTATGTATTGCTAAAGAGTTGTAAAGAGTAGTCGTGTTTTAGTTCATATCTCAAACTCATTTTGGAATAAATAAATGAATTTTTTATTTTTAAAATTTTTTTGTTTTATATCATCTACTTTGATGGTATAAAAAAAAATTATCATGCGACACAATAATACCACGTATAAAAAGTCTTTCAGCAGTTCATATTCATTTTCCAAAAAAAGAAAAGAAAAAAGCTGTGGGCCTGTATCCCATACTACCCATGTTTCCGAAATCAAAAGAAGAATGGGTTCTCTAGAAACACAGTACAAAGGATTCACATTTTTAACTACGAGCGGTTCTATGGATGGCAATGTTGGTCCGTCAGTTGATTTGTTGTCATGTTGTCATGAATTTTGGGATAGACATTAATGGTTCCCAGAGGCTGGATCCTACTGACTTTGGTGACTTTTCCTCTAGCTCCACCACCAGGGGTGTAAATATAGACAGTGCAGGCAGTGTAGTTGCACTGGGGCCCATGGGTTGGGGGGTCTATAGAGAGAGTGGGCCCACCAACAACGTGGTGGATGGAGAATGGGCCCTTATGACATTTAAAAACAGTGTTATTTGCTATATATGCCCTTGAAAAAGTCAAGCCCATCTCTGTACTAATAAACAAATGTTAGCGTGCTAAGAAGCCAAACTAAGATGGTGGACATTATGCCTGCTAAACATCAGCATGATAGCATTGTCACTGTGAGCATGTTAGCATAAAGATGTCAGCATTTAGTTCAAAGTACAGTGTGCCCAAGTACAGGCTTGCAGTGATGCTAGTGTGGCTATAGTCTTGTTTTATCTGATCTTTGCCCAGATGTTTTAGGCCTCTGTGGCCTCTGCTAGGCTAAACAGGTACAGTTTGTACACCTCTGAAAATTGACCTTTCCAGATGTTCCTCAGCTTCATAATATCACAGTAACAAGTCAGTATTGTTTTTTCTCTGTGGTCTAATATCCTCAACTCTAATACTCAAGTGCAGACCTCAATGTCATTTGATTGGATATAAGACCTGCAGTGCTGCCTTATCACCAGAGAGCTCTGGTGCCATCTTGTGGTGGATGTGAGGACATAAACAGTTAAATGCAACACCTCGCATCATCATTATAAGGACAGTTAAAACACCACCTCACCTTCCATTGTACCATTGTTTCTCTGCTTTCCTTATATGACTTCACTCCTCCTGTATAAATGGAGACCAGTCTACTAACAGAACACACGTTATTGCAGTCATTCTTTTCACAGAGCATACAGTTTAATTTTGACATTATGAGAGGATTGATTCGCTTTAACATTTGTCCATTAAATATGCTGCAGGCAGCTGCCTGTTTGCTTAGGTTAACATAAAAACAGGAAATGGACAGAGAACAGCTAGCATGGCTCTGTCTAATAAACTCTGTCTGAAAACTGAAGCTCCCTTAAATACAGTTCAGTCAGGACCGCTGATAGTAAGAAAACTTTATTTCCAATTGCAGTATTATATTTGGTGGTATGGCTCTGTTCTGGGGCCTCTCTGCCTTTCCTAGGCCTACACAGAAAGCCTCTTCCACACGCCTATGTGGAAAGCCTAAGGTGGAGAGAGCACACCTCTCCGCCCTTCCATACACCTACGTGGAATGCCTTAAGGCAGAGAGAGTACAAGCAAAGACCCCTCAGGAACAGAACAGAGCAGCATCAATGACAAACAGAAATGACACTGATAACTCAGACACAACATGAAAAGGGAGAGCTGGGGTGGAGGCGGGCTGCAAAGCACCTTGCAGAGGGAGCAGCAACGGTAGGCAGGCCAAAGCAATTTAAATAGGGTACTCTAAATAAATTTGCCAATTGCTTGCATAGAAATAAAAGGAATCATGTGATATATCAGCTAACTCCCTTCAATCAGTCAGCTGCTCTATCTGTTGATTGAGCTGTTTGAGATCAGCTGACGTAGCTAGGATGTGAGCTGAGCTTAACATCATGTCCTCAATTTTACATGCACAAATGCTGGCGCTCCTGTTTAGACTTAGATGGCATCTTTATATGTACTAGCTGTATATATAAAGATGCTTCTTTAAATACACATGCTTTGGTTACATGACAGTCACATGATGATCCTGGTGAAACACAACACCCGCCCCCCCCCCGCCCCCCCCAGAGGTAACAATTTACATTACATATGTCATATACAAATGTATGGTATATACAAAGGCATGTTAAGAAAAACACATATGTGCATATTATGCACGACAATGTGCAACACAACAATATAGATAAAACCTAATAGCACACAAGAAAGACATCAGGCCAGAGGCTGTCAGACCTTCTGCTAGCTCTCCTGGCACCTCTATATTAAAATAGAATGTCCCTAAAATGTTTATTGGAAACAGAAATATACAGACCACAAATATTAACAAAGAAAGGGAACAACATGTTGTATTTATTTGGAGTCAACCAAGTACACAGATCGGTAACGCTTCAAGGTAAGGGTACATGAATCATCATGAATTCATGCATAAAAAAAACTTTAAAAATAAAAACAAAGACACAAGTAAACAAACCCTCTTATTCCATCTCTATACCCCCTTGTGTTTAGACTGAGGCCTTGTTTACATTGACATTGTGTGTCAGGAGATTCCTCCTGAACTGTCAGGACTGGCTAAGCTAAAATAACAAGTCTGACTGCTGTCCATGTGATAGGAGGGAGAGGAGGTACACTTGGCCTAAACATCTCCATCTGAATATCTGCAATCCAGCTACATCCTTTATTTCTCTGCCTTCATCTGGTCTCCTCAACTGGATCTTTATTATTGTAGTCTACTTTATATAACCTTAGTATATAGCTTATCATTTTGTGTTTGCAAATCAACAGAAGGAAAAAGCCAGCAAAGATACTGCATATTTTTGAAGCAGATGGTCTTAAAGGGATAGTTCGACATTTTGGCAAATTCGCCTATTGCCGTAATCCCTATAGTCATATGAGTAGGTACATTACCTGTAATTGTCAGTGCTGTTTGAGATCAGTGGGGCAGAGCTGCCCACTGAAATGGAGGTGAACGGTACAGCCCCCTCTCTCCCTCAAAACTAATCAAATACACCATCAAATGACTCCAAAACACTCTAGTGGACAACACATGGCTTGCGCATTCCCCACACTATGAAATAATAATGTATAATTAAGTAAAATTACGACACATTAAGCAAATACTCGGAACTACTTTCTTGAGTAAACCACTGGGCGGAGTGACACAGTGTGCACCTGAGACAATGCCGTTGTTATTGCTTGCAGCCTTGCATTTGCGGTATCGTCAGGTGGACGCACCAGAAAGTTTGAGAAAAGTTTACAGAGTGTTGTTGTAAATCATGGTTTACACATGTATTGTAAAATCCAGAACTGAATTTAAAATCCTACTGTTAACTTATAAAGCTCTAAATGGTCAAGCTCCGTCATATCTTAGAGAGCTCAAAGTGCCTTATATCCCACCAGAACTCTGCGCTCTGAGAACGCAGGGTTACTCGTGGTCCCTAAAGTCTCCAAAAGTAGATCAGGAGCCAGAGCCTTCAGCTATCAGGCTCCTCTCCTGTGGAATCATCTTCCTGTTACGGTCCGGGAGGCAGACACCGTCTCCACATTTAAGACTAGACTTAAGACTTTCCTCTTTGATAAAGCTTATAGTTGGGGCTGGCTCAGGCTTGCCCTGTACCAGCCCCTAGTTAGGCTGACTTAGGCCTAGTCTGCTGGAGGACCCCCTATAATACACTGGGCACCTTCTCTCCTTCTCTCTCTCTCTCTCGTATTCTATTACTGCATCTTGCTAACTCGGCCATTCTGGATGTCACTAACTCGGCTTCTTCTCCGGAGCCTTTGTGCTCCACTGTCTCTCAGATTAACTCATATCGCAGCAGTGCCTGGATAGCGTGACGTGTGTGGTTGTGCTGCTGCCGTGGTCCTGCCAGATGCCTCCTGCTGCTGCTGCCATCATTAGTCATTAGTCATACTTCTACTGTTATTATACACATATGATTATTGTCACACATGTATACTGCCAGATATTAATATATACTTTCAACATATTGTACCACAATAGCCAGAACTATAACTATAACATTATTACTTTCATTAATGTTGTTGTAAGCTACTGTCATTACCATCTGTCCTGCATCTCTGTCTCTGTCTCTGTCTCTGTCTCTGTCTCTCTCTCTCTCTCTGTCTCTCTTTCTGTCTCATTGTGTCATACGGATTACTGTTAATTTATTATGCTGATCTGTTCTGTACGACATCTATTGCACGTCTGTCCGTCCTGGAAGAGGGATCCCTCCTCAGTTGCTCTTCCTGAGGTTTCTACCATTTTTTTTCCCCCGTTAAAGGGTTTTTTTGGGGAGTTTTTCCTTATCCGCTGTGAGGGTCCAAAGGACAGAGGGATGTTGTATGCTCTAAAGACCTGTGAGGCAAATTGTGATTTGTGATATTGGGCTTTATATATAAAATTGATTGATTGATTGATTGATTGATTGATTGATTGATTAAAAAGGTTGCGGTAACAAGCTGAAGACATGGAGCAGAGTGAAGTTTCGCGTAATACCAACCAAAAATACAGACAGGATGAAACAATGGCTATTTGTGCTGGACATCGACCCCAACACGCCTGTGGAAATGGTCTGGAAAATGTTTGTTTGTTCCAACCATTTTTTACTGTAGGACTACAGTGAAAGGATGGAGCGCAGAAGCTCAGGAATGGTTCAAACACTTTTCTTGAAAGATACTGCGATACCATCTGTCGGCATCACAAAACGAGCAGACGTGGTAAGTGATCGTTGTGTATTTTGCTCAGCAATCTCTGCTGTAACGTTACCTCCATGTTGAGTAACATTAGCCTACAACCCAAGCATGGTAAATAAGGCTAAAATGCAAATGTTGTTGTGGTTATGTTATGGATAAATGCTTGCCCAGAGCATATAGTGAAGTGACTGGCATTACTTCTCACTGTTGGGAATAAACAGGCTGCTAGGGAACATTTTATGTTGTTCCCTCAGGAGTTGTGGTGATTTATGAGTGTGGAGTTAGCATGTTCTCCCCGTGTTCCGGTGATTATTTTGAGGCGTACTCTTGTCCCATCCCACCATCAACATATGTATGTAACATACAGTCACTGGTCACTTTGTTAGGTACACCTGTGTAATCTAATGCAAATCCAGTAGAACGACTATACCATGATTTTTTTCCCCAAAGCTTATAAATTTTCAGTTATTGTTGACATTGTCTAGAAAGTGATGATTCTACTTTGTTTATTATTGAGGTCATAGTGAATGGTGGTGGTGTACTGGGGTGGCCTCCTAATTTTGTCTAATTGAGGGGGACAAAATATTAGGAACACTTTTCAATATATTGCACTCCAGTACACCAGCACCACCCACTACAACCTCAATAATAAAGTAGAATAATCACCTTTCTGACAATGTCAACAAAAACTGAAAATGTAAAAGCTTTGTAAACGTGGAATGTGTGGCAGAGATGTTGTATTGGATTGTATTAGATTGCACAGGTGTACCTAATAAAGTGGCCAGTAAGCAGCACATTTACACCAGCAATCCCTGCCGCCTCTGGGTCTCCCCTCAGCCCCTGGTTGCTTGGCAGCCTCAGCCTCTCTTCTTGCTCTCTCTTCTTCCAAAACCTGTAACTCTACCTCTGTATATTCTGGCTTCTTCTCAACAAACTTGTTTTGATGATGGGAGTAACTGCACTGAACATATGCTGTTTGAAATCACTCCGCCCAGCAAGTACTGTATGTCTGGAATGTAGTTCCGGCTGTGCATTTGGCTTCAAAACAACTCTGTCTCATAATATTACATTATTATTTCATAGCGTGGTGAATGTGTAAGCTACAAGTTGTCCACAAGAGCATTTTGTGAGCCGAGCAGCAGGCAGCTCTGCCCCACCGATCTCAGAACAACAGGCACTGATAATGAAAGGTAATGTACCTACTCATATGACTATAGGGGTTATGGCAATAGGCAAATTTACCAAAATGTCAAACTATCTCTTTAATACACAGCAGATTAGCTGTCAGTCTATTTGGTGTTTATGAAAGACACCTGACTGTGGGACCTCATGGCATTGTTTCACAAATTAAGCTTCGTCTCATTCAGCCCTCTCTGAATAACACAGCTGTTACAGGCAAGTCAAAATGATGAGCCTGCATGCTTGTCAACCAGGCTACTTTCAGTTTTAGCTATGTATTGCACTGGAAAGAGACAATTCCACAAGGATCTTTCTTACCTAGAGCAGTCCAAATACTTCAGTCTGCTTTAAATAATTTTTTTTGGCCACTTGCACTACAAACCCCAATCTATCCATGACACAAAATTTTAATATAAAGTCTACACAAATGCCTCGGATTGTGAATGACAAAAAACTCAGTGTTCACTTGACACTAAAACTCATCCCTTGTGAGCTTGGCATCATTTTTAATGTTTTTCTATGTATGCTAATTAGATTGAGGCCAATAAACAATACTATCCTTGTTCACTCAACATATTGTGGCGCATTGGGGCTTTTACTTTACAGTTTCCTTGCATGCCGTGAGGCAATGACAGTTAGTGACCTCCCGTCTGTGTGGATATTAGAGCCTATAACATAAAGTTGTGCTTAGGTGAAATAAAGAACACTTGAGTGAGTTCATTTCTTTGCCTTATTCTAGCAATCAAGAAACCTACACTGTAAGACTGAACAGTAAAAGTCTGTCAAAGAAAATTGGTTGTGTTATCTCAAAGAGTTGAAAAGCTATTTCACCTCTAATGTTCTGAGTCATTTGAACAGATTTTTCATTTCAAGTTCACAGTGCTCATCCCCTTTAATTCATATGTGTCAGTGGCTACGGTTACATGATAGCTTCTCATTCGGAATGAAATAAATCTGAATGAAATCATTCGGAATTAAAGTCTTTCCAGGTAGTTTACATGGGAAATATTCATTCCGAATGAGGGTTTACATGGGAGATCAGTTCAATCGCCTTTATTCAGGTCTGCGCAAGGTTTGGGGCAGGGAAGGTTTCTGATTGGATAGGGGGCGGGGCAGATGTTACGTGTTTACGTTTACCGGAAGAAAACACTGTATAGTCCTTGCTCCGGATAACAAGATGCTTGACGACGCCGTACTTAGTGCGTTTTTCGGGCTTGTTTTGCTTATATTCTTGAAGCAGCAGTACGACAACAACCTTGTTCTGGTAATGCTTCGTCTGTTGAGGAGGAGAAGGGAGGTAGAAGGTTGAAGAAGGGAGATAGAAGACTGTGCTTTGGCGAATGGAAACCGGTGAGTGCAACAAGTCCAACTGCTCTATCTCAGCCTGTTGCTATGCAGCCCGTTGCTATGCACGCTATATACATCATCGCGCCAGAAGGGCAAGGAAACGAGCATGCGCAGAAAGACCGGAATGAATTTAAAGAGGAATGAGTGTATACATGCACACAAAATTCTTTCATTCGGAATGACAAACGGAATAAACCACCCCCTTTAATCGGATTTAATTTTCAATCGGAATGACTGTTTTTCAATCGGAATGACCGTTTACATGACCACTTTTAATCGGAATGGCCTTTCATTCCGATTAAAAGTGGAATTAAACTGTGCATGTAAACATACTGAGTGTTGGGATTCACTGAGCCACACATGATTTGTCATTTGTCAATTGCTCACAGACTCTCTTTCTCCTGGACCATGACCTGCATGCCCACAGCAGGGCCAAAACCTGTGAACCAGAGGAATTAGTGTGCAAACAAGGAGGACTAAGTTGAGTTAGCACCCCAACGTCTAACTCTGTAAGGAACCCGACCGATGGGCTTCCTTGGATCTGCACCATTGGAACAAGGACACAGCAAAGACTGCTTCTGGAACCACAGCTCTTTCTGGCGTTCTTCTGCTGGCTAACAAAAGCAGCACCACAAAGCAACTCTTTCTTCCATCCATACAAGGATTGGTAATGTAACAACTGGGCATAGCTTTATTACAACTGTACAGGCAAAGAAAGACTGTTTAACTTGTTGTATATGATTTAATGTCGTTCACTGAGTCATTGTTTTGATTGTTTGCAGTTAGGTTATTGGTTAGTTGGCTTCGCCAAAGCTAAGTGAGGTTAGTTTGCTAATGCTGAGTCTTGTACGCAACTAAACATCCTCCATATTCACATAGACTCAGTTATCAAACAAGAAGAACAGAACAATAAATAACAAGGCATAACCGAAAATGGGCATATATAATCCTATCCTAAGAAGCAAGGGGAAATACTGTTCGTTGGTTTATTTTTAGAGCCTACCTTTAGTTAGAAAAATTCGTCCTCTCCAAGTCCGAACTGTTTTGTCCATCAGAACAGGCTACTCCTCATTGAAAATGAAATAAAAACAAAGTATAATGATAACTATAGCAGCATCCTATGCTTCAAAACTATTCAAGGTTTGTCGCCAGAAAAACCAGCATGTTTACTTTTTTCCAGCTGGAGCAGGGCATATAGTGGACTGACAACTTTGGCCGTGGTGCTGAATAGGCGCTCTGATGGAGAGCTCATGGCACAAATGCACAGGTACTTTTGGGCAACTCTCGACATCAGAGGACATTTCCACCAGAGAAGGGGGTCTTCGTCTTCATGAATAACAGGCTTGCAACAACAGGCCGTTATCTCTGCTCCTGCTTGCTCCTGTATGGTGTTGACTGGACCTGCCACATGCATCGGCTTTTCTTTGAAGAAGACGGCCCAGAGTCATCTGTTTTTTCATCTGTTTTCATCTGTTCATTGAGTGCACAGTTGCAGATGTACAGTTTCACATGGTGTGTGTTTGGGATACAGGTCATAGGAAATTGCAGATTAAATAGCCAAGTGAACCCATTAATCAATCAATCAATCAATCAATTTTATTTATAAAGCCCAATATCACAAATCACAATTTGCCTCACAGGGCTTTACAGCATACGACATCCCTCTGTCCTTATGACCCTCGCAGCGGATAAGGAAAAACTCCCCAAAAAAAACCCTTTAACGGGGAAAAAAAAACGGTAGAAACCTCAGGAAGAGCAACTGAGGAGGGATCCCTCTTCCAGGATGGACAGACGTGCAATAGATGTCGTACAGAACAGATCAGCATAATAAATTAACAGTAATCCGCATGACACAATGAGACAGAGAGAGAGACAGAGAGAGAGATGCAGGTAATAACAGTAGCTTACAACAACATTATTGAAAGTAATAATATTATAGTTATAGTTCTGGCTACTGTGGTACAATATGTTGAAAGTATGTATTAATATCTGTCAGTATACATGTGTGACAATAGTCATATGTGTATAATAACAGTAGAAGTATGACTAATGACTAATGATGGCAGCAGCAGCAGGAGGCATCTGGCAGGACCACGGCAGCAGCACAACCACACACGTCACGCTGTCCAGGCACCGCTGCGATATGAGTTAATCTGAGAGACAGTGGAGCACAAAGGCTCCAGAGAAGAAGCCGAGTTAGTGACATCCAGAATGGCCGAGTTAGCAAGATGCAGTAATAGGATGAGAGTGAGAGAGAGAGAGAGAGAGAGAGAGAGAGAGAGAGAGAGAGAGGGAGCCCGGTGTATTATAGGGGGTCCTCCGGCAGACTAGGCCTAAGTCAGCCTAACTAGGGGCTGGTACAGGGCAAGCCTGAGCCAGCCCTAACTATAAGCTTTATCAAAGAGGAAAGTCTTAAGTCTAGTCTTAAATGTGGAGACGGTGTCTGCCTCCTGGACCGTAACAGGAAGATGATTCCACAGGAGAGGAGCCTGATAGCTGAAGGCTCTAGCTCCTGATCTACTTTTGGAGACTTTAGGGACCACGAGTAACCCTGCGTTCTCAGAGCGCAGTGTTCTGGTGGGATAATATGGCACTTCAGACAGAGTTTTTTATGAATTTGATAGTATGATTGCTTTATTGACAGTACAGTAAATTGACCACGTCAGTGAATAGAAAAACGTGGGACAGACAGAATGACTGACTGACAGAATGACACACTGACAGTTTCCATGATTATGTACAGCATACCAAATACATATAATTAGAAAAAAAAAACAACAACATTCGGCCACAAGGGGAGCCACAGCGATCTGTCGCATTTTAGCCATTTTTAAGCATTTTTCTGTTGTTATAGTTGCCAATTATAGTTAAATTTCTCCAGTCACCTTGAGGCGACCTGTTCTACATAGCTCCCAAGTTTAGTAAAAATCGATATGGTGGTTAGGCATAGACAGGAAATTAGCTGTGTGGCGCCCCAGTTTTGTTTGATCAGGTCAATAATGGAGGGGTCCCCTCAGATTATGTGTGGTCATATGCCTACAAAGTTGCGTGGTGATCGGTGAAACCCTTGAGATGTTATACACCTTTATGTGATGAGCCACGCCCTCTGCAATATTCATTGCCTTATAGAAGCTCAGTTTTAGTAAGTTTTGACAACTTTTGCCAAGAGGGAACTTTAGATATTGGTCCCTAGATTATGTTCACAGATTGAGTTTCATGCAGATCGCTCAAACTTTCTAAGAAGAGATCAATTTGAAGTGTTTTTCAAAAAATTCAAAATGGCAGAAAATCTATATAACCGGAAGTTATGGGTTCTTGAGGCAAATTTGTTCCTCATGAGGAGAGGCATCTCTGTTCAAAGTTGGGAACTGCCCATTGGTCCGACCTCCCATTGGTCCGACATCCCATTGTTCCGACCATATTAAACCCATTGTTCCGAAGTCCCGTTGTTCCGAAATCATCATGATGCCCTGTGGTTAAGGTCTGGTTAGGTTTAGGCACAAAAACCACTTGGTTAGGGTTAGGAAAAGATCATGGTGTGGGTTAAAATGAAAAAGAAAGTGACAAACACATAAGCTGTGAGCCTGCTCTGCCTCAAGCCTTCCCCAGCTGACCCAGAGCCGGTTACGGTGCACCATCAAGGCAGAAATACACCCGCCGGGAGCTGTTCAGCACCGCGGAGAGCTCCCCACACAACCCTGACCCCAGAGTTAATAACAGGAGGTTATGGTGTTTCACTCTCTTCTCTCTATTGCACTCGTATTTCTCTCTATAAATTAATTTTGAATGAATCAAAAACTAACTGCATGATATTAGGCTCAAATTTCAACATCAGGAATAACCCACAGTTAAATCTTAAAATAAAACAGGGCAGTATCAAGCAGGTGCAGGAGACCAAGCTGCTGGGAATAGTCATTGATGAAAAATTATCATGGAAAACACATATAAAAAAGATAGTTAATAAAATGGGACATGGTATTTCTATAATACGAAGACACAGGGCATGCTCCAAAACTCCAAAATCAACTAGACTAGTAATTCAAGCCTTAATTATATTAAATCTTGACTATTGCCCTGCAGTTTGGGCAAATGCAACTGCAGATATGATTGCAAAACTACAAAAAATACAAAACAGAGCTGCACGCATTGTTCTTGGTTATAATTTGATGTCAAGTGTCATTAAAATGCATATGAATCTTGGCTGGTTAATGGTTAGCGACAGATTCATTTATTCATTATTATTATTCATTAGAAATGTGACCATAACAAAGACTCCTCATGCATTATACCAAGAGCTATGCTACAGCGCTGATAACCATGAATACATCATTAGACATGCGGCTGGCAGATATTTGGCATTGCCAAATGTGAAATCTAATTTGGGTAAAAGAACTGTTGTGTACAGAGGCATGTATGAGTGAAACTTGTTTCCTAGGCACATCACACAAACAAACAGCAAAAGAACATTCAAAATGTTAGTCAAACAACATCTCTTCAATCAGTATAAATGACTGATAAATGAATGATAAACTGTTGAACATAGGGTATACTTAAACAAGCAGGTTGCTGTAATTGATTGATGTGCTGGAATAATAATAATATATGAACATAATCATATATATATGAATTGTGGACTGCTTCTCAGACTTATTGTGTCTGACAGTGACCTCAGTCAGTTTCTAAACTGTCGCAGTGCTCCTGTTTAAGTTGTGTTTTTGTGTTCTGTTTTGTTATTTTTATTTATTTGTAATTCTCTGCTTTCACTGGATTTTTATCCAGTTTAGTTCTTAAATCAGATAAAGTTATTATTGTAGGCGATTTTAACATTCATGTCGACGTTGATAATGACTCCCTGGCTACCGCGTTTATCTCATTAATAGACTCCATTGGCTTCAGTCAGGGTGTACATGAACCCACTCACTGTTTTAACCATACCCTCGATCTAGTTCTGACGTATGGAATTGAAATTGATAACCTAAAAGTCTTTCCACAGAATCCCTTGCTATCAGATCATTATCTGATTACTTTTGATTTCTTTTTACTCGATTACACGCCACTTAGCAACAGTTACTATACTAGATGTTTATCAGATAGTGCTGTCACAAAATTTAAGGAAAAGATTACTTCGTCGTTAAATTCAATACCAATACCTTCAGTAACAGAGGTTTCCCGTGCCGACTTTAACCTCTCCCAAATTGATCATTTTGTTGATAGCGCCGTAGGCTCGCTGCGAACAACGCTCGACTCTGTAGCTCCTCTTAAAAAGAAGTTAACAAAGCAAAGAAAGTTTGCTCCTTGGTATAACTCTCAAACCCGTAGGTTAAAACAAATATTGCGAAAATTTGAAAGGAATTGGCGATTAACCAAACTGGAAGAATCTCGTTTAATCTGGACAGACAGTCTCAAAACTTATAAGAGGGGCCTCCGCAATGCCAGAGCAAACTATTACTCAGCATTAATAGAAGAAAACAAGAACAACCCCAGGTTTCTTTTCAGCACTGTAGCCAGGCTGACTGAGAGTCAAAGCTCTATTGAGCCTTGTATTCCTTTAGCCCTTAGCAGTAATGATTTTATGAGCTTTTTTAATGACAAAATTCTAACTATTAGAGGCAAAATTCATGACCTCCTGCCCTCGGATGGTAGGCCTACCTATCTAACCTCAAACACAGCTGTAGAATCTAATATATATTTAGATTGCTTCTCCCCAATTTCTCTTCAAGAATTGACCGCAGTGATTTCTTCATCTAAATCATCAACGTGTCTCTTAGACCCCATCCCAACTAGGCTACTTAAGGAGGTCTTTCCTTTAGTTAACACTCATATATTAGATATGATCAATATATCCCTATTAACAGGCTATGTACCACAGTCTTTTAAGGTAGCTGTAATTAAACCTCTCCTAAAAAAGCCCACCCTGGATCCAGAGGTGTTAGCCAACTATAGACCAATATCTAATCTTCCCTTTATGTCAAAGATCCTTGAGAAAGTAGTCGCAGACCAGCTGTGTGATTTTCTCCAGGATAATAATTTATTTGAGGAATTTCAGTCAGGATTTAGAGTGCATCATAGCACTGAGACAGCTCTAGTTAAAATTACAAATGACCTTCTGATTGCTTCAGACAAAGGACTCGTCTCTGTTCTTGTTTTATTAGATCTTAGTGCGGCGTTTGACACAATTGACCATCAAATTCTACTGCAGAGACTGGATCACTTAATTGGCCTAAAAGGTTCAGCACTAAGCTGGTTTAAATCTTATTTATCTGATCGTTTTCAATTTGTTGACGTTCGTAATGAATCATCCTTACGTACCAAAGTTTGTTTTGGAGTTCCGCAAGGTTCTGTGCTCGGACCAATCCTATTTACTCTATATATGCTTCCTTTAGGTAACATCATTAGAAATCACTCTATAAACTTCCATTGTTATGCGGATGATACACAGTTGTATTTATCGATGAAGCCAGAAGAAAGTAATCAATTAACTAAACTCCATAACTGCCTTAAAGACATAAAAAATTGGATGAGCACCAATTTCCTGATGTTAAATTCAGACAAAACTGAAGTTATTGTTCTTGGCCCCAAACAACTCAGAGACTCTTTATCTGATGACATAGTTTCTCTAGATGGCATTGCTCTGGCCTCTAGCACTACCGTAAGAAACCTCGGAGTAATATTTGATCAAGATTTGTCTTTTAATTCTCATTTAAAGCAAACCTCACGGACTGCATTTTTTCATCTGCGTAATATTGCTAAAATTAGGCCTATCCTGACCCGAAAAGATGCAGAAAAATTGGTCCACGCTTTTGTTACCTCAAGGCTGGATTACTGTAACTCTCTATTATCAGGTAGCTCTAGTAAGTCCTTAAAAACTCTCCAGCTAATTCAGAATGCAGCAGCACGTGTACTAACAGGAACTAAGAAACGAGATCATATTTCTCCTGTTTTAGCTTCTCTGCACTGGCTCCCTGTAAAATCCAGAATTGAATTTAAAATCCTACTGTTAACTTATAAAGCTCTAAATGGTCAAGCTCCGTCATATCTTAGAGAGCTCATAGTGCCATATTATCCCACCAGAACACTGCGCTCTGAGAACGCAGGGTTACTCGTGGTCCCTAAAGTCTCCAAAAGCAGATCAGGAGCCAGAGCCTTCAGCTATCAGGCTCCTCTCCTGTGGAATCATCTTCCTGTTACGGTCCGGGAGGCAGACACCGTCTCCACATTTAAGACTAGACTTAAGACTTTCCTCTTTGATAAAGCTTATAGTTAGGGCTGGCTCAGGCTTGCCCTGTACCAGCCCCTAGTTAGGCTGACTTAGGCCTAGTCTGCCGGAGGACCCCCTATAATACACCGGGCTCCCTCTCTCTCTCTCTCTCTCTCTCTCTCTCTCTCTCTCTCTCTCTCTCTCTCACTCTCATCCTATTACTGCATCTTGCTAACTCGGCCATTCTGGATGTCACTAACTCGGCTTCTTCTCCGGAGCCTTTGTGCTCCACTGTCTCTCAGAATAACTCATACCGCAGCGGTGCCTGGACAGTGTGACGTGTGTGGTTGTGCTGCTGCCGTGGTCCTGCCAGATGCCTCCTGCTGCTGCTGCCATCATTAGTCATTAGTCATACTTCTACTGTTATTATACACATATGACTATTGTCACACAAGTATACTGTCTGATACTAATACATACTTTCAACATATTGTACCACAGTAGCCAGAACTATAACTATAATATTATTACTTTCATTAATGTTGTTGTAAGCTACTGTCATTACCTGCATCTCTCTCCTCTCTCTCTCTCTCTCTCTCTCTGTCTCATTGTGTCATATGGATTACTGTTAATTTATTATGCTGATCTGTTCTGTACGACATCTATTGCACGTCTGTCCGTCCTGGAAGAGGGATCCCTCCTCAGTTGCTCTTCCTGAGGTTTCTACCGTTTTTTTTTTCCCCGTTAAAGGGGTTTTTTTTGGGGAGTTTTTCCTTATCCGCTGTGAGGGTCTTAAGGACAGAGGGATGTCGTATGCTGTAAAGCCCTGTGAGGCAAATTGTGATTTGTGATATTGGGCTTTATAAATAAAATTGAAAATTGAATTGATTTGCTGAGTATTTTTGCATTTGGTATTTTCTTTTATTTATTGGAGCCTTTTTGGTTCACTTTTATTGTGTTATGATTTGTACTGTTATTTTAAAATGTTGGCGGACCCCAGGAAGAATAGCTGCAGCCCTGCTGTAGCTAATGGGGATCCTAATAAACAATAAATAAAATAAATAAATCTCGACCAGTAGCCTACTTTTGTTGCGTTTGCTGATCCTCTATGGTACACAAATACAGTATAGCCTAGTATAATCACAAATCGGAACAACGGGTCGTCAGACTAATGGGATGTCGGACCAATGGGCTGTTGGACCAATGACATGGACCCGCAAAGTCTGATGTCTCTACGACATACGGGGCATGAGATATGCCCATTCAAAGTTTGCAATTTCAATCGGTTGCTATAGCGCCCCCCTTTGGCCAATTGATGTAATATTGCTTCATTCGCATCCTCATCACCCTCTACCACTGTGCCAAATTTCACATGGATGGACCAAGTCAGTGAGGAGAAAAACGTGGAACAGACACACAGACACACCTACAGACAGAGTTTTCGTCATTATATAGTAAGATATTTTTGGAATCAAACCTGCTGTCTGTTAAATGTTGCACAAGAGTGAATGAATAGTCAACTTCTGCTGCATCAAGAACTCCGAAATCCTTCAGGTTTTATTATTAAATCTGGTTATTGTTATTAATTTAATTATTAATCAGAATTCCCAATTGATAGTTCAGTGAACGTTTTGAGACTGATATCTTTAACTGGCTATCATTTTTCCCTTTTCGGGAATGGTGCCCCAAGAGGTGATTTAATGGAAATTAAGTCACATTTTTTAACATAATTAATAATTATTATTAATAATTATTAATAATTTCAGATAGCCAATTTGATACTTTAATTGGAGATCTATTATGAGGTCAGGCCCATGTTAAGGCTAAAGTCCTAACAAATGGTTCCACCATGTAAAACAAAGCACTGGTGCCTAGATCACAACAAATAGCATCCCCTCTTTTACAGTATTACCAGTAGATTCCCTACATTTTGGTGTCCTCCCGTGAGGCCTAATATTGTAATTTACTACATTAATGGTGCCTCCTTGTGATGCCCAGAATTGTTCCCTACATCACTGTACTCGAATAATTTTACAGTGATCCCTTAGTCATGCTGACATCACAGACGTGCGTATGTGCTTCTTCACCAAGCCTGCTGAAGAGTTCACCATGTCAGTCGTACGCTGTATGCAAATCCATGCCAGAAATGAAGGAAAATTTGCAGCTTGTAAACAACAACTTGGACATATTTGGATGATAAAACACAAAAAGAGTTGTTTTTTTTAATCTGTTGGACATTTGTCTGAGCATGTTTAAGCGACTAAGCATTAGTGGCATAACATCAGATAATGGAAGGGGTTTCCAAAAGTATTTTATGCAATAGTGTTGCTGACTTAAGAATTTTAGAAAGTGGCATATTAACATACTCCCTTAAAAATCATGGATTGTTTTTTGGTATTACGCTAAAAACTTAGTAATCTTGTGAAAAGCTAGCTGCCACAATTTCTTCCTTCTTATAAATGTGTAACTGTAAGGCATTAAATAATCCCTTTGTTTAAAAAATACTGAGTCATTTTGTCCTTTGGTGTTGCAGAGTTGTGTTGATGGTAACTGCCTCAATAATAACTGCACAGTTATTTCTTACTGTTTATCATTATTTCCTCCATATTGCTTTCATTTTTCACACAGCTCTATTGAATAATGCATATTTAAGTACTTTCATGACATAGAATAGTGCAAAAAAGATAAGCTGCATAAGATTTGGAAGGATGCAACTAGCTTTAATTGCCTCCAAATGAAATTAACATGTCCTCCGGCTGTAACATTTGCATCACTGTCTATTGGAGCAAGAGCCAATAAATACCAGTGACTATTGCAGAGTTATTTGATAAGGGACTAAATGCCGATTGTACGCATTTTAAACTGAAGACAAACCCCAGGTGTTAGCGGGCAAAGGGCACTGTAAAAAAAGCTAATAGAGTTAAAGAGTTAATGGTACCTACTTAAAACATTTCAATTTTCCATTAAAAAAAACACAAGCTCCTCTCTTAAGTTATTTTTTAGTTGTTATGGATAGGATGTATTAAAATGTATTATTTAACTTCAGCCTGTTTTTAATCATTTGGGTCTGAGACAATAGTTCATACAATTCCTGTAATAACTAATAACTAATTTGTGTTAAATGAATCCCACATGTAGTACTTAAGTGCACATATTGCAGCCTAGCTATCTTTTTTATCTTCTGTCTCTCAGGCTGAAACTGAAGCAACTGGCTGGTGTACAGAGTCTTCAGTTGGATATGTTGATGTTAAACAAGTTTCTGTTTTAATTGTGCAGATGCACTTAAATGTGAATGAATATTTAGTGCAAAACACTGAAATTAATCTAAAACCTGTTTCAAAATTATTTTCATACTGTACTTTAGACTTGTTGATGGGACAGTGGGAGAATATTGTTTGGTTATCCAATGGCTAGGAGGTGCAAACCTTGCTACATTTGATAAAAGGGCAGAGTTGCTTGAACACTGTCTATTGCATCATAACAATGTTTCCTCAGTATGTCCATTCTCTGGTCTCTATGATGACTGTATCTGCCCATTTCAGTCAGTAAATGCATTAAAAATCCATTTAACATGGACACATAAAACAGTTGTGCCTTCACCTGTCCTGTGTGTGGATTCAAGCAAAGTTCAGTGACAAAAGTCTTAGTCATTTAAGGACATATCCAAACAACACGAGATGGTGGATTATCCTTTCATAAATTGCCACTACTGTACTAATGTGTATTCCTCCTTCAATGCCCACAAAAGTAGAAATCAACCAGAATGTGATGTCTTAAATTTTAAGAACAAGGTTGTCTTGTCAAAAAATGACAGCTAATCAGTACAGAGTCAAGTTGAATCTGATGAGTGTGGTCCCTCTCAGATTTCTCCTGAGCTGGATGCTTTTGATTGTTATCCTCCTGAGTCTAGAGACACTGGTGAATTGCAAGCTCATTTGAGAAACAATTTAGCTTCTTTGTTCTTGAAAATGCACAGTGCTCTTCATGTATCAGAAATGGCTATACAGGACATAGTTGAAAACTTGACACAAATATTCTCTTAGACCAAAACTCTTGTGAGGGACTCTGTCATCAGGGTTTTTCAGGATGCACTTCTTCACGAGCTAATGGAAGCTGTAATGAAAAGGAATGTTTTTGTCAGTGCTACTTCTGAAGGTGCAGAGCTGTCCACTGCTAAGCGCAGGGAAACATTTTTAAGGAGTAACTACCCACTGGTAATGCTAGTACAGTACAATGTAGATTCCAGTGGACACACAGCAGTGTATGTTCCACTATTACAGATGCTTCAGACAATGTTTAAAACACTGATCCTCTTGACAAGATTCAAGAAGCCAAACCATCTCCTTATGGAATGTAAATATCTCATGAAAGATATTTCAAAGAAAATCAGTTATTGTCAGAAATAGGAAACCTGCAATTGTCACTGGTTTTGTATGTGGATGACACTGAACTAGCTAATCCTTTAGGAACAGCTAGAAAGATCCACAAGCTTTGTGCAGCATACTGGGTGCTTGCCAATATACCCAGTAAGTACAGGTCCAGCAAAGTGTTCTTTCACCTTTGTTAAAAGACTTGAACACTCTTGAGCAGGATGGCATTTTCTCTGAAAGTGTTGGTCAGTGTATCAGGGGCACTCTGTTGTGTGTTGCAGCTGATAATTTGGCTGCTTGTGGTCTTGCAGGCTTTGTACAGTGTTTCAGATGACACTATGTTTGCAGATTCTGTTGCTGTACAGTGACCAGATACAGACTACTGACGCTTCTGAAGCAGAGTTAAGTTTGAGAACAAAAGCCAGCCATGATCTTCACGTGCAGACTGTTGTGCAAGGAGAAAATGCAACTCACTTTGGTGTTACAGATGAGTGTGCTCTCAGCAAGGCATTGCAGCATTTTCATCCCATAAATGGTTTCCCGCCTGATATACTTCACAACTTGTACAAGGATATTGGGCCACTTGAGTTGGCCTTGTGCATCCATGAGATGATTGGTCTGAAGTATTTCACTCCTGAATATCTGAACACTCAGATTCACACATTTCCACATCAGCACTCTGACAGGCTTGATAAACCACAACTAACTCCAAAGAATTTTGCAGCCAAATTAAGCATTGTTGGAAATGGGCATGAAAATTCCACTTTGTTGAGGTTATTGCCATTTATGGAAGGAAGTAAAGTTCCTGAAATAGATGAAGTGTGGTCCATATTAATGGACCTTAAAGAAATGGTGCAACTGGTGTTTTCTAACAGAGGAATCCATCCAGTATATTTCCACACTAAAATTTCTGATCACAGACACAGTCACAGTCTTCAAGCGGTCTTTCCAGACTTTAGGCTCAGACCCAAGCATCATTTTGTTGAACACTACCCAGAACTGACCAAGCGTTTTGGGCTTCTTGTTTACCTATGGACTATAGTCAACCAAGGAAAATCTTGGTCGACTGAAGTCGTACAGTACAGTCGTGCAGTGGTGTGTCTGTGTCACTCTGCAGTTACACCTCCAAAATGCTAGTCAGCGGTGGAGGACTCTGTTAAGTGCTGTAAAGTTTAGTCAATTAAAAACACACATAAAACACACATTAAATATGGCTTAATAGAGACCATTTCAAACACAAGTACACAAATTGGCTTCACTATAACTCGCAGCATTGGCAGACAAACACTTGTCTTTATCTGGACACATTTCCCCCACCAATACAACATGCTAACATTATTAGCACAAGTCTATGGCATTTTACGTTGTGTAAATTAGCCTAGCTACTAACGATCTTTCCCTCTTCTCATATAAAGCCAGGGACAACAGCAACATTTAACAAAGGTAAGGGCACACAATTTGGCTCCATTAAAACTCACAAGATTCACCGACAAAACAACTGTCATACTTAACACGTTTTTCAAATAAATACAACATGCGAACGTTATTAGTGCCAGCCTATGGCATTTACATTGTATAAATTAGCCTAGCGATGAGTGGAGATTTCTTCTTCTCATATGAAACCTGGATAAATCCTGAAGTATAAAGTATAAATTCCTTAAGGATAGATCACATAGTATTTTGAAAACACCCCCATTTTCACAGGTAACTTAGCCTGTCCCTCCTGCTGCAGGAAATAATGGATTAATCTTGGAAAGCTATTGATGTAGCACTTTCTCCTTATGAAAGTAACACGGCAATTATTTGACCAATGAGAATTTGGTCGGACGAGAGCATATCCACCAAATAATCGACCAGGAGACTACAGCCCTACTATGGACCATGAGGTTCAAGGGAAAACATCGCTTCTTCAAAAAGGTGATGCATGACACAGGCAATTTCAAGAATATCTTGAAAACTCTCGCTACCAGGCACCAGCACATGATGGCACATCATTTCGGTGCGCTATCATTTTTCCAGAGGTGGGTAGAGTAGCTGAGTACTGAGTTACTGAGTAACTGTTGAGTAACGTCTGATTTATTTGTTAACACAAGCATTCAATCAAACAGACAAAAATACAAAATAATCATCTTCAGGTAAATTAGAGTTCATCCAATCAATAAAATAATAATAGAATAAATAAAAAATAAAAAGAAATAAAATATTTACAAAAAAACTTCAATTACAGCACAAGTAACTGTAGTGTAATGTACTCGTTTGATCTTAAATGTAGTGTAATGTACTTGTTTGATCTTATGCTTTGTCCTCAAGTTGACCTTTAAAATACATGTCGAGGCAATGTACTCTGCTCACTTACACCCAGGCACACATTGGTTTGCTGTATCATGTATCCACATATTACACACACACACACTCATCTGTCAATGTATAGCATGTAAGCACTTAAGACTGAAGTGGAAAGTACCTAGGATTCAATGTGCATTATTTTTTAAAAAATAGCATGATTGGGCTCGAACATAATGGTGGGAAAGTTTGGGGAATACCAGCCTGGCCTAATATGGCCTGGAAATATGAATTGTGCACCACTATGTTCGGGCTCAGGTGGGCAGGATTAAAGAAAAAAGGTGGAGATTCAACAGAATCTCCACCAGCATAAAAGAGAGTGCACAGAAAGTGAAACTTCAGTCCTGCTCGAGAGCTTGACTCATTGAGTTGTACGTGTTGTTGCCTGCTAGCACATTAAACTCAGTTGCTCTTGATTCTTCGTGTCTCCACTGATTCCTTGAATACAGAATACTTGAGTTTAAGGTATTTAATAGAAAAGAAAGTAAGTTCAATCTGAAAGTTGAAGACGAGGTCGGGAGCCACCAGGCCCAACTCCAGGCCCCAAATTCTGCTTCATCAAGTGGCGAGCCAGCGTCGGAGGGTGAGGAGGTCGGATCCTGAGACCGGAGGCACTGGACTGCGCACCAGACGTACAGGTGGCCACCAAATAAGGTAAGCAGAGCCTTTTTCTGCCTAAAACCGGATGCGTCTGAGGTGCAGTGCCGGGGGCCGCCCAGGTCAAAGGTATCTGACAGTTTCCTCTCCTGAAGAACCTAAACTGTGATGGGATAATTGATAACTGATAATATAAACATTGAGACATAATTGATGACTGCTGGGGACAACTGAATCTAGTGCAATAAGCATGACCATGGTGCGGAAAGAGTGAATGAGAGAGTGTGTGTGTTAAAGGTAGAGCAATTAACTGTAAGAAGTGCAGAGTACAATAGAAAATAAACCTTGTGAGTTAAGAAGAGGAATAATAAATCAAAGCTTCTGCAGATACCGCTGTTAATCTCGTAGCATCTCAGCCCGAAAGCAGGGGTGCTACGTCAGAGAACAGGTCTGCACGGGCAAAGAGTGCTCATAAACAGCAAAAGTGGGCACATAAGAACAAAGTAATAAAATAGGTAAAAGTAAAATAAAAAGAAAAAGCTAAGAGGGCTGCTAAAATTAGATGGAAGAAGGTGACAGTAGTGGAGATGAAATTTGGGCTGAGGAACATTGCATGACTGAAGGTTCAGCAGAAACCAGAGGTATAAGAACAGATTTTTGGTTAGAAAGAACCTACATAGACAACGAGGGTGAGGAGCAGTGGCAGGAGGAGCAAGAGATTCGACTAAGACTTTGGCTAATCACTAAATTCACAAATTTGAAACAAGTGCAGGAGGAATTTCCAGGCGTACCGTGGGAGACGATTTTGAGTGATTTGTGGACTCCTTTCTCATTAGATCCACTATTGCAATATTTGTGTGACAATTATAAGATAGGACCAGTAGCCTCACTTCCTCTGAACCAGGTGGTAGTCCAAGACCTAGAAAACGGAGTGTAATTTAATCCATGATTGCAGATTGTTGTCGTGCCTAGAAAAGTTGATTGGGAGACAGGAAAATGTGGCTGTTTAACCAAAGTCCCCCAAGGAGACAGGTCACATAAATTAGAATATAACCCTTGGAGAGAAAAGAAATAGAAAGCTGCCATCACAGTAGGGAAAATACTAGTGTTAATACGAACAAAAGAAACAGACGAGCAACCACAAATTCCAAGAGCCAGCAAAGTCAAACAGGGCTTCATGGGAACCAACCAAGGAAAGTTGGAAAAAGGGGTTTTGACCCCCGTGGAGATAGTGATGCAGCAACACCCAAGTCGGAGGAACCGAATCCAATGCTGTGTGCTCAAGTGGCACAAAAGAAAAAGGAAAAAAACGTTGGCCTTAAGATGGTACCTTCAACCTAGCATGCTGTGACGAGGTGGAGACAGAATTAAGGCACACAGAGGTAAAAGACACTAAAACCAGTTACAAGAAAAAGATCAAGAGGGCTAAGGAAAGGGAAGTACTGGGATGGTTTAGACAGGTAGGGGGCAGAAAGCAGATGGTGCAGGTAGAGCATAGCAAGCACTCAGAAGACTCACAGACACAAGAAGGCGTGGTACCTACGGCACCACCCCTACCAGTAGCACCACCCCCATACCCACAAGACACACCACAGTCACAAGCAGGACAGTAGACCGTGCTCCAGACAGGGAAAGCAAAGACAGCCACAAGGATGGAGGGTCAACTAGAGGGGAGATTCACCATGACCCTGGCCCAAAACACGATAGCCAAACCTAGAAGTAGAAGGTGGGGAGTGACCTCATCATGTAGAACCCTGCCAATGCAGTCACCACGCTGTACCGACGAAGAGATAGAAGAGGAACGGTGTTCCACTGACAGCGAATATGTCTCTGGAGAGGAAACAGACGGCTCAGACAAGGAAGTAGAGCAAAGGCGGCAGTCAGGAGACTCAGGCCAAGAAGAAGGAAGCCAGTCCGAGCCACTGACAGAAACTGAGGAGATAAGGCCGGAAGGCAGGAGAAACCCCCAAACCAAACCACAGCAGGAAGATAGGGAAAAGACACACCCAGCTAACGGACAGCCGAGGCAACTTCTGAAGGCCAAAATCGAAAACCCCAGACCAGCCAGAGGTACCAGCACCCTGAGGACAGAGGCACTAGACTGGGAAGAACAGTACAGGAGGGAAAAGGAGGGAGCTGAGTTGAGGAGACGACAGAAAATGGCTGACCTAGAACATCTGAGATTGCTGACACAGATGGAGGTGGAAGCGGCCCGAGCCGAGCTCCTCACCGACCCACTACTGACCAGGTCCCAATTGATGGACGCCACACAAATCATCGGGAGACACCGGCACCAGGGAATCACAACCCCCGCGCGGTCATCAGAGACAAGGGCTCAGGAAGAGGACTTACTACAAAAATGGGTTGAGGCCTTGAGCAGACATGAGCAGAAAATACAACAGATAAGTCAAGACATGAACCTATTGGAGACGCACCTGAACAGCTCCAGAGTCTCCCAACCGGGGGTAAGCGAGCCCCTGGCAGACGCCTCCAAGAAACACATCATAGTAGAACTTCTAGGCACCATAGAGACAAGCAAAACAGAGCCAGCAGACGGACAGACCTACCAAAATGTGCTTGACGACAGAAGGGACAAGGGATACCAATGTGATGGGTCTCTTGGGATGACCCTAAGAGGAGGAAAGAGAGTCAAAGGATCTGTTCATGCTGAGGACGACAGTGACTCAGAGTCAGGACTCCCCCGCCCTATGTGCCCCCTAGTGACAAGAGCCTCAGGACGAATCCAATACGAACCATGGCCCTTCATGGACATGATAGGGCTGGCCGAGCACCTGCCAGGCCTCACAGATGGGGCTGAGAAGTGGATAATGGCATTGGAAGAGACCACAGCCGGCATACACTTGGCACTGGGGGACATTAAGGCTCTACTGACATATGTGGCAGGCAAACAAACCACCCATAAGACGTTCAACGAAGCCCATCTGGGCAATGCGACCACCGACAACACCTTCGATGATTTGGATTTCGGACTGCACCGCAACAGGCTGTGGCAGCAGCTGAGAAAACAGTACCCCGAAAAGAGAGACCCAACCAAGCTAGAAGGAGAGACCCTGTCCGAGGACGAGTGTCCCTCCAGGTTCCTGCATAGCTTCCAGCGAAGGTAGAAGGAGGAGACGGGAGAAACATGGAATGCCAACCAAACCACCCAAAGTCTGTTCAAAATGATGGTCAAAAAGGCCATGCCAGAAGAGGTGCAGCGGTGTTTGGATGGCGTGGTGGAGCTGATGAAGATGGACTGGCCTATGTTCTCAGAGCATATCGCACATCATGTGGAGCACTACAGGAAAGAAAAGAAAAAACAGGAAGAAGACAACAAACAGCTAGCCACCAGGCTGACACAACTACAGTTGGCGGAGCTAAGTAAACTGGCCAAAAAGGAAAAAGAGAAAACAGAGATCCAACCTCCCATCGTCATGGCCAACCAGGCAGCTCCTCAAGCTGTCCAACCTCAACCAACATCTCAGATGGTTGAGCAAACGCCCCCCACAGACCCAAATGCCAGAGAGCCTAAACCCGCCAGCACCACACATTACCACTACTACTATCCACAGCAGGTGGCTGGAAACAACGGTAACCAGAGGCCCCCGAGGGGGCGGGATCGGGGCGGACCAAGGGGAGAAGCAGTAACTCAAGGAGGATGGAGGGGGGGCCGAACTTCTTACCGGGACCCCAACCAGCTCAGCAACAGACCCATCAGCAAGCTGCACCCTATCAACAGTCAGGCCCCCAAGAAATGAGCTCCGGCTATCCAGGGGCAAATCTTACTGCACCTGACAATTTGTGCTGGGGATGTGGCCAGCCCGGCCACCGATGCAGAGACTGCACGGTCAATCCATGGGAAGGTCCAGCAGAAAACTGGCCTAACATGGAAACAGGGTGCCCATGGTAGGGCTGCCCAGAGGAGCCTGAGGGGGAACTAATGTCACCAGTCATTTCGCTGCAGCCACATGACGAACCAACTATACCCGTTATCATCCACGAACAGGCGTATCCTTTCATGGTAGACACAGGGGCCACATATTCATGCACTGGAAAAGAAGGCTCTAAACTCCCCCTCTCATCCATCAAGACCATAGGCTTCTCTGGGAAATCACAAGTCATACCACTGACAGAGCCCGTTCCAATGCTCATAGCAGGAAAGGTTATATTTGCACCCCTAATTTATTCAGCTCACACTCCAGTGAATCTATTAGGCAGAGACATATTATGCCCACTCAAAGCCAAGATCATGTGTACTCAAGATGGGCTATATTTGGACTTCCCTGAGGACCCCCCACAAAGCATGATGCCACAGCTGCCCGTGAACTCCATAGAAACACCACAGGCATTGGTCTACTGGCTCCAGTTGACCCCAGAAGAGTTTAATCTCAAACAGGCATGGAATGAATGGGAACCGTAGGTCAGGTTACATTTTGACACAGTACACACTCCCACTCTGCCACTGCATTGCACACTCATGTACGACGCAGATCAGACTCATGTAGATTATCAAGAATGTTGGGATGCAATGCTCAATACAAAACCATGTCTGATCACAAGTGAAGACATGTATTTGGGACCTCAAGGCGTAGCAGCGGCCGTCCGCCTCCCAGAAGAATTAGCTGGGTGGTTTCAGGTGCCAAATTCTACACCACACTTTACATTATTGACAGCAGAAGGCTATGAGTCTCATCATCTGGGTCCTATGGTCAGGCGTGCACTACAGGTGCGAGAGTGGTTACCCACCAAGAACAAATACATCCACATTTCAGAAGATAAACAATACATCAGAATCTCAACTAAGACAGGTGATGAGGCAATCGCAGACAAGGTGCTGGTGGATGGTATTACTCCCACACAGATGGCAGTCACAGATGAACATGCACAGTTATTTAGTAAAGTTCCACCACAGCTATGGACAGCACATAAAACAGACGTAGGATTGATAAAATCGGCACAACCTGTCCGCGTCACACTAAAACCACATGTCAACCTACCATACCAGAGACAATATCCTCTCTAGCAACACGCCATTGATTGTATCCGACCCACAATTGAAGGCTTGGTGAAAGCAGGGGTGCTGGTTAAAACCAGAAGCCCCTGCAACATGCCCATTTTTCCTATCAGGAAACCAAATTCCAAGAGACACCACATGTGCCAGACCCACACACGTTGCTTTCAAACATACCACCAGACACTTAGTGGAACACAATCAATGATTTGTGTTCTGCCTTTTTCAGTGTGCCACTACACCCAGACTCTCAATATTTGTTTGCGTTCACCTACGAAGGATATGCCTATTCGCGAATTCCGCAGGGGTTTTCCAATTCGCCATCTATTTTTAACCACGTGTTAACGCAAGACCTTGCTAATTTGGCCGTACCAAGCACAGTACTACAATATGCCAATGATTTGCTCGTCGGTAGTGCCAAAAAAGAGCAATGTCAAAAAGATTCCATTGCAGTACTTACAGCTCTAGCAGAGGGGGGACACAAGGTCAGCAAGGACAAATTGCAGTTCTGCCAGCAGTCTGTAGAGTACTTGGGCAGACAATTGAGTGGGGATAAAAGCTGTATCACCCCCATCTCAGATAGAGGCAGTAAGTAAGGCTCCTCAACCACAGATGGTGGGGCAAATGCTGTCTTCTCTGGGCATGACAGGATACAGTCGGCCATGGATTTGTGACTATGCCATCAAAACTGCTCCACTCAGAGTGCTAATAAGGGCGGCAGGACAGACAAACAATACAGCACAACTGGCCTGGACAGAGGAAGCAGAAGGTGCATTTCAAGCTTTAAAAGTAGACATGCAGTCCGCCCCAGCATTAGGCACCCCTAACTACTCCAAGCCTTTTCACCTCTATGTAGCAGAGAAATCTGGGTTTGCATGTGCCGTCCTGATGCAAGACACACTGTAGTGTAAAGAGTTAATTCCTAATCAAGTAAAAGTGTTATACTGCATAAGTTGATTAAGAAACAAAGTCATGTAACCATCATATGACCATGTTTTATGAGTGAGATGCATCTATATGTGTTAAAAGCACTGTTATACATGTCAAAGTATTCACAATACGGAGTTATGAGCTGATATTGTATCCATACTAAAAGAACACACATATAACCTATCACGTTTTGTATAATGATAACACACACACACACTCAAATGTTTGTATTACCTGATGCACATTAAAGGTTCATACTGCATGAGAACACATGAGAGCACAAGGGGCTGCATAAAGAAAGTCCCTAAAATTCACGTTTTTTAAAAATAAAGTGAAAGCAAATCTGAAGCTAAGGGTGGGAGATTTGGGGATTTCCAGACTCAAAACGAAAGTGATACACCATTAAAAATGGGCCTGCTCATGATTGGACAAAAAGGAAAAAGTTTCCACCAATAGATTTGGATTAAAGTGGGACAGATTAGCAGAAAGAGGTGGAGACTCTACTCAGTCTCCACCAGCATAAAAGCAGATGTGCTGAGAAGCAGTTTTCAGTCCAGCTCCGGGGCTTGGCTCGATGAGTTGTATGTGTTGAAGCTTGTGAACACATTAAACTCGAATGCATCGGACTCTGCCTGTCTCCAGTGTTTCTTTGAGTATTATTTAGTTGACCCAAGGTACCAGTTCAACATCAGAGGACAACTGAGAAGCAACATTGAGGACAAGGTCGGGAGCCTACAGGCCCAATTCCAGGCACCGATTTTTGCCTCTTCAGGTGGCGAGCGCAGCCAGGAGGGAAGAAAGGTCGGAGCCGGAGACCGGGAGCACTGGGCTGTATGCCAGACACACAGGTGGCCACCAAATAAGGTAAGCAGAGCTTTTTTTCTGTCTAAACCGGGTGTGTCTGGGGTGCAGTGCTGGAAGCCGCCCAAGTCAAAGGTATTTGACAAATTCCTATCCTAAAAGAACCTAATTATGATGAATTGATTAAATTGGAAAGTAGTTAGAGATATCACTGAAAAAGGTAACCAACATCACTGGAGACGGTTGGGTCTGCTGCAATAGGTGTGATCGTGGAGCGGAAAGAGTGAATGTGTGTGTTGAATGTATGGAATACAAGCAGTAAGATAGCTAAGGTATTTAAAGTATTTAAAGTATTAAGAAAAAGTGCATGACAAAAAACCTGTAAGAGTTAAAACAGGAAAGAGAAAAAGAAACCGGTAAAAGAGTTGAAGAAAAGTAAGAGTAACAGAAATATACAAAAGCATATCCGTGGATACCGCTGCCTATCCTTTCAGCACACCTTTAAGCCTGTAGGGGCAGGTGTGCTGTGTTGGACGGCAGGACTGCACGGGAGGAATGCTAGAAGTCAAGAAAGATATAAAGAGTTAAAAAGACATAAAGCTTCTGTGGATACCGCTGTTTAAAGGGTGATCTCTCAGCCAAGAGGGCAGGGGAGTCGCCACAGACAAACAGGACTTAACGGGCAGAATGCTAATAAGTTAAGAGATAAAGAAAAAAAAGGAAAAAAATAAAAAACAGTCAACAGATCGATCAAAGTGTAAAAATTTGTAAAAATCTAACTGTAAGCTATAAAGTTGTTGTATATACATTGTAATATATCTAGAAATATCAAATAACCTGTAGTAAACTTAATATAACCTACCTAAAAAGTAATGCATGAAGTGTTGTATAAAGTGTTGTAAATATAGTAAAGTGTTGAATAAAATGTAACTGTAAAAAGACTGACAAATCATTAGACGACTGATTTAACAGAGAGCACGAAGGGAGGGGGTGAGGAATGCAGCCAGCACAGAGTAAGGAACAGAGCCAGCACAGAGGAGTTAACCAATAAATCAAACTGTTGTAGAAGAATTTGAGGAAGTGAGCTCAGGGAGAAACACAGAACATCTAAAAATAGATGGAAGAGGGAGAGATTATTGAAGACGAGACTTGGGAAGAAGAACACTGTCTGACCTAGGGCCCTGTAGAATATAAAGGGATACGTACACATTTTTGGTTGGAACGAACCTACATAGACAGCGAGGGGGTAGAGCAGTGGCAAACGAGCAAGAGATTAAACAAAAACTTTGGCAGATCACTAAGTTTGTTAACCTAAAAGAAGTAAAAGAACAGTTTCCGGGTGCCCCGTGGGAAGAGATTTTGTGTAGATTGTGGGTCCCTTATTCACTAAATTTTCTATTACAGACACTGTGTGACAGGTATAAGAGTGGACCAGTAGCTTCACTTCCTCTACACCAGATAAGTATACGAGGCCCAAACAGGGTGAGATACCCCCCACGGCTGCAGATTGCTGTTGTGCCCAGAAAAGTTGAGTGGGAAACAGGTAAATTTGGGTGCTTAATCCCGGTTCCCCAAGGGGATGGTTCACACAGGTTAGAGTACAACCCATACAAGGAAAAGAAATATAAAACTGCCGTAACAGTAGGGAAAATCATAGTACTAATACACACAAAAGAGACAGACGAAATACCAGAGATCCCAAGAGCCAGTGAAGTGAAACAGGGCTTCATGGGAGCCAATCAGGAAAAAATGGAAAAAAGGGTTTTAACCCCCGTGGAGTTAGTAATGAGACAGCACCCAAACAGGGTGAAACGCATCCAACGTTGTGTGGCAAAGTGGCACAAAAGAACATCAGGAAAGAATTGTTGGCCTATGGAAGGTACTTTCAATCTGGCATGCTGTGATGAAGTAGAGTCAGAGCTGAGGCATAAAGAAGCTTGTGACACAAAAGCCAGTTACAAACTGAAAAACAAGAGGGCCAAAGAAAGGGAAGTGTTGGGATGGTTTAGACAAGCTGGTGCAAAAATAATGGTGCAGCGGGAAGAGAAGGAAAAAGAGCAGCAGGCTCAGGAAGTGGTGGCGGCTGCAGCCCCTGTGACACCTACAGCACCACCATTACCCACACCACCACCACCCCCATACCCACAAGAGCCAACACAACCAACAATGGGACAATATCCACTAAGAAATGCAAAAGCCATGGAAATGGAGGACCAAGTACAAGGAAAGTTCACAGTAACTAAAAACTCTGAGCGAGAGATCAAAAGAAGGAAACTGCAGAGACCACGGAAAAACCTGCTGCTGGAATCGGCGCCTCCTTCAGAAACTGAGAGTACTGATGGATCGACAGATGACGAGGGGGACGAACACACTGATGAGTATGAGACAGAACTATATCCAAAGGTACCCCACAACTGGAGAAGTAGCACTTGCAACTCAATAACAGATATGGAACTGACAGAGCTGGTCAGCAATGAGGACCCCCCTCCCAGCAAGGACAGAGTGAGAATGGGAGGAGAAGGCAATTGAAGAGAGGAAGACTTGAGAAACACCAGCCCTACCACTCTAGCTGCTTCAGTCTTGCAGCTGAGGAGGCCCGATCCCCTGCAGAAGAAATATGGGAACGGAAAAGGGAGAAGCAGGTGCGGCAACCTAGGCGCTACAGTAACTTGGATGGAGCTGCAAAAGTTATTAGAGGCAGAAGTTCAACGTCACAAGAGACAACACCATAGACACTCATCCACTGTCGACCCACCACCAGGTCCAAGTAATGTAGCAAGCACCACGCAGGCCGACAGCAGAGGCCAAAGTCAAGAAAATGGTGCTACAGCACAACTGTCGTCGTTCATGAACGAACATGAGGACCTGCTCCAAACATGGCATGACATGATAGAGCAAACCGACCAGAGGATAGAACGAATGACTCAGAGCATAAAGGCCCTAGAAGAAGACCTCAAGAAACCCCAAAACCCCCAACAAGGGGAGAGGGAACCCCGAGTTAGCCCCAACACAGAACATATCACTCTCACACTCAAAGGTATGTTGGAGTCCAGCAAGGTACCATCACAGAAGACGCATGATGTTGACAAAGGATTGGTAACTAATAGCAAGGGGCAGAACCATAAAGGTATGGAACTGAGGGGTGGGAAAGTACTTGGCAGACCACCAAGCCCATCAGATTCCGACTATGAGGAGATAGAAGGACAACACATGTGCCCCATTGTGACAAAAACTAGTGGAAGAAAAGAGTATGAGCCCTGGCCCTTTATGGACATGATAGGGCTAGCAGAACGTCTGCCAGTGCTCACAGATGGAGCTGACAAGTGGATCATGGCTTTGGAAGAAACTATAGCTGGAATACAGTTGGCGGTGGGAGACATCAAAGCCTTACTCACTTATGTGGCAGGAAAACAAACCACCAAAGAAATCTTCACGGATGCTCACCTGAGTGCGGCTATTGGATCCAATTCACTTGATTGGCTGGATTTTGGAGGCTACCGGGCTAGCATATGGAGGCAATTGAGGTTTCACTATCCAGCAAAAAGAGACCCCTCTAAACTGGAGGGAGAAACCATGGGGGAAGATGAGTGTCCTTCCAAGTTCCTACATAGCTTCCAGAAAAGGTGGAAAGAAGAGACAGGGGAGGCATGGAATGCTAATAAGACAACCCAGAGCTTATTCAAAATGATGGTGAAAAAGGCCATGCCAGAGGATGTGCAGCGCCGTTTGGAAGGTGTGTTAGGACTGATGAAGATGGACTGGCCACTATTCTCACAACATATTGTCCATCATGTAGAGCTCTATAGAAAAGACAAAAAGAAAATAGAAGAGGACAGTAAACAACTAGCCAACAAGCTGACACAGCTGCAGCTGGGAGAACTGAGTAAACTGGTAAAAAAAGAAAAAGAGAAAGAAAAAACTAAAGTTCAGGCCCCCCTGGTTACGGCTACCCAAACTCCTCCCTAGGTGACTCAGCCGCAAGCTCCCTTGCAGTCAGCCCCCTCTGACCCTAACACAGCAGGAACAGCCACCTCAGCCAACGCCTCACATCACCATTATTATTACCAGCAAACACCAAGAGGTGGCGGTGGTCAACGACCCCCCAGAGGGCGGGGCCGAGGGGGAGGCCGAGGAGATCCAACATTTCGAGGAGGATAGAAAGGGGGCAGGAATTACATACCAGGCAATCAGCATGTTTATCAGGACCTAGTCAACCAGCAACCAGGACCACCTCAAATGGGTGCAAGCTATCCAGGAGCCAACCAGGCTCCACCTGACAATCTCTGTTGGGGGTGTGGTCAACCAGGCCATATATGAGCCCAATGTCCTAGTAATCCATGGGACGGTCCAGCACAAAACTGGCCCAGCACAGAGCAGGGGCGCCCTTGGTAGGGGTGCCCAGAGGAGCCTGAGGGGGAACTAATGTCACCAGCAATATCGCTACAGTCACATGATGAACCCATCATACCTGTTGTCATCCATGAGCGTGAGTATCCGTTTATGGTAGATACAGGAGCCACGTACTCATGCATTGGAAAAGAAGGCTCCAGGTTCCCCTTCTCTAAGTCATCTATAAAGACAATAGGCTTCTCTGGGAAATCACAGATCATACCACTAACGGAGCCCGTTCCAATGCTCATTGCAGGTAAAGTCATATGTGCACCTTTGCTATATTCAGCCCATACCCCAGTAGACCTGTTAGGAAGAGACATTCTATGTCCATTAAAGGCAAAGATCATGTGCACCCAAGATGGACTGTATTTGGACTTCCCAGATGAACCCCCACAAAGCATGATGTCACCACTGCCTCAAAGTGCAACAGAAAAACAACAAGCCCTTGCCTATTGGCTTCAACTGACACCAGAAGAGTAAAAGCTTTAACAGCAGCATGCAAATTAGCAGAGGGGAAGTCACTAAATGTGTACACAGATTCAGCATATGTCTATGGTGTGTGCCATGTTCATGCTAAGATATGGAAACAAAGAGGGTTTCGTAGAGCTGATGGCACTCCTGTAACTCATGGAGCTGCAATTCTTGATCTATTACAGGCCATGCTTCTCCCCACAGCTCTAGCAGTCATCAAATGTCCAGCTCATCAAAAAACTGACTCTTTGGTAGCCAAAGGGAACAATCTTGCTGATGAAGCAGCTGATGAACAGGCAGCCATAGGGGCAGTAATGGCACCTATATTGACCATAGAGGACTGTGAATCCCTCACCTCCTTGCCATCACTCAAAGCCGCTCAAGATAGAGTAGATGAGGCAGAAAAGCGCCTATGGAAAAAAAACGTGGGGCTATAAAAAACATGCGACCAGGCCCATTGCATGGCGTCTGGTTAGATGCTCATGATCATTTTGTACTACCAACTTTGCTGTTAAGACATGCAATAATTTGGGCGCATGGTAGTGACCATTGCGCAAGGGGGGAGTTCCTAAGGAAACTTCAAGCAGTATGGTGGTCACCATTTATGGCAGCCACAGTAGATAGAGTATTAAATGAATATGATATCTGCGCAGAATACAACATAAGGAAAGTTTTTACAGCCCCATTGGCTCATATACCGCCCCCAGATGGTCCATTCAGACACCTCATGTTAGACTACATAGACATGGGACCACAGTCGAAAGTAAGGGGAATGAGATATGTTTTGGTGGTCATATGTAGATTTAGCAGATGGGTGGAGGCAAAAGCCACAGCAAAATCAGACCACAGGACAGTTGCAAAATTTTTGTGCCAAGAAGTCTTCCCAAGATTTGGAATGCCAGACACCATATCATCAGACAACGGCAGCCATTTTGTGTCCAATGTCATACAAGAGACGCTGAAACAATTGGGAATTAAGCAAAAGTTTGGCTGCGTCTATCATCCCCAATCACAGGGGGCAGTAGAGAGGGCAAATTGTATTCTGAAAGCCAAAATAGCCAAAATAGTAGCAGGTAGCAGAAACAAGCTTAATTGGGTGGATGTTTACCACTTGCACTAATGTCTATGCGCTCACAAGCCAGCCGAGTCACGCATCTAACACCGCATGAAATGCTTACGGGCTGGCCCATGCCGATACCGTACTTAAGAGGTCCCTATGAGGGACCGTCCCTGGAACAGTTGCAAGGTGAAATGTTTGATTATTTACGAAGTCTAACTGGTATCCACAGGGCTGTGTTCCAGCAGGTGAAAGGTGCCACAGCGGACAGAGGGGTCAACATCCCAGCAGACCTCCAAAGAATACGTCCCGGAGAACGGGTGTACGTCAAGGTGTTCAAACGAAAGTGGGACCAGCCGCGAAGGGAAGGTCCATACAAGGTTGTACTAGCCACACCAACTGCCTTGAAAGTCGAAGGTAAGGACGTTTGGTTCCATCTTAACCACTGCTGCAGAGCTAACAGCACAGAGAGACCTATACTCTTGCCTAGAGCCAGACGGAGAGCAGCTCCCCCAGATCCACAAGGGGACGGCGAGGCCGCCCCAAGGGAAGCGGAGAGCCGTTCAGAGGGGGAAGGCGATGCCTCCCCACAGGAACAGGGAATGTGAAGGTCTGCACGCGTGGCACAGAGGCGAAGAGCAGAGAGAGCCCAGAGTGACAGCAGCGGGTCGTTACCAGGGAGGGTATCAACAACGACAGAGAGCTCCTCATCCTCCGGGACTGGCAGCGAATCTCAATCTTATGAGTCATCACCTACTAGTCATAGGGAAGATCATGAGAGGACAAGTGCAGAGAGATAGGTGGAAGCAGAGGCAGAAGGACAGGAGGGAGAGGGAGAGGGAGCAGAGGCAGAAGGAGAAGAAGGAGAAGAAAGCCTTAGCTCAGAACCAGGTGAAGTTAGAGACCCAGGAGGGCCAGACTCAGACTCAGGCACAAACCCAGACTCAAGAGACACAGACACAAGAGAATCAGACCCTGAAGAGGGGACAGCCCCCCGACAGACCTGAGGGGTTGGTCAGTAGGAGAAGAGGAGCTAAAGTAGGAGTAATAGCTGCAGTACTACTAACCCTATTACTCATCTTGATGGGAGTGAAGCAGAGTGAGGGAGCAGAACAGGACCAACAACATCAGACACAGATAAGTGAATGCTTAGTAGCGTTAGAAACCATGGCCGCCAAACAGGGAAAGATACCATACAGGAAAATGTACAACTAACCTACTATAAGTCACATGCTTACGACACTGTATTGGTGGAGGGTCCAGGAGATATTAGGTTGCATGGACGGACCACAGGACCACGCTGTAGTGCAGAAGGGAAGGTGACAGCAAGAGTTATGTGTGACATGAGAGGCTGCACTGACACAGACACAGGATGCAGCGTACCCATAAAAGTGGCCTGACAGTGGCTCCAATTGAACCCAATGTCCCAGAGAAAACCAAGGAATGTGCAGATGCAGAGAGTAGAGTTAATTAGGACAACCACTTGGAAGTCTAATATATCAATGGTTAGAATACTCCGTTAAACAAGTAACTAATATTACGTGTATAGCATGCCATAGAAGGAGGGGCCTACCTAGGGTTAGGCCTCTTCCAGACATAGATAACTGCTGGGAGCATGCAACATGTTTTGCTGCATGTGTCATGTGGATGGCGGCAGGACGAGAGAGGTGGACCAACACAACCACAATTTGTCCAGGAAACTTTAAGAATGCCTCTGATCAGTTCCAGCAGGAGTTTTACGTGCCTCCAGTAGTACATCTGGCACCAGACCTTGTATTCCCATTCTGTGTGGCACGGGGAGGTAATATAGAACATTGGTTGAATAATGCCACTTCCACTAACTCTTCCCAGGAGGCAGAGAGACTGATCCAATGTAGGTATGAAGATATCGTAGGAAATGTAACTTCAACAGCAGGTACAGCCCAACTCTCAGGGGTTCAGAAGGTATGTAATACAACCCAAGAAGCTAAAATCCAGTGTCACCAAGTGGTTAATGGCAGGAACGATTCAGTGGTTATGGGACGAAATTATAACAATACCACCTGGATTTGGACACTTGACTTAACTAACGGTACAGCACCACTAGCAGATATATTTTGGATGTGTGAGAATGATCTTCAGGTGAAAGCTGTGCTGCCAGCTAATTGGACAGGAATCTGTACCCCAGTAATGTTAACAGGACAAATTACGATAAAGAGTCTAAACAACAGCCAAAATAATGGTACTCGCACACGGACTCGTAGATCAACTAACACTTAAACATACGCCTGGGAGGAGGATTTTAGTGTGTACATTACATAGGATCAGGTGCCACAAGGGGTTCCCAGGGATCAACAGGCTATATCAGATAAATGGATAGAGACAGGTAGTGTGCTGGGTTCTTGGCCAATCTGGGGAGCCATAGCCAATGCCCAGTATACAGCCCGTAACAGCCGTTGGATAAATTATTTATGGTATAACCAACAAAGATTTGTGAATTGGACTATAGAAGCCTTACAAGGTGTAAGTGAGCAGTTACATGCCACATCCTTAATGACGGTGCAAAACAGGCTTATTATCGAGACTATGCTTGCTCAAGACCAAGGGGTCTGTGATGTGATAGGAGAACACTGTTGTACTGTCATCCCTATGCACACAGGGGAGGATGGCCTGATGAACCCAAGCCCTCCAGAACATACGTACATTAAGAGACCAACATGTGCAGCACTCCAGTTGGAATACTAAGGTTTCCTCGATTTGGGATTGGCTAGGGGGACTATCCCCTAAAAAGATACTACGAATGATGGGAATATTGTTGGTACTTGTTGTGTTGGCCCTCCTCGCGATAGCCTGCTGTATTCTTCCCCTGGTACAACTTGTGATTAAAAAGACTATGGCAAGTGTCACAGGACAATTTGTAATAGTAAACCAAGGTCTACGTCCCATAGCAAGGGTAGAGCCATATGAAAACATGACTGGTTCTCAAGGAGAGGTTTCTAAAAACAAGATCAGATTACAGGACAAAATTGTGAGAATCAGTGATGATGCCACGTGGTATGGCAATGGAAGAGGTCCAATATGAGCAGATGAATAAGCAAGCTGAAACAATATATGAGGAATGTGTGTAGAACAGGATGCTACAAGTCAAAAATAACCCTTAGATATTCTTGCTGTCACCTGACTAGTACTAACATCTATCACTAACAAACTAATCTTGCTTGCATGGCTTGTTTAAAGCATGTATATAAATATCACAGGGAGAGGAAAAACATGGTAGGGAAAGTGCACTAAAATGTCCTTTACAACCTTAAGATAGATATAGACTATGGTTGAGCCCTGGAGAACCCCACCACCATACCAGCAGAACCAAGGAGGCCAGCCGGTGTTCCTGTGCCAGCAGCAGGGGTCATACGTGTTGGGTCGCCCTCGCCTGCCTCATCCTCCACCACCATCCGCACCATTCCACACTGGGTCACCTTATCCGATGGCCAACCTTCCCACACCGACCTGCACCTCCAGTGAAGGCGCCCCGATGGAGGGACGTGGACGCACATACCAGATGGTGTTAACACAACCTCCGGCTGAAGATCTGCTCCGCTTCATGCTGCAAGGGCCCGATGTCCCAAGCCCCAGTGGAACTCATCAAGAACCACTTGCCAACACCTCTAACCCGGGAGGCCAGGCCTAGGCAGGTCCCAGCCAGGAAGGCAGCTGGGGCAATGTGAATCCAAGCCTGTCAGCTTCCCGGTACCTGAGGCAGATGCAGGCCTCAATAGAGGCTCGGAAGTCCACTGCTGTGCAAGCCCCTACTCCACAGGAACACATTCAGCACAGTGCTTGTGCTGACATGCAGCCAGTACACTCCCCTGACTCGTCCTCATCATCAGAAGAGGGCGATGACCTACAGTCATGCGGTTATTCACCCACCACCCCAGAGCCTGTAGATCTGCAGACAGACAGACATGTCCGTAGGGCGGATGACAGCCACCTACCAGTGCAGGCCCTACAACGCGACGTACGCACCACCCTGGAAGTTGAGTATGGGGTATACCCTGAGATCCTAGAAGGTTACCTCTGGCAACTGCCTGATGGGGAGCCAAAGCACACAATGCATCGTAACATAGTAAAAAACCTGCGCACACAGCTTCACCTTGTACCCCAGGGCCCTTACCGCCTACTTGCGCGCAGCCTCCCTGTAATACTGCGGAAAAGGCTCCGTAGAATTCGCCGTGAAACCTATACAATCAGGAAAGCTGAAAGCAGAAGGCTGAGTCGGGAGCACATGGAGCTCACTGACCAAGAAATACTCAACTTGCGCACTCAGGTCAGGGAGCTGACTCAGGCTAAGGATGCCCTCCAACAGGAGGTCGTCATGCTGAGGGATCAGGTGGCGTCCTATCGCCGCCTGCACATGGGAGGCACATCCTCCTATGTGTCTGATGGACAACAACCATATGGCAACACTGGCTGAAGATTGAAATGTAACCAACCAACTGTAACCCTTGTATAAGAATGCCATTATGAATGATTATGCATGCAATGACAGGTAACCAATGAAATCAGTGTGATTATTGAGTAAGGGAATCATTGAAGTTAATCTATATGTATTCGGCAGTTTGTATGACTTGATGATTATAGAAGTATGATTTAGTTGTGAAATCTACTGATGACCATTCTTGATTTATGTGTCCGCTATGTCATTACTGAAATATGAATCATGAGTGATATTTATTAATCTTGATTTAAGGGTGTGGGACTATGAAGTCCCAAAGGGGGGAATATGTATATTTTTTCTCTGCCTCTGTGATTCAAATATTATGTGATTCAAATATTAGATGGGCCTATGAAGCCCCAAAGGGAGGAATGTAGTGTAGAGTTAATTCCTAATCAAGTAAAAGTGTTATACTGCATAAGTTGATTAAGAAACAAAGTCATGTAACCATCATATGACCATGTTTTATGAGTGAGATGCATCTATATGTGTTAAAAGCACTGTTATACATGTCAAAGTATTCACAATACGGAGTTATGAGCTGATATTGTATCCATACTAAAAGAACACACATATAACCTATCACGTTTTGTATAATGATAACACACACACACACTCAAATGTTTGTATTACCTGATGCACATTAAAGGTTCATACTGCATGAGAACACATGAGAGCACAAGGGGCTGCATAAAGAAAGTCCCTAAAATTCATGTTTTTTAAAAATAAAGTGAAAGCAAATCTGAAGCTAAGGGTGGGAGATTTGGGGATTTCCAGACTCAAAACGAAAGTGATACACCATTAAAAACGGGCCTGCTCATGATTGGACAAAAAGGAAAAAGTTTCCACCAATAGATTTGGATTAAAGTGGGATGGATTAGCAGAAAGAGGTGGAGACTCTACTCAGTCTCCACCAGCATAAAAGCAGACGTGCTGAGAAGCGGTTTTCAGTCCAGCTCCGGGGCTTGGCTCGATGAGTTGTATGTGTTGAAGCTTGTGAACACATTAAACTCGATTGCATCGGACTCTGCCTGTCTCCAGTGTTTCTTTGAGTATTATTTAGTTGACCCAAGGTACCAGTTCGACATCAGAGGACAAGTGAGAAGCAACGTTGAGGACAAGGTCAGGAGCCTACAGGCCCAATTCCAGGCACCGATTTTTGCTTCTTCAACACCCACAGGGAAACAACCGCTAGCCTATTATAGCACCAAACTTGTTATCAGGGGTTGGCAGCTGCCGTCTTTGCATTTCAAAAAGCATCCTCATTAACAATGGGACATCCTGTAACTCTGTATACCTCTTACCAGCTTCATGCCCTGCTGACAAGTCCCAGATTTGTTCTGACGCAAGCCAGACGCACTGGTTACGAGGTCATCCTGTCCGCACCCCAACTCAACATCCAACACTGCACCATCATTAATCCGGCTACCAAAATGGTTCTACCCACAGAAGGTACACCCCATGACTGTCTTCATGACACAGACAAATTCATGCACGCTCGAGAAGAGTTGCACAATCAGCCCATTCAGGCCGACCTCACATTGTTTGTCGATGGCTCCTGCTTTCGGGATGCCGCAGGAAGTCACGCGGGCTACGGAGTTGTGCAACTCAACAACGATCAAGATTTTGTGACTATACAGTCATGCAAACTTACTCAGCCCTGCTCAGCCCAACTCGCAGAAATACAAGCTCTAACAGCAGCATGTAAATTAGCAGAGGGAAGGTCGCTAAATGTACACACCAGGGGTTCTCAAAGTTTTGATAGCCGAGGGCCAATTTAGGAACCCAACATTGGACTGAGGGCGGCCGAAGGAAAAAAAAAGGAAAAAACAGAAAAAAACCCATTTGTAATCATTTTAATGACCAGGTTGCATCTCTACAATTTACATTTATTGGTCTGCATCCAGTAATGTGCAATAAACACATTTTAATTAATAAATGAGGCTAAACCTGGCAAAACTTGAGAAAACCTTGAGAAACATTGTAATGCACACAAAGAAGAGGTTGAATGACTTCTCGTGGCCCCTGAAGTCAGTGAAGCAGTGGTCAAATTCCTCTCTTTTTTTTATGAGGTTATGGTTCTTGTCTGAACACAGGTCATGTAAAACGTGGCGCCCATCTGTGTCTGTGTCATCTACGAGCGCCTTGCAGGTGGGAAAATGGGTTAGATCTTGAGGTGACTGAAATCGGTGCCTGGAATTGGGCCTGACGGCTCCCGACACCGTCCTCCTTGATTCTTCTTAAAATGTCTTTTGTTGTCAATTCAGTATCTTAGGTTCGGCTGGCAGGTACTTAGAAAAACACTGGAGATACGCAGAATCTGGTGCAATCGAGTTTATTGTGTTCACAGGCAACAACACAGACAAACTCACGAGTCAGCCTCCGGAGGACGACTGAAAAACTGCTCTCAGAGCTCTGGCTTATATGCTGGTGGAGGCCGAGGAGATCTCCACCCATTTCTGTAGTCCTTCCCATTTCGACCCGTTTTTACTGGTAGCAGACTTTTGCCTTTATTCCTGCTCAAGCTGGAATCTGCCACCAGTATTTCCGGAGTCGCTCTCGCTCTATTTTTTAAAAACCCATGTGATCTGTGGGGACTCACATGCTACAGTCCCTCGTGCTCTTATTTTTAGAAAAACATGTGATCCCTGGTGACTCACATGCTACAGTTCCTCATGACACAATCATTTGAATGTGTGTGTGACCTTTATATAAACTCCTAAGTGCATTAAGCAGTACAATCAAGTGAGTGTGCTATCTTCTTCACACAGCACGTGGTAACTTGTATGTGTGTCACTATAAGTTCACAACATCATGTGAGTGTAGGTTAATGCATTATATCATTACACAGCACGTGATAGGTTATGTGTATCAATAAGAGTTCACAGCTGAGATGTCACTAAGAGTTCACACCGTTATATTGCATATTACACATGAATGCAGGATTAGTTTTTGCAAACGTCTACACACTAACATGGTTATATAACTATTTGTATCTTATCCAACTTATATGGTCTAATATCTGATGAGGGTTTTGACTTTTACACTACAATCTCCCTGTTTGAGCTGTCCCTGCAGCAGTTCAAGTTTTTGCTGGAAATCTTTGACGTTGTCAAATAGTGTGGAAATGAGCTTCTCGTGGCCCTGCAGCTTCTCATTGAGATCGCTGAGACAAGTATTCAGGTTAACAAGGAGCACTAGGTCACAGAGCCATTTAGTGTCACTTAACTGTGTCACATCTTGTCCTTTTGACTCCATGAACTCTCTTATTTCTTTCCTCAGGTTAAAAAAAATGCTTCAGTGTGGCACCTCTGCTCAGCCACCTGATGGCAGTGAAGTATATAACGTCACCAAAATCTGCCTCTGATTGCTCCAAAAAAGTCTTGAATTGGCGGTGATTCAGACCTCTGGACTTGAGGAAATTAACTGTCTTTACAACAATGTCCATGACATGTTTCATTTCAAGTGTTTGAGCAGCGAGGGCTTCTTGGTGTATTATGCAGTGATATTTGATTAGTTTCTCACCTCCGTTGTTGGCCACTTTCTCAGAGAGCAGCGACACGGCACCTGTCTTTCTCCCGACCATTGCCGGTGCTCCATCTGTTGTGACACCGACCATAGCGGCAACTTCACATTGTATGCATCGAGACTGCGACACACAGCATCACAAATGTCAACTCCCCTTGTTCTGTCTTTGATACTCTCCAAGCTTAGCAGCTCCTCGCCTATTTCAAAGTTCTCCGTGACTGTTCGGATGAAAATCAGCAATTGCGCTGTGTGAGAAATGTCTGTGCTTTCATCCAGTGCGATGGAAAAGGCTCCCTTTCCCAGGCCCTCCACACGTTGTCCCAGTTGCTCTTTGAGATCGTTAGCCAGATCTTCGATTCGTCGTGTCACCGTGTCATTCGACAAACTTATGTCATGGAGCTTTGTTTTTTGCTCTGGGCATACAATGTTGGCCACTTTGAAAATGAAGTCTCGCACAAATTCTCCGTCACTGAACGGCTTGCTCCGCCTGGCTATTTCTTGAGCTACCACGTAGCTAGCCTGTGTTACAGCTTCACCGGATTTGGCTAGATTTGTGAAAACTGACTGCTGTGCAGTGTAGCCTCTTTTAAGTTGTACAAGCTTACTGGTGTGCTCCTCGCCGGTGAATTTGTCGTAGGTTTTATGGTTGGTATCATAATGGCGTTTTATGTGGAAGTCCTTGAGCATTGCATTAACCTGCTTGCAGATCAGGCACTGTAGTGTAATGTACTGATTTACTGAAGACATATACTGTACCTTTTAGCTGACCTTTAAAGATATGTGTTGAAGCAATATAATCTGTGCAACTGACAAATTACACACTGGTTTAATATTTCATGTATTCTTATGACACACACACACACTCATTGAGCACTTAAGCATTGTGGTGGAGAAGTACCTAGGACTCACTGTGAATCATTTCTAAAAATAGCATGAGGATGGGTTCAGAAAACACTAGTGGAAAATTAGGGGAATTACAGCTTGTCCTGAGAATGACCCTAGTAAGAGGAGGCGGTCTTAGATCTAGGAAAAACATTACTCAGCAGAAATATGACACCATTATGGTGGAGAAAAAGTGACTCAGCAGAGGTGGGATATGTTACGATCAGAGCCAAGTGAGAAGGATTAAGGGAAAGAGATGACTCAGCAGAAATTCTACGATAAAAGAGCGAGCGCAAACAAAGAAATTTCAGCCTTGCTCCGGAGCTTGGCTCATTTGGGTTGTGATGTGTTTGTTGCCTGTGAGCACATTAAACTCAGTTGCATCTGATTCTACGTGTCTCCAGTGATTTTTTTTTTACCTCTGAGTATTTGAGTTTTTGATATCTAATGGAAGATAAAGAAAGTCCGTTTGAGAGGAAGGGAGCGAGGTCGCGAGCTAACTGGCCCGGCTCGGGACCTTGACTTTTTTGCTTCTACAGCACATGACTTTATTCGACCCGTGAGGTACAACAAAGTAAGCGTTTGTCCACTTATATTGAAACCGCCTTTTCTCCTCGCCGACACAACGTTTTTTTCTCGAGGGGCCAGGCTCCGGCTCCCGCTCTGACTCCATATTCAGAGCTGCGGTCACGGTCTCTTCCCCGCCGCAGAGTGAGGCAGTAGATGCTGTCAGCATCCCAGTGGTGAAAAAAAACAAACATTGCGCCGTGGACCTCTGGGAGTGAGGTCAAGTGAGGTCTAAACCACAGCATGTGAGCGGAGCAGAGCAGGGAGCGGGAGGATTTTGTGTTGAGCGAGGAGCGGCTATTTTTTTAAAAGGTGGAGCGGAGCCTTATCTCTCGCTCCAATTTCGCTCCGGTCGCTCATGCCCCATCCAGAATGCATCTTTGCACCTGCGCACACCCACACTATTTTCTTTCAAAACTATGGCATTTACTGTGTACTTCAGAAAAGAAACTGAGAAGAGAAGCAGCGGTACCTTGGAGAACGGTCCCTAACTGCGGGGAGAGACGAGAGGGCTTCGGAGGTCGGCCGCTTAACCTGGTCCGTCTCCTCCACACTTTGACTATTTCCACCCTGCCAGCGGTACCGTGTAGAACGGTCTCTAACTGTGGGGAGAGGCGAGAGGGCTTCCCCGGAGAACCTACCAAGCTCATGTTTTATTGGTGCCGTAGCATTGTTCCGACCTCTCATTTTTCCGACCTCTCATTAGTCAGACGTCCCGTTGTTCCAATATGTGATTATTACTGTAGCCTATTTGTGTACCATAGAGGATCAGCAACGCAACAAAAGTAGGTTACTGGTCAAGATACAAGTGTCATAGAGAGGAAAGAATGAAACACCATAACCTCCTGTTATTAACTCTGGGGTCCGGGTTGTGTGGGGAGCTCTCCGCGGTGCTGAACGGCTCCCGGTGGGCGTATTTCTGCCTTGATGGTGCGCCGCGACTGGCTCTGGGTCAGCTGGGAAAGGCTTGAGGCGAAGCAGGCTCACGGCTTATGTGTTTGCCACTTTCTTTTTCATTTTAACCCACACCATGATTTTTTTCCTGACCCTAACCAAGTGGTTTTTGTGCCTAAACCTAACCAGACCTTAACCACAGGGCATTATGAACATTCATTCATTCATTCATCTTCTAACCGCTTCATACTCTTGAGGGTCGCGGGGGGGCTGGAGCCTATCCCAGCTGACATTGGGCGAGAGGCAGGGTACACCCTGGACAGGTCGCCAGACTATCGCAGGGCTAACACATAGAGACAGACAGCCACTCACGCTCACATTCACACCTACGAACAATTTAGTGTTATCAATTAACCTAATCCCCAATCTGCATGTCTTTGGACTGTGGGAGGAAGCCGGAGTGCCTGGAGAGAACCCACGCTGACATGGGGAGAACATGCAAACTCCGCACAGAAGGGCTCCCATGCGGGACCGAACTGGGAACCCTCTTGCTGTGAGGCGACAGTGCTAACCACCATACCACCGTGCTGCCGCATCATGAACAATGGGTTTAATATGGTCGGAACAATGGGATGTCGGACCAACGGGCTGTCGGAAAAATGGGCAGACGCTATTTTTATATATATAAATATATATAACGGTAGTACGACGCAGTTGTTTTGAGCGGAGTGGTGAGTGAGTGGAGCGGGATAAAATTCATGATGGAGCGGAGCAGAGCGAAGAATGCGCAGAACCAAGTGGAGCGGATGAGCGGCGCATAGTGACAGGTATGCAAGCGAGGAGCGAAAATTTTCACCCGCTCTGCTCTGCTCACATGCTGTGGTCTAAACCACACCTGTAATTACCGCGTATTCCTATAGATGCCGCTAAAGACCATGAAATGAAGATTCATCCTTTCAAAGCAATGTACGGTTGGATTAAAACTAACAACTGTAATTCATTGCGGGCCGCCAGAAATGTTTCTGCGGGCTGCCATTGGCCCGGGGGCCGCACGTTGAGAACCTATGGTATACACAGACTCAGGATATGCATATGGAGTATGTCACATCCACGCCAACATTTGGAAGCAGAGAGGGTTTCGCAGAGCTGACGGCACTCCAGTCACGCATGGGGAGGCCATCATCGACTTGCTAGAGGCCATGTTCCTCCCCACAGCGCTAGCCATAATTAAATGTCCAGCCCATCAAAAGACTGATTCCTTGATAGCCAAAGGTAATAACTTAGCTGATGTAGCAGCCAGACAGGTGGCAGTGGGTACAATAATGGCACCTATACTAACCATAGAAGCCTGCCTTGTTGCAAGGAGTATGGTGGTCACCATTCATGGCAGCCACAGTAGATAGAGTACTAAGCGAATGCAAAACTTGTGCGAAGTACAACATCAGGAAAGTTTTCACAGCCCCACTGGCTCACATACCACCTCCACATGGTCCTTTCAGACACCTCATGTTAGACTACATAGACATGGGACCACGATCCAGAGCAAGAGGAATGAGGTTTGTTTTGGTAGTCATATGCAGATACAGCAGATGGGTAGAAGCAACAGCCACAGCCCGATCAGACCACAGAACAGTCGCTAAATTTCTTTGCCGAGAAGTCTTCCCACGATTTGGGATGCCAGACACCATATCATCAGATAACGGTAAACACCTTGTATCCATTGTGATACAAAAAACATTGAAGCAACTGGGCATCAAACAAAAGTTTGGTTGCATCTACCACCCTCAGTCACAGGGGGCAGTAGAAAGAGCAAATGGGATTTTAAAAACAAAAATATCTAAAATAGTAGCAGACAGCGGGGACAAGCTTAACTGGGTGGATGCTTTACCACTTGCACTAATGTTCATGCGCTCACAAGCCAGCAGAGTCATGCATCTAACACCGCATGAAATGCTTACGGGTCAACCCATGCCAATACCATATTTGAGGGGTCCCTACGAAGGGCCCCCATTGGAGCAACTGCAAAATGAAATGTTTGACTACTTACGAAGTCTAACTCGCCTCCACAGGGCCAGATTCCAGCAGGTGAAAGGGGCCACAGAGGACAGAAGAGTTGAGATCCCAGAGGACCTTCAGAGAATACTCCCAGGAGAGTGGGTGTACGTCAAGGTGTTCAAAAGAAAGTGGGACCAGCCAAGAAGGGAGGGTCCATACAAGGTCATATTAGCAACCCCAACAGCCCTGAAAGTTGACGGTAAGGACGTTTGGTTTTCATCTAAACCACTGCTGCAGAGCTAACAACCCGGAGAGACCTATACCCCGACCTAGGACACGGGGAGGGCGAGGCCGCCCCAAGGGGAGTAGGGGGTCATCCGGAAGGGGAAGGCGATGCCTCCCCGCAGGAACAAGGGACAAGGCAATCCTCACGCTTGGGGGCCAGGCGGGATCGGAGCGGGGCCCAGAGTGACAGCAGTGGGTCGCTGCCAGGGAGGGTATCACTAGAGAGTACCACAGAAGGGAGCACCCCCTCCACAGTGGCTAATGATGAGTCTCATGAGTCGACACCTGACAGCCGCAGGGATGATGATGAAGGTGCAGGGACAGCAAGAACAGAGGTGCAGAAGAAGAAGAAGAAGAAAGCAGCAGCTCAGAAGCAGGCACAGCAGAAGGCCAAGAAAGTGCAGACTCAGACACAGGAAACGCAGACCCACGAAATGCAGACACAGGACAGGGAACAGCACCCTAGCAGGCCACGTAGCGAGAAAACCCCTGGTGATGTAGGAAGCCAGACCAGAATAGGGGGAGGAATCCAGGCAGGGACAATAGCTGCAGTGCTATTAACACTACTGCTTGCCATGACAGGGGTAAAACCGAGTGAGGGAGCAGAACAAGGCAGTCAGGATCAGGGACAGATAGACCACTGTTTACTTGCACTAGGATCCATGGCCATAAAGCAAGGACAGATGCATAGCCGTAAAGCAAGGACAGATGCCTAGCGGAGAGATAGTACAACTGACCTATCATAAGTCGCATGCTTATGATCATGTGTTGGTGGAGGGGCCAGAAAATTGCATGGCCGGTCTATAGGACCACAATGTAGTGCAGAGGGGATGGTGACAGCAAGAGTCTGGTCTGACAATAAAGGTTGCGGCAATGTAGACACCGGGCACACAATACCCGTAGAATTAGTTCAACAATGGATCAAACTAAGACTAGAGCCCCACAGAACACCCAGAAATGTGCCAGCCCAAAACACAGAACTGATAAGAACTACCACGTGGAGATCTGACATGTTCTACCAATGGTTAGAGTACTCCACTAAACAGGTATCCAACAGCTCGTGCATAGCCTGCCACAGAAAATTGGGCCTACCCAGGGTCAGGCCCCTCCCAAGTATAGAAGACTGTGAGCAACGAGACACCTGTTTTGCACAGTGTACTATGTGGATGGCGGCAGGGAAAACCAATTATGCCAATAATAGTGAAATCTGCCCTATAAGTCTTAAAGTGGCTCCTGATCAAATTTAAAAAGAATTTCAAGTACCACCAGTAGTGCATTTGGCCCAAGACATTGTATTTCCCTTTTGTGTAGCCCGAGGGGACATAGAACATTGGCTAGAGAACTCCACCAGCAGCAACATCACTCTTGAAGCGGAAGAATTGATCCAGTGCTGATGGGAAAGTGCCACACATGAACAAACCAATCAGACATGGATTGCAAAAGTATGCCAAACTACCGAGAGAGCTAAGATTCAGTGTCATCAGGTGGTAAGTGGCACAGCAGCCATCTCTAACTTCATGGGGCGCAATCTCATCCACACCACATGGATTTGCGTTTATGACCTCAGCAAAGGTACAGACCCCCTAGCAGATATATTCTGGATGTGCGAGGAAGATAGACAGTTGAGAGCCGTATTATCAGCCAATTGGACTGGAATCTGTCCGCCAGTCATGCTGACAGGACCAATCACTATAATAAGTTCAGCCGATGATGGGCCAAGGAGGGCTCACAGAGTAGTTAAGAACCAAAAATGCTGGCTGGAGGATGAGAACATATACATTACGTGGGACCAGGTGCCTCAAGGTGTCCCTGTAGAATATCAGGCCATAGGAGATGACTGGATAGGGGGAGGTAGAGGACTAGGACTTCGTAGGGCCCATAATGAACGCCCAGTACATACCGTGTAATAGTCGCTGGGTGAACTACTTGTGGTACAATCAACAAAGATTTGTAAATTGGTCTATAGAAGCGCTGGAGGGTGTAAGCGAACAACTGCATGCTACATCTTTAATGACTGTGCAAAACAGACTTGTCATTGAGACAATGCTAGCCCAAGACCAAGGTGTCTGTGATGTGATAGGAGAAGAGTGCTGTACGGCCATCCCCATGAATACGGGTGAGGATGGCAACCTGACCAGAGCTTTAGAAAACATACGCAGGCTGAGAGACCAACAAGTGCAGCACTCTAATTGGAACACCAAACCCTCATCACTTCTTGAGTGGCTAGAGAAGTTTTCCGTCGGAAAGATCTTGCGAGGTATAGGGATAATATTTGGACTTCTTGTATTAAAGATTCTTTTAGTAACCTGCTGTGTCCTTCCCCTAATAGAGATCCTGATAAGAAGGGCCATGAGAACGGCCACAGGATAGTTTGTTATGTTGATACAGCAACAGGCAAGGCTCCCCGAGGAAATAGAATTGTTGGATCGAGATGGCTGTCGGGTGAGTCCTCACACACACAAAAGATTGAACAAAGACTTATACATGCCAATGACTGACAACACAAACCTATACGAGCTGATGAAGGGGAACATGGAAGGGGAGTACGAGGTCGTACAGGGGGAGAGCCAAATTGGGGTAAGGAATAACCTATAGGCACAACAGACTCAGATAACCCTTGCTGTTACCAAACCACTACTAACAATCAACTAATTAATCTATATAGTTTGTCTATATTACTGGGTGATTAGTAGGGAGAGGAGAAAAGAGAGGAAAATGAATTGAACTAAAAATGTCACATGTAGATACAGTGGTGGAAAAAAGTTTTCGGACACCTCATGCATTTGTGAAATACTGCATTGATAATCACTCTTAGGTCTTCAAGTGCAATTTCTTTTAGTACAGTCACAGCCAAAATACTAAATAAATCCTAAAAAAGCCATTAAAAACTTAAAATTGATTGGTTCCATAAAAATACATAAGAAATTTTGAGTATTGGGTCATTTTGGTACCAGTGATGAAGGTCGTTCTTTTTATCAAAAGACACAATTTTTGTTGCCAAGCTTCGTGTCTACATAAAGCCAGCACATTTGAAAGTTCTTCAGACACAAAAATGGCTAAAACAAGGAACCTAACGCAGGAAACACGCCTGAAGATAAAGATTCTCAGCCAGGAAGGGTACAGCTGCTGCCAGATAGCCAGGAAGTGCAGATGCAGTCCTTCAGCAGTTGGATACACTTTGCAGAAATACAGACGAACCAACAGCTTGGAAGACAAACCAAGATCTGGGCGTCCAAGGGTTTCTTCAGCAAGAAATGACCGCATCCTGATCCGCATGTGCAGGCAAAACCGCCCAATGACATCACAGGAGCTTCAGCAGCAGTGGTCAAACCAAACTGGTGTCCAGTGTTCCACCCGCACTGTACATGGCCGACTTTTAGATCATGGCTTAAGGTCCTACAAGACTATCAAGAAGCCCCTGATCAATGAGAGACAGAGGTTAGCCCAGCGTCGTTGGGCCCAGGCACACAAGAACTGGACAGCCAGGAACTGGAAGAAGATTTTGTGGTCAGATGAGTCCAGTTTCCAGCTTTATCTTCCCCCTACTAATGTGAGGGTACGCAGAAGGCCAGGCGAAGCATTATCTCCAGCATGTACAGTACCTACTGTCAAGCATGGTGGAGGCAGTATCATGGTTTGGGGATGCATGAGTGCTGCTGGTGTTGGTCATCTCACTGTTTGTGATGGCACATTGAACTCTACCAAGTATTGTACCATTCTCGATGGGAACTAGATATTTCAACAAGATAATGCCCCTTGCCACACATCCAAGGCCAGTAGAACTTGGCTGCAGGAGCACAGTATCCAGGTCTTAGAGTGGCCAGCTCAATCCCCGGACATGAGCCTCATTGAAAATCTGTGGTGGATTATCAAAAGGTCTGTTTCAAAGCATAAACCAAAGAATTTAGAAGAATTAAAAGCAGTAATTCAAGAAGAATGGGACAAGATTACCCCTCAACAGTGTGAAAGGCTCGTGGGGAACATGCCAGCCAGGATTAGAGCTCTACTACGTGCCAATGGCAGGACTACTAAATATTAATTTGATGATGTGATGGTTTATTTATTTTTTGTTCAGTTTTGAACACATTCTCTGTTATTTGTTGACTTTGATACTGACAATGTTGAGAACTGACATATTGAAACTGTCAAGAATTTAGTTTTGTTAGTTTTTCTTGTAAACAATAAACAAAAATATAATTTGTATTTGTTTGTATCTGTCTAATGCAGCCACACCTTTTGAAACACAAAAAAGATTTTTCCACAAATATTTCATGATAATATTTGAGACTGTGTAAAATTTTAAGGGCGTCCGAAAACTTTTTTCCACCACTGTGGGTGCAGAGCATGGCCAGCAACTGGAGAACCCCGTATCCAAACCAGCAGAGCCCTGGGTGCCACCCCGGGTTGGCCTACCAGGAGCGCCCAGCCATGCAGGGGCACCCCGACCACCCCAACCCATCCCCCAGGCTGATCAACCGACCCCCACTCCCATATGCGCCCCAAGGAGGAGGCCCCATTGAAGCCCACTGGTACCAGTATGCCCCGATGACCTCGCCAGTGACCTACACGCCTCCGCTCATGCAGCCGCCATTGATGTACACCCCGAACCAGACCCCCTTCAACCCCACAGACAACTCACAACGTGCCATGCCAGAGACCCAGCTCCCACTTGAGACTCCAGGCCAGGGAATGGCCATGATGGAATGGGGATCGACAGCGACAGGAAGGATGTCAGGCCAGAGAACCTTCAACCAACCCCCCAGCACTATCAACGTGTACGATGTGACCCGACCAGGCTCAAGCCAAATGATGAGCCCGTGGGAGACACGCCCAGACAGCATGGGGCCTTCCTCATCTCGATGCATGGTGTCAACTGTACTCGAGTCCCGATCAACCTCCATGGTGATGCAGCCTCTGCAATATGACGCTCCTGAAGGCAAGCAGTGGATGGCACCACTGCCTGAGCCAGCCTCTGAGGCATCCTCATCCTCAGAGGAGGATCCCTAAACAGATGCAGAAAGGCCGACACCTGCACATGCATCCTATTCTCCAACCAGCCCACCTATCAGTGAGCCCCAGCCAATGCCGGACCCACCACAATCCCCGCCAGTGAACATACGCACACCCCTGCCACAGAAACCAATGCCCCGAGCTACCAGAGTCTTGTTGCAATGCGAGTATGAGGTGTGTCCTGAAGAGGTGGAGAGGCACCTCCGCGATTTGCAGAATGAGAAGCCCACCACGGAGGGATACAAGCAGCTCGTGGATGATCTGCGAACCCAGCTCCATGATGTTCCTTTAAAACCCTACCGCCACCTAGTGAGCAGCCTCCCCCTAGAGTTGCGACCAAGACTACGCAAACTGCGCCATGCCACCTACAAAATCACAATTGACCATCAAATTCTACTGCAGAGACTGGATCACTTAATTGGCCTAAAAGGTTCTGCACTAAGCTGGTTTAAATCTTATTTATCTGATCGTTTTCAGTTTGTTGACGTTCATAATGAATCATCCTTACGTACCAAAGTTTGTTTTGGAGTTCCGCAAGGTTCTGTGCTCGGACCAATCCTATTTACTCTATATATGCTTCCTTTAGGTAACATCATTAGAAATCACTCTATAAATTTCCATTGTTATGCGGATGATACTCAGTTGTATTTATCGATGAAGCCAGAAGAAAGTAATCAATTAACTAAACTCCATAACTGCCTTAAAGACATAAAAATTTGGATGAGCACCAATTTGCTGATGTTAAATTCAGACAAAACTGAAGTTATTGTTCTTGGCCCCAAACAACTCAGAGACTCTTTATCTGATGACATAGTTTCTCTAGATGGCATTGCTCTGGCCTCTAGCACTACCGTAAGAAACCTCGGAGTAATATTTGATCAAGATTTGTCTTTTAATTCTCATTTAAAACAAACCTCACGGACTGCATTTTTTCATCTGCGTAATATTGCGAAAATTAGGCCTATCCTGACCCGAAAAGATGCAGAAAAATTGGTCCACGCTTTTGTTACCTCTAGGCTGGATTACTGTAACTCTCTATTATCAGGTAGCTCTAGTAAGTCCTTAAAAACTCTCCAGCTAATTCAGAATGCAGCAGCACGTGTACTAACAGGAACTAAGAAACGAGATCATATTTCTCCTGTTTTAGCTTCTCTGCACTGGCTCCCTGTAAAATCCAGAATTGAATTTAAAATCCTACTGTTAACTTATAAAGCTCTAAATGGTCAAGCTCCATCATATCTTAGAGAGCTCATAGTGCCATATTATCCCACCAGAACACTGCGCTCTGAGAACGCAGGGTTACTCGTGGTCCCTAAAGTCTCCAAAAGTAGATCAGGAGCTAGAGCCTTCAGCTATCAGGCTCTTCTCCTGTGGAATCATCTTCCTGTTACGGTCCGGGAGGCAGACACCATCTCCACATTTAAGACTAGACTTAAGACTTTCCTCTTTGATAAAGCTTATAGTTAGGGCTGGCTCAGGCTTGCCCTGTACCAGCCCCTAGTTAGGCTGACTTAGGCCTAGTCTGCTGGAGGACCCCCCTATAATACACCGGGCACCTTCTCTCCTTCTCTCTCGTATTCTATTACTGCATCTTGCTAACTCAGCCATTCTGGATGTCACTAACTCGGCTTCTTCTCCGGAGCCTTTGTGCTCCACTGTCTCTCAGATTAACTCATATCGCAGCGGTGCCTGGACAGCGTGACGTGTGTGGTTGTGCTGCTGCCGTGGTCCTGCCAGATGCCTCCTGCTGCTACTGCCATCATTAGTCATCAGTCATACTTCTACTGTTATTATACACATATGACTATTGTCACACATGTATACTGCCAGCCAACTATAACTATAATATTATTACTTTCAATAATGTTGTTGTAACCTACTGTCATTACCTGCATCTCTCTCTCTGTCTCTCTCTCTGTCTCTCTCTCTGTCTCATTGTGTCATGCGGATTACTGTTAATTTATTATGCTGATCTGTTCAGTACGACATCTATTGCACGTCTGTCCGTCCTGGAAGAGGGATCCCTCCTCTGTTGCTCTTCCTGAGGTTTCTACCATTTTTTTTTCCCCGTTAAAGGGTTTTTTTTTGGGGGGAGTTTTTCCTTATCCGCTGCGAGGGTCATAAGGACAGAGGGATGTTGTATGCTGTAAAGCCCTGTGAGGCAAATTGTGATTTGTGATATTGGGCTTTATAAATAAAATTGATTGATTGATTTATTGATGATAGAAAACCGCTGGGCCCTGAAGGCACAACACGAGCAGGACCAACAGGAGAAGGTCACCCTGCGCGCTCAACTCAGCATCCTGACGAGAGACAACCGTGACCTGCAGAGGCAGTTGGCAACCTACCGAAAGATGCAACATGAGATTGAGCTGCTGAACGATCAGGTTGCAGCCTACCGTTGTCTGCATGTGGCCGGGGCGTCAGCTTATGTCTCCACTGACCAGTGACTGTGCTATATCAGCAGTTGCAGGATCACTAGAGTGTCCTACTCGATGTAATCGTTATATAACTATGAATTCACTGGAGTGATGATATATCCCACTATTATTTATCTTGTGTGTTGCACTACTCTTAACAAACACTTTTGTATTCTTTAGACTGAGCACTGTGATAGAACGTCACTACTGATTGAGTGTCTTACCCTTGTTGTGCCTAGATAAAACTATAAGCAGTAGAATTTAGTCATGTGTGATGTCTAGCTAATTGCTTGAGTGGAATGGGCCTTTGCAGTCCCAGAGGAAGGAATATATATTTTTCTTTCTGCTAGCTTGATGATTTGTGCGGAATGTAGAATGGGACCTTTCAGTCCCAAAGGGGGGAATATATATTTTCTTCCCCACCATTTAGTGGGACATGTTAGCCCCAAAGGGGGAAAATGTAGTGTAATGTACTCGTTTGATCTAAAATGTAGTGTAATGTACTCGTTTGATCTTATGCTTTGTCCTCAAGTTGACCTTTAAAATACATGTCGAGGCAATGTACTCTGTTCACTTACACCCAGTCACACATTGATTTGCTGTATCATTTATCCACATATTACACACACACACACACACTCATCTGTCTATGTATAGCATGTAAGCACTTAAGACTGAAGTGGAAAGTGCCTAGGATTCAATGTGCATTATTTTTAAAAAATAGCGTTAGACTGGAATCAAACATAATGGTGGGAAAGTTTGGGGAATTCCAGACCGGCCTAATATGGCCTGGAAATATGAATCGTACCCAGGTTGCTCAGAAAAGATGACACAGTTAAAATTGGCTTCGGCGAAAAAGGGAAAAACCATGACACCACTATGTTCGGGCTCAGGTGGGCAGGATTAAAGAAAAAAGGTGAAGATTCAATAGAATCTTCACCAGCATAAAAGAGAGTGCACAGAAAGTGAAACTTCAGTCCTGCTCCGGAGCTTGACTCATTGAGTTGTATGCGTTGTTGCGTGCTAGCACATTAAACTCTCCAGTGATTCCTTGACTACAGAATACTTGAGTATAAGGTATTTAATAGAAAAGAAAGTAAGCTTAATCTGAAAGTTGAAGACAAGGTCGGGAGCCACCAGGCCCAACTCCAGGCCTCGAATTCTGCTTCATCGTAACACAAATTTCCAAACCTTTCTACTTTTTCACCAGGCTCAGCAGGCAGAACTAGAACAAGACAGCCCATAAACTCTTTGTGCATGTGGCTCAGCAGGCAGAACTAGAACAAAGCAGCCCATAAACTCTCAAACTGTGCTTGTGTGTGTTTGAGTCTGTGTGTTTGTGATAAAACATGCAGAAACAAACATTTTCACCAAAGAATCACTCAGTGATGTGACTATTAAGTTTCAACAGTAGTTGGCTCTCAAGGTTCTTGCAGTGAAGCTGTGATCGTTTAGCAGTGAACAGGAGTCCTGCATGACTGAAAAGTCTCTCACAGGCTGCAGATGCAGGAGGACCTGTGTTGACTTTGAGTGACAGCTTCTTGATGTGAGGAAAGGTGTGGAGTAGATCCATACCTGCAGTGGACAGACATGAAAGGTACCTCTCCAGCTCTCCTACTTGTGACTTTCTTGACTCCATGGATGCAAAGAAGTCGTCTTCATCAGAGAGGCTGGTGCTGGTGACATCATCCAAGTCGGTGTCAAGGTGATTTCTGATGTAGTCAAGGCCTGTGGCAAGATAAATCGTTTTCAAAATAATTAGGTCTGCACATTATTCTTACCCTTCTACTGTATATGCTGTCAAGCTGCTGACATTTTGACATTAAAAGCTACCTGAGCTTCTAACTATTGCCACCCTGTGGTTTGTCACTGACACACTATAATCCTAAATGACAGTAACATTATACAGATTTATATGCGTCAATGTCTACTGGTTCACATTTGAATTGATAAACAAGTATATTTACCAGCATTTAAGATGTTCTCCTCAGTGGTCCAGGATGTTCTGAATCTTGGTAGGAGTATTGCTGCTGCAATCAGCTCAGGCTCTTTCATGATGTCCCCAAAACATTTCTGGATCCCTCTCTGCAGGGCATGAACAAGAGGTGTACATATTTTGCAAGATGACTCCAGCCTCTTCAGCTTGTCCCTCAACTGGTAAAGTGATGGCAGCAGGAAGCCCATATGCACAGATGAGTCCCCTTGGAGGATGTTAAGGGCCATGGCAACAGGCTTCATCACAGCAGCATACTCGACCAAAAATCCCATTTCAGCTGGACTGAACCTAGTCACATCACCTATAAAAGATGTAACGATAAAAAAATGACTAGCTATTCCTGGTACAATGTATTTATTGTACATTGTCCATGTTAAATACACAAATAAATAAAATTCATTCAAATCATCCACAATTGTCACACCACCATACAAAGAAAACTAAGTTACTTGAGACAGGTGGATTCACTCATTAATCAGCAAGGCTCATTTATTTTTATTATTCTTTAAAAACAAAATATAAGTTTTGTCAACTTACATCTTTATCTTTATTGCTGTGCAGACATTGCAAATTGCTTGTTCTCCTTGCTCTCTGTGGATGTGCACAATCCTTTCCACAGCGAGGAACAGGGAGCTCCAACGTGTCTGATTGGGTCGGAGAAACTGCAGCTTGCATTCACGTACCACTGTTTCATGAGCCATGGTTGACCTGCTGGTTTTATTCCAAAGAGCATGACATTTTGCAAAAGCAGACCGAGACAGCCTCTTGTAGGTTTCGTTGGCAGCTCCTCCTGCAGCAGTGGCATCAACTGTGGATATAAGATTGAGGAGATGGCATGCACACTTTTGGTGCCTTGGAAGTTGGTACTCAAGGCCTGTGTTGTCATCCAGAATAGCAGACACATCTTGATACTCCACCTCTGACTCACTCTCATCTGCTGTTGCATCATCAAGGGTGGAGTCACTCTCCTCTTGTACATTGGTGGCTTCCTCCTCTTTCTCCTCACCATATAATCGAAAGGCCTTCAGGAAGTTTGAGCCACTGTCTGTTGTCGTCCTGGTCACTTTTTCCCTGATGTGGTACTCAGAATGTATTTCCTCTAATGCGGCAGCAAGGACGTCAAACATGTGCAAGCCTTTGACAGGTCTACAAGCCAATGCAGCAGAGTGCCTCTCCAGTGAGGTGTTGTCTATCCAGTGACAGGTGACACCTAAGTAGCTACGTTGTCTGGCAGACCAACAGTCTGTTGTGGTAGCAACATAGTTCACAGCACTCAGCTTTTTGATGATTATGCTCTTCTTGTGTTTTGCAGCTTCCTGAATTCTTGTGCATAACGTTTTCCTTGTCATTACTGTATGAGGTTGCAAGGTTTCTATCATAGTCTTGAAGGATGGTGTCTCAACCACAGAAAATGGTTGGTTGCCCTCACATACAAAATTTAGCACCAGCTTGTCAAGCATGCTTGTGTTACCCGCCGTGGGGCAGTGAAGGCTGTGATTTTTGCATTTTTCACAGGACTATCACTAGAAGAGGAGGACTTGCGCTTCTGTGGGACTCTAGTAAGTCATTTAGACAGTTTGTTGGGGTGAACCCTCTGTGGATAAAAAAAAAATATCTATGAGGCTACAGGGAGGTCAAGCCATTAAAATAGACACATCAGATAATCAAATTTGGATAGAGACTAAATATATACAGTACAGGCCAAAAGTTTGGACACACCTTCTCATTCAATGCATTTTCTTTATTTTCATGACTATTTACATTGTAGATTCTCACTGAAGGCATCAAAACTATGAATGAACACATGTGGAGTTATGTACTTAACAAAAAAAGGTGAAATAACTGAAAACATGTTTTATATTCTAGTTTCTTCAAAATAGCCACCCTTTGCTCTGATTACTGCTTTGCACACTCTTGGCATTCTCTCCATGAGCTTCAAGAGGTAGTCACCTGAAATGCTTTCCACTTCACAGGTGTGCCTTATCAGGGTTAATTAGTGGAATTTCTTGCTTTATCAATGGGGTTGGGACCATCAGTTGTGTTGTGCAGAAGTCAGGTTAATACACAGCCGACAGCCCTATTGGACAACTGTTAAAATTCATATTATGGCAAGAACCAATCAGCTAACTAAAGAAAAATGAGTGGCCATCATTACTTTAAGAAATGAAGGTCAGTCATTCCGGAAAATTGCAAAAACTTTAAATGTGTCCCCAAGTGGAGTCGCAAAAACCATCAAGCGCTACAACCAAACTGGCACACATGAGGACCGACCCAGGAAAGGAAGACCAAGAGTCACCTCTGCTTCTGAGGATAAGTTCATCTGAGTCACCAGCCTCAGAAATCGCAAGTTAACAGCAGCTCAGATCAGAGACCAGATGAATGCCACACAGAGTTCTAGCAGCAGACCCATCTCTAGAACAACTGTTAAGAGGAGACTGCGCGAATCAGGCCTTCATGGTCAAATAGCTGCTAGGAAACCACTGCTAAGGAGAGGCAACAAGCAGAAGAGATTTGTTTGGGCCAAGAAACACAAGGAATGGACATTAGGCCAGTGGAAATCTGTGCTTTGGTCTGATGAGTCCAAATTTGAGATCTTTGGTTCCAACCGCCGTGTCTTTGTGAGACGCAGAAAAGGTGAACGGATGGATTCCACATGCCTGGTTCCCACTGTGAAGCATGGAGGAGGAGGTGTGATGGTGTGGGGGTGTTTTGCTGGTGACACTGTTGGGGATTTATTCAAAATTGAAGGCACACTGAACCAGCATGGCTACCACAGCATCCTGCAGCGACATGCCATCCCATCCGGTTTGCGTTTAGTTGGACCATCATTTATTTTTCAACAGGACAATGACCCCAAACACACCTCCAGGCTGTGTAAGGGCTATTTGACCAAGAAGGAGAGTGATGGAGTGCTGCGGCAGATGACCTGGCCTCCACAGTCACCGGACCTGAACCCAATCGAGATGGTTTTGGGTGAGCTGGACCGCAGAGTGAAGGCAAAGGGGCCAACAAGTGCTAAACACCTCTGGGAACTCCTTCAAGACTGTTGGAAAAGCATTTCAGGTGACTACCTCTTGAAGCTCATGGAGAGAATGCCAAGAATGTGCAAAGCAGTAATCAGAGCAAAGGGTGGCTATTTTGAAGAAACTAGAATATAAAACATGTTTTCAGTTATTTCACCTTTTTTTGTTAAGTACATAACTCCACGTGTTCATTCATAGTTTTGATGCCTTCAGTGAGAATCTACAATGTAAATAGTCATGAAAATAAAGATAACGCATTGAATGAGAAGGTGTGTCCAAACTTTTGGCCTGTACCGTATATATATATATATATATATATATATGTATATATATATATATATATATATATATATATGTAGGAAATGTTTAAAACATAATCTAACAAGACAAACATTCACCTATCCACAGCAAAAAAAAGGAATTTAGGTCAAACTTACTGCTACATGTTTCCTCAAGTTAGACATTGAGTTTTTGAATGCTGAAATGTCCATTTGTTTTGGTAGACACAGAAGACACCACATAATGTAACTGCTGTTTCGCACTGTTTGTAAGCTAAACACAGGCTGACCATATTTTGATTTCCAAAAAAGAGGACATTCGGCCGGCCACGACATAGCCTACTTAAATGACACTCGCAGCTTACTCAAAGATGCCTTATCATTGTAATATATTTAAAATTTATATGTATGGATAGAAAATTCAGTTATATTACAAAAAAATTCAGATAGGCCCCAATATGGGACACATACACACACTAGAGTGTGTCGATCCAAGCCCGAAGGTACCCGACAGGTCGGGCCGGGTTTGGTCAAAAATGTAGCTATAAATTGTATTCGGGCTCGGGTCAGATTCGGTCAGCTTTCAGTGAAAATGTAGCTAGTGTAAAAATAAATAAAATCCTATTTTCTGTCCTGTTTATTGCTTGGGCACTGTTATTTACGTGACAACACCTGAACACACACTGGCTGTTTGTTTCTACCTCTCTCCTCGCTGGAAGTCTCGGACCTCCAGCCGCCCGCCTCCGCCTTGATTAAACGCTGAAAATAAAATAAAAGAGGGAGACAGGTTTTTCCTATTTTATCTTATTTTGTTTTATTTCTCCCTCTCCTCTCGCTGGAAGCGTCGGACCTCCTGCCTTCCGCCTCCCGCTCCCGTCTCAAACACGGAGATCTCCCTCTCCGCTGAGCACGCCCAGCCTGTTAAATAGCCTGTAACCGTAACAACTGTGTGACACAAACTCAGTGCTTTGGTCATTAAATAATGTCGGGCTCGGTTCAGGTTTGGACAGAAATATGCGGCCCATGCCGCACTCTAACACACACACACACAAACACACGGAAAACCGGACATTATCATCAGTTTATAAAAAAACCCCAGACGCCCCGGACGGGACGTGAAAAGTGGACATGTCCGGACAAAAGAGGACGTTTGGTCAGCCTAGCTAAACATGCTTTCAATATGATGCCAGGGGTGTTCCTCCTCGTCTGTGTCTGCATTGCCGACTGTTTTTTCATCCGTTCCTCTTTTTTGTTTGCTACGAAGTTGTAACTGCTAAAGCTAACCCGTCCCACCGCTGAGATTGAGTATAGTCACGTGACGAGACTGCACATCTATGGCTACGTTTGATTGGTGAAACACAGTCACGTGGTAAAGCCTTTGGCGGAAGTCTCTCTCTCTGACAAAATAAAACATTAAATTGATGCGTACGTGGGGGGTATAAAAAATAATGAAGAAGAATACCAAAGAGGTAAAAAGAAAAGTAACGAGCTCAGTGTAGCCTAATGTAGCAGAGTAAGAGTACAGTTTCTTCTTCACAAATCTACTCAAGTAAAAGTAAAAAGTATAGTGATTTAAAACTACTCTTAGAAGTACAATTTTTTCAAAAATTTACTCAAGTAAATGTAACGGAGTAAATGTAACTCGTTACTGCCCACCTCTGCATTTTTCAGACCCGACACACAAGCCTCAAGTGTCAACTCTGTTAAGTTAAGACACTTCCTCAAGTGGCAAAGGACTTCATTGAGACAAAGACTGATAGCCAAAACATATATAGTGCATCAAAGGCACAGACAATGCAAATGGTATGTTTGTTTCCACAGGCCAGGCTGACAAAATTTGTCAGGATTCAACAACTTCTGCTGAAACCTACTAGTGCTGGTACATTGAGCATTTGAGATCATTTGAACTGATGGTCTCAGATGACTTCTTTGTGCATCAGCTGTCAGAGCTAAATGTCACAGTAAGTCTCACAGCATACAATGCTGACACAAAAAACATTTATTTTGATCAGAGACTTACAGGATCAAACTGTTTAGAAACAAGAACCTAAGTCTAAAGCCCCGTTTCCACCGAGCAGTATAGTACAGTACAGTTCAGTTTGGTATGCTTTTTTTCCATTTCCACTGTGAAAATTTGTGGATAGTACAGATGGAACTGTTCCTAACCTTTCCCATTTTTGGTACCCCTTCTGTTGGGGTACCTAGCACACAGATCTGATAGTAAAAGTTGGAGCGGTGAACACTGCAGTCCGCTGATTGGTCAATAGCGGTCCGTCACCCTGCTCAGGGCTGAGCTGTGGCTGGTTATCAGGGAGAAGGCACTGTTCATATTGTGGAGAGTTTAATTAGTAAATTGTAAATATGCAATGAAAAGGTTGTTTTGTTCTGTTTTGAGCTATTTTGTTCTGAAAATGTTGGCGCGCAGTCTCGTTCTGTGGATGATAAACGAGGTGCAGACTTTCCTCTGCGTCACAGATAATGAGGAAATACAGTGAGTGCTGGACGGACCACATTTAAAGGTACAGTTTGCAGTGGAAACATTAGGATCTAGGCACCATGTCTGAAGGGTACTTTCAGTTTCAAAGGTACCATATCGAAAATGTTTGGTGGAAACGGGGATTAATGGAACAGTGTGGAGGAAATGAACACTGGTGTAATAACACAATATGCCATCAGTTACCCCAGTGCCCACCATGACAAGCCTAGAAAGATTAACTGAACTGATTGATTGTTTTGCTTAATTGTTAGCATATTTGCAAACAGTATGCACTTTAGGTTAATGACCCGTAAGCCAAAACAATCATGTTATTCACTCAAAACTAAAAAAGTGCATGAAATTGCCTGGCCACATTGTGATAGTCTTAATCAGCGGAGATGTGCTTCTTTTGAGAGGTATGTGTATGTGGGGGTAAGGAGCAGACAGAGGTGGTCTGACTGGCCTAAGTGTGGGAGCTGTATGGCTCTGTATGCATGTCTAATGTTTGTGTAAACATGATCTAATGAGTTTTTCCATCTGGTCGGGCACTTAACGTGCTGACAGAACCTAGGCAGGACAGACTTTAAGTTAGCCTGATTAAAATCACCAGCAACGTGTACACCGTCAGGGCGAGCCTGCTGTAGTTTGTTGATGGTGTCTGACAACAGCAAGAGAGCTACGCTAGTGTTAACATCAGGTGGTATGTACACAGCCATGATTAGCATGACTGTTAGCTCTCTTGGAAAGAAAAATGGATGGCATTTAACAGAGATGGACTCTAGGTGCGCTAAACAGTGTTTATGTATGGCTAAACTATCTTTAGCCCAGTCGTGTAGGTAAATACACAGACCAACACCTCTGCTCTTACCTGAGTCTTTGTTTCGGTCCCAGCAGTGCACGGTGTGGCTGTACAGCTGCATCAGGGATCAGCAGGTGAAGCCAAGTTTCGGATATTAGGGAAACACAGCAGTCATGAACATAGTGATTTCCCTCAATTAGTAGTTCCACCTTGTCCATTTTGTGGATCAAGGATTTCGCATTGGTGAGGAACATACTTGGCAGAGGAGGCTTGTGGGGGTCTTTCCTCGGCTTTGCCACGCTGGAGTGGCATCCCCGCTTTTGCTTCCTCTCACTTCTCGGTCTTCACCACCTGCCGGCACTGAAAACAATCGACTGAGCTCCCGATTGTCTCACTATCTCAGTTGGGGCATTGTAAGAGTAGCAAGACTCATCTGTAATTGTTGGCTTCATGTAGAAACCAATGTCCAGTAACTCCTGGTGACTGTAGTGGTGGTTTGCATCAATCATTCAATCAATTTTATTTATAAAGCCCAATATCACAAATTACAATTTGCCTCACAGGGCTTTACAGCATACGACATCCCTCTGTCCTTTGGACCCTCACAGCGGATAAGGAAAAACTCCCCAAGGACGGACGGACAATAGATGTATACGCATGGACATACAAAACACACAAAATAATACTAGAATCAGAGAGCGGTGGGCCGCTGCATCCATGCACGCCGCCATCTTACTGTGGAGAGACTAAGAGCTGTAAGGTCTGAGAGTGATACCAGTTCAGTAGCATCAGATGACACAATAATAATGCCCCATGCCCTTACTCCAGACAGGGTTGAGAGATGGCCTAATGTTTTTCCAGTGCCCGCTTTTTTGTATGAGGTAGAACTCATACTCTGTGAGGGAAATATTACATACAAGAGAACAAGCAAAACACTTAAGTTATCTAGGGGTTGCAAAAGCAAAACATATTTGAGACCCTTGCAGCCAAAAGCTTTAAAAGCATACCCCATTGATAGGGAAGTTTCAATGGTAGCAGAAGTCACTGCGCATCCTTGTCTAAAAGAGCCAGGATCTCAGACAGGATGGTATGGTTGCAAAAACAGTCTGTAGTTGAAGATGGGGAACTACTGCACAAAGTTGAGTTGGGCGGGGTTTCAGGACGTAGTTGTAAATTCTGGCAAAAGGAGTGGGAACAACCCAGACAAACAAGCCCCCCACACTAACATCAAAAGACCAAAAAGGGCGGGCAGAGGGCGGAGTGAATTTGCTGCCTAATTTCCCAAGAGCTGAAGATATTGCAAGCCTTGAGCAACTGAGACTCCAAATTGTGGATTAAGTTAAGATGACCCTCCCTGCCCTTAGAATTGTAGGCTAAAATATATTTTTTTAGTAGACTTAATGTTTCTCCAGTGGCTGTGTGTGATAACTTAGACAGGTTTACCCAGATTTACATCAGACTTGGCATTTGCTTTGGTAGTGAAACAGTTAATAGTACAGTGTCAGTCATTTGCCATTATGGGTCAGCAGTGTTACACGTTTGTTGCTGTTTATTTCTTATTTTCCATTTTCTACGGGCCACAAAACATCATACTCTTACTCCTAAAATGACTTACACAGTCATTTTAATATGTGTGCAAAATTGTGGCGAGTTTCACAGGATAACATACATCAACCTGAAGAACCACTTCTATACTGAGATGGATCGACATGCCCCGTTTTCAGAGCTTGTTCAGAAAGAAAGCTGCGTGCACAGGGAAAGTAGCCAAAGTTCTGGATTAGATCCTCAGGACTTACGACCTCCAGGTGAGCTGGTGACACTTCATGGTGCTTGATAAAGATACTACAGGGGATTATATTTGGTAGAATTCTAATCTCTTTTCATGGGAGGGTTCTTTCTTGTGATACATAAAGTGTTGTTTGGCTATGTTGTTTAGCATCCAAAGTGAATAAAGAATAAATTGTCACTCTCAAGGAACAAGTTGATGTCCTTTTCAGACGTTCTGCTGTCCTTCGTGGTCTCCCTGCATATCTGCATGAGGATGAGTCCATATTTCTGAAACTGTCAAATGTAAGTCAGCATATTCATCATTACTTTGTGGAAATAACATTGTTTTAATTGCTTAAAGATTGGAAGAAATGTCTCTTAATTTTTTGGAAAGTTAGAAATTAGAATAAATGAAAACTTTGGTTTGGAAATGTGCAAACTGCCATGCTGTCATCATCAGAGCTTGATTGTTTTGGAGGAATAAGTCATCAACCTTTTTATCTCAGATCTAATTCAGGTTCTAGTTGTAAGTTTTGAATATTACCAAAACAGCAGTTACTGTAAGGTATAGAATGAATTTTGACGTACAAGAATGTAAAAATTCCATCATAATCGATTAATATCAGTTATTTTTCTATTTTTTATGATAATGAGACATAGCCTATATAATAGCATTTAATCTTCAAAACAACTCAATCACAATAACGTCAGATACAGAACTAACTTAAAGATATGCATTTATAATAACATGGAGAGGAAAGCTGTTGAGAGATGCTCATTACTTCTCATGTTAACACCACAAAGGCATATATATATATATATATATACACACACATATATATATATATATTTATTCATATATATATATATATATATATACATACATACATATATATGTGTGTGCACAGTAAATTCAAAATGGCCAACTTCCTTTTGAGTTTAGAGCATGCCTCCAATGGCTTTTATGTATGTCTCGGAGGGTTACGTAAGCCTGCCAAGTTTCATACATGTAGGTTAAACTAGCTTCAGGGGCTGTTTCCTCAAACTTTTGTAGGGGGCGCTACTGAGCCATTTTTTGGAACCTGCGCACGAGACCCTTAAAATATCAAAATATCAAATTTTTCACCAGTTCTGAGATGTGTGCTAAGTTTCTTGAGTTTTCGGGTATGTTGAGCCTCCCAAAAAGGCAATTCATTTGGAGGAATAATAGTAATAATAATAATAATAATAATAATAATAATAATAATAATAACGATAATATTAAAGCTGCAAGCAGTGTTGAACAAGCCCTCGGACCTTCACGCAACTTGGGGGGGCTGGCAGGATGCCTTCTGGCCGTCAGCTCATTTCTGTCAAAGTTAGACATCACATGCAGGAGTGACTTGGCATATTCTTGATACAGTGCTGGAATGAAATGTTCCACATTTTGTGTCACTTCCTCTTTCCACAAGACTGAGTTGGAGAACGCACTAATTATACATCATGTTTTTATACATCAAATACACACCACAGCATGTGACTTTCAGATAAATCGAAAGATAAGTGTTTGATGAGACCTGTTACCTGTCACCACTAGGTGGCACTATGAGTATCAGGAAATATGGTCATATAAATGTTTTCAGAGCAGGACTAATACAAATCATGTGAAGTTTGGTGGATATCGGACCATTTATGCCAAAGCTACAGCAATTTCATTTTTCATGGCGAGACCTCAAAATTCAACACTTCACAGTGGGCACGCCATTCAACATTGGGCAGATCCTGTAATAACTTTTGGTCACAACGTAGTCAGGCTAACATAAACCAAGTTTGGAGCAAATCTGATTAAATCTGTAGGACAAGTTCGTTAATTTACAAGCCCTGGAAATGGGCAAAAATGTACAAAAGTGGCACAAGTAAATTCAAACTGGCAGACTTTCTGTTGGGTTTGGAGCATGGCTCCAAGAGGCTTTTTTTGTACGTGACAGAGTGTTACAGGTGCCTACCAAGTTTCATACATGCAGGTCAAACCAGCTTTGGGGGCTGCTTAATTGAAATACTCTAGGGGGCGCTGTTGAGCAATCTTGGTGCATCAAAGCACAACAATAACATCAGACAACAGGACTTAAGATCTGTAATGCCACGTTTGGTGAGTTTTCAAGCATCCCTTGTCCCTTCAAAATAACATTGTGTTTAATGGCGAACAAGGCGGCGCCACAGTGACATCGTTTGATGAAAATTCAAGAGCTTCATTTTTAAGTATCATCAAGGTCTAAGGACTTAGATCAGCAAGTTTGAGGTGGGTCTGATTAACCTGCTACAGTAGGAGCCACTCAAAAGTTCCCGTTTCCATGACTGAACCTCGGCAGGTCCGCGGCAGGTCCGTGGCAGATCCCTGACGGCTCCGTGCAAGCCTGCCGCCTGCTCCGTGGAGTTAATTTAATCCCCCGCGATGACATAGGAAATGCAGCCCTGACTTGTAACACCCCTAGAGACCTGTGTGAAAACCAGTTGCAATGCTTCATTTGTCCACGGGGAGGAGCAGTGATTATCACCAAAATACTGTAATATCTGCAGATTTGGGAAAGACGGCTTATCAGCTGGTTCATGGCTCCATGGAGCCACTATTTAGCCTAGTAGCATTTTATGACTAGGTTGAATTACAACTACTGTATGCAACCCATATTTTTTAAAATAATATTACCATGTGAAAAGCCAAGAGGACGCTCTCTTTTTATGCTACCCCAGTGTAATTAAACTCCATCTCATTTACCGTGCTTTGTGTGACTTTTTTGCCGTGTTATCATGATTCAAACTGAGGTATTTGGAGAAGATCCAAGAAATAAATAACATTGAACCGTACGAGCTACCTGCAGCTGGAGCAGGGACCTAGACGCGTTGCCACCCTGTACCTACATGCAGTTGGTTCACTACTTAGTTTTTGGCATTAGTTACTATACAGGAATTTAAAAGCCTGAAATCACTGGACAGTCCCACTAAGACATGGCATAATGGATATGTGTTTTCTGTGCGTAAAAGGCAGCAGTGGACCACACTTTGCCACGATGACACACACACACTCACTCACTCACAAGGTGAAACAACCTGATCTCACAGAAATACGTGAAATGACCACGACCTCTTAACACTGCATTCCGTGGTGGCAGCATGCATGAGTTAAAATTACGTGCTGGTGTTTTGTCAAAGTATGTTTCCCCATTGATATGCGTTTCCCTCTACCTAAACCTTACCCAAACCCTTAGCGCTAACCCTAACCACTACACGTGCTACACGTTAACTGAAGGGAAACATTATTCGACAAGGGAACACATCTCGATACAACACCGGTACCACGGAAACAATGCCAGTGTAAAGTCAATTAGGATCATTTTTCATGGTGTCCACACAGATTCCCTGATTCAATAAGGTCACGTCAACCTCGTTTTCCTCAATGATATCTTTAACATTCCTGTATACACACAAAAACACGGAAGTGTCCTTGATAACTCAACAATATGACAGGTTAATGTCAAGGCCATAAAATAAAATAAATGTATTTTGCCAGCAGATAGCGTAGGGCTTTAAGAGCATTGTGCTGTGGGCGGATGGGGCGCGTTCCACTACTGTTTTGTAGCTGCCATCTGCCGTCTGTGGGCTGCATTCCATTTCAGATTGCTGCTGATTGCTGTAACCGAATCCAAATGCCACTAATAAATAAATAAATAAGAAGAAAAAAATAAGGCTGAGCACGGAAGAACCAGAGAGGAAACACTATCACATGGAGCCGTCCGCCCCGGGCAACCCGGCCACCCTCCACTCCACCAGGGGAAAGCGGACCCCAACCAGCGCCACAGAACCAGCGGCCGCTGCCCCCGGCGCACACGGCTCCCATTGAGGAAACACTAGAGTTAAGAACTAAACTATGATAAATGACATAAAATATTAAGATGTAGGCCTAACATAAAATAAATTTGTTATTAAATAAATTAAAACATAAAGCCTACAGTAGATATAAAAGTAGAGCATGCTAAAAGTAAATACAATAATAGGCTAAACAGTATCTAAGCAATAATAAAGTGTCTAAACAATAGTAAATTGTATGTAAGTGTAGCAGGATGAAGTGCTCTCCCATGGGTGAGTGTGCTGCGTTGCTCTCCCCTACCTTATTAGCCAATCCGCACCTGAGGCCACCTTATTTAGGGAGGCAGTGTCCATCTCGCCTTCCTCTTGCTCTTTGGCTCTGAGGCCCACCCACTTCCAGGTCGCCTCACCTCCTCCTCTTCGCCATTGCCTGTGCAGGTAATGTAGCGGTAGCTGCCTGGTTTTGTTGTTTGCATTGGATTTTGCGGTTGTCACAGTTATGGTTTGTCTGTGTGCAGACGTCCGACGGGCGGACGCTGCGCCTGTGGGGCTGGCTCGCCGGTAATCTGCCATTCAATGCGCTATTGGTCAGCCGCGTTTGCCACTGCCGCTGGGAGACCTGAAGTGCTCCGACCCTCTCCAGTGTGTGTGCGTCATCGACGCTGCCTGATCGTAATGTAGGGCCCATGTTGCCCAGCCTCTCCGCCTCAGCATTAATCCTTTTAATATTAATCTAGTCTATTTTATATTTTCATTGTAGATGTTAATTGATATGCGGTGTGACGCTGTCTGAAGACCCGCTGCTGCTTTGCTGCATGTTTTGCTTAGTGCGCTGCTCGCATCACTCCTGTGCTGGCTTTAATCTGCTGGGCTCTGCACGTGCTTGCTGTATGCGTATGGCTGGGCTGGATGGGATGTTCTGTGCCCACCGACAGAACTTCTTCCCCCCTATTAGCTCCTCTTTCTTTTGCCTCAGCCCTGATGCAGCATGTGTTGGTTTTGATTTTCTTATGTTGGATTAATTTTTGTTGTTATGGTTTTGTTTAATCAGATCTTATTTTCTTTTCAGATTAGTAATTAATTACCTTTGACTGTAGCTCCTTTTTTTTCTCTCTTACATTAGGATTACTTTGTGATTTGTTTGGTCAAGGTGCCTGAGTTTTGTAAATTCTGGTAGCTGGACTTTCATCATTTGATTTATTTTGTGTATAAATGTTATTCCTAGTAAATCATTTGTTTTTCTTTTGTTTATTCACTTTTGTTAGCTTATTTTGTTAACCATTAAATTGAGTTATTTTTGGCAGCTACAGTGACTATTTTGTTAAGTTGGTTAATTTGTAACCTTGGTTGCTGCCTATCTTTAAGTCTCATTTATTTATTTGGTTATTTTGCTTATTGGGTTGTTTTGTTTGCTTTGCTTGCTTGTTTTGGAGTTATCCCCTTCTTTAATATTTTCTTGTTTTTTTCAGGTGCTGGAAGCTTACGGTGGCAGTCCTGGTGTCGTGGTGGTGGGGTTCCCCCTTTTCTTTTGGTGTGTGTGTGTGTGTGTGTGCGGTGCGACCCCTCCTCAGTTATTTGGTTTTGGTGTTTGAGTGACACGAGCGAGTGGGGTGCTTTTCTCCCTGGGTTCCTTCACCTCCCCGTTCTCCTAGTCTCCCCCACTGGTAAGCTCCAGCCCTGTTTGTGCATTTCTTTCTATTAAAGAGCCACACGCAAAGCTTCTTTTAATATATGTTGGTTTTATGAAACTTTGTAATAAAACAAAAAAATATATATTTTTATAACTGGAACCACGTCTCCTGCTCCTTAAGTAAAACGAACCTGAGTGCCTTGGTATTAGCTCCAATAAGGTAAAACAAAACTATTTCCTGGGGTGAAATTCCCAAGGTGGCGTTGTCTGGTTTGGTTGGTCATTCCCTAATACTTAAACCTCCCACTCGTATGCTGATCGCCACATAAGTTATCTATTAGGCTACCATTCCACTCTGTAAATAGATTTTAAAATTTCAATATAATTAGGGCCCAAGCACCTAGCGGTGTGAGGACCCTATTGAAATGCAAAGATTCTTTTATTAGGGCCCGAGCGATGACGAAGTCGTCCGTGAGGACCCTATTGTAATCGCGCTGTTTATTATTATTAGGGCCTGAGTGACGACGAAGTCGTCCGTGAGGACCCTACTGTAATCGCGCTGTTTATTAAGACCCGAGCGACGACGAAGTCGTCCGTGAAGACACTATGGTAATCGCACTGTTTATTATTATTATTATTGTTATTATTAGGGCCCAAGCGACTACGAAGTCGTCCGCGGAGGACCCTATTGAAATTGCGCTGTTTATTATTGTTATTATTGGTCTTTACCCGGCTTTGTGTCCCAATTTCACCCCTTACCCGAATTTCAAAATGCTTCTAACTTTCCACATTCGTCCGGCCACATCCGAAATTCGATATTTTTGGGCGTTGCACATGGTCGACACGAAATGCTGAAATAGCGCCCCCTACAAATTTTCAAAAACCCCTCCCCATTGGGGTTAGTTTGTCGTAGGCAAACGAAATTTGGTACACACATGTATCATACCCAGACGCACAAAAAAGTATCTTAACGTCATGGTAAAATCCCAACAGGAAGTTGGCCATTTTGTTTTTAATTTTTTCGTTACGGCGATTTCCACAACTTAAATTTGAACGAACTCCTCCTAGGGATTTAGTCCGATCGACTTCAAATTGGCTACAGATCATCCCGAGACCATGCTGATGAAAAGTTATTAAAAGCTTTTCTCTATGTCAAGGGGCGTGGCCGCTAGGGCGTTACAAATTTTGGCGGCTTTTCATTGTCTTGTCATTGAATTTCGAACGGCTCTCCCGCCCACATACTTGATCTCAACAGCTTCAAACTTGCTGGACATGATAATGGCTCCGCCCCAAATGCCCCGATGTGTTAATATCCCACCTTACTCATAGCACCCCCCAGTGGAAACAGGAAGTGACCAGTTTTTACTTTAACATGTACTAATGCCACAAACTTTACCGCATCAACTTCATTCCACTTCTAATGCATGCAGAACAAGTTGGTGAAGCTACCTTATGAACACTGTGAAGCTACATCTAATGGCGTCCGTGTGGCGGCGTGGCCACTATCAATCCCTCGCCACTAAATACATTTGGCATTTTGATGGCTTCATTGACCTCATATCCTCATGAAAATTGATACACAGATCAAGAATGGCGAGCTCTTACATCTGATAGGGGGGTCGCCCATGGGGGGGACAAAATGCCTCTATAGCGCCCCGGTGAAATTTTCAAAAAACCCACCCCATAGGGTTTTTTTGTGGAGTAGGAAAATGAAAATTGGTACACGTGTATGTTGTCCAGACGCACATTAAAGTCTCTGGCACCAGTGGTCTACTCCAAACAGGAAGTTGGCCATGGTCTCATCCAGAGACCATGCTGATCAAAAGTTATTAAAAGCTTTTCTCTATGTCAAGGGGCGTGGCCGCTATGGCGCCTCCCTCACCTCCAAATGCGTTTGGCTTTTTGATGGCTTCAGCGACCTCTTATCATCATGATAATTGACACACAGGTCAAGAATGGCGAGCTCTTGCATCTGATAGGGGCGTCACCCGTGGCGGGGACAAAATGCCTCTATAGCGCCCCCTTGAAATTTTCAAAAACCCCTCCCCATAGGGTTTTTTTTTGGAGTTGGAACATGAAAATTGGTACACATGTGTATGTTGTCCAGACACACATAAAGGTCTCTGGCACCAATGGTCCACTCCAAACAGGAAGTCGGCCATTCTGATTTTGACTTGTTATTTTGGCGTGATTTCCACATGTTGTATTTTAACGGACTAGTCCTAGGGATTTCATCCAATCGACTTCAGATTTTTTACAGATCATCCAGAGACCATGCTGATTAAAAGTTGTGCTCTGCATGTCTGTAGGTCAAAGGGCGTGGCTGCTATGGCACTGCCATTTTTGATCCAGCATTTGCCCCAGCACCACCTTGTGGTGAAATCGTGGGGGGGCATGGAATTAACACCATATTAAGTTTTATAATTTATTTGAGGAAATTAAATAATATATGCCACACACTTACCTTATATCACATTGGCAGTGAAGTTCATTTGTATACAAGATAAATAATAAATGATAATGCGTAATGAGAACCTGACAAAAGAACAATATTTAATTAATTTTACATTACATAATTTTAAATCCGTCTAAGTAAAATAGGCATGATCACAGTAAACATAAAAACTATGAAATAGCTAAATAAATATAATTAAAATGTCAATTCATGATTGTAAACAATAATATATCTATCTTTTTTAATACAGGATCATTCTCCTCGGAGGTATGCACAGATAAACAACACTGTGCCTATCCTCCGCACCTTTTTCTCTGAGGCAGACCTAAAACCAGCCTTTAGGCTGTCCAGGGAGACCATCAGTTTACTGGTCCAGATGCTGCCTCGGCAAAAGCCACATGGTTGGAGCCATGAGATTGAGGTGGCTGTCTGTCTCCACTGGCTGGCATGTGGCACCTCCTATAGAGTTACAGCAGACATATTTGCCATGCCGAGGGCCACCGTTGGCAGGGTAGTCCACACTTCAGTGGAGGACATGATGGTCATCCTCCACAAGGTTATCCATTTCCCCAAGCCTGAAGAGATGGAGGAGGTGGGGGCAGGCTTTGCACGTCTGGCTGGGCACGAGGCATTTCGGTGTGTGGCTGGTGCCATAGATGGGTGCCACGTCCGCATTCTCCCACCTGCAGAACCACAGAGGAAATGTTACATTAACCGCAAGCTCTTCCCTTCAGTGGTGCTCCAGGGAGTGTGTGACAGTGGCGGGAAATTTCTGGACACCTAAGTTGGAAACACGGGGTCAGTCCATGATGCCCTTATCCTCCGAAGATGTCCAATGTACAAGGAGTCCCTGTACCCACCAGCTGACTTCTACCTGCTTGGAGATGGGGGGTACCCTTGCCTCCAGCTTCCGGTGACCCTCATGACCCCATACCGCCAGCCTGTAGCAGGTAAGAATACACAGAATAGTTTATTACAGTTGTTGCTTTGCATTTGCATTCCTGGGTTTCCCTCGGGATCACTGAAGTTTCTATCTATCCATTTGAAACACTACATGTATTTTATGTTAACTGTGTTTTAATCAACAGGCCAAGTTGAAGCACGCTTTAACAGGCACCATGCCAAGGCCCGCAACATTATTGAGCGCACCTTCGGGATGCTTAAAACCCGTTGGAGGGCCATCTTCCTCCGGGCTTTGGAGATCCGGCCTCTATTTGCACCAAAGGTCATCGCCGCATGCTGCATCCTCCACAATCTCTGGGGACAGGGGACATCGAGGAGGAGGAGGAGGAGGACATCGAGGAGGAGGAGGAGGAGGAGGAGGAGGATCCTGGTGCTGCTGAACTAGAGCTCTCTGGAAACAACCTCCGGGCCAGGCTTGCTGCGTAGGTGTCTGCCCCTGCAGAGCAACCTGCTTTTCTGAGGGAGCACGACTATAACTAACACAGAAATGAAAGTTATTGTGTGTGTATCTGTGATGTTAAATTGTTATATTGTTTAGCTGATTAATTAAAAATGTGTATATAATTAAATTGTTACTTGTTATCATTGTTTTGCTAATGAATAATTAAAATGATTGTATATATGGTTATTAACTGTTTTTTTTTTTTTAAATTACACACCTCACAGAATGGCAATGACAATGGAAAAAATGCTTCACTTAATCAACTATTTTAGTTAGAAGCATGCCAAATTTGATGGCTGTCTACAAGTAAAGTCAGAAAAATGTTCTATGTAGCAGATGTCATTTTGAGAAGAAGGTATTGTTCTGACTATCATCATAACCTCTGGTGTCTCCCCTGAAGTCTAAATAACACGTGCCTGCATGTTACCACTTTATGTATAACTGTTCATCTACCATACAGACTGAAACTCCATATTTCAAATATTTATTCAAAAACAAATACAACAAACAATAATTAACTGTTAAATTAAATTTAATCAACTATACATTTTTTTTTTTTTTATAATTTATCTACAAATTTCTCAAAGAGAGACAAGTATCTTTCAGCCCTTTCAGTGGCTGATCTCTCCCTCGCCTCTTCCCTCTCCACTGCCTGCTGCTCCCTTGCCTCTTCCCTCTCTGCCTGCTCCTTCAGGAACTCCAGGAGCTCCTGGTTGACCCTGGCCCTCTTTCTTGGCGGCAGGTTGGCCCGTTCTTTGGGAGGGGCAGAGGAAGGGGAGGTGACAACACCACCTGTAGTGGTGGTCAAATTAGATGCCACTACCAGGGGCGGGCTTATGGAGTGCTGCCCCCGGAGTGCTGCATCCATTTGACCATACCACTGCCAGGTGGCAGCAGTCACCCCACCCGCCTCCACCCCTTTCCCTGTCGGAGGATCCCTAAGCTCCTGAAATACAGCATCAATGAATGAACACTTGAAGTCCCAAAAGGTGTCGTTTGAATGGCTTCACAAATGTTGACTAATATGTTTGTTGCAACACTATCAAGTGTTGAAATGTCAAGTTATAATACCGTTATTTTAAGGTGTCTTGCCACAATGAAATACCGATTCCACAAATATTGTGTAATACTAATATTTGTTTTCAGCTTGACTTTTTTGAGCTGATGAATTCCACATTTAACAAATATGTATATAGCTTCATTGCTGAATGGTGGGTTACCTTGTATTTCTCCTTCAGGTTGTTCCACTTTTTCATGGCCTGCTTGGCTGTCACAGCAAAGCCGCAATTTTTCACAAAGACTCTGGATAAAGCACACACACTCACACACACACACACACACACACACACACAAATAGGACAACTTAGTCAGACATCATATTACATGATATTATTACAAATTAAACACACAAGTTAACAGAGATATTTCAGTGACAAACACAAGCTGACAGAAACTATTCAATATGATGTAGTTATGGAATGATAATGCAGACATTTCGTATGAAGGCTATATTGCACTTCGGCAGTACGTGCATGCAAGGAATAGTTGAGTGACAGTTGTACACATAAGTTATTATTATTGTTAGTACAAATTAGTCATTTTGTTTAAGTTGATAATTACATAACTGTCACCTGTACTTTTTCTTTGCACTTCACAAGTACTTTGCACTGTTTAATACCACACTACAGCCTAGAATAAGAATAACTTTATTGATCCTCAGAGGGAAATTACTTATCTGTTCACCAGGTTACAATTTACTTTTATAATATTTGCTTTAGCTTTATACTTTGTATTTGTTTTCTTTATTTTTGGTGCATCAAATTCTTCTAAGAGGCTATCAAGTCTGATACAAACACACCAATGGACCACCGCCTGTCGCATACAAACACAAAAGCATACTCACTCCCATCCATTTTTTGAGGAATTCCTCTTCCCTGTAAACAGGACCTCATTGACGGCTCGCCACTCAATTAGGGCACTTGTTTGCTCTGTTGTCCCTTGAAGTTACAATGGTAACGTTAACATCACACAGAATATAATGTCAGAATAACAGAGATTGTTAACTATAACGCTAGGCTAATGTGACAGGCTACAACCTATTAAACTAACGTTACTTAACGTTACATGTTTTTCAGAAATTAATGTAATGACACAATAACAGTGGTACGAATATTAATAAAACATATCTTACATTTGTGGGTCTGAGTCCCCTCTGCCATTGCCACCTAACTGTGGGACAGTGGGAAAACAAGAGGGGTCGGTGAGCAGACGGGAGCAAGCCGTCTAGCTAACCAGCTAACCCCGCAGGCGCTGCCTGGAGGCGAGCCAGTTTATGGAGCTTCTCAACTCCGACAATGTTAGAGCAAATATTAAATTCGCCGTCAATTTTCGTAAAACTGCCTATATTTGAAGTCTACACAGTTCATTTTACGCGTAAAAACTCATCAGAAGTGAATTTTATGATAAAATAGCATACGAAATTTGTAAAAAACTTACAGCTTTTGTCCTCCTTCTCAAAGCTTCCCGGGGCTCTCTCGACTGCCGAAATGCATGCCGGGATATTTGTGTTGACAAGAACGTACAAGTTACCAACCGATGCATCCTCGGTAAAAAGGGGCGTGTCAAGAAAACTTCCGGGCTCTTGACTGTTCTTGGCGAAATGCCAACTTGTGTATTGGGACAGTACTTGGGCTGTGGCTGATGACGTTTCACAGGGACACAAGAACACAAGTACAGACAAGAACGCATATTGAGAAACGCCTAAGAACAGGACTGCTGCTTCATTCATGGGTTTTTTACGCGCATCCGAGCGCCTGTGCTGTGCGTAATTGAACTGGGAAGGCGCAGCAGAGCCAGCGGGATTTCTTCACAAGAACACAAATAGTATAAGATATTACACAGTTTTACACACAGAATATCCTCTAAAACTCTCAATATCCTTGTTAATTGCCTTTTGCTGACAATAATCCCATGCAAAGCAGCAAGTGCAGAGTGAATGAATGAATAAGGTTCAAATTAATTAAAATGTGCGCACGATGTATATTTTTTCCTCTCACGGCCACTATGGGGTGCCGTTTGTAAAGTGTCTCACGCTGAAAATAACATCAACATTTTGCCAAATTTAGCTTCAAACAATGTTTAAAAAAGTGTTGTGAATTTTTTAACACCACATTTACAGCAATATTTGTTAACTTAGAAATATATTAAATATTTAAATCTAAATATTAAATGTGGCAACTAAATGTTAAATGTTAATTCTAAATATTAAATCTAAATCTAAATGTTAAATCTAAATGCTAAATATAAATCTAAATCTAAATGTTAAATCTAAATGCTAAATATAAATCTAAATCTAAATGTTAAATCTAAATATTAAATCTAAATCTAAATGTTAAATCTAAATGCTAACTATAAATCTAAATGTTAAATGTTAAATCTAAATGTTCTGGGTGAAACTAAATATTTAGCTAATATGCAAATTCACACTGCCGGTCACTGGAAGTACCAAAATAAAAGCTCAAGATGGTCAGACTGTGTTTATAGAATCAAATAACGAATTAAAACCAACTTATCGGGGGAAATGAACACTTGAACATACATTAGCGTGATAATAACTACTGAAAATAACAAGAAACATGTTTGGAGAGATTTTATTTGACGTGTACTTTGAGTTGTTAGTGTCCCTTCGGAGGGACTAACAACCTAAGCTAAGGTAACAACCGTTAGCTGTTAGCCCTGTTAGCGGTGTCTGTAATGACTCATTAACTCTTAAATGGTCCGTGAAAAAAATATTTTTTCCAGCGGATGTCTTAGTTACAACATGATTGAGCTAGCAAAGCAGTTTTGTGTTGTGATGTGTGGTATTTATTCAGTTTTGGGAAATCACAATGTCTAGAAAGCATCAGTGGCCGCAGCAACAGCAAAACATCAGGACATCATCTGTTAAAAGCCTCCCGTTGTCGGATACGACATGAAACTACTCCAGTTAGCACAAAAAAAAACAACACAAAAAAGGTGAAGGACCAGCAGTCCGAATAATGGAAGTTAACGTTCAAAGAGGCAAGGTTTTGGAAAGGCAGACAGTTACCCCTGAAAAGAGTCGTTGCTATAGAAATGATACGCTTCCACGTTTGATAAACTGAATGACTGTTTTTTGTGAGAGAGGTGCCATCTCATGGCTGGCTGGCAGCCGGCTGGAACTTGGCTGGGATTTGGCTGGGATTCGACAGGCAGCCGGCTGACAGCCAGCTGGGAAGGGGAACTTTTGAGTAGCTCCTACTGTAGAAGAAGGACATCAAAGAATGAATGAAGTAACTTTCTGTTGCCAGTAGGTGACGCTATGACTGTGATTCAAAACTCCTCTGTAGATGTGTTCAGGGCTGGACTGTCATTATATGTGTGAAGTTTTGGCAAGATATGCCCACATGGAGTCAAGTTACAGCAACGTTTATCATCACTGCGAAACATCAAAGTTCGCCACCAGGCCATGGCCATGCTCTTTGATGAAAACTCACAGTTTCCACAATAAAGCGTCATCAACATCTTATGGCTTATTTGACCAAGTTTGAGGTGTATGTGGTCAACATTGTAGGAGATGTACATTAAAGTCTAAAACATGACATTTCCTGTTGCCAGTAGGGTGCGCTATATTTATCACTAATTGTTGACATGTAGATGTGTTCAGGGCAGGACTGTCATTAATCCTGTGAAGTTTGGGCAAAATTGGACCATGTATGCTGGAGTTATAAACTACTTCCTGTTTAGTGGCGAGACCCCTAACTTTGACGCCATCCCACGGTCACACGCATTGACGAAAACTCAAGCTTTTGATAACTTTTCATCTTCAAGGTCTTGGGATGGGACAGACCAAGGTTTGAAGTCGATCGGATGAAATCTCTAGGACTAGTTCATTCATTTATGACCCCTGGAAATGGCCAAAAAAAAAAAAAAAGACTTCCTGCTGGGTTTAGAGCATACCTCCAAGAGGCTTATTTTGTACATCTCAGAGTGTTACATAAGCCTACCAAATTTCATACACTAGCTTAAGCAGCTTAAACTAGCTTCAGGGGCTGTTTCCTCAAACTTTTGTAGGGGGCGCTACTGAGCCATTTTTTGGAATCCAAGCATGCAACCCATAAAATATAAAAATTTTCACCAGTTTTGAGATGTGTGCAAAGATTCATGAGTTTTTGGGTATGATAAGCCTCCCAAAAAGGCAATTCATTTGGAGGAAGAATAATAATAAATTAAAGCAAGCAGCTGTGATCGGGCCCTCGCTCCCCCATGCAACCGTGGGGGCCTGAGGTACGTGGGGGCTGTGGCGCAAAGCGAGAAGGGAGAAAAGACCTGGCAGGAGAGAAAAAACGCAATGTTATGTTCATCCACCAGGTGGCGCTATGAGCGTAACCAGATGTGGCAAGGTGCATTCAGGGGCGGACCCTCATCACACATGTGAAATTTAGATCAAATCGTACAATGAAAGTTGATGTTCAGTGGCGAAGGATGAAAAGTCGCCACCGCCGGCAGCTTGAAACATGACAGGATACGTGTGTCACTGTGGAGATTCATCCACTTGATCGTCATGTGGCCACAAAATGTAGTTGATCAGGTCAGGAGCTTGAGGTTGGTGTTTGTCAGTGTAAAAGATGGCATTTCCTGTTTCCACAAGGGGGCGCCATGATTGCCTGCAAGCATATGGAGGCGTTGAGGGGGGGGCTCTTATCATGTACAGAAATTTTGAAGCAGTTTGGATGAATTATGTGGGAGAGAGCTGCTTGAATTTGCATGGCTATGGATCAAAAATTGCAGCGCCATAGCAGCCACGCCCTTTGACCTACAGACATGCAGAGCACAACTTTTGATAAGCATGGTCTCTGGATGATCTGTAAAAAAATTGAAGTCGATTGGATGAAATCCCTGGGACGAGTTCGTTAAAATACAACATGTGGAAATCACACCAAAATGACAAGTCAAAATCAAAATGGCCGACTTCCTGTTTGGAATAGACCATTGGTGCCAGAGACTTTTTTGTGTGTCTGGGCAATTTACACATATTTACCAATTTTCATCTTCCTTCTCCAAAAAAAAACCCTATGGGGAGGGGTTTTTGAAAATTTCAAGGGGGCGGTATAGAGGCATTTTGTGTCCCCCATGGGCGACGCCCCTATCAGATGCAAGAGCTCGCCATTTTTGACATGTGTATCAATTTTCATAAGGATATAAGGTCGTTGAAGCCATCAAAAAGCAAAATGTATTTGGTGGCGAGGGATAGATAGTCGCCACACCACCAAACGGACACCATTAGATGTAGCTTCACAGCGTTCATAAGGTAGCTTCACCAACTTGTTCTGGATGCATTAGAAGTGGAATGAAGTTGATGGGGTCAAGTCTGTGGCATCAGTACATGTCAAAGTAAAAACTGGTCACTTCCTGTTTCCACCGGGGGGCGCTATGAGTAAAGGTCGGATATTAACATATTGGGTAATTCAGGGCGGAGCCATTATCATGTCCAGCAAGTTTGAAGCTGCTGAGATCAAGTATGTGGGCGTGAGAGCCGTTCGAAATTTGATGGCGAGAAACTGAAACGTCGCCAAAATTTGTCATGCCCTAACAGCCACGCCCTTTGACCTACAGACATGCAGAGCACAACTTTTGATCAGCATGGTCTCTGGATGAAGTCGATTGGACAAAATCCCTAGGAGGAGTTTGTTCAAATCTAACTTGTGGAAATCTCCGTAATGAAAAAATTCAAAACAAAATGGCCGACTTCCTGTTGGGATTTTACCATGACGTCAAAAGACTTTTACAGATTGACGAAAACTCAAGTTTCTAAAAACTTTTCATCTTCAAGGTCTTGGGGTGGGACAGACCAAGGTTTGAAGTCGATCGGATGAAATCTCTAGGACTAGTTTGTTCATTTAGGACCCCTGGAAATGGCCAAAAATGCACCAAAATTGCACAGTAAATTCAAAATGGCCGACTTCCTGTTTGGTTTAGAGCATGCCTCCAAGAGGCTCTTTTGTACGTCTCGGAGTGTTACATAAGCCTGCCAAGTTTCATACACGTAGGTTAAACTAGCTTCAGGGGCTGTTTCCTCAAAATTTTGTAGGGGGCGCTACTGAGCCATTTTTTGGAACCCGCGCACGAGACCCTTAAAGGAATACGCTGATGATTTGGGAGTTATGCCCTTTATCATTTTCATATTGAGACAACATGATCAATATCTTTTTTGTGTCTGTACGTCCAGTGGCTGGGTCTCAGTGGTTAGCATTGCGGCTTACCTTAGCAGATACAATTGAAGTTTATAGGGGGTCAAGTAGCCTATTTGTAAAAGTGAACAAATTAACTTTACAGAAACCCTGAAGCTGGTATTTCTACATGTGCATTTAAAATAAATATGTTTAAACATTAAAAAATGAGAGTTCGTCAATTTAGAAGAAGTTTGATACACTGGTCCTGGGAAATGCGCCTGCTTGCATACAAGTTTCCCAGGCCCCACAGGCTTGGACCCCTAATAAAAATCTGAACAAAAACAATAGGGTTCCCAGCACCGCTGGTCCTGGGAAACGTGTCTGCTTGCATACGCGTTCCCCAGGCCCTGTGGGCTTGGACGCCTATAAATCCAAAAAAAACAATACGGTTCCCAGCACCGCTGGTCCTGGGAAACGCGTCTGCTTGCATGTGATCTGCAGGGAGAGCAGGAAGTAGGTGGAGGAAAACCTAGAGAGATGGAGGTATGTCCTGGAAAGGAGAGGAATGAAGATTAGTCGTAGCAAGACAGAATACATGTGTGTGAATGAGAAGGATCCAAGTGGAAGGGTGAGGTTACAGGGAGTAGAAATAAAGAGGGTGGAGGATTTTTAGTACTTGGGGTCAACAGCCCAGAGCAATGGAGAGTGTGGAACACAGGTGAAAAATTGTGTGCAAGCAGGTTGGAACGGGTGGAGAGAAGTGTCAGGTGTGATGTGTGATTGAAGGGTACCAGCAAGAATAAAAGGAAAGGTGATCAAGATGGTGGTGAGACCAGCAATGTTGTTGGGTTTAGAGACAGTGGCACTGAGAAAAAGACAGGAGGCAGAGCTGGAGGTAGTAGAGATGAAGAAGTTGAGGTTCTCTTTGGGAGTGATGAGGATGGATAGGATCAGGAATGAGTACCTCAGAGGGACAGTTCATGTTAGATGTTTTGGAGATAAAATCAGAGAGGCCAGACTGAGATGATTTGGACATGTTCAGAGGAGGGATAGTGAATATATCTGTAGAAGGATGCTGAGGTTGGAGCTGCCAGGCAAGAGGCCTAAAGGAAGCCCAAAGAGGAGATTTATGGATGTAGTGAAAGAGAACATGAAGTCAGTTGGTGTGAGAGAAGAGGAGGCAGAGAGATAGGATTAGATGGAGGCAGATGATTCGCTGTGGCAAACCCTAAAGGGGACAGCCGAAAGAAGAAGACAACTCAAATATGAGTACTAAAGCCTGGCCAAAACATTATGCATTTCAAGAAATCAGTCATTTGTTGTTCTTTTGAAGTACAGTTAATGAAAGCCTATAAGTCTGTTACCAACCATCAGGTGGCACTATTCTTCCAGTCTATACCTGAAATAATTTAAGTGGTACATCTGCGCATCCACACTTTCTGAACAAGTGATATCAACAAGTACTTTTACTCAGATTCGTACACTGAACAGTGTGTTTGCTTTCTCCTAGCTTCTGTCTGTGGTTACTGAAAACACTGGGGACGCAACCATCTGAACTTCAATCCTTTTCACTGGAAGTGTTCTGAAAAACTGCCTCAGTGTGAGAGCCTAACACACAAACCTGTTGAGACAGTGTGTGATGGCCACAGGCCTTGGTCAGTGTGTTTTCCTGCATTCCTGCCTCTGCTTTCCTGTTTCAGAGCCTCCTTGATTGCCTGCCCCTCCCACCTTATTTAGGGATTGGCTTCACCTACTTGGGGCTTTTAAAAGCTGGGTGAATCCAAGATGGCTCTCTCTCTCTCTCCCTCCTGGAAGGCTGGTGCCTTTCAGGAACTCTCTTTGGTTTGTTTGGTTTGGGTTGATTATGTTGAGTTTAGCCTTGGTTTCATTTTACACATAGCTTGTGTCAGCACCCACATACTCATAGCATCCAAGTGCTATAGAGACTCACCTTGGTCTATTAAAGATAAAAACATTTTGAGTAAAGTGCGAGTAAACAACTTCATTCAAATGAAACTAAATGCATTTAATGAAATAAAATGCTCATAGAACCAGCTCCATCTCAGTTTACAGTTTAAAGCAGCTTGGCTGTGATCAACACATGTCTAAATTCATGTAAAGTCAAACTAGGTGCATGGAGAGTCCTGACAGCCACATGTAGCAGCTTTAAGGATATTATCTGGCACGATTGCAGACTTGAAGTGACCAGTAGATTACCACAGAAATTCAGAATAATCAGGATAATGCTAATACCATTGCTTTCATCTGTGTTAGTATGACTTGCCGTTTTTATTAATGAGTGTATGCTAAAAACAATATATGTACTATTGTGAAATTATAAAGAGCCATAGAAAATGCTCTTCAACCAAAATGAGTCCACTCTGGAATGCCTCTCTCATATTTGTGCAGTCAAGCTCATTGCTAGATAATGCCAACTCTGCAGGCCAACAAATCATGTCAAATTCTCACTGAGTCTTGGTCATATTTGTGACTCTCAGTGAGGCAGTCCTGGCCCAGAGGCTTTCATCACTGTTCATCATGGGATTTCATGATGAATGGTCATGTTTACTCCAGTGAGGCCATTCACAGCGCATCTGGCTTTTCAAAGAGTCAGGTGGTTGCTTACATCAGCCAGTGTGTCTGTTCTCCATAGAGCATTCGAGGAAGAACTGCTCTTTTGCAAACCCCTGCTGGGCCATTAATTTAAAGGACTAAGTGTATGAGATTTTCAGATCATCATCTGGGAAGGTATTCCTGGGGAAGTCCGCTAAAGTTCCTACTCTGCAATGCTTGGTCAACAGTATGGATGAAGGGGTCAATCGTTCGTCTCATGTCAGGAGTGAATGGGTCAAAGGAGGACGTTTGGGCTCCTGAGCGTCTGAAATGCCCATCCTGGTTGCTCTGGGCACAAAGTAGCCTCTCCTCAGTCATGGTGATGTTTAGAAAGGCAGTGATGATTCTCAGCTGAGGGATAAGAGCCCTTTGCAGCTCCTCGTAGTGCACCACCAGCAAGCGGCGTCCAAACTTCAGCCAGCTCAAAGCATGGGATGCCCACCAGGGGGCATAGCTGGAGACAAATTCTGGCCATTCTGCAGGTGAAAAAGAGCACAGGGTAGATAAAGAATGGGAACAGAGGTATGGAAACAAAATAGGGTCAAAAGAATTGCAGTTTTGTATCACCATATCCGAAGCAAAAATGTGTAAAAAAATATCTGAACAAATGTAATTTTTAAATTTGAAAGCTATGCATGACATTTTGTGAACAAATGAAAAATATTTACACAAATCATTTCCAATGTGGAGGTGCTTAAAGAAGACTTGCACAAAGGTTAGCAGTTACACATTACCCACAGTTTGTGGATGACCAAGAGTTAAAGGGGAGTTGTGGAAAGGGATGTGAGGCAGAGATACTGTGTGAAGTGAAAGAGACTGGTACAATAGAAGGTTAGTGTTATTAACTGGTTTGGCCCATTGGTGTGGTCCATTTACCTACATGGTCAGCAGTTGCAGCAGTGTCTGTAACACACAGCTCATCGAGGCAATGAAAACCATATGCAGACTAAAAGACTGCTGATGCTCATACCACAAACCATTTCTTGTCCTTGACTGTTTTCATTAAGATAACCTGATGAGACAGGGCAACAAGATGAGGGTATGTGGGGTTATGTGGCCACAGCTTCCTCTCCTTCTCTCACCAGAGTCCTCTGCTCCGTCAGATCTGCATATAGAAAAAGAGTCTCCTGGCTGAATGGAGCTGTCCAGGATTAAGCCAACTTTCGGTGAGTCATATGATATTACTGTTCCTGATACCTTTATAGAAACTGATGCTGCATGGAGGTAGAGCATAAATGTAACACAGATTTAGCACAAATTAGGTGGAGCTGACAGAGAGGTGACTGGGAATGTCCACACCTATGTTCTTGAGTCCAAGTGGACATTTGTGCCAAATTTGAGGAAATTCTCTCAAGGCCTTTTGAGATATTGCATTCATGAAAACGAGATGGATGAACCTTGACCTTTGACCACCAAAATCTAACCAGTTCATCCTTGAGTCTTAGTGGAACTTTGCGCCAAATTTAAAGAAATTCCTTTAAAGCGTTTCTGAGATATCGTGTTCACGTGGGGACATATGGATGTATAGATGTACTGTAAGCACATACATATGGATGGATGTGTGAACATACAACCTGAACACATAATGCCTCTGGCCACAGCTGTCACTATCAGAGAAGCATAAAAACAATGACCATGCTGGATGTAAGATTGGTTCAATCAATCAATCAATCAATCAATCAATTTTATTTATAAAGCCCAATATCACAAATCACAATTTCCTTCAGCATACGACATCCCTCTGTCCTTAGGACCCTCGCAGTGGATAAGGAAAAACTCTTCATGAACAAATCAACATAATACATTAACAGTAATCCGTATGACACAATGAGACAGAAAGAGAGACAGAGAGAGAGACAGAGACAGAGAGAGATGCAAGACAGACGGTAATGACAGTAGCTTACAACAACATTAATAAAAGTAATAATATTATAATTATAATTCCGGCTATTGTGGTACAATATGTTGAAAGTATATATTAATATCTGATAGTATACATATGTGACAATAATCATATGTGTATAATCACAGTAGAAGTATGACTAATGGTAACAGCAGCAGCAGGAGGCATCTGGCAGGACCACTGCAGCAGCACAACCACACACGTCACACTATCCAGGCACCGCTGTGATATAAGTTAACCTGTTAACCTGCGAGACAGTGGAGCACAAAGGCTCCGGAGAAGAAGCCCAGTTAGTGACATGCAGTATGGCCGAGTTAGCAAGATGCAGTAACAGGACATGAGAGAGAGAGAGAGAGAAGGGGGGGAAGGAGAGAAGGTGCCCGGTGTATTATAGGAGGTCCCCCGGCAGACTAGGCCTAAGTCAGCCTAACTAGGGGCTGGTACAAGACAAGCCTGAGCCAGCCCTAACTATAAGCTTTATCAAAGAGGAAAGTTTTAAGTCTAGTCTTAAATGTGGAGACGGTGTCTGCCTCCCGGACCGCAACAGGAAGATGATTCCACAGGAGAGGATCCTGATAGCTGAAGGCTCTGACTCCTGATCTACTTGTTGAGACTTTAGGGACCACGAGTAACACTGCATTCTCAGAGCGCAGTGTTCTGGTGGGATAATATTGCACTACGAGCTCTCTAAGATATGACGGAGCCTGACCATTTAGAGCTTTATAGGTTAACAGTAGGATTTTAAATTCAATTCTGGATTTTACAGGGAGCCAGTGCAGAGAAGCTAAAACAGGAGAAATAAGATCTCGTTTCTTAGTTCCTGTTAGTACACGTGCTGCTGCATTCTGAATTAGCTGGCGAGTTTTTAAAGACTTATTAGAGCTACCTGATAATAGGCAGTTAAAGTTATCCAGCCTTGAGGTAACAAAAGTGTGGACCAATTTTTCTGCATCTTTTCGGGTCAGGATAGGCCTAATTTTCACAATATTACGCAGATGAAAAAATGCAGTCCGTGAGGTTTGTTTTAAATGAGAATTAAAAGAAACATCTTGGTCAAATATTACTCTGAAGTTTCTTACAGTAGTGCTAGAGGTCAGAGCAATGCCATGTAGAGAAACTGTGTCATCAGATAAAGAGTCTCTGAGTTGTTTAGGGCCAACAACAATAACTTCAGTTTTGTCTGAATTTAACATCAGGAAAATTGTGCTCATCCAGGTTTTTTTTTTATCTTTAAGGCAATTATGAAGTTTAGTTAATTGATTAGTTTCTTCTGGCTTAATCAATAAATACAACTGTGTATCATCCGCATAACAATGGAAATTTACAGAGTGATTTCTAATGATGTTACCTAAAGGAAGCATATATAGAGTGAATAGGATTGGTCCGAGCACAGAACCTTGCGGAACTCCAAAACAAACTTTAGTACGTAAGGATGATTCATTGTGAACATTAACAAACTGAAAACGATCAGATAAATAAGATTTAAACCAGCTTAGTGCAGAACCTTTTAGGCCAATTAAATGTTCCAGTCTCTGTAGCAGAATTTGATGGTCAATTGTGTCAAATGCCGCACTAAGATCTAATAGAACAAGTACAGAGACGAGTCCTTTGTCTGAAGCAATCAAAAGATCATTTGTAATTTTAACTAGTGCTGTCTCAGTGCTATGATGCACTCTAAATCCTGACTGAAATTCTTCAAATAAATTATTATCATGGAGAAAATCACACAGCTGGTCTGCGACTACTTTCTCAAGGATATTTAAAAGAAAGGGAAGATTAGATTTTGGTCTATAGTTGGCTAACACCTCAAATCAAAGGTAATCAAATAATGATCCGATAGTGAGGGATTCTGTGGAAAGACTCATTGGTGTAAAATTACACCCTGACTGGTTAATTGTCACACAGCCACCTGTCAGCAGTTGCCTGGCTGTTTACACCAGACGCACATTTTTCTGTGCCAGTCAGCAAGTGATTCTGCTCTCTGCTCTGCTTAAATCACATGTAGAGCTCTGTCTCTGTCTGCTTGTGTGTATGTGATTGTGTGTGTGTGTGTGTGTGTGGCTCTGCTCATCTCTCTTGCTCTCTGTTTAGACACAACTGACAAATATTTTATCATATTAAATATATACAGTACAGGCCAAAAGTTTGGACACACCTTCTCATTCAATGCGTTATCTTTATTTTCATGACTATTTACATTGTAGATTCTCACTGAAGGCATCAAAACTATGAATGAACACGTGGAGTTATGTACTTAACAAAAAAAGGTGAAATAACTGAAAACATGTTTTATATTCTAGTTTCTTCAAAATAGCCACCCTTTGCTCTGATTACTGCTTTGCACACTCTTGGCATTCTCTCGATGAGCTTCAAGAGGTAGTCACCTGAAATGGTTTTCCAACAGTCTTGAAGGAGTTCCCAGAGGTGTTTAGCACCTTTGCCTTCACTCTGCGGTCCAGCTCACCCAAAACCATCTCGATTGGGTTCAGGTCCGGTGACTGTGGAGGCCAGGTCATCTGCCGCAGCACTCCATCACTCTCCTTCTTGGTCAAATAGCCCTTACACAGCCTGGAGGTGTGTTTGGGGTCATTGTCCTGTTGAAAAATAAATGATCGTCCAACTAAACGCAAACCGGATGGGATGGCATGTCGCTGCAGGATGCTGTGGTAGCCATGCTGGTTTAGTGTGCCTTCAATTTTGAATAAATCCCCAACAGTGTCACCAGCAAAACACCCCCACACCATCACACCTCCTCCTCCATGCTTCACAGTGGGAACCAGGCATGTGGAATCCATCCGTTCACCTTTTCTGCGTCTCACAAAGACACGGCGGTTGGAACCAAAGATCTCAAATTTGGACTCATCAGACCAAAGCACAGATTTCCACTGGTCTAATGTCCATTCCTTGTGTTTCTTGGCCCAAACAAATCTCTTCTGCTTGTTGCCTCTCCTTAGCAGTGGTTTCCTAGCAGCTATTTGACCATGAAGGCCTGATTGGCGCAGTCTCCTCTTAACAGTTGTTCTAGAGATGGGTCTGCTGCTAGAACTCTGTGTGGCATTCATCTGGTCTCTGATCTGAGCTGCTGTTAACTTGCCATTTCTGAGGCTGGTGACTCAGATGAACTTATCCTCAGAAGCAGAGGTGACTCTTGGTCTTCCTTTCCTGGGTCGGTCCTCATGTGTGCCAGTTTGGTTGTAGCGCTTGATGGTTTTTGCGACTCCACTTGGGGACACATTTAAAGTTTTTGCAATTTTCCGGACTGACTGACCTTCATTTCTTAAAGTAATGATGGCCACTCGTTTTTCTTTAGTTAGCTGATTGGTTCTTGCCATAATATGAATTTTAACAGTTGTCCAATAGGGCTGTCGGCTGTGTATTAACCTGACTTCTGCACAACACAACTGATGGTACCAACCCCATTGATAAAGCAAGAAATTCCACTAATTAACCCTGATAAGGCACACCTGTGAAGTGGAAACCATTTCAGGTGACTACCTCTTGAAGCTCATGGAGAGAATGCCAAGAGTGTGCAAAGCAGTAATCAGAGCAAAGGGTGGCTATTTTGAAGAAACTAGAATATAAAACATGTTTTCAGTTATTTCACCTTTTTTTGTTAAGTACATAACTCCACATGTGTTCATTCATAGTTTTGATGCCTTCAGTGAGAATCTACAATGTAAATAGTCATGAAAATAAAGAAAATGCATTGAATGAGAAGGTGTGTCCAAACTTTTGGCCTGTACTGTAGGTGCTGAGAGCAATTGGGCAACACTCCACGGGAAATTAGTGTGCTTCACAGCGCTTTCTCACGTAACACTGAGTAAATTATTAGGATTACCTACTACGTAGCCTATAAATTAGGATAATGTGAAGCACAGTGTCCTTGCTGTGTTTACAAGACTCATTACACATGTGACAGTTATGTTACAATCATTTACATGTCTATTCAGCAGCTATGATTATCATTAAGCTGTATGAGCTTACAAATACATTTTTTAGATATTTTTATCACAATTATTTCATTGTCCTCTGGTGTAAAATGGATAGAATGACATCAGCAATCCATTACTTATCAGAGCAATAGACAACATTAGTAATACTGATAACTATTTTACAAACACAACAGGACATTTTTGATAAATAAAAGTGGGAATTACAGCCACCTTAAGTGATTTGATCAGAACATTTTTGCAGATTAAGAGAGTAACAATATTCTGGTGACAGTAGCAGCTTGTCGCGCATATCACTGCTAAAGAATAGAATAGAATAGAATAATAATAATAGAATAGACATTTTTATTGTCCACCCATGTGAAAATTTATCTTCAGCATGACATACACTTAGACAAACATTCATGTGCTTAAAATACTTTCTCTGCCATGGGTTGTAATACATGAGATGAAAAAGTTAATAAGTAATAACTATGTGGGCCAAAATGTTGGGATTACAGTGCTAACAATTAATGTATATCTTAAAAAGATACCGTAAAAAAAACAACACACTCACTAATATCTGACAAAATATTTTGTTTAGTAAGATGACAGAGGATGAAAAAAAGATAGTTTATTTATTATTCATGACAATATTGCAGCACTCCAAAACACACAACAGTCTGGGATATGTTCAGTGCAGCATTTTTCAATATTGCTGTTTCACCAAGTTAGGTCTACTCAACTTTTCTTCTCTTCTGTCCCAAGTTAAGTTGAGTCTCACAGCATATAGATAGGAGCTGTCCTGAATTATTTGGAATGTCTGGTCACCCTAGTTTCAATGTTGATGTGAGGGTGCACAAACTACCCAAATGATCTCAGACCAGGTTGTGGCAGCCAGTTTTATTTATTATTTTTTTTACATTTTAATATTATTTAAATACAGTCATACACAACTGCAAAATGACTCTTTTTTTTGTATTTTCTTAAGTAATTTGAGTCACTGCTGTCTCCCATAATGGGCATTTTTAGACCTGAGGAACTTTTTTACGGTTTTTAGAATGAAGGTCTAAGAACTTCCTTTTTTGTTGTGTCTGCATTGTAAGAACCAGGGGTGATGGTAATGATTAGAATGCTGTTTTGAGGGACCATTTTAGCTCCTCTTCAAAGTGTGTACTCTCCCAGCACAATAGGAACTATGAGTGACTTGAATGTACAGTGATTGGCCCAGATGTCGTACATGTACGGTGACAGGACAAACACAGCCAATTTTAAAACTGCCATTTTTAATAGCTGCACTCATCTCTAGGAATCTTATAGAGTTAAGTAGTGGTTCAAAACCATGACAACCCAGAGTTGAAACCAGAAATCATAATTGTAGTCCTACACACTCCTCCAAGCTTCCACTAGAGCAGTTTCCCCTCCCATAATCCCATAACGAGAACATCCATGACAGATGGATTACATCCATGCCTGTTATGTAGTGGTTTATAATACATAATACATGTTACAATACAATACAGTATTACTCTTATACTTTTATTATACCATTCATGTTAGTATCTACAACACTGTTATATTCTCATTCACTCAGTCCTCATTGGGTTAATATTGCCTCAGGACAGCTCTAACATTACCTAAAGGCTTGGCAGACAGGGAGAGAGGATGTAATGTTTGGAATGTGATGCTTGGCTATTGGGTGCTTGATTTGACCACCGAATGTTGCCTTATTAGGAAGTAATGTCCCCACTGCAGATATGGGATAGGGGATCAAATTGAATTATAAGAGACACAGGCGGAGACTTGTCTAGGTCTTCTTCTCTTCTCTTGGTTTGCTCTTGATCTTCTCACCAGGCCATCTATCTCTGTTGCTCAAACCTGCAGGTAATATGTACCTTGTTCCAACTATTGTTACATCATTGAATGCACAATTGATATATTATTGAACTGTATTGATTGGTCTGTCATTATTATTTGCCACCACAGTGAAAACATGGATGCTTCCCACACATTTTTCCCTGGACAGCACAAAGAAAGAAGATCAACACAATCAACACAGTTTTAAGGTTGACACCCAAGATTAGTGTTACCAATTCAGTATCTGACCAAAATATTTCTCCTTCTGCTCCTGAGTTATGACATTGGGTAAAAAAGTGTTTTATGCAGTACATTATGATGTCATAATGAAGTTGAATTTTGACCTTTTGAATATACATTGTCTTCACTTCATTATTGTTATCCTATATGACATTTGTGTGAAGTTTTGTCATAATTAGCATGAGAAGTCTTGAGTTATGGCCAAAAATATATTAAGTGAGATCACACTTACCTTGACCTTTGACCTTCGACCACCAAATTCTAATCAGTTCATTGTTAAGTCCAAGTGGACGCCTATGTCAAATTTAAGGAAATTCCCTTAAGGTGTTCTTGAGATATGAGATTCACAAGAATGAAAAAGATGAGCGGTCACATTGACCTTGACCTCTGACCACAGAAATCCAATAAGTTCATTGTTGAACTTTAAAGAAATTCCCTCAAGGTGTTCTTAAGATATTGTGCTCACAAAAATGAGACAGACAAGGTCACAGTGACCTTAACTTTTGACCACTAAAATTTAATTAGTTCACCACTAAGTCCTAGTAAACATCTGTGCCAAATTTAAAGAAATTCCCTCAAGGTATTCTCGCGATATCTCATTCACAAGAATGAGACAAATGGGCTCACATTTGACCTATGACCACCAAAATCTAATCAGTTAATTGTTGAGTCTAATTTAATGATTGTGCCAAATGTGAAGAAAATACTTCAAGCTGTTCTTGAAATATTGCGTTCATGAGAATGACATGGATGCAAGGTCACAGCGACCTTAACCTTTGACCCTTGTCCACCAAAATCGAAAGTTACGTGTGTAACTACGGTTCTATGAATCCTGGATGACCGCCAGAGGCGGTGCTTTAAGCACTGAATGTCTCCATCTTGCGCATGCGCAGGTCAAGTATCTATACCAACAAAGTCACCAGTGACATCAGAGGATCTGTTCCTGCAGAATCTTCTCGCGAAACCACAAGGATTCTGAGTGACAGAACACTCTGGCAGTCATCCAGGATTCATAGAACCATGGTTACATACGTAACTTTTGTTCTATTTCATCCTTCCTGACCGCCAGAGGCGGTGCTTTAAGCACTGGATGACCCATAACAACAAAGTCAAGAGGAATCCCAATACATACCTCATTGAGAGGAAGCAGTAGACCCGGGCAACAGGACCACACCCAGTGGATGGGGAGTGGCAACATTCACCCAATAGAACCTGGAGAAGGTACTCTGTGAAGCCCATGATGCCACAGCACATATGGCCTCCAGGGGCACACCTCGCAGGGCCGCCCATGATGTAGAGACAGCCCGAGTAGAATGGCACCTCGCCCCACATGTTTTATATGCCTCGGTGATGATGTCCACAATCCAGTGAGACAGCTGCTGTTTGGAGAGAGCGCAGCCTTTCTTAGGACCGCCATAACAGAGAAACAGCTGTTCTGACCGCCTTATACTCGCGGTTGCAGTTACCTAGACTCTCAAAGCCCGCACAGGACACAGCAGCCTCAACTTGTCCTCCCCTAGCTTTCTGGGGGGGTAAACTGCGCCAGATTGATCGGATGATTAAGGCTTGATGATGACAGAACCTTAGGAAGAAAAGCTGTTTTTGGCCACAGAGTAAGCCCTGAGCCATCGGAATTCCACCTCAGACATGAGTCGCTCACGGACAGGGCGTATAGCTCCCCAACATGCTTTGCTGAAGTGATGGCAAGTAGAAAAGCAGTCTTTGCAGACATCCACTTCAGTTCCACCTGTGCCAGGGGCTCAAAAGGTGGTAAACACAGAGCATCCAACACTACGTGTAAATCCCATGCTGGAGCTCTAGGCGCTTGTGGAGGACGTAGCCTCAAAGCTCCCTTTAGAAAGAGGGACACAAGTCTGTGGCACCCCACCATGTTGTTATTGACTCGAGCATGTCAAGAGGAAATGGCTGCCACGTATACCTTCAGGGTAGCGGGGGACCGGCCATCCTGTAGGAGTGACTGTAGGAACTCCAGCACTTTAGGAACTAAACAGCGCACTGGGTCCTCATCCCTGTCCGAACACCATGCAGAAAACAACTTCCACCTGTTTTCATACTGGACTCTGGTAGAAGGCACCCTGGAATTCAGTACAGTATTGCGGACAGTGTCTGTGCAATCAGTCAGCAGTGGGTCAGGCCCTGCAGCGGCCAGACCCATAGCTGCAGACGGTGAGGGTTGGGATGCCAAATTCGGCCCCCTAACTGAGACAGGAGATCCTTCCTGTCAGGGAGGCGCCACGGTAAGCTGTGGCAGAGCCTGTGCAGCAGAGGAAACCATGTCCTCCCTGGCCAGAAGGGAGCTACCAGCAGCAACTTGTGGCCCCACTGGAGGACCCTCTGCAGTACCAGGAGAATCAGAGGGATTGGTGGGAATGCATAAAGAAGACCCTTTGGCCAATCGTGGGTGAGAGCATCCTGGCCTAAAGGGCTGGTCTCCTCTGTCCAGGAGAACCAGAGGGGGCAATGGGTCGACTCCTCTGTGGCAAAAAGATCTACCTCTGCCCTGCCGAATATGTCCCAGATGTTGAGCACCACCTCTGGATGAAGCCGCCACTCCCCCGGCGGAGGCTTGCAACGGAAGTCTGCAGCCTGGTTCTGCTCCCCAGGCAGATACATTGCCCTCAGGCTGGCTAGGCGGGGGCCCGCCCACATCAAGAGATCCCGGGACACCTGCAACAGCCGTACAGACCTGGTGCTCCCCTGGTGGTTTATGTGAGAGACGGCTGAGACGTTGTCTGACCATACAAGCACATGCCTCCCTCTCAGATGTGGAATGAAGTACCTGAGTGCCATGTGCACGGGCCGTAGCTCCAGCACATTGATATGCTCTGTGCAGTCCTGAGCAGACCACAGCCTCTGAGCTGTCCGGTTCTGCCACATTGCACCCCATCCTGAGAGAGAGGCATCTGTTGTAATGGCCTCTCGACGGGATGGAATGGAGCCCATGGACATGCCCCGAAGCAGATATGACCGCTCTCTCCATGGAGCCAGAGCAAGGAGGCAATGCCGCGACACCTTCAATTTCCTGTGCCGGTGCCATTTGGCATCCAAGTGGAAGCTGTTCAGCCACCTCTGAAGGGGGCGTAGTGACAGTAAACCTAAGGGAATCACAGTTGCAGCAGCCATCAGCTTTCCTAGGAGGAACATAAACTGGAGCTAGGGTAGCCACCTGCCCTCTTGGAAGAGGGGAAGGAGGCGGAGGATGTCGTCCACCCGGTGAGGTGACGGACAGGCCTTCATGGTGATCGTGTTCAGGGCCGCCCCCAGAAAAATTGTACTTTGTGAGGGAACCAGGCAACTCTTTTTGAGATTGACCACGAGACCCAGCTGGGCCACATGAGAGAGGAGCAGCGCCGTGTCCTGGGCCGCCTGAGACTGGGATGGTGCACAGATGAGCCAGTCGTCCAGGTATGGCAGGATCTTCATGCCCCGCGACTGTAGTGGTGATAGGGCTGCTGCCACGCACCTGGTGAACACCCGTGGGGAAAGTGAAAGGCCAAACGGGAGCACCCTGAACTGAAGATGACGGTCTTGAAAAGCAAACCACAGGAATTGCCTGTGGTGTGGCACAATGGGCACATGAAAGTAAGCATCCTCCAGGTCGATTGATGTAAACCACTCCCCTCTGGCAACAGTACGCAGAACCTCTGCAGTACTGAGCATGTGGAACTTCAAGACCTTCAGGAACCTGTTGAGTCCCCTTAGGTCGAGGATAGGGCGCAGTCCGCCGTCTTTCTTTTCCACAAGAAAGTAGGTCGAATAGAACCCCCCAGGTTGCAACAGGTGATCTATTGGCTCGATGGCACCCTTGTCCAGGAGTGCGGACAACTCCTGGTTCAGGGCCTGGGTTTTTGCCGGGTTGCGTATGATGGTCATCTTGACCCAGCCAAAGCCTAGGGGCCGGCGTCGGAACTGAAGTTCGTACCCTTGGGTTAAGGTGGAAATCACCCAAGGGTCCGTGGTGGAAGCAGCCCAGTAACTGAGCTGCTGCTGGGAAAAACTGCTGACGACCGACCCATGGCCCTCAACACCTGGCCCCCAGCCCCTAGAGGCTCTGGGGGGACGACGGGTTGCATAAATGGTCTGAGGTTGTCTAGAGGGCAGTCACTCAGGGACACGAAAGTCCTGGGCCGCCCGCTGAGCAGGCTGCTGAGCCGGGCGCTGAGACCTAAGGTGGCCACTGGGGTAAGTCTGTGGATGAGAGCGGTGCTGGGGGGCAGCCGAAGAACCCCTAGGCCTGCTGGGAGGAGGTGCACTTCTGTGAAGCCCAGAAAGCTGTTGTCTTGTCTGTCTGGCTTGGACCATGCGCTCGAGAGCCTCTAAAGCAGCTGACACAAACAGCTCACCAGGTTGCACCAGAACACTGCGGAGGGTCCTCCTGCATGACTCAGTGAGAGGTGACTGTGCCAGCCAAACCTGGCGACGAGCCTGGACGAGAGTAGACATCAACCGCCCAAGCTCTCTGGACATAAGCGCAAAAGCCTGCAGAGACACATCACTAAAATTGTGGATGGAAGCATCCAGCGTAGCCTCCTGCAGGGATGCTGAGATAGCGAGCATGAGGTGTGACAATGAATTACCTATGCGTCCCATGCGTGACGCTGCATCATAGGCTTTGGAGAGCAGGTCATCTGTGACCTGACACTGGGGGCGAGGACACCTTGCATCTGGCCTCAGAGCCTCATCAGGCGAGACAATGAGAGCAGCTATAGTCGGCTCAGTCGCTGGTATGCGACCCAAGCCAAACTTGGCTGCATCCTGCATGGCTGCCAGGGTTCGGCCATCGGATGTGGCATGAGAGAGAGCTCTAGTATCCCTCCAGCATGCATGCAACTCCCTCAAGTATTCATCCGACGGAGGCACAGTAAAGGTGGCAGGGGCCGGACTACGCCTGAAAAAAGCACTGGCAGGAGCCGGCTGAGCTTGTGGAACATCCAACTGAAGGCGGGCCAGGGCCATACAAATGATGGCCCCCATAGAGTTATCCTCGGAACCGGCCCCAGAACTGTGGGCCCAACATAGTGACAACCAGCAAAATTTAACCTAGAGAAAAACAACAAATGCTGGGAGGGGGAGCGAACACACTACCGTCACCAATAAGGGTTGCAACAAATAAGTTAGGCTTAAGCGTAAACACCTCAGCTAACTATAAAGTCAATAGGTTGACAACACACCTATGCTGGGAGCGGGAGTGAGAGCACTGCCTTCACCAAAAAAGGTTAGATTGCTGTGGCTATAAACACAAAAATTGGCACAACTGAGTTGCCACCAAAATGTATAAATTAAAGCAGGCCGAGCGAAAACGCCGGTGATAACTATGAAATCAAAGCAAACACAGCTAACTCTTTAAATAATTAATAATACACACCTATGCTGGGAGCGAGAGCACTGCCTTCACCAACAAAGGTTAGATTGCTGTGGCTATAAACACAAAAATTGGCACAACCGAGTTGCCACCAAAATGTATAAATTAAAGCAGGCCGAGCGAAAACGCCGGTGAAAACTATGAAAGTAAAGCAAGCACAGCTACAGGTTAGCTCAAGCGGGCACAATGCTAACCGCTAAGACAGGTAAACAAAGTATGTTAAATAACACTACAAATGTCGGGAGAGGGAGCGAGTACACTGCCTTCACCAACAATTAGTTAGCGTTATACATAACAGCGTTATACAGCGTTATACATAATAAGAAAAAACTTAATAAGTAAACTTATCACTAAGCTGTAACGTTAGAGACCAACCGCTTCTAGGATGATGATCCGAAGGAGAGTCCACGGCAAACCGCAACAATCCTTTCATTAGAGTGTTAGCTCGTCGCAGCCCTTGGAGGGCGAGCAGCTCGCAACTTCGACAAAGTTGTCACAAGGCTACCCGTGACGAACAGCAGTGAAGCAACGTTGAAATTTTAGCTTTTAGCTAGAGCTCAGTGACGTGTAGTCCACCTGTGAAAGCGAGAAGATGAACAGGAACAGATCCTCTGATGTCACTGGCAGATATAGGTTATCCGGTCATCAGGGGTCACAGGTGAGTTTGTTGGTATAGATACTCGACCTGCGCATGCGCAAGATGGAGACATTCAGTGCTTAAAGCACCGCCTCTGGTGGTCAGGAAGGATGAAATAGAACTAATCAGTTCCATCCTTGAGTCAAAATGAACATTTGTGCCAATTTTAAGAAATTCCCTCAACGTGTTTTTGAGGGAATTTCTAATGGTGTAAATTGTAAACTGACAGAAAAATGACAATAACCAGCATAAAACACCATGTTTTAAACAGAAACATCACAAACACTGACAAAAAGTGACATATATGTGTTTTGGAACATAAAACAGCAAACTTAACTGCAAACCACAAACTGCTCAGTCCAACACAAGGCATGATGGGGAAAGTGGGCATTGCTACAGTAAGAAATGAGAAAAACTAGCCTCACTAGCCACTACGCTAATTTATACAATGTAAAATGCCATATGTTAATGCCATATGTTTGGGCTAATAACATTAGCTTGTTGTATTCGTGTGGAAAATGTGTCCAGCAAAAGACAAGTGTTTTGTCTGTGAATCTTGTGAGTTATAGTCCAATCCTTTGCTTAATTAGCAAGACTGAGCTTATAAGTCCCAGAAAAGAGCCTCAATTGCAATTAGACCCTACTAGTCAGGTTCACTGTGTACAAAAATGTACTTTTGTGGGATTTTTTTGGGGATTTGCTGACCTATACATTTTTGGAATCTGCAGACCTTGGGGAATCCAAAAACCAATGTTGCCACTTGCACAGACACCTGTATGGCGGCCATTTTGTAATTTCAAAATGGCCGCCATAAAATACAGAATTTCAGCTACCTTGGCCTCTAAACAACCTAAAAACTCAATTAAACATGCCAATCATATGTTTTCTTGGTCAAGGAATCCAATGGTGACTTCAAAATTATGCTCAGAATCGTGCTGTGGTGCCCCCTAGGGGTGGGAAAGAAAATCGCTACACTTCTTACTGCCCCCTCAAGTCACATACATCACTGATTCTTGAGAGTTGGGACAAAGCATGTCCCGCATAGAAAAGTGAAATTTATATCAAAAATCAAGCAATTCTTAAACCCCATTAAATCAGGAAAAAGCATCGTCTGCGATATCCCTGAGGACCCCTTTCCATTCCTCTGCCTGTGGTGAATGCAAGAATACCACGCTCTTGTAAGTTAACCATTTTTTGATATTTTAGACAAACAATGTCAATATTGCTTAACAGCTGGACCAGTTGTCTGTAGAAACAGTGCAATACATATGGCATCGGGTACTGTGGAGATTGAGCCAATCTGGAAGGCACTGGGACAAGAGAAGGCAGGAGCATTACCAGCATTCCATGCATTCACTGGAGCTGACAATGTTGGGAGATTCTCCAGAATCAGCAAAACTAGATGGTTTCAACAGTACATGAAGGCTGACAAGGACATCTTCTCCGCCCTGGTGAAACTCTCTGACGAAGGCGACGTGCAACAGGAAGTAAAAGATGCGCTGGAAAAGTTTGTGTGCTCAGTGTACTGCTCGAAAGGCACTGATATAAAAAACATTATAGACCTAAGGTGGCATCTCTTCTGCAAGCACCTGGCTGAAAGCAGCAAGCTGCCTTCCACAGTCGATGCCCTTGCAGAACATATTGAACGTGTCCGGGTCCAAAGTAGGGTGTGGTGCCAAGCCACTGTGATGTGGCAAAAACCTTTTGACCCACTCCAACATGGCTACTATCAAGTCAAGTCCTGTAATAAGTCAAGTCAAGTCCAAGTCAAGTCACCTTATCATTGTAATTTTACCTGCAGAATCTGGTCTTAATAAAGTGAAAAGACAAGATATAAGTAACTGCCAGTAAACATCATTGGCCAATGTGTCCAACCTGTTTAAAAAATATGACAATAATTTGGATTTGCATTGTAATTACTGATATTCAGTAAAATACATCATGGAATCAAACAAAACAGAAATAACTTCATAAAATTATTTATTGATGGCTTTCAATCTAAACAAGATCACTTCTGCCAACAGTGTTTGAAATATTTTAGTTGCCAAGAAAAAAAAGGCAAACATATAAAAATCTGAAAGAATAAACCTGTTATAGAGCATCAGAAACATCTGTATGTGTTTCAGACTTCATCGCTGCAATGTTTACTTTGCAGGGACGACCTCCATGCGCGCGCACACACACACACACACACACACACACACACACACACACACACACTAACCAAGGCAGCAGCCAAAATCACCCATTTAGCTCATTTAACCCTGTGTTGCTCGTTCATAAAACGTACAGCCGGTCTTGTGATGAACCGGTCGGAATGTTCGCTCACGTTTTCTGGGGTTAATGTTAGCAAATAAATTAAAAAACAAGCCTCAGCCTGCGCTCCTACCGGGTAATCAACATTATTTTTTAAATTAATTTATTAATTTTATATTCAAACTGAAAACATGATCTGAATAACACTCAAGTCATTCAAGTCATCGTGTCTCAAGCCAAGTCAAGTCCCGAGTCTTTAACTTCCAAGTCCGAGTCAAGTCTCAAGTCTTTTATTTTTTGTCAAGTCAAGTCACAAGTCATCAAAACAGCGACTCGAGTCGACTCGAGTCCAAGTCACAGTGACTCGAGTCCCCATCCCTGATTTCTTGCATGAGTTTTTTTTCTAAATTAAATAAAGAGAATTAAATTAAATTGAACATTCCCTGTCTCTATTTACCAGCCATTCATTAATATCCAGTTTCTTCTTTTATCCAAGACCATTGCCAGCAATTCCAGTGTCTCCACACTCAATCCCATATGATTGGACTCATCGCTGAGAGACAACAGACCCGTCCTAGGACTCACTCTCCAGATCTGGACTTACACTGGGTTAGCCCCTCAGCCCCATTGTAAAGAATTTTATATTGGGAGTTTTTGAGCTTTCGGGTTTTGAGTTTTCTGTGCCGACCGAGTCCCGACTGTTACCAGCCTATGGTGTAATAAATGTATATCACATTTATGTATGGATTATAGTTTTAATTTACCTTTGTCATTGTTTATATAATCATGTGCAGAAATTTTAAGTATTTTGTCCCCGGACTTGGGGTCATTAAGGGGGATTAGAGTAACAATTTCCTTTTCCACTTCTTGGGGGTGCCACAATTTTCTTTCCCACCCCTAGGGGGCACCACAGCACGATTCTGAGCATAATTTTGAAGTCACCATTGGATTCCTTGACCAAGAAAACATATGATTGGCATGTTTAATTGAGTTTTTAGGTTGTTTAGAGGCCAAGGTAGCTGAAATTCTGTATTTTATGGCGGCCATTTTGAAATTCCAAAATGGCCGCCATACAGGTGTCTGTGCAAGTGGCAACATTGGTTTTGGATTCCCCAAGGTCTGCAGATTCCAAAAATGTATAGGTCAACAAATCCCCAAAAAATTCCCACAAAAGTACATTTTTGTACACAGTGAACCTGACTATACAGTATATGAAAGTAAAACGCTCAAATTATATACTAATGAAGTACATGAGGAAAAGAAAAATCACAGAGCTCTGAAAGTGCAACTGCCCATTATTACTACAGTAATCAATGTGTTTAATGTTCATTAAATGAAATCCTGAAGAGAGTAAAAAAAAAAAAAAAAGGTTTTTGTGCAAAACGACACACAATATGGTGTACATAGACACTCCTATACAGACCCTCTCTTCCCCTAAAATGAATGTTTCAGAGATGGTAAATTGCAATATAGTTCTTTAATCCCATAACACACAGATAACCATGCCTGTATGGTGTAATTGCTGCAAAAAAGCCTTACCTTCTACACTCAATAGCCTGCATTCTGTTCAGCCTCTTGGGTTGGTTGCTGATGTGAAACATAGCGCCTTGCCTCCACTGTATCCTTGAAATAGTGCCTGATTCCATTGACTGTCAGCCAGAACATGGCAGGGTATTGCAGTGAATAGCCCAGGCCTCTCTTCAGATGTGGCAGATGTGGCAAACATCTGTGAACTTGTATTTCTTATCGTGCTATTCTTTGGAGAATTCCAGGAAAAATTCCACCTTGGACCCGTTCCAAGTAAATGTTCCAGCCTCTCATGCTCAGGTGCACACTCTCTCACAGTCAGTGCAGCACAGGAATTTCACCAGAATGTTCTAGGCCGGATTACTGTAACTCCCTATTATCAGGTAGCTCTAATAAGTCTTTAAAAACTCTCCAGCTAATTCAGAATGCAGTGGCAAGTGTACTAACAGGACTAAGAAACGAGATCATATTTCTCCTGTTTTAGCTTCTCTGCATCATAGCACTGAGACAGCACTATATCTAATCTTCCCTTTCTTTCAAAGATCCTTGAGAAAGTAGTCGCAGATCAGCTGTGTGATTTTCTCCATGATAATAATTTATTTGAGGAATTTCAGTCAGGATTTAGAGTGCATCATAGCACTGACACAGCACTAGTTAAAAATGACCTTCTGATTGCTTCAGACAAAGGACTCGTCTCTGTACTTGTTTTATTAGATCTTAGTGCGGCATTTGACACTATTGACCATCAAATTCTGTTACGGAGACTGGAACACTTAATTGGCCTAAAAGGTTCTGCACTAAGCTGGTTTAAATCTTATTTATCTGATCGTTGTCAGTTTGTTCACGTTCATAATGAATCATCCTTACGTACCAAAGTTTGTTTTGGAGTTCTGCAAGGTTCTGTGCTCGGACCAATCCTATTTACTCTATATATGCTTCCTTTAGGTAACATCATTAGAAATCACTCTGTAAATTTCCATTGTTATGCGGATGATACACAGTTGTATTTATTGATTAAGCCAGAAGAAAGTAATCCATTAACTAAACTTCATAATTGCCTTAAAGACATAAAAACCTGGATGAGCACCAATTGCCTGATGTTAAATTCAGACAAAACTGAAGTTATTGTTCTTGGCCCCAAACAACTCAGAGACTCTTTATCTGATGACATAGTTTCTCTAGATGGCATTGCTCTGGCCTCTAGCACTACCGTAAGAAACCGCGGAGTAACATTTGATCAAGATTTGTCTTTTAATTCTCATTTTAAACAAACCTCACAGACTGCATTTTTTCATTTGCGTAATATTGCGAAAATTAGGCCTATCCTGACCCGAAAAGATGCAGAAAAATTGGTCCACGCTTTTGCTACATCAAGGCTGGATTACTGTAATTCTCTATTATCAGGTAGCTCTAGTAAGTCCTTAACCCTATCGGCCCGAACGACGCATAGTGCGTCCAAATTCACACCTGTTCTTCTCTATTGTATCATTGTGCTGTCATCCCATCATGCTCAAAATCCAGATTAACTGTCTACAAAATAAAAACCTGACGAATTTCTTTACAATCCATTATACAGATCTTGTTATCAGTCACTTCATATAGTGAGGAATATCTTACCACGTCTTAGGCTTGCGTGTGTTTCTCCCTGTCTATCCACATTTGTAGTCCGGCTTTCAAGATGCCCCCCAATCCCCCCCCAATGCCCAAAATGCCCCCCTCCCCCCAATATATAACTGAAACTGAAAAACACCTTTAAGCCTGTTAAAGGGTTTTTTTTGGGGAGTTTTTCCTTATCCGCTGTGAGGGTCCAAAGGACAGAGGGATATTGTATGCTGTGATATTGTAAACTGTGATTTGTGATATTGGGCTTTATAAATAAAATTGATTGATTGATGATTGAAACTTTGTTTACTGCAAACAAAGTGGCAAATATTATCTTGGAGGACATCATTGCACTTGACTGACTATTTTTCTATGATCTTAGATGTAAATATTGCATGTTTCTTTCAGATAAAACACATTTTTGACTTGTGAATGAGTCAGTGGAATTTCTTGCAATAATGAAAAAATACTGGCAATCATGTCCGCCTGGCACAAACCACATGTTTTGGACAGCTGTGAAGTGACAGAATGTCCCACCATCATGATTCTTATACTGACAGATTGCAGAGAGTCTCCCCTCTTCATATAAGGCAGAATATGTCATTTTCCAACTTGCTATGGTGAGACACGTAAAAATGTAAGAATTTAGTAACAGATTTTTTTTTGCATTGATAAAAAAATTAATACAAAATACAGGCACATAGAAAGACATGGAATGATGGATAGATCTGGATAGCCCAGATTGTCCTGAAAAAACCCCCAAAATATAGCATGTGTATTTAGCCTTTATAATGACTGTGATATGAGCTTAAAAGTAAAGGCAGTAAAAATACCCCAAAAACGCCTAGGGCCCATAGGGTTAAAAACTCTCCAGCTAATTCAGAATGCAGCAGCACGTGTACTAACAGGAACTAAGAAACAAGATCTTATTTCTCCTGTTTTAGCTTCTCTGCAGTGGCTCCCTGTAAAATCCAGAATTGAATTTAAAATCCTACTGTTTACCTATAAAGTTCTAAATGGTCAGGCTCCGTCATATCTTAGAGAACTCATAGTGCCATATTACTCGTGGTCCCTAAAGTCTCCAAAAGTAGATCAGGAGCCAGAGCCTTCAGCTATCAGGCTCCTCTCCTGTGGAATCATCTTCCTGTTACAGTCCAGACACTGTCTCCACATTTAAGACTAGACTTAAAACTTTCCTCTTTGACAAAGCTTATAGTTAGGGCCGGCTCAGGCCTGCCTTGTACCAGCCCCTAGTTAGGCTGACTTAGGCCTAGTCTGCCGGAGGACCTCCTATAATACACCGGGCACCCTCTCTCCTTCTCTCTCTTTCTCTCATGTCCTTTTACTGCATCTTGCTAACTCGGCCGTACTGCATGTCATTAACTCAGCTTCTTCTCTGGAGCCTTTGTGCTCCACTGTCTCGCAGGTTAACTTATATCACAGCGGTGCCTGGATAGTGTGACGTGTGTGGTTGTGCTGCTGCCATGGTCCTGCCAGATGCCTCCTGCTGCTGCTATCATTAGTCATACTTCTACTGTTATTATACACATATGATTACTGTCACATATGTATACTATCAGATATTAATATATACGTTCAACATATTGTACCACAATAGCCAGAATTATAATTATAATATTATTACTTTCATTAATGTTTTTGTAAGCTATTATCATTATCGTCTGTCCTGCATCTCTCTCTGTCTCTGTCTCTGTCTCTCTCTCTGTCTCTCTTTCTGTCTCATTGTGTCATATGGATTTCTGTTAATGTATTATGTTGATCTGTTCTGTACAACATCTATTGCACGTCTGTCTGTCCTGGAAGAGGGATCTCTCCTCAGTTGCTCATCCTGAGGTTTCTAACATTTTTTTCCCCCATTAAAGGGATTTTTTTGTGGAGTTTTTCCTTATCCCCTGTGAGGGTCCTAAGGACAGAGGAGTGTCGTATGCTGTAAAGCCCTGTGAGGCAAATTGTGATTTGTGATATTGGGCTTTATAAGTAAAACTGAATTGAAAATTGAATTGAAACTTCTGATTGGTGAACGACCCGCTCTACTTCTGAGCCACAGCTGTATATATGTATATGACATGTGCATTTAGCAGCGAGTTACAAATTAAGTTAAATATTGCGCGGTTTAAAATTATTGCACAAAGTTAAGACAGTTGTTCGTACCTAAAAAATATTTATTGCACAAAGTGAAATATTGCACAGGTTATTTAAAGGGGCATACTCCCTCATCATTCATTTATTATCACAACAGCCCTGGGATATGTGCTGTTTTTCAGTCTGTTTATTTTGGCTTTTATTGTCCTGTACCATCTACCTGAGGGTAACAGTAGGAACAGGTGATGTGGTGGGTGGGATGTGTCCTTCAGGATGCTGTGGGCTTTTCTCTGGCAGCGGGACATGTACAGCTCCTCTAAGGAAAGGAGAGCACAGCTGTTGATCTTGTGTGCTGTGTTGATGACCCTCTGGAGCGCTGTCTTTTGTTGAGCAATGCAGCTGGCAAACCACACTGCGATGCAAATCGTCAGTACATTTTTAACACGGCATCTGTAGAAGGACACAAGCAGCTTCTTGGATAGGGCATTGTTTTTCAGGAACCTCAGGAAATGGAGTCGCTGATGTGCCTTCTTGATCAGCGCAGTGGTGTTGGTTTTCCAGGTTAGGTCATCGTCCAGGTGCAGGCCCAGAAACTTGAAGTCAGAGACCCTGTCCACACAGTCCCTGTTGATGTATATGGGCTGAGGGTCAGATCGGTTTCTTCTGAAGTCCATTATTATTTCTTTGGTTTTTGTGGTGTTGAGGAGCAGGTAATTGTAGCTGCACCGAGATGACAGTTTTTCCACCTCACCCCTGTACGCAGTCTCATCTCCCCCTGTGATGAGCCCGACCACTCTCGTGTCGTCCATGAACTTCACGATGGAGTTACTTGGGTGGGTGGGGGTGCAGTCATGTGTGAAGAGAGTGTACAGTAGGGGGCTCAGCACACATCTATGCGAGGAGCCGGTGTTGAGGCTGAGTGCTGGGGAAAGGGGGATCCCTACTTTGACTCTCTGTGGGCGGTCGCAGAGGAAGTCCTTGATCCAGAGGCAGATGGAACGTGGGAGGCTGAGGTTGTTTAGTTTTGTTACTAGTCTGTTAGGGATGATTGTGTTAAATGCCGAGCTAAAGTCAGTGAAAAGAAGCCTGGCATCATTGTTCTTCTGTTCCAGGTGGGTCAGTGTTGTGTGGAGGGCTGTGGCTATGGCAACCTCTGTCGATCTGTTATTCCTGTATGCAAACTGGTGGAGGTTGAATGTGGGTTGAAGTCCTTGAGTGATGTGATTTCTGACTAGTTTCTTGAAAGACTTCATAATGACTGAACTGAGAGTGGAGTGAGAGCCACTGGCCGGAAGTCATTTAGGCTGCTAATGGTAATCTTTTTTTAGGACAGGGATTATAGTTGAGGACTTCAGGCAGGGTGGGACAGTGACCTGTGCTAAGGATAGGGTGAATATTTTAGTAAAGGCCTCTGTGAGCTGATCTGCACAGTCCTTCAGCATCCTACCAGTCAGGGGGCTCAGCACACATACCTGATGCCGTCAGGTCCTGCTCCTTTTCTGGGGTTTGCTGTCCACAGTAGTGATGTTACGTGCTGTGCCAATGCTTTGAAACGTGTGTCAAGTAATCCAGGAAGAGTTTCCGCAATGCGTGTATCGAGGCTTGTGTTGTTTCAAATGAGTGACGTCATTGATGGTGTCCAAAGCCTCACTGCCCGGCTGCACCATGTGACTGATTTGGGAAGTGGTTCAGTTCTTGGCGCGAGGTTTTTGGCAGTAATATAAACCTCACAGGTTCCATTAAAAATGTGTGGTTGTGACAGAGGAGAGTTTTGGTCAGTTGAGAGTAGACAGTTTGGAGAGTTTGGAGAGTTTGGAGAGTTTGGATAGTTTGGATAGTTAGGAGAGTCGGAGAAGGATAGTTGCTAGGACGGAGCCAGTGAGGAAGAGGAGGATTTCCCCTGTGTGGGAACACTTTGATTTGGTTACTCCCAATAAGGTAAGCTAATTATAACATTATTACAGATGCATTAAATTTGCTTATCAAGAACTCATCAAAGGTGTGGTGTTTATTGTGTTCCAAGTGTTGGGATTCACCGGACCACAGATGATTTGTCATTTGGTAAAATCATCACTGGACATTTAAAGGCTTCGTTCTCTGCATATTCTTTGTTCGCCATACAAAGACAGCTATTTGACACCCATCTCCAGGATGTCTCACCTCACACCTCAGTGAGACTCAAGTCTCAAAACTTGATTGGACAGGACTTTTACAGTGATGTGACTCTGATGCCACAGGCATCTGTAGAAGGTCTGCTCCCTTCAGACAAACCCCTCTCTTACTAGGGAACTGCGGAGTTGCCCACATCTCTTTCCTGCTGGGCCTGGAACACGATTTGCCCAACGGACCGGCTCAGCGCCCGCATCACTGCAGAAGCCACACCCGCCGATCCACCTCACGCTCCATTCTACCCTCACTTGTGATCAAGACCCCAAGATACCTGAACTCCCTCGCTTGAGGAAGTAACTCTCCCCCAACCCGGAGAGGGCAAACCACCGGTTTCCGACAGAGGACCATGGCCCCAGACTTGGAGGTGCTGGCTCTCATCCCAACTGCTTCACACTTGGCTGCAAAACGCTCCAGTGCATGCTGGAGAACCACATCATCTTCAAAAAGCAGGGATGCAATTCTGAGGTCCCCAAACTGGACCCCTTCCTCCCCCCGGCTGCGCCTTGGGATCCTGTCCATGAAGATCACAAACAGGATTGGTGACAAGGGACAACCTTGGTGGAGGCCATCACCCACCAAGAACGTGGTTGACTTCACACCGAGTATGCGGACACAACTCTCACTTTGGTTATACAAGGACCGAATGGTTCCAGCAAGGCTGGAACCCCATACTCCCGTAGTACCCTCCACAAGACCCCTCGAGGGACGCGGTCGTAAGCCTTCTCCAGGTCCACAAAACACATGTAGACTGGATAGGCATACTCCCGCGCCCCCTCCAGCAGCCTTGCAAGGGGTAAAGATTCCGTCCATGACCAGGACGGAATCTGCATTGCTCCTGCTGAGACTGAGGTCGGAGCCTCCTTTCGAGCATTCTGGAGTAAACTTTACCCGGGAGGCTGAGCAGTGTGATACCTCGATAGTTGGAGCATACTGTCTGGTCCCCTTTTTTGAAGATGGGGACCACCATCCCAGTCTGCCACTCTGCAGGCACCGTACTCGACCTCCACGCGACACTGAACAGGTGTGTCAGCCAAGACAGCCCAACAGTGCCCAGAGCCTTCAGCATCTCAGGGTGGATCTCATCCACACCCGGCGCCTTGCCACTGGGGAGCTTTTTAACTATCTCAGCGACCTTCACCAGGGATATGGGCCAGAGTTCCCCCGAGTCCTCAGGCTCTGCCTCGTTCTCAGTCGATGTGATGGCCGGGTTCAGGAGGTCCTCAAAGTGCTCCTTCCATCGCCAGACGATGTCCCCAGTTTGGGTCAGCAGTTCTCCCTCTCTGCTGAGCCCTGCTTTCCCTTCCTGAGTCGGTTAACAGTCTGCCAGAGCTTCCTTGAGGCCAACCGAAAGTCCTTCTCCATAGCTTCCCCAAATTCCTCCCATACCCGGGTTTTTGCTTCAGCGGCCGCCACAGCTGCAGCCCTTCTGGCCAACCGGTACCTGTCTGCTGCTTCAGGAGACCCCTGGGCCAGCCAGACCCGAAAGGCCTCCTTCTTCAGCCTGACGGCCTCCCTCACTGCTGGTGTCCACCAGCGGGTTCTTCGGTTCTTCTGACCACAGCTCCTAGCAGCTGCCTCCACAGTGGAGGCTTTGAACATGGCCCACTTAGACTCCATGTCCCCAACCTCCCCCGGGATGCACAAGAAATTCTCCCGGAGGTGGGAGTTGAAGACCCGACGGACAGGGTCCTCTGCTAGACGTTCCCAGTTCACCCTCACTACATGTTTGGGTTTATCAGGTCTGTCCGGCAGCCTCCCCTGCCATCTGATCCAATTCACCACCAGGTGGTGATCAGTTGACAGCTCTGCTCCTCTCTTCACCCAAGTGTCCAAGACACATGGCTGCAGATCTGCTGATATGACCACAAAGTTGATCATTGATCTTAGGCTTAGGGTGTTCTGGTACCTGGTACACTTATGAACCTCCTTGTGTTCGAACATGGCTCACACAGAAGTCCAATAACAAAGTACCACTTGGGTTCAGATCAGGCAGGCCATTCCTCCCAATCACCCCCCTCCAGGTTTCTCCGTCATTGCCCATGTGAGCATTGAAGTCCCCCAGGAGAACTATAGAGTCCCCAGCCAGCACCCCTTGCAGGACACCGCCAAGAGACTCTAAGAAGGCCTGGGTACTCTGCACTGTCGTTCGGTGCATAAGCACAAACAACAGTCAGAGACCTTCTCTTTGCGACCTGCAGTCGCATCGAGGCAATCCTCTCGTTCTCAGGGGAGAACCCCAACACAGCTTAAGATCACAGCTGCCTGTTTTATACACTTTGGCCAGCAGGTGGTTTCGTGTGCACATGAAGCCTCGAGAAATGAACCCTTTTCTGAACCAATTTGCTGGAAAGCTTCGATGCTTCATGAGGCTTCATCTCACCATCACTATCAATTCAATCAATTTTATTTATAAAGCCCAATATCACAAATCACAATTTGCCTCACAGGGCTTTACAGCATACAACATCCCTCTGTCCTAATGACCCTCGCAGTGGATAAGGAAAAACTCCCCCAAAAAAACCCTTTAACGGGGGGAAAAAACGGTAGAAACCTCAGGAAGAGCAACTGAGGAGGGATCCCTCTTCCAGGATGGACAGACGTGCAATAGATGTTGTACAGGACAGATCAGCATAATAAATTAACAGTAATCCGCATGACACAATGAGACAGAGAGAGAGACAGAGAGAGAGATGCAGGTAATAACAGTAGCTTACAACAACATTATTGAAAGTAATAATATTATAGTTATAGTTCTGGCTACTGTGGTACAATATGTTGAAAGTATGTATTAATATCTGGCAGTATACACGTGTGACAATAGTCATATGTGTATAATAACAGTAGAACTGTTATTATACACATATGACTATTGTCACACGTGTATACTGCCAGATATTAATACATACTTTCAATGACTAATGACTAATGATGGCAGCAGCAGCAGGAGGCATCTGGCAGGACCACGGCAGCAGCACAACCACACACGTCACGCTGTCCAGGCACCGCTGCGATATGAGTTAATCTGAGAGACACAAAGGCTCTGGAGAAGAAGCCGAGTTAGTGACATCCAGAATGGCCGAGTTAGCAAGATGCAGTAATAGAATACGAGAGAGAGAGAGAGAAGGAGAGAAGGTGCCCGGTGTATTATAGTGGGGTCCTCCGGCAGACTAGGCCTAAGTCAGGCTAACTAGGGGCTGGTACAGGGCAAGCCTGAGCCAGCCCTAACTATAAGCTTTATCAAAGAGGAAAGTCTTAAGTCTAGTCTTAAATGTGGAGACGGTGTCTGCCTCCTGGACTGTAACAGGAAGATGATTCCACAGGAGAGGAGCCTGATAGCTGAAGGCTCTAGCTCCTGATCTACTACACGAGTAACCCTGCGTTCTCAGAGCACAGTGTTCTGGTGGGATAATATGGCACTATGAGCTCACTAAGATATGATGGAGCTTGACCATTTAGAGCTTTATAAGTTAACAGTAGGATTTTAAATTCAATTCTGGATTTTACAGGGAGCCAGTGCAGAGAAGCTAAAACAGGAGAAATATGATCTTGTTTCTTAGTTCCTGTTAGTACACGTGCTGCTGCATTCTGAATTAGCTGGAGAGTTTTTAAGGACTTACTAGAGCTACCTGATAATAGAGAGTTACAGTAATCCAGCCTAGAGGTAACAAAAGCGTGGACCAATTTTTCTGCATCTTTTCGGGTCAGGATAGGCCTAATTTTCGCAATATTACGCAGATGAAAAAATGCAGTCCGTGGGGTTTGTTTTAAATGAGAATTAAAAGACAAATCTTGATCAAATATTACTCTGAGGTTTCTTACGGTAGTGCTAGAGGCCAGAGCAATGCCATCTAGAGAAACTATGTCATCAGATAAAGAGTCTCTGAGTTGTTTGGGGCCAAGAACAATAACTTCAGTTTTGTCTGAATTTAACATCAGGAAATTGGTGCTCATCCAAGTTTTTATGTCTTTAAGGCAGTTATGGAGTTTAGTTAATTGATTACTTTCTTCTGGCTTCATCGATAAATACAACTGAGTATCATCCGCATAACAATGGAAATTTACAGAGTGATTTCTAATGATGTTACCTAAAGGAAGCATATATAGAGTAAATAGGATTGGTCCGAGCACAGAACCTTGCGGAACTCCAAAACAAACTTTGGTACGTAAGGATGATTCATTATGAACGTCAACAAACTGAAAATGATCAGATAAATAAGATTTAAACCAGCTTAGTGCAGAACCTTTTAGGCCAATTAAGTGATCCAGTCTCTGCAGTAGAATTTGATGGTCAATTGTGTCAAACGCCGCACTAAGATCTAATAAAACAAGTACAGAGACGAGTCCTTTGTCTGAAGCAATCAGAAAGTCATTTGTAATTTTAACTAGTGCTGTGTCAGTGCTATGATGCACTCTAAATCCTGACTGAAATTCCTCAAATAAATTATTATCATGGAGAAAATCACACAGTTGGTCTGCGACTACTTTCTCAAGGATCTTTGACATAAAGGGAAGATTAGATATTGGTCTATAGTTGGCTAACACCTCTGGATCCAGGGTGGGCTTTTTTAGTAGAGGTTTAATTACAGCTACCTTAAAAGACTGTGGTACATAGCCTGTTAATAAGGATATATTGATCATATCTAATATATGAGTGTTAACTAAAGGAAAGACCTCCTTAAGTAGCCTAGTTGGGATGGGGTCTAAGAGACACGTTGATGATTTAGATGAAGAAATCACTGCTGTCAATTCTTGAAGAGAAATTGGGGAGAAGCAATCTAAATATATATTAGGTCTTACAGCTGTGTTTGAGGTTAGATAGCTACTATCTGAGGACAGGAGGTCATGAATTTTGCCTCTAATAGTTAGAATTTTGTCATTAAAAAAGCTCATAAAATCATTACTGCTAAGGGCTAAAGGAATACAAGGCTCAATAGAGCTTTGACTCTCAGTCAGCCTAGCTACTGTGCTGAAAAGAAACCTGGGGTTGTTCTTGTTTTCTTCTATTAATGCTGAGTAATAGTTTGCTCTGGCATTGCGGAGGCCCCTCTTAGTTTTAGTTTTGAGACTGTCTGTCCAGATTAAACGAGATTCTTCCAGTTTGGTCAATTGCCAATTCCTTTCAAATTTTCGCGATATTTGTTTTAACTTACGGGTTTGAGAGTTATACCAAGGAGCGAACTTTCTTTGCTTTGTTAACTTCTTTTTAAGAGGAGCTACAGAGTCAAGTGTTGTTCGCAGCGAGCCTACGGCGCTATCGACAAAATGATCAAAGTCGGTACAGGAAACCTCTGTTACTGAGGGACTTGGTATTGAATTTAACGACAGAGTAATCTTTTCCTTAAATTTTGCGACAGCACTATCTGATAAACATCTAGTATAGTAACTGTTGCTGAGTGGCGTGTAATCGGGTAAAAAGAAATCAAAAGTAATCAGATAATGATCCGATAGCGAGGGATTCTGTGGAAAGACTTTTAGGTTATCAATTTCAATTCCATACGTCAGAACTAGATCAAGGGTATGGTTAATCAATGAGTGGTTTCATGTACACCCTGACAGAAGCCAATGGAGTCTAATAATGAGATAAACGCGGTAGCCAGGGGGTCATTATCAACGTCGACATGAATGTTAAAATCGCCTACAATAATAACTTTATCTGATTTAAGAACTAAACTGGATAAAAGCTCTGAGAATTCAGATACAAATTCAGAATACGGGCCAGGAGCACGGTACACTATAACAAATAAAAGTGGCTGCGAGGTTTTCCAGGTTGGATGTAAAAGACTAAGAACGAGGCTTTCAAATGAATTATAATCTAGTTTAGGTTTAGGGCTGATTAACAGACTAGAGTTAAAAATGGCTGCAACTCCCCCTCCTCGGCCGCTGCCTCGAGGAATGTGGGTATTATTATGACTGGGAGGAGTGGATTCATTGAGACTGACATATTCATCTTGACACAGCCAGGTTTCTGTGAGACTGAGTAAATCAATATGATTATCTGATATTAATTCGTTTACTAACACTGCTTTAGACGATAGAGACCTGATATTTAACAGTCCGCATTTAATTCTCCTGTTTTGTCTTTCTGTCACAGAAGAGGTTTTAATTTTTATGAGGTTGTTATGCACAACTCCTCTTTGTTTAATTTTAGATTTAAATAATTTAGGTGGTCGGGGGACAGACACCGTTTGTATAAAACTATGAAAACTATGGCTGGGTAACTGAACTAGAAGCTCAGAGAGGCGTATAGGACTGCGTCTCCGAGTCCTGGTCTCAACTCTGGGTTGTCAGGGGTTTGATTTACTAATAAAGTTTGCCAGGTTCCTAGAAATGAGAGCAGCTCCATCCAAAGTGGGATGAATGCCGTCTCTCCTAATAAGACCAGGTTTTCCCCAGAAAGTTTGCCAATTATTAACGAAACCTACATCGTTTGCTGGACACCACCTGGACAGCCAGCGACTAAATGATGACATGCGGCTAAACATGTCATCACTGGTCAGATTTGGGAGGGGTCCAGAGAAAACTACGGAGTCCGTCATCGTTTTTGCATATTCACACACCGAGGCAATATTAATTTTAGTGACCTCCGATTGGCGTAACCGGGTGTCATTGCCGCCGACGTGAATAACAATCTTACTGATCCTCAGCATGCATCTCACATCATGCTCCCTCAACGTAAGGATGTGGCTGGTGTTGGCTGGTTGGTGAGATGCAGCCGCTTCTGGTATTTTTTGTTCAAAGCGGGCGAAGAAGCAGTCCACCTCCTCTGCCAGAGCAACATCGCCATCCACAGCACTGGGTCTGGGTTTGTAGTTCGTGATGTTTTGGACCCCCAGCCACACCTGTCTCGAGTTGTTGCTGTGGAGGTGTTCTTCGATTTTATTCTTACAATCCAGTTTGGCCTGTGTGACGCCCCTTTTCAGGTTTGGTGTTTGGTGTTTCTGGTGTCATTTTCTATTTGTCATTGTCAGTGTCCGTTGGGGGAACTGTGTAGTCTTGTCATGTCACATCTGAAGTGCTTGTTGCCAAGAAATCAGAAATTTTTGTCAATTATATATCAAAAGGCTTTAATCTGGTGCACTCTGACTGCCAAATTAAGAGGCTACATCTATAAAGAACTACACACATCATATTAGATTAATCCCATCTTATCATGTTTCTCTTCCCACTTCATACTATAGCGTAATTGCCTTTCACCAAACTTTGTTTGTGGGTATTTATAATTATGTTTGAACCACTTATTCTTTAGCAGGAAGTACTTCTCTTCATCTGTCAGTTGTCAGTTATATTAATTTTTATATCAATGGAAAACCCAAATCTGTGTTACTAAATTCTTACATTTTTACATGTATCTCACCATAGCAAGTTGGAAAATGACATCTTCTGCCATATATGAAGAGGGGAGACTCTCTGGAATCTGGCAATATAAGAACCATGATGGTGGGACATTCTGTCACTTCACAGCTGTCCAAAACATGTGGTTTGTGCCAGACGGACATGATTGCCAGTATTTTTTCATTATTGCAAGAAATTCCACTGACTCATTCACAAGTCAAGATAATATTTGCCACTTTGTTTGCAGTAAAAAAAAATTCTGGACGTTTTCTTGTCGACATGATCTTGACTTACTTCTCTGTGCTTTGTGCTGCTCTTTGACATGACCTGAACATTTTTTGTGGGGGGGGGGGGTCCCTCTCAATGTATATGGTGAGTACTGCCCTGTCACGCATGCATAATTAGGCCTCAGTTGTCTGGGTGCGCAAAGGTGAAGTGGCTGGTTTTGTCATACAAAGTTTGATGGAGTGTCAGCTGGACAATATGGAGATATTTGCATCTTGAAAGCTGGACTACAAATGTGGATAGACAGGGAGAAACACACGCAAGCCTAAGACGTGGTATATTCCTCACTATATGAAGTGACTGATAACAAGATCTGTATAATGGATTGTAAAGAAATTCGTCAGGTCAGAACTGTGGCTCCAGGGAAACAGCGAGTGGCAGCGTTAAAGAAACGGATGTTTCTCACTATGGAGTCCCCCACTATCAGAGTGGTTGGGGGAAAGAGGGGACGAGGAGAGGACGGCTGCGGCTCACCAGGGGAAGGCGGCGGGCGGTCAGCTGGGGTCACCGGGAGAGGAGTCCGAATAGACAAGTGTAGCGGCGAGGCAGCAGCACCAGTCCCGTGAGGAGGATTATCTCCCGGTTTAGGGTAGTGGGGACCTCCAGAGCGTCTCAGCACAGCCTCCTTCAGGATCTTACGCCGAGATGTGGAAGTCGTTGCCCGGGAAGACAGCTGATGATGTGGCCCCTTGGCGGAGCAGAGAGCTAGCGGCCAAACACTGCCTGCCGCCAGTGGAGAGGAAGCCGTGCTCAGAGAGGTGTCCAGGTCACGACGAGACGGAGCATCGGTTTAGCTGAAGGGGTGGAATGATCTAATGCCATCCAATTCCTGACACGTTCCCTGCCAGAGTGGTTTCCCTCATTGGGAGATATCCAGGGTGAAATAATGAGAGCACACCGGATCTATGGTGACAACAATTGGAGCAACAAAAATGATCCCCGTACTTTGATTTTTAATGTTCTCCGCTTTACCACCCACCAAGCCATTTTTCACGCTGCCCAGAAAACACCTGCTACGGTAAAGGGTTGAAAGATTCATTTTTCTCCTGACTACAGCGCCTTCACTCTTAAAAGACGGCAGGCATTTTCACATGCCAGGGACACAGCAAGAGCCAAAGGAATTGAATTCTCCCTCCGCTACCCTGCTACACTAAGGATCAAGACAGATGGACAAACAGAGTTGTTTCAAACCCCAAAGGATGCCGAAGACTTGCCGAAGAAGACTTGCCGAAGCACCTCGGCATCCTGCCCTCGTTGCCAGAGGATGGTTTGAGGGGCCACGGTGCTCAGCTGAGCCCACGGGAGACGGATCTGTAGCCATCATGGAGATGGCTACAGATGATGAGGACCAGCGCCAGTTAGATCCCCCGTTTTTTCCTACGTGGGCTATCCTGTAACCCCTTGCTGGGTTACATCACACTCAAGATTGTGTTGTTAACTGACTGATATAATTAGCCCAGAGAGAACTACTTTTTTATCTGCTAGCCTATCTACTAGCCTTGGCACTGGGATTTAAGCTAGTTGGCTATTTTAGCCACTTGGACCCATTTAACATTTCAGTTTGTGGACTTTACTCGCATTTTCCCACATTTTTTGGATTTCCCTTGGACTTATATGGATCTCATCTGCAATCTTGAGTGGTGGGTGATATGTTAAATTACTTCTAAGCCTAGGCTAATTGTTCATTTGGTGAAGTAGATAACTGAGTAGCCATAACTTTATCTTATATGCTCTGTTTCGCCACTGACATTATGCCCATTGATGTCAATAGATATTCTTACTGTTGGTATATTGTTTGCCTTTGGATTTCTTTAACATGGTGCACTGCAATGTTCAACATGGTTTGTTTAGCAAAAGTTTACAAGATACAAGTCGCTAGGTTGAGCTGGAATGGAATGTTGCTGCCCCATATCCATATTTGGTCACAGGTCAGCATAACGTTAGCCCATTTGCCTGCAAAGTTAATTTTATGCATTTCTTGAGTCATGTCTTGTCTTTTTTATTAGTCTTTAACTTGGTGTCATTTTCTATTTGTCATTGTCAGTGTCCGTTGGGGGAACTGTGTAGTCTTGTCATGTCACATCTGAAGTGCTTTATGAAAAATTCCAAAATTCAAAACTCAGAGTGGTGGTCAGTTTGTGGAAATGTGCCCGGATATTGCCAGTATTTTCCCTTTCCTTTATATTGATTTATTTTGAGATCAGGCCAATGCGATAATGGGTGATCTGATTATTCTAGTGTGGAACGCTGGTGGCTTAAATGCACCACACACCTGAACAAGTGTTTTGTCATTACTCCATTGTAAGAAAATTGATCTTGCCCTTGTGCAGGAAACTCATTTGATAGGACAGGATTCCAAGCATCTTGCTAATAAATTCTATCACGTTAAAACCGGGGGTGTTGCAGTAATAGCTAGGCGTTATCTTCCGATCAAAGTACTGGATGTTTGGGCAGATGTTGCGGGCAGAATAGCAATTGTTAAAGCTGAGCTTTATGGGCAGAAAATTGCTCCTGCTTCTATTTATGGGCCCAACAAATTTGACAAAGAATTTTATGACAATTTAACCCAACAAATGCTAGAAATCACTGAATATTAAATAGTAGTTGGGGCTGATATGAACGCTGTATGGGACCCTAGTATAGATAGATCGCTCCCATTCAAATCCTTCAAGAGACCAGGAACTGGCTACTGCTGCTCTATGGTTGTGGGTTCAAAGTTTGGGTCTTGTGGATGTTTGGCGCTCAGTTAACCCTACTCTAAAATACTATTAATTTTTCTCTCATAGACATAAAACATTTTCTAGAACAGACTTCCTTTTTCGTCTCCCCATCTTTTTCAAACGATTGATGATACGATTGATGCTCCCTATTGCTCTCTCAGACCACAAAGGGGTTTTCTGTCGCACCACTCTTAAATGTGTATCTAAACGAGCCACAAGGTGGTGCTTTAATTCTTCATTATTAAGGAATGAAGACTTTAAAACACAATTTCTGTTGCAGCTAGATGAGTTTCTTTCTTTTAATATTGGTTCAGTGGAAGATCCTAAAATCCTGTGGGAAACAGTGAAAGGTTTTATTAGAAGTCATGCCACATTATTTAGTTCCAATTTACACAAAGCAAAATCTGCTAGATTAAAAAACACTTGAAGCTGATTTTTTAAGACTGGATTTCATTCTGCAGAATAACTACTCCTCACAAATTGAGATTGAACGTAACATTATCAAAAGAGAAATCAGTGACATTTTAAAACAACAACCAGACAACGATACTATTTTCATGGATAAAGACCAAGCCATTTACTGGCCATGAGATCAGATCTAACGAGCACTTTGCAGACATCCCCTCCATTAGGTCAGCTAAAGGCTACTATAACAGAACCCAAATAGATAAATAATACTTTCAGAGAGTTGTATTCCACATTATACAAATCAGAGGTCCAGTTAGATGCAAGTAGGTGTAAGAGCTATCTAGAACAACTAAATTTACCATCTCTAGAAGTAGAAGACTCCTTGAACCTAGACAGTCCCATAACCTTAGAGGAACTAGAGAGAGAGGCACGGTCTATGTAGTTCAATAAATCCCCTGGCTTAGATGGAATTCCTCCAGACTTTTATCTTTTATTTTGAGAGAAACTAGGCCCTTTGCTTCTAGATATGATTACAGCAGCTATTGAGAAAGGTGCATTTCCAAGAGATGTCAATACCGCCCCTATATCTTTGCTCTTAAAGAAAGATAAGGACCCGACAGACTGTACTAGTTACAGACCTTTAAGTCTATTAAATGCAGATTTAAAAACATATGCCAAATTGCTTGCACAGCATCTCCAGAAGTTTATGCCCTTTTTAGTTCATTGTGATCAGACAGGGTTTATCAAGTCCAGACTTGCCTCTGACAATGTCAGGCAACTTCTGCATGTAATTGAAGCTGCGAAAGATACTAAAGCTCCACTAGCTGTGATGTCCCTTGATGCCATGAAAGCCAACTGTTCTCTATTCCATTTCCGGTCACTAGATAATCATGCCAGGGCTGTCCTTTGAGCCCATCACTTTTCGCCCTTTCCTTGGAACCCCTGGTGCAAATGATAAGACAGAGTGCTGCCATAATCCCCATTTCTATACACAACACTGAACATACAGTAACTCTTTTTGGAGATGACATGTTAGTCTTTTTAGACAAACCAGTATAGACAATACCAAATTTATTTTCAGTTTGTGAGGAGTTTGGCTCTTATTCTGGATTTAAGATTAATTGGTCCAAGTCTGCTCTTTTACCTCTTAATGACTCTGCTAAAACACTGGCTTCCCCTGCTAATATACCTGTTGTTCAGCACTTTAAGTATGGGATCAAAATTTTCCCTCCTTTGCATTGCATTACGTCTCATAATTTTCTAGAAATGTATAAATCTATCAAATCTGACATGGAGAGATGGACTGTCCCACCTGCCTCTCTTCAGGCCCCGACTGCTATTGTCAAAATGAATATTCTTCCCAGAATTAATTTCATTAGCTCAGTGGTTCCACTATGCCCTCCCACAGATCATTGGAAGAAACTCCACTCAGACATTTTCAAATTTATATGGAATAATAAACACCCCGATTGAAATTGTCCACCTTGCAGAGGAACAGAGGGGATGGTGGGCTAGCCGTACCTAATTTTAAATATTACTTTTGGTCTTTTGTACTCCGTCCTATCATTACTTGGCGCGATCCTGATACCCCAGTATCTTGACGTGAGCTAGAGGAGAAAATGGTACACCCCTGGAGCTTGGAGGATGTCCTTCATTCTAATGTCTCTGATAAACAAACTATGTTGCGTTTTGGTCCCATAGTTTCCAATGTGATTCTAACATGGCGCCTAGTTGAACTGGAATGCAAGATTTCCTGCAAATGGCATACACTCTCCCCCTTATTTAACAACAAAGGGTTATTGATTGGTGGAAGACCTATCTCCCCATCTCGCTGGAGTAATACTAGCATTGGTTATTTGAAAGACTTATGTAATGATACCGCCCTAGGTTCCTTTCAGGACATTAAGAACTCATTCAATCTACCAGGTTCCTCTTTCTTTTTTATCTTCAGATCAGATCAGCCCTGAAAGCATATGCCGTCCCTTGGCAACATCCCTTACCCTATCATCCCCTTTGCAAACTGTTTTTAATACAAAGTATGACCAGAGGAATGGTATCTATGCTTTATAAGTTTATTCTTGAGTCCTCCTACCCTGGCCTACATTTAGACAGGTTATGGAGACAGGACTATCCTGCTCTGGAAACAGACTTTGATTGGGATAATGTTGGTATAGTATTAACGAAGCATCCCGTAACCCTGACCACCAACAGATACATTTTAATTGTATTCATAGGACTTACTTAACACCCTGCAAACTTTTCTACATGAAACTGCTAATTCTCCCTTGTGTACCTTCTGTATTCTAAAGTCCCCTGGAACTTTGCTACATATGATGTGGGATTGCCCTCCAGTAGCACAATTCTGGGCGGACGTTGCTTCAGTATCTGATTTAGTATCAGAACCGGTTCCAACGACTATACCAGTTTTGTTATTGAACGACTTGTCTGATTTGAACATCACTAGACTGAACAAGCGGGTCATACTTGCTGCCTTACAGCCGGTAAAAGTTGGTAGTTACATGATGGAAGCCCTCACAAGTGCTCAATGTCAGGAAGTGGGTTCTTTCCTTCTTAGATGTAATGTATTTGGAATTGTCAACTGCACGTATTAATGGGGCCACTGAGAAAACGATAGACATTTGGCAGTCAACAGCTGAATCTCTAAAAAACACTGTGAGATAACTTTACAGCTTATGGTTAATTTTCATCACTCTCTGTGACATTGCTGTCTGTATGCATCCCTTTTCCCCACCTGAAGTTTAGAATGTGTGGGTGTGTGTCTGTGTGTATATGTGTGTTTGTTTTTTGTGTTACAGTCTTTGTCTTCATGTACATGTTTATTTTTTGTTTATTTCTTTTGGTACACATCCCCTTGCATTTAGGCAGGCATGCATGGGGCTTACTTTTTCTTTTCTTTTTTCTTTTCATTTTTATTACATGTTTATTGTTGTGTATTGGTTTTGTAGAGGGTTAAGGTGTGGATGGGCTAGGTTAATAAGATCATGTAATATTACTCTTGTAGTAGTTTCTTTTTCAAATTGTTATTAGCCTATTATGCCCTTTTTGTGTGTTGACAATCAAACAATGACCATTTATGAACGCTCCTGTTGGGTTATTGTAACTTAATTGTTTACCCAATAAAAGTTTGATCACAAAAACAAACAAACATTACGTACATTCCAGGTGTATCTTAACAGGGCACATATACTTAATAACCTAATGTGAATTAAGGTTTAGCTTGTTTCTTACTCATACAACTGAATATTTGGAAATATCTCTTTAAATACATTGAATACATAGGTTTATTGTGGCTTATTCTGCTGTTAGGAGTCAATCAATCAACCAATCAACCAATCAATCAATCAGTCAATCAATTTTATTTATAAAGCCCATTATCACAAATCACAATTTGCCTCAGAGGGCTTTACAACATACAACATCCCTCTGTCTTTAGGACCCTCGCAGGGGATAAGGAAAAACTCCCCAAAAAAACCCCTTTAACGGGGAGTACATAAAACATAAAACTAAACTACAAAACATTTCATTATCATCATGCATATATACTGAAAGCTTTGATTGCTATGTTTCACAATAATCTTGAAATATTTTAAAAAAGAAGCAGTGTTGAAGTTTTTGGCAGGTTGATTTTTAAGTTCTGTTTTTACTACTTTACACCTTCTGAAATAGGTTAATGCATTTTGATTCCTTAATTACAGAATGATTTTGTGGGGCCAAGCAAACCCTATGGTAATCAAACCTTTCAGTATATATACTGTATGTTATGGCATTGAAATGTTTTTATGGCTGTTTATGTAGTGCTAATATTAGAATAAAGCACTATAAACCTATTTAAGCCCATATAAAGGCCAGTTATGCAAAAAAAAAAAAAAAGAAAAAAGAAAAAACAAAAAAGAAATTCTGTGATATACTGTGAAACCCCCGGAATCTTAAAAAATACTGCAATACAAATGTTTTGTTATACTGCCCAGAACTAATAGGGAGATTCTGGAGCTCCTTTTTGAGACAAGGCACAAGAACAGCACATGGAGGGCATCCATTTGGAAGTCCTTAACACAGTCTGAGAGTTTTTGTCCCCCTTTAAAGATGCCCCAGAGGATACAGAGGGGGACAGCTGCTCAACAACCAACACAGTCCTGATGTGTCACTATAAGCTGAAAGGGGAGAACCATATTACATGCAACGCATCAGCTGTGCAGTAGTTCTCTTAGGGTCGGATCTACTAAAGGTTTGCGTGTATAAAAATGTGTGCAAACTCATTGCACACGCAAAAAAATGTACAAACTGATTTACTAACAGTGCACACTAAGGGTTGCGTCTTTCAAAGGTGCAAAATAGTGTGTCTGCATCCAGTTAGTACATTTGCTGCAATGAATATGCAATATGGGGCGTTTACACGCAATTTTGCGTGTGCTGGGAGGAGAAAATGGAAATATATTAATTTAGCACACGCAAAGTGATTTATCAAACCTGAAAGCAATTTTGCAAATAGAAACTGCATATATTTAACACGTGTCAAAAGGAGGTACAAACGGTTTGTATGCGTAATTGCGCACACATGGCTGCGGTTAATGTTGCAAGAAGGAGACATTGAAACGATGAAAGAAGATGCAGAGAATGCATTTTTCACCCTGGTGTGAACATTTTTGGAATGAATGAGGAAACAATCATTACAACATATCGCCTATCCAGCACTGCCATTTTGGAGCTGTTGGAGGAACTCAGAGCAGTTTTGGAGCGAGCCACGAGAAGGAGTCACGCAGTACCTGCAATGATAAAACTCCTTGCAAGTTTACATTTTGCATCTGGGTCATTCCAGTGTACGGTAGCTATTACAGCTGGGATCTCCCAATCCCGTTTTTCAGATGTGTTGTCTGAAGTCCTCAATGCCATGTCGCGTCGGATGGCCAGGTTTATTAGGTTTCCACGCACTCGGCACTCCTTGAATGAGATCAAACAAGGCTTCTTTGCAGTAGCTGGATTTCCCAGAGTTATAGGAGCGATTGACTGCACCCATGTGCTTGTGCCCCCCGCAGACACTGAGCATGTGTACAGAAATCGCAAACACACGCATTCATTGAATGTGCAGTGCATTTGTTATGCCAAAGGCATCATCACCAACGTTGTGGCCAAATATCCCGGGTCAGTACACGATTCTTTTATTCTGAGAAACAGTTTTCTGTTTTCCAAGTTGCGTGATGGCGAGTTTGGAGATGGCTGGCTTGTAGGTGAGTCAATTTGCAAAATCCTTTGTAAAATAATTACATTAAAAACAAGAGCGTGTTTCATATTGATTGATTTGTTTTTATTAAGGTGATACTGCATACCCCTTACACCCCTTCCTCCTTACACCTGTTCTCATCTGACCATTGCCGGAGAAATAAGGTACAACGAGGCCCATATCCGCACATGGAATATTGTGGAGCAGAGCTGCAGAAGAAAAGACCAGAAGGCAAAAAAAATGTGTTTTTATGTACAGTACAGGCCAAAAGTTTGGACACACCTTCTCATTCAATGCATTTTCTTTATTTTCATGACTATTTACATTGTAGATTCTCACTGAAGGCATCAAAACTATGAATGAACACATGTGGAGTTATGTACTTAACAAAAAAAGGTGAAATAACTGAAAACATGTTTTATATTCTAGTTTCTTCAAAATAGCCACCCTTTGCTCTGATTACTGCTTTGCACACTCTTGGCATTCTCTCCATGAGCTTCAAGAGGTAGTCACCTGAAATGGTTTTCCAACAGTCTTGAAGGAGTTCCCAGAGGTGTTTAGCACTTGTTGGCCCCTTTGCCTTCACTCTGCGGTCCAGCTCACCCAAAACCATCTCGACTGGGTTCAGGTCCGGTGACTGTGGAGGCCAGGTCATCTGCCGCAGCACTCCATCACTCTCCTTCTTGGTCAAATAGCCCTTACACAGCCTGGAGGTGTGTTTGGGGTCATTGTCCTGTTGAAAAATAAATGATGGTCCAACTAAACGCAAACCGGATGGGATGGCATGTCGCTGCAGGATGCTGTGGTAGCCATGCTGGTTCAGTGTGCCTTCAATTTTGAATAAATCCAACAGTGTCACCAGCAAAACACCCCCACACCATCACACCTCCTCCTCCATGCTTCACAGTGGGAACCAGGCATGTGGAATCCATCCGTTCACCTTTTCTGCGTCTCACAAAGACACGGCAGTTGGAACCAAAGATCTCAAATTTGGACTCATCAGACCAAAGCACAGATTTCCACTGGTCTAATGTCCATTCCTTGTGTTTCTTGGCCCAAACAAATCTCTTCTGCTTGTTGCCTCTCCTTAGCAGTGGTTTCCTAGCAGCTATTTGACCATGAAGGCCTGAAGCGCAGTCTCCTCTTAACAGTTGTTCTAGAGATGGGTCTGCTGCTAGAACTCTGTGTGGCATTCATCTGGTCTCTGATCTGAGCTGCTGTTAACTTGCAATTTCTGAGGCTGGTGACTCGGATGAACTTATCCTCAGAAGCAGAGGTGACTCAACAGTTATTAAACAGTTATTTCTGTTTAGTCCAACCCAAGCTTCATGTTCCTTTGTCCACCAGGTGGCACTGTCTTCATGTATATGGGTTTTTCTCTGGTTTTTAGGAGATTTGTTGTAAAATTGATTGTAGATCAAATGTTTTCCTGTGAAATTTTAAAGCTCTTGATTTGTGATGTGAATAATGAGTTGGATGCATATTGTAATGTAAAACAAAAATTTGAATGTATATGTATTTTGAGAGATTGAGAAAAAATCTGCACAGTGCTGTTTAGCGTTGCTCGGGGTGCAGAGGTGCAGAAGAAAAGACCAGAAGGAAAATAATGTGTTTTTATGTCTTCTGCAGGAGCGAATAAATGCAGGAAACAGTTCTTTGGGTCATCCTCCCTTGTGTCCCATTCACACACTCGTTACACTGGTGCCGTGACCCTTTGGTTCTTCTTGATCAGCTTGATGCTCATCGCCACGGATGTTGTGCTGGCGTCCTGATCTTAATTTTTTTCTGCGGTCAGGTTTAGAAGAGACTGTGGATTAGGGCACTGTGGGCACAATGGATGGGTTTACTAGTCCTACTTTACCTAAAGGTAGGGGTGTTTGGTTCAGTGATATTGCTGACAGTAGGGCTGTAGGACATTCAAAGTTCACGCCTGATGGTTGTGCAGAAACAGGGTTTAATCAGAGCCCAGGTTGTTCTCCTGTTAGTGGGATAATGAGGGAGGGTCCCCTTACTTCCACAACCAGCAGTGATGTTGATGCCATTCACCACCTCACAGACATGGTAGGGCAGTTAGGAAGCTCAAATTGGTGAATCCATTGTTGCTAAGCTAATGTCAGCTGGTGTTGTAAACATGAAAAGTGACCACCAGACTGCCTCTGCCACCCAAAATACACAATGTGACGTGAACAGACATGACCTCCCACATGTGACAGTTCACGTTAAACCTGATAAAGTACTCCAGACATTCAGAGGTTACAACTCTGAATGTCTGACAAATACTTGGTCCAGGACTAGATTGACATGACTAAAGCTCACCTCAGAAAACAAGAAACTCCTGTGTGTGACCAAGCAGAAGAAATCATGAGCCACTTATTGGGCAAGGCCAGAGATGTTGTGAAGATTGCCTTGCGTAGTGATCCTACACTTCATGTTAAGATGAAACCTGAACTAATATTATGATATTCTTCTCCACTATTTCAGTGAAGCTCCCTCATGTCTCCCTCTCGCTGACTTTTACGTTACTCTGCCCAAGCACAGAGAAAACCCTACTGACTACTGGATAAGACTAAACAAGGTGGCGGACCTCGCTCTTGAGGGCCTTCGCAGATGAGGGAAGCAGACAGAGAGCATGAATGATGAAGTGGCTCTCATGTTCGTCAAACACTGCCCTCACCCAGAGTTATCCTGCACCTTGAAGTGTAAGCCTATTCATGAGTGGACCTCACGTGATGTTCAGCTGAGGATTGATGATTATCAGAGTGAGTTAAGGGCTAGTGGCAGAACCACTGGTGCTACGCAACTTAAAAGCCACATCACCACCATTACCTCTGAACAGCCCAACCCACCATCATCAAGCCTAGCAGCATATGAGCGGTGTAAAACTCCATTACCCTCACCCTCCCCTCTCCAAGCCCAACGTCATGTGTGTCACCCTCTATGCCCCTCTCCAGCACCTGTCTCAGTTCAGGGTGGTCCCCAGCATGCTCAAAGCCAAGCCTCTGTACCAGTTGTGGCACAAAATCTCCAACAGTCAGAGGAGAGACTCGTATGGTCAACATGTTTCAGGAGATGATGGAGAAAATGCAACAGCGCAACACTTCTCATCCAATTCGAGGTGGGAGGTTCCAGTGTGCCTCTTGTGAGCGGCGAACCAGAGAAGCAGGTTGTAAAGTCTGTAATGACTCAAGCCACACCACCATTTCACACTGCATGTCTGAGAGACTGTGTTTTGCCTGCCTTGCCCCTGGCCACACCAGACTGAACTGCCCTGCTAATAACTCCTCCCAATCCCAGTCTGAGGGAAACTAGCCAACCTGTATTTGGAGGGAGGCAGTACAGGTCACACCACAAACTCCAAAATTGATGGCATGTCTGATGCTGAGACTGTTTACACATCTGTGAGACTCATGTAATGACTCTGTAGTTGTTGTTTATCAGAATATTCACAGAGCTGGTAGCAGTGACAGTCTCTTCTACACAACTGTGGACATGGAAGGGACAGTGAAAATTGGCAGAATGTTGGACAGTGGTTCAACAGCCTGCAGCATCAGTGAGACAGCTGAAGTGAAGATAAGAGAGGCTGGAGTGATAACAGACCAAAAACTGATTGATATGAATCTGGCCCTTGTTGGATGTGGTGGACTTCGTGTTAAGCAAAAGTGTGCCTTTGATGTGGAGATGGAAGTGTATGGCTGTAAAATGTTAGTCCCCACACTTGTTGTTCCTGGACAGCATGATGAGTTGATACCAATGTGATAAAACACATTTTGCATCAGTCCAAGCTATGTGAGTCCTAATGGAAGACAGAGTCCGGCCCCTGCCCAACCAGAAATCCAGGAACTGAACATTTCCTGTCCATGCTATCTGGTCTGAACCCCTGGAAAGGTGATTATGTTCCTGACAAGATCTGTACAGTAAAGTGTAACTCAGCTACCTGCCTTGAGCCTGGCTGTGAATATCTCATCTGGGGAAAACTGCCCAAAAACACTGCTGTTTCCCCAGCAGCACCATCATGACAGCCAACATCATCCCGCTCAGCTCCCAGAGGTGTTTTGGTCACAAAGCTCCTAACTTCATTGTGGGGAGACAGATGGGTCCCCACAAGCTCATCAATACATCTAACAAGCCTGTGATATTAAGGCGGAATGCAAAGCTGGCTGATGTCTACACCGTTGTAGCACTTGAGGACATGGATGTTGCTGAATGCTCAGAGGTTCCCCTTGCTAGCTGCACTCAATCAGCTGTGCCGCCTTCTGCAGACACAAATTCTGCCAAAGACAAGCTCAGGTCAGTTGGGCTCAGTGGTGTTCATATGGAGTCATGTGAAGTGTCTGAGGACTGCAAGAGGAGTTTGGCTGACCTTGTTTTGCAGTATGAGGATGTGTTTTCACCCCACCATCTTGACTGGGGGGACGAAGGGCTTTGTACACCAAATACACCTGTCAGACAACAAACCATTCAGGCTCCCATACAGGCAAGTGCCCCCTGGCCAGTACCAGAAGCTGCGCCAAATGCTGAGTGAGATGGAGGAAAGGAAGATCATCAGAAAATCGACCAGTGAATATGCATCTCCATTGGTGCTTGTATGGGTAAAAAATGGAGATCTACAGGAGATCGTACAGACTTCTGCTGGTTGAACAAGAGAACCCTGAAGGATGCCCATCCCCTTCCTCACCAGGCAGAATGTTTGGCGGCACTGGGAGGAAGCTGTCTGTTCAGCACAATGGATTTGACCTCTGGGTTCTATAATATGCTGCTCCACGAGGACGACAGGAAGTACTCAGCCTTCACCACTCCAATGGGCGAGAACAACTGTCTGCCGGAGGGCCCCTGCAACAGCCTCGGGAGCTTCATGCGCATGATGACCAGCATTTTCGGAGACCAGAACTATCTGAGTCTACTGTGCTACTTGGATGATCTGTTGGTGTTTGCACCTGACGTGGAAACCGCCTTACAGCAGCTGAAGATGGTGTTTGAGAGGCTGCGTGGCCATATCTTGAAGTTTTCCCCAAACTGTCAGGCAGAAAGTTGTGTGCTGCTGACTGGACAGTGGAGCAGGGACAGGCTTTTGAAGTCCTGAAGTCCTCATTGATTCACAGTGTCGTCCTGGCTCATCCGGATTTAACCCATCCCTTCATGCTGTCAACTGATGCATCCCTGGATGGCATAGGTGCTGTTCTGTCTCAGGTTCAGGAGGGTGAAACCTGAGCCAGACCCATTGCTTTCGCCAGCAAGTCATTGTCTCAGTCCCAAAAGAACTACCCAGCTCACCGGCTAGAATTTCTGGCCTTGAAATGGTCAGTTTGTGACATGTTCAGCCACTGGCTGAAAGGCCACAAATTCACAGTCTGGACCGATAACAGCCCGTTGACTCATATCCTGACAAAGCCAAAGCTAGGCTGTTGTGAGCAACGCTGGGTAGCCAAGTTGGCGAGTTGCGACTTCGATATCAAGTATGTCCCTGGTCAGCAAAACATTGTGGCTGATGCCCTGAGCCATGTACCATTTGCCACGGTGAGTGTTGGCCACAGGCTGCTCGATGAACCCTATGCAGGTCTTCTCACCAAGGCCATAGATGTGTCAAATTCCTCTGTCCAGAATGCCTTCCAGTCATCCAGTGGTCACAAGAAACCCTCTCTGTGAGTGTCAGTGCCCAGTCCACATGCAGTCAATTACAAATGCACACTCAGTCTGTTGCAGCAGAGGATGTGTCTGCTGTACTACAGTCACACATTGAGTGGGATGCTGGTCCGAGGGCCTGTGCTGTTGAAGTGTTGCAGTACTTCATCGCCATATTGAGCCATAATTGAGCCATAATTGAGCCATAGTTAAGATGGCGGCAGCTGGTAGGACTGGTGCAACGGGAGCTCTCCTAGCACTGTTAGCGTTTGGTTTTATTTTAAACTTTTTAGATACGGGTCCTTTGTTAACGTCAAAGGAGACTCCTTGCAACCTCACAGCACACAGAGTCACTGTCAAGCTCCTTGGGTACGGCAAACACACTCTAATGCAGGCGTTTGTCCCCACCTTGGGCAAATATCAGCATAAGCGAAACGGCGAAATCCGAGGTAAACATCAAAGGGACAATCTCATCATCATTACACTTTACCTGTTATTGTCTGGAGATGTACATCAGTGCCCGGGCCCGAACACTGGAAATGCCTTCAGGAGGAAGGAGACGAGCAGTATGGTTTGCGGCCCAGCAACAGGGCGTCCATCCAGGGGGTCTGCGGCCCGAGCAGCTGTCACCACCAGCAGGGCTACTGATCAAGCAGCTAACACCGCCAGCGGGCCTGCTGGCAGAGCAGATGTTGTCTCCGGTGGGTCTCTGTGGGCTCGCGCCGACAACCGCTGCTCTAGCAGCTGGGCCCCAAACGACAACATCGGGGAGCAGTGGGCTCGTGCTAATGGCTAGCGGTCTAGCAGCAGAGGATCAATCTATAACATCTCCGGCTGGCCTACTAGCTGGGTGGTTATCATCATCTGCAGCGGGGCTGCTATATGACCAGCTGGCATCCACGTCGGACCTGCGGGCCAGACGGCTGTCATCCCCGGCGGGTCTGCTGTCGGAACGTTTGTCACCTCCTGCAGGGCTGCACACATCTCTGGCTGGCCTGATAGCCAGGCGGCTATCATCATCTGCAGCCACGTCGGGTCTGCGAGCCGGGCGGCTGTCATCCCCGGCGGGTCTGCTGTCAGAGCGGCTGTCACCTCCAGCGGGGCTACTAACATCTTCAGCTGGCCTGGTAGCTGGGCGGCTATCATCATCTGCAGCGCAGCTGCTATCTGACCAGCTGACATCCACGTTGGGGCTGCGGGCCGGGCGGCTGCCTCCACTACCACCAGTGATAGCTGGGGCGCCTACATCACCAGGGGCCCTCAGCGGCGCTGCGCCGAGGGTCAACACTAGCTTAGCAGCGGAGAGGCGTCCTCCATCACCAGTGTTAGCTGGGGAGCTAGCATCACCAGCGGCCCTCAGCGGCGCTGCGCCGACAGTCAACGCTAGCCTAGCAGCGGAGAGGCATCCTCAACCACCAGTGTTAGCTGGGGAGCTAGCACCACCAGCGGCCCTCAGCGGGGCTGCGCCGACGGCTAACATTAGCCCAGCAGCTGAGCGGCTTCCCCCACCATCAGTGGCCCTCAGCGGCGCTGCGCCGATGGCTAACGTTAGCCTAGCAAGTGAGAGGCTTCCTCCACCACCAGCGGCCCTCAGTGGGGCTGCGCCGACGGCTAACGTTAGCCTAGCAGCTGAGAGGCTTCCCCTACCACCAGCGGCCCTCAGCGGGGCCGCACTAATGGCTAACGTTAGCCTAGCAGTTGAGAGGCTTCCCCTACCACCAGCGGGCCTCAGCAGGGCTGCGCCAACGGCTAACGTTAGCCCAGCAGCTGAGAGGGCGCTAATACCATTAGCAGCTCTCTATAGGCCAGCACCAGGGCTGACCAGGATGACTAGAAACCCCATCCTAAAGAAGTATCCAGCCACTAAAATTCTCAGGACACTAAACCATGCCAGGTTAGTCTGGGACCATCAACTTAAACCCAAAGGGCTACTTTGCGGTCACATAAACATTAGAAGCGTGATGTCTAAACGGGAACAAATTGAACATTTATTGTGTGACTCTAATATTGACATATTAGGCATGTCTGAAACATGGCTATCCAGTTCCTCCCCTGAAGCTGCTATATTATTACCAGGCTGCACTGTGTTTAGACAGGATAGAAATGGCAAAGGTGGAGGTGTCCTACTTTATGTTGAAAACTTGCTAAAGTGCACCCAGCTTATGGCACCTAGTGACATGAAGATCGAATATGTCAGTGTTAAAGTGTCACTCTTTTCTGAAATGTCTTTCATAATAATCTGTCTGTATTGTCCACCATCCGCGAGGTCAGATTTTTATGACCAACTCAAACTCCTGTTGAACCATTTTAGCTCTGATAGTGAAATAATACTGGTGGGGGATCTGAATGTCAACTGGGATGTAAAAAAAGACAGGAAGACTCTCAAACAAATTATGGATCACTACAATTTCACCCAGTTGATAGAGCAGCCTACCAGGTTTACAAATCACTTTAGAACAAGAATAGATTTATTATTTACAACTTGTCCTGACAGAGTCACAAAAACCTATAACCTCCTGACTGGCCTTTCAGATCACAATGCCATCCTCTTTACTAGGAAACTCATAAAACGACATCGCTCCCTCTCAAAATCTGAAAATTCTACACCTCTCTATGATTTTATACCTAGAAGCCAACAGCAATATTTTGCTACAGCCCTCCACAATCACAACTGCTCTGATGTCTTGTCTTGTGTAGATGTAATCCCTGCTTGTCATCTGCGTAATAGGTCAGTCAAAGAGGTCATGGGGCACTTCACCTCTAGAGGGAGGTGTAAGAAAAAAAGGAGAAACTCACTAGCCTCCAGGCCTTCCTCTCAGAGACCTAGAGTCTTGCTGCACTGTAAGACAGCAAAACACATGCAGATGCAGAAAGGCAGAAAAAAAATGTATTCAAGCAAAGATAAACACTCACTAGATGCACAAGTTTTAAGGTTTTAATGGCTCAACACTACACGGACTGCATTTTGACAGCGTGGGACTGCACTTTGACAACACAGCTGGCTTGTGTGAGCACAATCAGGAAGACTATCGGGCACGGATACCCTACGACTGAGAGCGTGGGAAAAACAAGCGGAGACTTACCTGAGACATCCTTCAGCAGCGGGCCCGTTTCCTGGGCCCTCGGCGGTAAGTCTCCTGACCTCTCCTGGGTTATAGTTGCCGTATCACCGCTGTGGGTCCTGGACGGAGCCCAGGCGTATAAGTTTACAGCGCGATGTCAGAGGCCTTTCTGTGGAGCTGGAGAAGAAAGAGCTACAGCTGTCCGGCTTCACCACTCAGCTCCCCAGATTATCCAGTCTTTTTCTGAGCAGAGCAGAACAGTCCAATAAATCATCCTCTGACAACGACACCGCTGTGTGGGACCCAGCTTCATGATCAACACCCAACCGTGAGGCTCCCTGGTCTGAGGTGGTGGTATGTGGTCGCAAAAATGAGGTAAACACAGCTCCTCCTCCCCCAAGCCTGAGCACCTCCAACCGCTATAATGTCTTGTCGACCAAGGAGTTTCCAGTCCTCCAGGCTGCTGTGCCCTCCATCCCATCTCGCCATGTCCAGGATGCTGCGCCTGCTGACACCACAGCTGTCCCTTTGCCGGTGGCTGATGGTGATCATACGGCTGATCACCCTAAAGTGAAGCCCCCACACCACACCTCGGCCTCTTCTTCCCGGCATAGGCTCCTGAAGGAAGCGGTTTGCCGTCACTCTGGCAGCTTCCCTTACCGCAATCCAGTGGAGATTCCCCCAACCAGTGACAAGTTGCCTCCGGCTCCCCCCTCATTTTCATCCTCGCCTCCTTGCCCTCTGTTCCCCCCGACAACTGCAATAATCGGGGACTCCATCATCAGAAACGTCCGCTTTTTTAATGCTGTCACCCACTGCTTTCCAGGCTCCACCGCTGCAATTCTTCTCCAAAAAATCCCGGAGCTGCTGGGCTCACTCCCATCCTCGGTCAAAAAACTGATTATACACGTAGGTTTTAATGATACATCTCTTCGCTAGTCCGAGGTAACAAAGGAGCATTTTAAAGAACTTTTTAACTTTCTGAGCGGCTGCGGGAAGTCTGTTTGTATCTCTGGGCCCCTCCCCTCCTTCACCCGTGGTGCGCTGCATTTCTGTAGGCTTCTCAGCTTGAGCTCCTGGCTCCAAGCTGCCTGCACTCTGAGCCAGTTCAGTTTCATTGATAACTTCAATTTGTTCTGGAACCGCTCCGAGTTTTACCGAGCTGACGGTGTCCACCCCTCTGGTCTGGGCAGCAGGGTACTCGCTCACAACATCCAGCAAGCTGTTCAGACCACAACATTCACACGTGTCTGACTGACTTCCCCCTCTTCCTCGGTAGTGCTGCCGCCGCAGGTCACCACCACCGAACAATCTGGGACTCAAAGCAAAACCTAAGGGTATATTAGGCGGACATCTAAATATACGAAGCTTAAAATCAGAAAGTGATCAGGTCAACCACCTGCTAACAGAGTCAAATCTAGACTTTGTTGGTCTATCAGAAACATGGCTACATAAAAACTCTTCCAGTGCTGCTGTTTTAGTTCCAGGTTACGTCACTTACAGGAAAGACCGTAAAGACGCAAAGGGGGGTGGGGATATGATCTATGTGAGAGATACTATCCGTTGCAGTGAGATTGAATGGCAAGGTTTAAATGATTTAGAGTGTGTTGGATTAAACATGGTTCTTGCACCTCAGATGGCCCTTACAATAATAGTTATATACCGGCCGCCATCTGCTAACATTGGCTTTTATGATCAGTCCAAGGAAATGTTATATCAGTTCGACTTCAAGAAGGAGATCATAGTGATGGGTGATCTTAATATAAATTGGGAGGACAAAATCTCAAGGAAAAGTTGACACAAATCACAGATAGTTTTAACTTAACTCAGATGGTTACAGGTCCAACACGAATTACAAGCACCCAAATTGATCTGATCCTCACCAACAGGCCTGAAAGGATTACAAAGACATACAACATGGTAACTGGGCTATCAGATCATAACATGGTACTCATATCAAGAAAATTAACCAGAAGGCGGTTTACAACACATTCTGGAAATAATGAGTTTATTGGTATACCAAAAAACAAGCATGAACATTTCAAAACAGCCATACAAACAAATGGAATGGGACAACTTGTTATTGAACAGTGATCTGGAAATAACTACCCAAAACTTTACAGAGAAATTACAAACTAAAATCAATGAATTTGCTGTTAAAATAAAACGGAAAAACAGGAAACAAACTCTCCTGATACGATAATATAAAACAACTAATGAAGGACAGAGACAACGCCCTTAAAATGGCCACTAAGTCCAAACTGAGCAGTGACAGGCAGAAATTTGCAATGTTAAGGAACAGAGTGACAAGGCAACTGAGAAAAGCAAAAGCAGACTTTTTCACCAAGATTATTGAAAACTGTCATGGGAACTCAAAATCCATGTGGAGTCAAATCAACAAACTGATTGGACAAGACATTTCCGTTAGAAATACAATTCAACTAAAGGCCAATGACACAATAATACACGATCCAGCTGATGTGGCACAAGTACTTAACAAATACTTAAGAACTTAAGAAAAACTACATTCAGTCAGGCAGTTTTCTCCTTCAGAGCATCACATCAATGGAATTCAGTACCATAACTGAACAACATGTGAACATTGATGTTTGCCTCACTATTATATAGGAATGCATCATGCAACTGTGGGTTATTGTCACTCAACGGTATGTGTGTGCCGTACAGAATGTTTATCTTTAATGGGTTATTTTTTTATATATATATTGGATGTTGTATTTTATTGATGCCTTTAACAACTGGCAAAGGGACTACCAATGAAAATTAGCCTCTCGGCTATTTCGGGTGCATTTTACATTTTTTTTTAAAAATGTTGATTAATGTACATTGTCCCTTTTCAAATAAACAAATAAACTAAACTAAACTAAACTACCATGGGTAAACGAGGACTGCAGGAGGGTGATGTGCAAGAGAGATGAACTGTTAAAGCAATCACTAAAAACTGGCTTGGCTACTGACCGACTAAAATTTACCTCTCTGCGAAACAAAGTAACTCAAACTTTGAGAAAGTCAAAAGCTGACTTCTTTCTGAAAATCATTGTAAATGCACATGGAAATGAAAAATTGGTTTGGCAGAATATTAATAAATCAACAGGCCAACACTACAAGCCAGATAATAATAACCTAGAACTTATTATAAATAACAACCTAGTCAAGGAGCCTATCAGCCTAGCAAACAGTTTCAATGACTTCTTTTTCAAATCTGCTAACCAGATTGCTAAACTGTTTCCCTCTCCTGAAAGCCCATTGAACAGCAACAGTCCTGTTTTCACGATCATTGAGATAACTGATTATGATGTAGCTGATCTGATCTCTGGTCTTAAAAGCAGTAACGCAAAAGACGCTTTTGGGCTTAGCGCTACTTTTTTAAAACAACATAAAGATTCCCTGGTTCGCCCCATCACCCATCTTATCAACCTCTCTTTCAAGCATGCATATGTCCCATCGGTTTGGAAAGTGGTGGCGATAACCCCAATTTTTAAATTTGGGAAAAAAACTGATGCATCGAACTATCGGCCAATAAGTACCTTGCCGATAATATCCAAAGTAGCCGAGAAATGGGTTAACAAGCAACTAATGAAACATCTCAACCTGGGACTTACATTACACCCCATGCAATTCGGTTTCCGCACCTATCACTCAACTGAGACAGCCATATGTGTGTTTTTAGAAAAGGTTAAAAGTCTGCTGTATAGGAACGCTCTTGTGGGGGCTGTTTTTCTTGATTTAAAAAAAGCCTTTGATTCTGTAAACCATCAAGTTCTACTGTCCAGATTGACTCAGTTTAATTTCTCAGAACACACTATACACTGGTTTGCCTCATACTTATCCGAGAGGAAACAATATGTGACTGTTGACGGTGTTAAATCAGCCAGCCTTGAGTGCTGTGTCGGGGTTCCACAGGGGTCAGTCCTCGGGCCAATTTTATTTTCCTTATTTATTAATAACTTGCCTAATCAATATCAGAATGTACACACCCTAATGTATGCAGATGCTGTAGTGATCTTTAGAGAGGCAAAAACAATTTCTGAAGTCTCAACTTCCCTCACATGCGCCTTGTCTTGTATTCAAAAATGGCTAACTAAATCTTGCCTTCTGCTGAACACCAAAAAAACAGTCTGTATGATGTTCAGTAAACGCCATCTAAAGATAACAAATTCGAACGTGTTATTAAACGGTGAGGAACTTGGTATAGTAACCGAATTCAAATACCTTGGAGTCATTCTAGATCCCTGTTTAACATTCAAGAAGCATGTGAACATCCTCTCTAAATCCACCAAGTTTCATCTGCAGAATTTTAAGCAGATTAGAAATAACTTGACGGACACAGCGGCTCAAATGTTTTTATCTTCAGTAATCCTCTCACGCTTAGAGTACTGTCTTACAAACTGGTCCTTTACCGGTACGACTACACTTAAATCAGCTGAGTCACTTTACAACAGAGCCCTGAAAATATTTGACAAAAAGCCGTCAACACACCACACTTGTAACATTCTCCGTAAATATGATTTGTTGAGTTTCAGTCACCTAGTTGATTTTAAACAAGCCTGTCTGATGTACAAAACTCTACGCAATCTGGCCCCCCCCTCTGCTGAAAGAATTTATAAAACGTACAAACACTCAACCCTCAACCAAGGTCACTAGAGCAGTAGTTAGAGGAGACTGTGTAGTCCCTTATAGGCGGACCACTTTTGGCCAGGCTTTCCTATCTGTCATGGGTGGTAGGTTATGGAACAGCCTGCCACTCACAGTCAGAGAGTGCCCCACTTATATATATTATAGCTCCTTTAAAAAGCATCTAATGAACTGGTTATTATCAAACCAGATCTGTACACACTAATAGTAATTATTAGCTGAAATTATTATTAACATAGTCAATTAGATATAATAATAAGTCAGGGGATGTAGTCATTATTATTAGTAGCGATTATTATTAGTATAGCTTATTAGTCATAATAATAAGGGCAAAGTAATTAATATCACTAGTCGTTATTATTAGTAACATAGCTCTTATCAGATAAAACAATCATCACCATAGCTTTTGTATTATTATAGGTTACTAGGATGTGTACAGGCAATAGGTATTTTAGGGTGTGTGTGCATTACGTGCTCAACACTGTGCAGTGTAGGTATGATATTGTGCAATACATGTAAATATTACGCAGTTATGGCTATTATTGTGCAATACGTTGAAGTATTACAGATACAATGCATATAAAACTGTGTAATTTAGAATTACATTACTGAATGTATACTTGACTGATATTGAAACATGTTTACTTATTGACTGCTGCACTATACTGTTATCCAGACCGTTGCACTTAGTACTGCCATATGCACTTTATTAAGACTAATTGCACTTTGTTATTGTTTGTACTTGAGGCATGTCGGCACTTTACTATATGTATCAACTGGATTTATTGTTGTTGTTTTTTAAGAATGTGATTATCTGTTTTATTTGTGTTTTACCTAGGGAACATCTGCTAGGGACAACAGATGGAAATTAGCCAATGGCTACAATCTGGCATGTTTACATCATTGTATTGCTCATATGGTGATGTTCATTAACTTGCACTGTCCCTCTCAAATAATAAATTACATTTACAAATTACAATTACAGTTATCTGCCTCAATTCGTCCCACCTTGACAGGACACCTTACCTGCCTACACCAAAAAGGACCTCCGTGACAAGCAGTTGGAGGACAGAATTCTCTCTCATGTTGTGTACTATGTTGAGAGACGTCGGAGGCCCTCTAGGAGAGAAAGGTTCAAGGAGTCCGTCTCTGTCACGAAATACCTGAAGCACTAGGATAGGCTAACTGTGAGCAACGGTGTGCTATACAGGACTTCAAGGGATCAGAAAACCAAGGCGAACATTTTATTGGTCTGGATGCGTGAAATGAGGAATAGTGTATATTGGGGACTTATTTGATGGAGACCAAATCATGTCTTTTGAACAATTAATGCCTGGTGCACACTACATGACTTTTCTGCCCATTCTGGAAGTCACTATGTCACATTACACAATTGTAGTGTCATAAAATCGTGCCGTGACTTGGCCGACAGACATGACACACTATACGATGGTTCACACCATAGTGCACAATTTTTCAGATGGTGAGTCGAGCGTGTCAATTCTTTTGTTTTACTATTATTTCAGTCACTGTGCCAGTCAAAGTGCCAGCAGATGGCAGGAGCTACATTTGAGGTATTGTATGCACACATACAAGTCACTGAATCCTCCACAACAAGTTCCTGCAAATGTTTCACAATTAAAGCCTATTTAGAAAATGAAGGGATTCTCTCAACTGAAGTTATAAGGGGCTTTCAATGTGAAAAAGATACAGGAAGTGTTGAGTTTGAAATGAAGGCGCGATGCATTAACTTTATCAAGGCAAACAGGAATGTAGTAAAGTAAGAATATAAAAATACAGAGGAAATAATAAATAACGGCCCTTTATAATGTAGTCTGTTTCAAATGAAGCTGGTACCCTTTGCAGGTGTGGTAAGTAAAAGCTCCGCCACTATTTTTCAATTTTCTTACTTTATATCCGTCTCCATTATAAAGAAGTAACATTATTTGCTAGCTTGATGCTGATGGCAGTACTCACAAGGATGATAAAGTTCTTCTTCTGTTTCACACCATCATTTTCCCTTTTTACTCTGTTGTGGCATTATCAAAAATATCAAAAAGGCTGGGGTGTTGTTGTCATACAGTTGTCTACGGCAGCAGATCACTCTGTGTTTCTGCTGGTCAAAGTGACGGCTGTGACGGGAGCAGTTGTGAAAGGCATAAAGAAAATCAAACATGCTAGATATTCAGTTGGAACGTCATGAGGCGTCCCGACGTGGTGTTGGTTGCTGTTAACTATGACATACTACAGGAGATGAAACTAATTGTCGCTTACTACACTCATTGTCGTTTACGATCCATGCCGACACCGTATGTCGCTGCGTCGGACTAGAATCGGGCTGATATTGTGTAGTTTGTACCAGGCATAAGAGAAAAGTACAAACTCCCAAGTAAGGATTTTTGGAAGTACTTGCAGCGACGGAGTTGCATTTTGGCATGCCTTAGACAACTACCGCTTGTACGCAGAACCAAAATACAGGATAGATTGGAACAGGATTGGTACTTAAAAAGAAAAACATCATGTTTTTACAACCTCTTGAGGGGCTCTCACCCACCCAGTTCTGAAGGTCTTAAGAGATGCTGGGAGAGGGATATCAGGGAAGAGATATCTAATGGAACATGGGGGGAAATTATTGGATTTTAGTTTAAAATATCAAGAGAAATGCAGACATGTCTGATCAGTTATAAAATTATCAATAGGATTTATTGGACCCCAAGTAAAATGGCATGGCTAGGACTTAGAAACTCTGATGTGTGCTGGAGATGTGACACCACTTGTGGCACCCTATTACATATGCTGTACTCATTCCCTATGATAGATCTTCTGTGGTCTAAGATTATTGCTTTCATCAATACAGTGATGCCCTCTGCACTCATACAGACACCAATGCTCTGTCTATTAGGTGCACTGCCGAAAGGAAGTGGGCTTAACACTCATCAAATCTCATGGTGCAGGACAGCACTTATTACTGGATGCAGAATAATGCTGCAACATTGGAAAACTAAAGGAGATATATCAGTGAAGGAGTGGTTTGACAAATGGCTAAAATCTCCTCCTATGAAAGACTATGTTACAAGCTAATAGATAGGCAAGACATCTGCATGAAAATATGGGGCCCTTATACTGCTGTAACCTGATGTACTGATGAGTTGCACCCTTTGTTACAATGTTAGGTGTGAGCTAGTGCACATAATATAAACTACAATTTGATATTGTGCTATGTAAAATATGTATCATGCATGTATATATTTTTGTGTATATCAAGCATGTATACAATGCTATGTCTCCATTGTTTTCCCTCTGTCCTTGTCCTTCTTGTCCTGTCTTGTTGTAGTTTATGATTTTTCAACTTGTGGTGTATAAGATAAGATAAGATAAGATAAGATAAGATAAGATAAGATAAGATAAGATACACCTTGATTGATCCCACAATTGAGAAATTCCAGTGTTACAGCAGTCAAGGGTAAAGAGTCAAATTAAAGATTTCAATATTTAAAAACTTAAAAAAAAAAAACTAGGTATGCAGAAAAAGTACAAAAAATACAAGAAACAGCAATGAATAATAATAATAATAATGAGCAGTGGATAAAAAGTGAGCAATGGATTAAAGTGAACATATTTAGTGCAAAGTCAGTATTGAATGTGCAAATAAACAACAACATGGGGGACAGCAATGCTCATAGTGGTGTCCATAAAGTGTACATAGTGTCCCTAAAGTGTCCATGGTGCAGTGTACTGAGAGCAGTGCTGGTTAAGTAGCCTGACAGCAGCAGGCAGGAAGGACCTGCGATAGCGTTCCTTCACACACTTTGGGTGAATCAGTCTATCGCTGAAGGACCTCTCCAGAGCTTTTATCTTCTCCTGCAGAGGATGGGAGTTGTTAGTCCTCAGAGATGACAGCTTGGCTGTCATCCTCCTTTCTCCCACCACCTGCACAGAGTCCAGAGAGCATCCCAGGACAGAGCTGGCCTTCTTGATCAGCTTGTCTCTTCCTATCTGCAGCCGAGACACTGCTGCCCCAGCAGACCACTCCGTAAAAGATGGCTGATGCCACCACAGTGTCAAAGAAGGTCTTCAGGAGCGCTCCCTGCACTCACTTCAGCAGGTAGAGTCTGCTTTGGCCTTTCCTGTATAGTGCTGTTATGTGATTAGTCCAGTCCAGTTTATTGTTAAGATGAACACCCAGGTACTTATAAGATGTCACCATCTCAATGTCTTTTCCCTAGATGTTCACTGGTGTTGGGGGGAGGAGTCTGTGCCTGCGGAAATCCACCACCAGCTCTTTGGTTTTCCCCGCGTTGATCTGAAGGTGGTTCCTCAGGCACCAGTCCACAAAGTCCTTATTGGTTGTATTTTTTATTATTGGTATAGTTTGTTTATTTGTTTGTTTTGCTTGTATTTGGTTTGTTTGAAAAACCAATAAAAAAGAAAATTACAAAAAAAAGAAAGGCCAAGGCAAAGTATTTCCAATATGTTGTCCCTGACTCAGTCAAGAATGAGGTTCTGCATGGAGTGCACGATAGTGTGGGACATCAAGCCAAGTTCAGGAGCCTCAGCTTGACAAGACAGAGGTTTTTCTGGCTGAACCTCGACAGAGACGTAAGAGACTATGTTTGCCATTGTCAGTGATGCATCGCCAGTAAGACTGTCGAGCCTGAGGGAAGGGCTCCCTTGGAGATCATAACATCAACCAGGCTGCTAGAGCTAGTATGTATTGACTTTTGGTCAGCCGAAGACTCCAGAAACAAGTCTGTCGATGTCTTGGTGATAACGGACCATTTTACACGAATGGCTCAGGCATTTCCATGTAAAGACCAGACAGCTAAGTAGGTGGCAAGGGTTCTCTGGGACCGGTATTTGTATGTCTTTGGCTTTCCTGAAAGGATTCACAGCGATCAAGGCGCTAACTTTGAGAATCAGCTGAAAAGTGAACTCCTCAGGGTCTCAGGTGTCAGAAAATGACACACAATCCTCTACCATCCAATGGAAAACAGGAGTGTGGAGTGATTCAATCAAACCTTGGGTGGCAAGATCCGTGTCTTGTCCCCTGAAGAGAAGGCTGACTGGCCACGGCACTTGCAGAGACTGACCTTTATGTATAACTGTGCAGCTCATGAGACGACGGGTTTTATACCCCTTTTATCTCATGTTTCCTACCTGACCGCTGAGCCGCAGAACTGCTCGGTCTCACCTGAGGGCCACACCACAGATCAGTCTGTAGCCCTTTTTAAATAGGTATTGTGCAAATTTGCAAGAAAGCCCAATCAGTCTTCTTTCAGCATTGGCAGTATAAAAACAAAATCAGGGAGTACAGCGAAATGCCATCTGCCTACTTTTGTTCATACAGAATGTGCCTTTTTCGGGGCAATGGGGCACGCGCAAGTAACAAAGTTACTAGTTCAGCATATGACGTAAACAGTGACATACTCCGAGGGAAGCAGTGGCTGGTCAGTCCTTCAGTGATTCTCTCATAAGTTGGCCCGTCTTTACAGCATCTTTCAGGTTTGCATTTCCCTCTTGCTGCTAGCTGCTCATTCCTGCTATCAGCTGTTTCCTGTTTATCCACCACCAGTGGGTCGCACGTGCGCGTCATCAACAGCCCTTCCCGTGGCGGAAGGGCGCCTTGTTCTTTTTAAACCAAAAAGGTTCCGCCAATATGTCTACCCTACGAGGCAGAAAATTGGGCACCTCGGATCAACTCATCAATCCGGCTCTGTGTGTCTAAACGCTCGCAGCTTGCCGGCAAAACAGCCCAACATTCAACAAAAATTTGGCAGTGTAAAAGGGGCTTGTGACTTGTGACTCCGCCCCTGTGACTGCTGTGTACGTCCCAGCAAGTGTGAAAATGCATCAGATGTTCTGAATACTGTTGACCAGACCTCTACCATACACTGTGACCGTTCTAATGCACAGACACTAGCCCGGTCTAGATTTGGTTGTCTAGTCAAACCTGTGAACAGGCTCATTCAAACCATGTCCAGGCAAGATGTTGTTCAGTGTTACAGCTGTTTGCAAATCTGTGTTCCAGGCTTTTGCTGACTAAAACTCCTTTAATGCTTCCTGCGACTTTATATCATATGTTCTAGGGTTGCCCCAAATTAGATCGTTTCTGGTCCTCTTTTTTTTTTATTTATTCTCTAAAATATTTTAAAAACGTGTTACTCCCTGCACCCTCATTGCCATTTTTGGTGTAACCTCAGAAAACATATCTACGACCTCCTGTCAACGCAGGACTATGGCATTCTCCTCCCTGCTAGCGCGGCGGGTTGATTTTGCTGAAATGGAAAAATGCTGCTCCACCCACCCACCCACACACATCTCATCAAGAGTATCATGTGTAATCTCAAGTTAGAAAAGATCAGGTATACTGTTAATGGTGCTCTCCAGAACTTGCGTAAGACATGGGATGGCTTTATTAAATTTGTAAAGCAATTAGATGGGCTTCAATTAGAGTGATAAACTTCCAACTGACCCATTATAACTTCATGTACAAAGAGATTAATTCAACGCGCAACTGGACCCCCTACCCCCACCCTCTGTATGTATGTGTGTCTCATTGTCCTTTTTTTCTTTCTTTCTTTCTTTCTTTCTTTCTTTCATTCTTTTCTTCTATTTCGGTTTCATTTCATTTTTTTCTTTTTCTTTTTTCCTCATACATGGTTATTCTTCATATTATATTCTACTTGCATTGTTTTTATATATTTTGATTCTTTATAATTTTGGTATTATTATTACTTTTGTACTTGCCTATTTTATGGATGTATTGGATGAAATCATGTGTGCCCTGACAATTGATATAAACATGCATCCAAGGGAAATTCAATAAAAATAATTTTGAGAAAAACACCTCCACAGGTGGATTGCAGCGCAGGCTGAAACAGTTTGGGGACCCCTCTTAAGGATAGGCTCTTATCTGTCTAAGTTCAAAAGTTTTCAATATCTATCTAATGTTACTGAAATAAGATCAGATAAGTTGAAGTTGCTGCTGACTTATATCTTTACTTGTTTTACTGTTGCATTGAATATGGGTGTTGCCATATTGATTATGATAAGCTGACATCAAAATGATTGGCTGACAAAATAATACAATCATGTTGTTTAGTTCAGCATAATACCCATTCATGTAAGAGTCCTGGTTTATTGAGGTGCACATTTGGTGAGGGTAGGGAAGAGAAAAGCACTGGACTGGAGGACTATGAGTAGGGTTGCTGTTACAGTTGTGTTTAATAGAGTTGTTGTGTGACTGTCAGTCTGGAATAATGAGCTTTGGTGATTACTTAGCCCATATGTGTGTCTGTGTGCACGTGCATGTGTGTGAGCATGTAATGTGTGGATTGGGTGGCCTGGGTGGATGTATGACTCCTGGCCTGAATTTTTGTCCCAGTCCGGCCCTGTATTAGCCTGAGTGTCAGACTGAAGCTCCCAGAACCTTCAGTCTGACATGGCTTCCATTGAAGGCGATTTACAAGGGGGAGGGAATTTGATTTTTTTCCTAACCAATCAGTAGAGATCAACGACTCACCCAGAATCTGACGTCATTAGTATCCATTTCTCGGGGGTGCCGAAAACAAGCAAGCATTGCCCGTTTAAAATGTCTCCGTCGTTGTGCACGCCCAGCTGCATCGCCGTTAAATCCAGTTTAGCAGCTTCCTTAATTTGGTCCTCCATTAACGTGAGTAGTGGCGAAATACCTCGATAGCATTGTTAATGTGGTCTGTAGGATCTGTAGCGGTCGCCATTGTTGCTATCCTCACCAGTTACCCACCGGCGTACAGCTTGACATCAGCGTGGCGCTGATTGGCTAATCGCTAGACCCCCGGCGTTCATTGGTCTGTCCATCGTTTGGACGAGATAAATCGCAAATTCATTGAAGTATGCCAGACCAGTAATGCAAGCCTACTCAGTTGAGTGGGCGGGGTCTATGGTCTGGAACCAGGCTAGCCCTGTATCTTACCCATGGGTCCAGGGTTAAGCAATATACCAAGATATTTCATATTTTTATAAACCCACTGAAATCTCCATTCATGGAAATCTTGTTTTTGACAGTGTTTTGATGAGGGCATCATTTCAGATTTACTCCAGTTCACCTTATACCCTGAAATTTCAGAGAACTTAACTGTACTGAGAAGAGGGGGAACTGAGTCTTTGGGATGTGACATTACAACCAATATATCATCTGCAAAAATGAAGAGTTTGTGCTCTTGGTTCCCCAGTCTTAGTCCTTTAATGCCAGAGTTAGTTCTGATTGCTTTAGCTAGTGGTTCACGTGCTATAATGAATAGCAATGGGGAAAGGGGGCAGTCCTGTTTTGTCCCCCCTCCTGACTTGGAGAGGGTCTGACCTCAGTCCATTAGTAGTCACCATTGACTTAGGATGTTTATATATACGAGCTTAATGATGTTCTGGAACCAGCTACCAAAACTGAATGTTTTAAGAGTGTAGTTCAGGTAGTCTCAGCCCACTTTATCAAACGCCTTTTCAGCGTCTATGGTTATGGCCGCTACCGAGGATGAAAGCTCTTTGGCCCCCCACATTAAGTGTAAGAGACGTCTGAGGTTGTCAGATGATTTATGACCTTTGACAAACCCTACTTGGTCTGATTGGGTATTTTTTTATGATGTTGTTAACTCTTTATGCTAAAAGTTTTTTGAGCAATTTGCCATCACAGCACAGGAGCGAGATAGGCTGATAAAACTCCCACATTCTTGTGGGTCTTTCCCCTTTTTCAGAATTACTGTAATTACTGCCTCTGACATGAGCTCACCTTCCTTGATGGCTGTGTCAAAAGTCTTAAGCAATTTAGGGGAAACTTGCTCAGTAAATGTTTTAATAAAATTCATATGGTTTTAGCTTTATTAGGCCAAAATTATGCTTTTTAAATGGACAGTTGCAGAATAATTCACAGCTAGACTCCTTGTGCAAATTACATCATTAGTTTAAAATTAACTTCATGAAACTAATCAAGCGGGTGGCAAGGCCAGAGCACGAGGAACTTCGAGGTGGTGAAGTGGCAAGGCAGGCTCGGGGCGTGCCGGTAGAGTTGGGCCCTCACCAGAGGACTGTGGAGTGAATCCCCCCTCAGCAGGGGACTGGGGGGATGGACAGTCCCTCTCCACCATGGACATCAATGTCCCCTGTGATGCCTTGGGAGGCTGTGCGGCCAATGATTGACAGGACCTTTTCCTCCTTTGGGGTGAGGGTGGGAGCCGTCCTGGGTCCACCACCAGTTTTGGCAGCCTCTCGGCAAACTTTGCCTTGTTAGAATCGGCGTTGCGAAAGCATCTGAAAAAGACACTCCTGCTGCGCCTCACCTTGTCCAGCATCACCTCCAGTTCTTCCTTCGTGAAGATCGCTCCCCTCTTGCGTTTTTCTTTCTCAGTCATTCTGTCACAATGTTGCACATGTGCAGCTACCCATGAGCTCATATAGGCTACATGAACCAATCCCAGTGCGCAATAACATTAAATTGGTAATCGCATGCACCTGCGATTAATTACGGCACACACACACAAACGTGTGCGCGCGCACACACACACACACACACACACACAAACAGCGCAATGAAACGTGGATATGCTGCTGCTACAGGTGCCTATTGTGTGACAACAACAGATCTGCAGTCTGTACATTGACAGAACTGATGTTGGAAAACTTACATGTAAGACACAAACTGGTATTGAACTGCAATGATGGAAAAAGAGAGACCATCATGAATGCTGTTATAAATGTTTCAATAACAAATGCATTATCTGTGAGCAGCAATCAAGTTTCTCTGCTTCATCATTAGTCTCCTTGTTTATAACGGGATGCGCATGTAAGTAATTTTTTAATGTGATATGCTTCAGGCATATCAGGATGGGGATTTGTTCTTGAAACAGTGCCAAAAAGCTTGTCTGGACGGAAATTTAGTTTTAAAGCACTGCTTTTAAAAAATACTTGTGTATGTGTGGACTAGGCTTCAAATAGATGAGCAGATGTTTTGTAAAAGACATAGCCACATTTATGGTATAATATTTGATGGAGGTAAAATTATTATGGCAATACTTTTTATATTACAATATCATTTGTTGTTGTTAAATTCAGACAAAACTGAAGTTATTGTTCTTGGCCTGAAACAACTCAGAGACTCTTTATCTGATGACATAGTTTCTCTAGATGGCATTGCTCTGGCCTCTAGCACTACCATAAGAAACCTCAGAGTAACATTTGATCAAGATTTGTCTTTTAATTCTCATTTAAAACAAACCTCACATACTGCATTTTTTCATCTGCGTAATATTGCAAAAATTAGGCCTATCCTGACCCGAAAAGATGCAGAAAAATTGGTCCACGCTATTGTTACCTCTAGGCTGGATTACTGTAACTCTCTATTATCAGGTAGCTCTAGTAAGTCCTTAAAAACTCTCCAGCTAATTCAGAATGCAGCAGCACGTGTACTAACAGGAACTAAGAAACGTGATCATATTTCTCCTGTTTTAGCTTCTCTGCAATCCCTGTAAAATCCAGAATTGAATTTAAAATCCTACTGTAAACTTATAAAGCTCTAAATGGTCAAGCTCCATCATATCTTAGAGAGCTCATAGTGCCATATTATCCCACCAGAACTCTGCGCTCGGAGAATGCAGGGTTACTCGTGGTCCCTAAAGTCTCCAAAGGTAAATCAGGAGCCAGAGCCTTCAGCTATCAGGCTCCTCTCCTGTGGAATCATCTTCCTGTTGCGGTCCGGGAGGCAGACACCGTCTCCACCTTTAAGGCCTAGTCTGCCTGTGGACCCCCTATAATACACCGGGCACCTTCTCTCCTTCTCTCTCTCTCTCTCTCTCTCTCGCTCTGTCTCTCTCTCTCATGTCCTATTACTGCATCTTGCTAACTCAGCCTTTCTGGATGTCACTAACTCGGCTTCTTCTCCGGAGCCTTTGTGCTCCACTGTCTCTCAGTTTAACTCGTATTGCAGCTTTGCCTGGATAGTGTGACGTGTGTGGTTGTGCTGCTGCTGTGGTCCTGCCAGATGCCTCCTGCTGCTGCTGTTATCATTAGTCATACTTCTACTGATATTATACACATATGACTATTGTCACACATGTATACTATCAGATATTTATATATTATTATTAATTATAATATTATTACTTTAATTATTGTTGTTGTAAGCTACTGCCATTACCGTCTGTCCTGCATCTCTCTCTGTCTCTGTCTCTCTGTCTGTCTGTCTCTCTCTCTCTGTCTGTCTCATTGTGTCATATGGATTGCTGTTAATTTATTATGTTGATCTGTTCTGTACGACATCTATTGCACGTCTGTCCATCCTGGAAGAGGGATCCCTCTTCAGCTGCTCTTCCTGAGGGTTCTACCGTTTTTTTCCCCCGTTACAGGGGTTTTTTTAGGGAGTTTTTCCTTATCCACTGTGAGGGTCCAAAGGACAGAGGGATGTCGTATGCTGTAAAGCCCTGTGAGGCAAATTGTGATTTGTGATATTGGGCTTTATAAATAAAATTGATTGATTGAATTGATTGATTGATTTTTTTACCTTTATATGAGATCAGTCGGTGCATGCAGCATCAATTCATATACTTTCAGCACCGTGGTGGACAGCTCCAACTTCCGATGTACTGTACCTTAGCAGCTCTCCTTATGAGCACCTGCTAAGACAGTTTGGGAAACACTCGTAGGAAAAGGAGTTCTTTAGCTAAGGTATATCTTAGAGACCATTGTAGAGTGCTAATGTACATTGAAACTGGGAAATGGGGCCCTGATTGTTTGCACCAATTCCTCAGCTGTTATTGGCCGGTCCAGCCATTGCATGTTTTCTTCAGATAGTTTTGACAAATTCAGGTGCTCAAAATAAGCTTTAGTTTTGTCAGTGTTTAGCTGTCTATCTGGAGAGTATAGTTCTCTGTAGTATTCTTTAAAAGTTAGATTAATCTCCATGTGGGTTGTGATGTGTTTGCCCATTTTATCTTTAACCCCTGCTATTTGATGAGCCTGGCCTTCAACTGACTAGCCAAGAGTTTCCTAGCCTTTTCTCAGACTCATACCATTTTTGTTTAAGCCTTAAAAAGAGGGTACTCTGCTTTCTCAGAGAATATTTCATTAAGTTCTTTTTTTAGCTTTGACTAGGTCTGAGAGGCGAGACTCAGTGGGGGAAGTCCAAAACTCTTTTTCCAATCTTTTTCCATTCTCATACCAATTAGTTTTTTTCCTTATCAAGTCTCTTAATGTGGCATCTTGTTGAATTAACACACCCCTGATATAAGCTTTGAAGGCATCCCAGACATAAATTTGTTTAGCACTGTCTTTGTTATGAATATGATTTTTGAGGCTCTCACATGCTGTTTTGTCCTGCAGAATGCTGGTATCCATTCACCATGTTTTGGTTCTATCTTCCCTGTGGCCAATTGTGACCTCAAGATTAACAGGAGCATGATCGGATATAGCTAGCGCACCAATGTTACAGGCTCCAGTGTTATTGATTAGAGAACGTGTAATTAAAAAATAATTAATATGATGGTAAACAGAGTGCCTGTTTGAGAAAAATGTATAATCCAGATTAGTTGGGTTAAGTAGCCTCCATATACAACTACTCAAAAAAATGAAGGGAATACTTAAATCACACATCCCAGATCTCGATGAATGAAATATTCCAGATGAAAATCTTTATTGATTACATAGTGTAATTCATTGAGAACAAAATAAGGTAAGAACAATCCATGGAAACCAAGATCAAAGTGGAAAAATCAGATCACACGCTGATCCAACTGCTGTGAATTTCCTCAGGACAACTCATAATGTGGCTCAGTAGTGTGTATGGTCTCCACGTGCCTGTATACATTCCCTACAACGTCTGGGCATGCTCCTGATGAGACGACAGGTGGTCTCCTGGGGGATGTCCTCCCAGACCTGGATCAGGGCATCAGTCAGCTCCTAGACAGTCTGTGGTGCGATGTGGCGGCAGTGGATGCTACGATACATGATGTCCCAAAGGTGCTTGATTGGATTCATGCCTGGGGAACGGGCGGGCCAGTCAATAGCATCAGTGCCTTTGTCATCCAGGAACTGCTGACACACTCCAGCAACATGAGGTCGGGCATTGTCATGCATCAGAAGGAACCCAAGGCCCACTGAATCAGCATATGGTCTGACAATGGGTCTGAGGATCTCATCCTAGTACCTGACAGCAGTCAGAGTACCTCTGGCTAGCACGTGGAGGTCTGTGCGGCCCTCCAAGAATATGCCTCCCTGGACCATCACTGACTCACCACCAAACCGGTCATGCTGGAGGATGTTGCAGGCTGCAGAACGTTCCCCATGGCATCTCCAGACTCTGTCACGTCTGTCACATGTGCTCAGTGTGAACCTGCTCTCATCTGTGAAGAGAACAGGGCACCAGTGGCGAATCTGCCAATTTTTTGGTGTTCTCTTGCAAATGTCAATCGGGCTGCACGGTGCAGGGGTGTGAGCACAGGCCCCACTTGTGGACGTCGGGCCATGCCACCTTCATTGAGTCTGTTTCTGACAGTTTGGGCAGAAACATGCACACAAGAATCAACCTGAAAGGGGTTGTCTTGATAATTGCCTCTACTTTCCACCTGTTGTCTGTCCAATTTGCACAAGAGCAGGTGAAACTGATTCACAATCAGTATTGCTTCCTAACTGGGCAGGTTGATATCCCAGGAGTTTGACTGACTTTGAGTTACACTGTGATGATTATGTGTTCCCTTTATTTTTTTTGAGCAGTGTATCATGTATGCCACCATGTTTACAGAGCGTTTTGATTGCTGTCTGGGTTTTAGAAGGTCTGATTATCCCAGCCTTAGACATGTCTAAGAAAGCATAGAGACACTGGTAAAAGTCTCCACCCAGTATAATGGGGAAGTTTCCAAAGTCTAGAAGAATTTTCTTAGAGTTGAAAAAGCGAAAAACGTCCAGTCTTTTGTTTTGTAAGTCTGACTAAACTTATAAGTCCAAGCCTCATATTGCAATCAGGCTCCAGTGTATGTAAAAGAAAAAGCTCAAATAAAAAACTGATGATGTACATGATAAAATTTAGAAAAATAATGATAAAAATTAAATAAAGAATGTCAGAGAGCTTTAAAACTGCAGCTGGCCATTATATCACAGGAACAAGACAGTTATTGTTCCGTAATAATCCTGGGGAGGGTTTGAAAAAAGAAAAAAAAAGAAAAAAGAAAAAACATAAGTGTGCAAACACACATGTGCAAAGTCTCTCCCTCCGTAAAATGACCATCTTAAGGTAGTTCTTTGGTCCCACAAAACACAGGTAGGCACATCTGTATGGAGTCACTGATGCAAAAAAGCTTTTACCTTCTACAGTTAGTTTGCCTTCATTCTGTTCATCCTCTTGAGCTGGTTGCTTGTGTGAAATATACAGCCTTGCCTCCTCTGCATCCTTGAAGCAGCGCTTGGTTCTATTAATTGTCATCCAGAACACGGCAGGGTATTGTAGAGAATAGCCCAGGCCTGTCTTAATGCATATGTGGCGAACATCTGTGAACATGTTTCTCTTACCTTGCACATCTTTGGAGAGGTCTGGGAAAAATTCCACCTTTGCCCCATTTCAGGTAAACATTCCACCCTCTCATGCCGGGGTGCGCACTCTCTCATGGTCCGTGTAACACAGGAATTTTACCAAGATGTGCAGCTCTGCCAAGATCTGCAGCTCTGCTCTCAATGTGGCACAGATCCTGAAGACCAGATAAATTAGTGCGCCAAACACAAGGTTTGCAACTAACTTCCCAGCAACAAGGAGAACCAAGTTGAGTTAGCACCAGACTTCTAACTCTTCAAGGACAGAGAGTATCAGGTCTCCTCGGATCTGCACCTTTGGAACAAGGATACGGCAAAGACTGCATCTGGAACCGCAGTTCTTTCCAACCTCCAACTGCCAGCTAACAAAAGCAGCCCGTCACAAAGCAAATCTTCCCTCCATTCAAGGATTGATAATGGAACAACTGGGCATATCATTATTGCAGTTGTACAGGCTAAGCAAGACTGTGTCAGCTGTGACCTAATGCTGTTTATTGAGCTATTGTTGTGATTATTTGCAGTTAGGTTATTGGTTAGTTGGCTTCACCAAAGCTAAGTGATGTTAGTTTCCTGATGCCTTTCACAGTCTTGCATGCAACTAAACATCCTCTGTACAAACCCAGACCCTTTTGCAACATATCGCTTGGCTGTCAACATGACTACACCCAAACAGGAGACTCCCTTCATCTCCTTTGTCATTGTCCTGATTGACCACACAGTCAGGCTAAACCTCCCCCAGTCTGAAGCCATCTTTGCTTCGGCCATCTTGTAGTTTTCTGTTGTCAGCAATTTTGTTTTGTAGGCCAAACAGCCTTTGTTTCACCCACACACCTTTTCTTTCTCTCTCTCTCTCTCTCTCTCTCTCTCTCTTTCTCTCTCTCTCTCTCTTGCATGCTGGGAGTTGGTGGTTAGAGTGTGTGGTGAGACTGCTGAGATTTTGTAAGTTGATTTCCAACTTTTTCCTTCCTGCTGTGATTACTGTATGGTTACTGTGTGGTTGTATGATCTTCAGCAGGAAGCTGGCGACCGGCTTTCCATCTGTTGGCCTGGGCTGTAAGAGTTAAAAGTTAAAGCACGTTCAGTCTTTTAGGAGTCAGGTATTCATGTTTCTAAACTGTCCATCACAGACTCTGGAGGTTTCATTCAAAGTGAAACATGGAGAGGGACATTATATGGTGTATGCCAGCACAGGCAGCGTCAAGTGTTTTGAGTGTGGGGACGTTGGGCACAAGCGGATCGCTTGTCTGCACAAGCTGGGGGAGGGCCCCGAGCTAGCAGCGGCGCTGGCTGAGGCGAGCCTCGAGTTGGTGATCAGGTCAGCTGACGAGTCGGTGAGTGCCGCAGCTCCGAGCGGGGGCAGTGCCCTTCTGCTGTCTAAGCCCGAGGCTGGAGAGGTCCACAGCGAGCAGGTAGACAACCAGGCTGAGGAGCAGTGGGCTGTCTCTGACAGATGACTGATGACAGCCAGACTGTCAGAGCAGAGGAGAAGGTAAGTAAACAGGGTGGCCAGGTATCAGAGCAGAGTGAGGCTGTAGCTGCAGAGCTCGGACAGCTGTGTTGAGTGGAGAGGGTAGCAGGTGAAGAGGAGATGGAGCATGACACTGACTCTGACTGTGTTTCTGTGGCAGACTCTCAGTCATACAGTGGAGAGCTGCATAAACTGGAGGAGATAAATGAGTTCCTTGATGAAGCACTTATTTCTCTCCATGTGTAGGAGCTTTATTTTCTTCAGGGTTTCATGTAGACATCATCTCCACTACTGAGATCCAGGCAGTCAGGGTTTTAGTGGTCAGGGCTAAAATACAGGACATTTCTTTCTGTTTCATAAACATCTATGCTCCAAACCGGGGTTCAGACTGACTGGAGCTTTGCATGATTTCCTAAAACAGTGTGATCAGGGTGAGTATGTAGTGATGGGTGGGGATTGGAACTGTACCATAAAGTTCACATTAGACAGGACAAGAGAGGAACCTCATTTACATTCATCCACTTCCCTATCACAGATCATCTCATCTTAGATGTGTGGAGGGTCAAACATCCCCAGGACAGGCAGTTTACATGGATTAAGGTGTCAGATGGTAGGATGAGTGCAGCCAGGTTGGATAGGGTTTAAATATCTGTTTTACTAACAGACTGTTGAACAGTTACAATTACCCTGTAGGTTTCACTGACCATCACATTGTCACCTTAGATGTTCATGTCTCATCAACCAGGAAGAACAGCTCATACTGGCATTTTAAAATCAGGCTGCTCCAGGACAACAATTTCTGTCAAAAGTTTGAGACATTCTGGGGAATTTGGAGGGAAAAGAAGGGGGGACTTTACATCTTTCAGTCAGGGGTGGGATGTGGACAAAGCTAACATACCAGTTTTCTGTCAGCAATACACAAGTCATTCCATAGGCAGGGTAAAGAAGGTAGTTGCGAATTTAGAAAAGTAAATCAGGTCTTTGCAGAACAGTTTATTCATTGACAATAGCACAGACAGCCAGAGGCTTCGGCAGAAAAAAACAGGAATTATGCTCATTTCTACACAAGGGGGCTAAAGGGGTTTGGTCAGGTCACGTTTCATCAGTATCAGAGACATGGACGCACCCACATCCTTCTTCTTTCACCCGGAGAGGTCCATCTCTCAGGCCAAACCGATGGTCTGTCTCTGCCTTCCTGATGATACTGTGACTGCAGACACCGTCCAGATGAGGCAGCATGTTGTAGAGTTTTACAGCACCCTCTTTGGGTTGGAGGATTATAGCAGTGACTGCGTGGATGAGCTGCTGCAGGGCCTCCCTCAGTGGGGCTCCAGTGGCATGGCTGCCCTCAATGCTGACATCTCTCTGGAGGAGCTTACTGCTGCCGTGGGTCAGATGGCTCCTGTTAGAGCTCCTGGACTAGATGGGCTGCCTGTGGACTTTTACCAGCATTTCTGGAGGTGTTTGGGAGCTGACCTGTGGCAGGTGATGCAGGAGTGCTCTCAGACGGGACTGCTACCTGCTTCCTGTCACCTTGCAGTTCTTTCATTTCTGCCAAAAAAGGGAGATTTGGCTCTTCTTAAGAACTGGAGACCAGTGGCTCTGCTGTGTGCAGACTATAAACTCCTCTCAAAAGTCCTTTAAAACAGGCTGAAAAACTTTATGGATTCATTAGTTCACAAGGACCAGTCATATTGTGTACCAAACAGATCCATCATGGACAATCTCTTCCTCATGAGGGACTTATTTGATGTCTGTAAGCTGTACAATATTGATGTTGGGGTCATTTCATTAGCTCAAGAGAAAGTTTTTGACAGAGTTCACCATAATTTTCTTTTTTCTACCTTGAGAGCTTTTGATTTTGGAGAGGATTTTATTTCTTTGTTGAGGTTGCTCTATAAGGACACCTTTTGTTTGGTGAAGGTGGGTGGTGGGCTGAGTTGTCCAGTGCAGGTTCAGAGAGGCTTTAGGCAGGGGCATCCCCTCTCTGCATTGCTGTACTCCTTAGCCATTGAACCACTGTTAAGGAGGTTGAGATCTAAACTGTCAGGTGTTATGCTGCCAGGTTTGCCACAGCGCCCCTCATTGGTGGTATCTGACTACACGGATGACATCAGTGTTTTTGTGAGAGACCACAGGGATGTGGCTTTCCTGGTTGGCAGTTTAAAGTTATATGGGAGGGCATCTTCAGCAAAGGGAAACTGCTGGTTGGGCAGTGGACAGATAGGTGGATTCCTCAGCTACCAGGAAATCTAAGCCGGGGGCGGCAGGGCATGAAGGTATAGGGGATTCTTCTGGGAACTGAAGTTTTTCAGAGGTAGAACTGGGAGTGTGCTGTGGAAAGAGTGTGTGCCAGACTGTCTAAATCAGTCAGGGGCAGGGTCTTGATTGTTTATAACTTGGTTGCCTCGACCCTGTGGCACAGACTGATAGTCCTGCCTCCACCAAGAGGCCTGATCGAAGAGGCAGTTTCAGTTCAGAAGCAGTTTTGGACTTCTTCTGTTCAGGGCAGCACTGGTTGCCCTTGTTGGTGCGATATCTGCTGGTGCAGGAGGGAGGACAGGGCCTGGTGGACATCACATCCCGTATCACAGCCTTCAGACTGCAGACAGCTCAAAAACTGTTGTACAACTTCAGTCCGCCTTGGATGGACACTGCCTGTCTGCTGCTGAGGAGAGCTGGACACTTAGGACTGGACAAACATCATCATGCTCCAGCCCTAGTCCATAGACTTGACTGGTTTGACACCTTTTTACCAGTCTATTTTAAAGGCATGGCAGGTCTTCTCATTCCACTGAAAGGCTGTGGGGACACCTGGGCCAGCATAGTGAAGCTTGGTCAACTAATGAAGATGTCCATCCCTTGTCTGACTGAGCTGCTTAACATCCGCTCCAACAGACTGCTGCTCAGGCTGGTGGAGGAGGTCTGTGCCTCCCTGCCAGCTGCCCTCAGTGCGTTTTCTGAAGACTGTACTCTATCTGACCAGTGGGATGATGAACATGAGTATGCCTTTCCTTCCATCGCTGTCTCTCCTGCTATTGGGGGTGGCAGGATGAGGAGGACACCCTGCTATCTTTTAGGACCCTAGAGCTGGGGGACTTTGAGGGGCTGTCCACACCAACGCGGGTATTTATAAAACCGTGACTCTTTGCTCACGGTTTGGCCTTTCATCCACACGTAACCGCAGTTTTGGGCCCCTGTAACCAGAGTTATTTGTAACCGGAGTCCAGGGTGAACTTTTTTGAAAAGTCCGGTGTCAGCAGTCATGTGTGGACAGGATAACCACAGTTATTTTGTCTCGTCTCCATTGTATGACGTCACAGTGTGCGACGTAAACAGAAAACAGCTGTGTTATTACCCGATCCAGTGTGTGTGAGAGACGATTTGAGGATGGACCGAAACAAAATACTGCTGCTATTTAGCAGCATATCAGCACTTTGTGGCTGTATCATACAACTAACGCTACTCAACTACATTCAGCAACAGAGGCGCAAGAGTGTGCTATTATGGAGACTGCTCCTGCTGCATAATAGTATGCTTGTTGTTGTTTTTCCAGTAATGACGTTTTACTGCCTTCTGATTGACTACAATGGCCTTACAGTTAGGAGTTATATCGCCACCTACTGCTTTGGCATGTGTATTACATTGCTTGATAGTGGAATTTGCGGTGTCATGTGGACGGAGGTATTTTTATTACACTGATCGTATGGCCGCAGTTTTTTTCAAAACTGGAGACTAAAAAGTTTGGTTTTAAAAATACCCTTGCTCGTGTGGACTAGGCCTGAGTCAGTTGGGGAAAAAAGCCATCTATCTCCTTACTGTGAAGGTTTCAAACTTACGGTCGCTGACAGGGGTGAAGGTGTCGTGGTGGACTAAGTTTTTTGGCGTCCCCGAGGGGCTGTTGGTGGTCCCTGTAGAAAGGCCCCATTGACAAACGGACGGGTGACCTCCAGTGAAGAGTTGTACATGGGGCCATAGCTACAAACAGATGTCTAGTGCACCTAGATCCCGGTATGGGGGACAATTGTCCTTTTTATCCAGAGACAGACAACATCTGTTCATTCAGTGCTCCAGGCTGAGCAGGGTGTTCAGACAGGACTGGTTTCAGGGTTTAGGGGAACATCTCTCATTTCCACTTTTCATTTTTGGTCCGCAGTACGCAGCAAAGAAAAGATCCACACACACATTGATTAATTACGTTTCAGGGTTGGCCAAGCTATTTATCTGGGTGGAGTTTGGTTTTTACAGCCTGACCAACAGGATGCATACTTTTATCAACATTTGGGGGGTGCAGGAGTTGTTTAGTTCTGTGCGGGATAACTCCTTGGTTCTCAATTTCTGATACAGTCCTGATGTGGTTTTGCAGGTTTTTCTGTTTGTTTTTCTGTGTTTTTCTGTGTGGTTTTTGCTGCTGTTGTCTATTTTGTAGTTTGTAGTTTCTGTAAAATGGCTGTGTAAACAGGAGTAACCCTGGAATAAAGGTCCATTTTAAAATCAAAAAATCTCTCTCTCTCTCTTTCTCACTCACATACACACACGCGTGCACACACACACACACACACACACACACACATATATACACACCCATGCTTGTTAGAATTTGTGTGTTTTGTTGCTTTGCTTTGTTGTGAATAAATACTTTTGGAATTATACCTGCTGTCTGTTTAACATTGCACAAGTGAATGAATAGTCATCCTCTGCTATGTCAAGAACTCCAAAACCCTTCAACTTTTACTTTCAGTATGGTAACTCTGGTTCTAGTTATTAATTTAACTATTAATCACAATTCCAAATTAATAGTTTAGTGTATTTAATGAGACTGATATCATTAACTGGCTATCATTTTGCTGCCCCACGAGGTGATTTAATGTTAACATGGTCACACTACAATATAATTAATAATATTATTAATAATGATTATTATTTCTGATAGCCATTGTGATAGGTCAGGTCCAAACAGTGGCCACCTACTTGTTTTTAGGCCAGAGCAATTATTAAAAAGACTGAGATTCATGAAGTGGGAAGATGGCACCCTGGACATAGGGGAGCCAGATGAAGTACTGTGTTACCTGCAGACTTCACTGTCGAGGACTGTCAGGAGGATCTCCTTGTCTTTTGGAAGGAGCGCCGTAACAAATACCTACTCTCCTTTCAATGCTTGCCAGAGCAGTGTTGTGCATTCCAGCAACAAGCACATCCAGTGAGCATGCTTTCAGCTCAGCTGGTTGTATCTTCGAAGCACATCAAAACAGGTTTTACATAGATCCTGAAACTGTGGACTTTTTCTACACAGTGCTATTAAACACTCAGCTAAAAAAGACAGTATAGATGACATATGGTAAATAGTAAACTGTAAATGTACTGCACTTGTATAGCGCCCGTCTAGTCTTCCAACAGCTCAAAGCACTTTGACACTACATGTCCCATTCACCCACTCACACACTGGTGGCTATGGCGACCTTACATGGTGCTTACAGTAACCATTCACACACCGATGGAACAGTCATCAGGAGCAGTTTGAGGTTCAGTATCTTACCCAATGATACTTTGACAAGCGGGCTGGAGAAGCTGGAGATCGAACCTCCAGTCTTCCAATTAGTGGACAACCCACTCTTGCTCTGGGCGACAGCTGCCCCCACATAAGGCTACTCATTTGTTGAAGATCACAGTTATGATGTAGGCTAAGGATGCATTGTTTGTGTGTGTGAGAGAATTAAAGACACAAAGAGAGACAGATAGAGTTCATGTTCATTCAACAACTGCTATTCAACAATAAAGAACACTGTTTGGAAAAATTAATCTATTTATTTAACCTATATTTTCCAGCTACTGTGTGCAGGGTGGAAAGGGAGCTTCCCAGTCACAGCTTAGTTGTAGCTGATTCCAGTAGCAGAATCAGCAGCACTTTGGAGAGCGCTGTGGTACTCCAGCTTTCGTCTCTGTCATTGCCTAAGTCCTTAGTCCTGACATTTGCACTACTATAACACATAAGTTGGTAGCTTGGAGGCTGGCTCGGTTAATTAGGATGTTTAAGATATATGTTTACAACTTGGGCATTGCAGGTTGCCTCTAACAAGCCTGATTGGTTTTAAAAAACTCTGACATGCGCATCACTAGTAAGCAGTTTAAAGAGGAAGTCTGGTATTTTGCACTTTGAGCCCCATTTCTGGGTTGTTTATGATGAAATAGAGTGGCTAAGACCAAAATAGTGACGATTGCTCATTTTCGGAGAATTTGGCTTTCCCCTGTCTGGCTTAACACTACTGCCTATGGCCATGTGTGAATCTGTTCCTAAAACCACCCTAAACGTTCATTTTCAAAGCCATGAAACTCACCAAGTGGCCAGTGGTGTTCGTTGATGTTCTAACATAAAAATCGTAGCAAACTGTGGTTTCCGTGATGATTTATTTGACAATTTGTCTACCCCATTGGTTTTCTATAGAAATCCGCCACCAAAGACGAAGGGGGTTGTTTATGACAAGGTTGTGGTCATTGTAGTCTTTTATCTCAGCAAAAGTGCTGGCTCAACAGTGCTGTGTGCACTCCTGGAGGAAGAACGAGAAGGAATGAAAAAGTTTTGTAATAAGTTTAAACAACTGCACAATGGATTACTCGCTTGTAAACAACCTTCGCAGTACGATGCCTTTGAACACAACCCCAACCTTCTTCTTCTGCTTCTCCTCTGTGTCCAATTACATTGCAATGGTTTCCTGCCAGTTGGCGACACTGACGCAAAGGAGCATTATCGCCATCAAGTGGGCTGGAGTGTATAACGCTTCAGGGTCAAACGAACAATCAAGCGGAAGTTTACACACAGGTGTGAGGCAGCTGAAAAAATAGTTCCACACTCAAGATGAATAGCAAAAACACGGATGGAAACCACAGCATTATGGGCTGACTATTGGCGCTGAAACGGAACCAGGGTTTTCCAGTGGTAACGGTACACTAATCTACTCTCCTAGAGTGATTGGGAAATAAACGTGAAACACACTACCTGTTACACGTGAAAGGATCAACCAATACTCTAAAAGTTATCTCCAAGCATTTGTTCCTTTCCAAAGCACTGTTGATTAGCTTATTAGCATATTTACAGGTCAGACTTGAAAGATGATTACAAAAGTGATTACAGGCCAGTAAATTAATTGTTGTTAGGGGATAAGGTAACAAGGTTATGTTGGCTGTAGTGTGTGTGTGTGTGTGTGTATGTGTGTGTGTGTCTATACTCTACAGGTTGACAGGTGAAAGTCTATTACATATGAGGGAAGAGGAGAAAAGAAAACAATTAAACTAATAAAAATTAAAGCTGCAGGCAGCGATGAATGGGTCCTCGCACCTCTGCAAAACTCAGGGTTGCTGACAGGATGCCGGCTGATGCAGCAATTCATTTCTGAGTCGGAGTCCTCAGTTCAATCAAGGTAGCGGTAATGAGCCTAAAAGCTGCCAGCAACCATCATTACAGACGAAGAAGAAACAGTTTTTAGTGGAACTATTATGCTGCTGTCTTGGCCAGGACTCCCTTGCAAAAGAGATTCTGAATCTCAGTGGGACTATTTCCTGGTAAAATAAAGGTTAAATAAAATAAAAAATAAAAGTTACAAAAACAGACGAAGAAGAAAAGTGATGGAGAGTGTGGAGTTTGAAGAGCTTCATTTAAATCACCCGTATCGGAACACTTTGGCTTTCCAGTGCAACATAACGGCAATGGCACATGAGTGGTGGACCGGACATTTTTCACGGAGGTGTGGTACATCACTGGAAATACATCAAACATGTTAACACATTTAAGACGGCATCGCCCCGATATGTCTATCACTGGTGAGAGGAAAAAAACAACTTGTGTGCAACAACTTATCCCCGCTGCTTTTAAGCAGCCTCTTGACATGAACACAGACAGGGCCAAAAACATCACCAAAACAAATATACCATATCCACATCCATGTGCCCATATGCTGTAGTAGAGGAGCCCAGCTTCAAGTATTTATTGAAAGTGCTTGAGCCACACTACAGTGTCCCATCCCGTGTGCACATCAGCCACTCTGTGGTCCCTGCCATTTACAAGCGTGCATGAGCAACTGAAGGGTGGACCTCCCATTCCACTGAAAGCTACCTCACCGTTATCGCCCACTTCATCACCTCACCAACACCCACCTAGCTGAGAAGCTACAAGAGGCAGTAACAGAGTGGAAACTTGAAAAGCCCAGAACCATTGCAGTAACCACAGACAATGCAAGAAACATTGTTAATGCAGTTAATGAAGCAGGACTGGGTCCACAAACTGCATGCTTTGCCCACACTTCAAACTTAGCATCACAGAAAGCTATGACAGTCAACCAGGTATCTCGACTCCTGGGAAAAATCAGAAGAGCTGTTTCTTTTTTCCATCGGAGCACAGTGGCTGCATATATTTAGGAGCAGAAGCAGGAGAGGCTGCACTTGCCAAAACATTGTCTCATCAATGATGCTCCCACATGCTGGAACTCCAGCTATGAGATGGTTGAGAGGTATCTTGAACAGCAAACGGCTGTTTACTCAGCACTAACAGAGAGGGCCCTCAAGAATAAGGAGATTGCCAATCTGACTGATCAGGAGGTGAGCGTTGCAGAGAGTGTGGTTGAGATCGTGAAGCCACTGAAGACAATCACCACAATATTGAGCACCGAAACAGGACCATGAGTTTCTATGATCTTACCACTGAAAACAATGATCTTGAAATCTATGGAACAAAATGATGAGGACACTCCTACTCGCAGGGAAATCAAGCATGCCATCAGAGATAATCTGCAAAACCAGCACTCTGACCCTGGACTTCAGGACTTCCTTCACAAGTGCACTGCTTTGGATCCAAGGTTCAAGACACTGCCCCACCTGGAACCTTCTCTCATGTCTTTACTTGAACTGTTGTACTCTGAAATCACTTGCTATAACTTGTTTTTGTCATTTTGTACTGCAGGATGAGACCAGAGAGACTACAGAGGCCAGTCCATCAACTTCATCACAGGTGACTTCATTTCCAGTGACGGCACAGTCTGAGGCAGCATCTTCCCCTCCACCAAAGAAGTCAGCCATGGCAGATCTTAATAGCCCAAACTTTAGAACAGAGCAGAGTTACCGGCCTGATTGGAGGCAGCAGTCAAAGGATGAAGTGTATGCCTACATGGCAAAGGACTGCATTTCAATCAATTCCAGCACGCTCGCCTGGTGGAGTTTCTTTATCCTAACCTAGCCATGTTGGCAAAGCATTACCTGGCTGTACCTGCCACCTCAGTCCCCAGCAAGATGGTTTTCTCGACAGCAGGGCATATAGTTACTGCCAACAGATCTGCCCTCACTACAGACAATGGGTCTCATTCATGAAAAGTTATTAAATCTGTGTGTAAATTTGCACATAAAAAACACTACTAAAAACCTACTCCGGATTCAGGAACGCCACGGGAAACTCAGATTTGATCGTAAACACGTGTGTATGATCATGAATGCCAATCCATCGTAAAGTGACAGCGCGCACCCGGTAATCAGCAATTAGCATAAATTCCTGCCCATGAATAGCCAATGACCACCATATAAAGAGGTGTAGGTGCATCCAGTCCACCTGTCTGTCATGGCGCAAAGAAAGAAAGAAAAAATAATTTTTCTGAAGCGGAGATCAAAATAATTTTGGGTGAAGTGGACTTAAGAAAAAACATTTTATTTTCTTCAGTTAGTAGTGGTGTGACAGGGACAGGCAAAGCGAAGGCTTGGAGGGAGGTATCAGATGCTGTTAATGTTGTCTCCGTAGTACAAAGAACCATGTCAGAGGTGAAGCATAAATGGTTTGATATGAAACTGGTGGCAAAGAAATGCATAAGCACACACAAAAAAAATACAGCAGCCACAGGAGGAGGAGGCTCACAGTCACAAATATCTGCTACAGACGAGCACATCGATGGCATAATTGGGGAGACCTCTCTGTCAGGAATTATTCCTGATGGAGACAGTGACACGCCTCCACTGGAGTGAACATCTAACCCAGACGGTAAGGTGTTGTATCATAATACATTCTGAAAACCATCACTGATAGCGTAGTGGTCACCAAACAAACAGAAGATTCATTTGTGGGGTTTTGAATGAAGTGGGAATGGGAAACCAGAGATGTTTTGTGCATAATGGATAAACTCTAAATCAGTGATGGCTGTCGGAATGTAGAGCTATTTAACATTTATTTTAAAAAATGATACGGATAACATATAGCCTACAGCAGTTTTGTATGCATCGTCTTCAAATTATTTGAATTTTAATAGCCCGAAGCTCTGTTTTATAGGCTACAGCTGCAGCCAACGTAAATTAAACATTTTTCAAATCAGATTTATTCATTCAAATGATCAAAAAGCCACAAAAAAACAAACAAACAAAAATCCGTGTTGTCTCAAATAATTCTTTCAGCTGGCGCGTGCTCCTTCGTGGCTCCACCACCTGCTGCTCCTGCTGCCCCTGCTGAACCCAGGCACCGAGTCCGAAGAGGCTGTGATCTGGCTGTCCTTATGGATATTTTTATTATCATCATTCAACCTCAGGCTTCCCCTGTACCAGCCCTAGTTAGGCTGACTTAGGCCTAGTCTGCCGGAGGACCCCCTATAATACACCGGGCACCTTCTCTCCTTCCTCTCTCTCTCTCTCTCTCTCTCTCTCTCTCTCTCTCTCTCTCTCTCTCTCTCGTATCCTATTACTGCATCTTGCTAACTCGGCCATTCTGGATGTCACTAACTCAGCTTCTTCTCCGGAGCCTTTGTGCTCCACTGTCTCTCAGATTAACTCATATCACAGCGGTGCCTGGATAGCGTGACGTGTGTAGTTGTGCTGCTGCCGTGGTCCTGCCAGATGCCTCCTGCTGCTGCTGCTGCCATCATTAGTCATTAGTCATACTTCTACTGTTATTATACACATATGATTATTATCACACATGTATACTGCCAGATACTAATATATACTTTCAACATATTGTACCACAGTAGCCAGAACTATAACGATAATATTATTACTTTAATTAATGTTGTTGTAAGCTACTGTCATTACCGTCTGTCCTGCATCTCTCTCTCTCTCTCTCTCTCTCTCTCTCTCTCTTTCTGTCTCATTGTGTCATATGGATTGCTGTTAATTTATTATGCTGATCTGTTCTGTACGACATCTATTGCACGTCTGTCCGTTCTGGAAGAGGGATCCCTCCTCAGTTGCTCTTCCTGAGGTTTCTACCGTTATTTTTCCCCCGTTAAAGGGGTTTTTTTGGGGAGTTTTTCCTTATCCGCTGTGAGGGTCCAAAGGACAGAGGGATGTTGTATGCTGTAAAGCCCTATGAGGCAAATTGTGATTTGTGATATTGGGCTTTATAAATAAAATTGATTGATTGATTGAATCTATTGAGTCGATTTACATAGATAATTCACAATCATGAACCTAATCTGGATCTTAAATCTGCTAATTGCCAACTAATTTAACTAAATGTGTTATATTTATAATATTTTGTCATGTTTAGATTACATGTTTCAAAGGTATCTGTGTATTGTGTACATAACAGAGCGCAATACTAATTAAAATTGTAATTTCCAATAGTGACAAGCAATATTTATGTGCTTTACTACATTTACACAAGCACTACGAGTGGTCAGGAGCAGGAGTAGATCTTGTTAGTAGCTACGAAAAGATCAGCGCTACTAAAATATTGATGAATGCGGACATGCACATAAATTTCCGTCTGCGAACAGTTTACACACAAATTCCTTCTGCTCACATTTCATGAATGAGACCCAATGTAGACAAACTCATGTTTTTGAAGAAAAACCTCAAAATTGAAAAACACATTAGTATCTTCTCAAGAGGTACATAGTTGAACTTACAGACTCAATTAATCACACACGTGATGCATTGCTCCTAAAGGCACAGATTTTATTTTTTCTTATAGTGTATTTATTTTGTATTTTCACACCAGGAGATGGTATTCAGTTCTGTATTGCCATTTATTTTTGCATTAACCTTAGGCTGGAGTAATTGAAACACTCATTATTTATTTTGTAGTATTTTCAAGAGATTTTCAGTTTTGGAACTATTTGAAATTTTTTGTTTGATTTGTGCCAGTATAGAAATATTGCTAATGTGAGGGTATGTTCACTGTTCATTTACCTGTGTAATACAACATTGGAAATGTCTTATAATGACGTTACCAAAGTTGCCAGTTGGCAAGTGCTACCTGACTACCTCAGTCTATCCCCACAAGAAATTGTGTTTTTTCTTTTCCTCTGTATGAACAGAAAGAATGAATGGTATGAGAACACAATGCATTTGTTTTATGTTTTATTCTGTTCTATTCTATTGCAGTCTATTGGTGTCTGTTCAAAATAAATGAAAAAAAGCTAGTGTAATACATGTGTGACTTTTTGTTGCTTTTCCCCCATTGTACTGACCCCGTACCGAAACGTGACCCTCACGCCGAGGTACGTACCGAACCGTGACTTGTGTGTACCGTTACACCCCTAGCACGCAGGAGTGAGATGGCATATCTATAAAGCCCTGTGAGGCAAATTGTGATTTGTGATATTGGGCTTTATAAATTAAATTGAATTGAATTTAATTGAATTGAATATCTTCCATGGAGTGTGGGCACTGAGATGCTGTATTTCACATTTTGTACTACTTCCTTTTTCCACTATGTGGTGCTGGAGAGGACACTAATTATACATCATGTTGCAGACCCCACTGTGTAAATGTCATGTAAATCAAAAGATAAGTGTCTGACAAAACATACTTCCTCTTGGCAGAAGATGGTGCAGTCACCATGACATCTAATGTGTATGTAGTTGGCTTTTGGCCTGGAGCCTTATAAAATACATGAAGTGTGGGGCAGAATGGACTATGTATGATGGAGTTAAAAAGCACTTCCTGTTTCATGGAGGAACACTTTAGTTTGGCACCTAGCCACGATCGCACAGATTGAGGAAAACCCAAGCCTGCAATAACTTTTCATCATTAAGGTCTTTCAATGCACAAAAAAAGTATATTGAAAATGGCTGACTTCCTGTTGGGTTTAGAGCATGGCTCCAGAGGCTTTTTTGTATGTCTTGGAGTATTACGTATGCCTACCAAGTGTCATTAATCTAGGTCAAATGTACTGCGGAAATTCAAATTTTTTTAGGGGCGCTGCTGAGAAAAGTTGGCACATCAAAGCAAAAAAATCACATCAGACAACACAATTTAAGACTTCTGATGTGTGTACTGAGTTTCGTGGGTTTTCAAGCATCCCTTGCCCCTTAAAAACAACTTCCTGTTTTATGGCAAATGAGGCGCTGCCACGGTGACAGCGTTTGATGAAAACTCAAAAGCTTGATTTCTGAGTATCATCAAGGACTTCTTATCAGCAAATTTGACATGGGTCTGATTTACCTGCTAGAAGAGGGTCATCAAAGTATGAAAATAGTCATTATCTGTTGCCAGTAGGTGGCAGACGGAAGTTTATTAAAAATTAAAGGTGCAAGCATTGTTGGGCCTCCAGCTGTTGGGGTTAATTTTTTCATTTTATCAAGTTTTTTGCCAGTCCTGACATGGTATTACGATAGGGTCCTACGCGGACGACTTCGTCGTCGCTCGGGCCCTAATAATAAACAGCGCGATTATAATAGGGTCCTACGCGGACGACTTTGTCATCGCTCGGGCCCTAATAATAATCATAATAATAATACTAAGGGGGGAAATAGGAAAAATTACGTTCAAGACAATAAACAAATAAATAAATGAAAATAAAGATGTTTGTTAGTTAGAGAGATGAGTAATGGGTTTTTGTGATTAGTTTGGAGGGCTACTTGTGTGGTATCTCCTAGGAAGCAGAGTGATGGGGACAATGGGACTCTGCAGCCCAAAATGGTGGTGAGTTTCTAAGTGACTGCTGTCCAGAAGGAATGAACTGGTTGACAGACCCAGGTGGCATGCAGATAATCATCTGTGCTACCTGGTATGCATTGTGAACCGGTGTCTGTGTCAGCCAATCCCATTTTAAACATTAAACATTGTAAATTTGCGTCAGTGGTCATAGAGAAGATGTTGTTATTGATTTTTATTTAGAAGTCAGGGTTGGGAGAGAGAGCCAGGTCATTTTCCCATTTTGTGGTTGGGAGTGTTACGCAAGTGTCTGAGATGGATATAAGTTTATAAAGTTTTGAGATGATTTTTTTTTTGAGTTTTGGATTTTCATAATCTCGCTGGTTAGTCTGGATGGCTGTAGTGTGTTGTTGGTGATGTTAATTTTGGATTTCATTATAGAATTTTCATTGTTGGTAGTGGAGGAACTGGTCTCTCCCAACCCCATACTCCTGGATTAATGCATTGAAAGATATGAATTGATTGTTTTGAAACAGATGATGGAAATGGGTGATTCCTTTTTGATGCCATGATGGAAAGAAAATAGGGGTGCTGAAAAACTGGAAGTGCACGTTGTGCCAAATTGGAGTGTATCTACACGGTGCAAGTGATGATTTGGTGATTTTGATGGTCTTCCACCAGGCCGTCAGAGGTGCGTGGATTGTGGTATTCTTAGAGTAATTCAGTTTTTGAAGTGACTGAAGTTGCTTTGCAATGATTTTGTTCCAAGTCTAGCTAGGGAATGTTGTAATTGTGCTTTTCCGTCCATTTAAATAAATATTGCAATTGGTTCGACAGGAAGTAGTGGAGAAAGTTTGGTGCTTCTAAGCCGCCTTGCAATTTTCTGTTTTGTAATGTTGAAAGTGAGATTCTGGGTTTTTTGTTGTTCCAATAAAACTGAGTGGTTATTGAGTCTAGTGTTTTAAACCATTTGTCGATGGGGGTGGTGGGAATCATTGAGAACAAGTTATTAATCTGAGGTAGGGTTTTCATCTTGACTGTAGCTATTTGTCCTATGAGAGTGAGTGGGAGCTTGGTCCAGCGTTTGAGATCGTCTTCTGTCTTTTTTGAGCAATGGGGTGTAATTAAGTTTGAATAACTCTGACAGCCTGGAGGAAATATTAATGCCTAAATATTTTTTATTGCCAGTGTGAAGTGGAAGGGGGGGGATTTTGCGCTGCAGAATCCCAGGTGTGTTCAGACAGAGGTAGTATGGTTGATTTATTCCAGTTTATTGTGTAGTGTGAGATTGTAGAAAAATTGTGATGATATTGAAAGTGTCCTGTAGTGACACGGATGGGTTCTGTAGATATAATAATAAATCATCTGCATATAAACTAATTTTGTGTTGTGAACTGGTATCCTGTATCCCTTTGATTTTATTGTTTTGACATATTGCTGCTGCAAGTGGTTCAATAAAAATGGCAAACAGGGAGGGAGAGAGTGGGCATCCTTGTCTGGTTCCTTGGTGAAGTGTGAAGTTTGTGTTCCCATTTGTGATTATTGTAGCCCTAGGTGAGGTATACAGTGTTCTTATCCAGTGGATAACGACTCTCTAAAACCAAACTTGTGTAGATTGCGAAATAGAAATTTCCAGTTTACTTTGTCAAATGCTTTTTCGCCATCTAATAATAGAATTATGGGTTTGTTTTGTTTTTGTTGTTTTTTTGTTTGTTATCTGAAGCATGTCAGTATTTGGTGAAGCCTGTCTGGTCAGGGTGGATTAGGATAGGGGTGACTCTTTCTATTCTGGCTGTGAGTGTTTTGGTCATAATTTTTAAGTCAGTGCTGATGAGTGAGAGTGGGCGGTAGCTTGAAGGGTGAGTTGGATCTTTATTAGGTATTAATAAGAGTGTCATAACAGTGTTGTGTTGTAGTAGATTTGCCAGATGCTTGATTTGTTACTGTATTAAAAGCTGTCATATTTGAGTTGTTGGATAAGAAGCAGTGTTTTCTTGTGTATGATACTTTCCAGTTGAGTTTTAAGTTGGTTCAATTCATTTTGTATTTGTTCATTGGGGTTATTAGTAGGGATGGGTATCATATAGGTTTAAACGATACTGGTGCCTATTCGGTACTTTTTAAACTGTGCCGGTGCTTAAACGGTGCTCAAACCGATACTTTAAAAAATGGAAAACACACAAATCTTGTCCTAAAACAATGTCTTTTTATTTTAAGGCATTTTCTGACACACACAGTATCTTAAATTCTTAAAAATATAAACTTGAACTCTCAAATTCTTAAAAAATATAAATAAAATGATGTATAAGTAATAAATTAACCAATATAAAATAAATGTCACAACAAATCTCAAATAAAACTATTCTGTATCAAACCTAGCAATAAAGCCATAATTTACCATTACCACCAGGGTAATCTCCATCTTAAACTTTGGGTGCAAAACACAAACACACAGAACACACACAACCAATTCACCTAATTTTACAGTCCTTCACGTTTGCTTTCTCTGGCAATATGCGCCATCGTTCCTGACTAATCGTATGTCCAGCAGTGGAGAAAACTCTGATGGGGTTGATGAGGCCTGGATGCACAAATAGTTTTCTGAGAGAGCAGATGAATTAGGGAGGGTATCCCTCTTGGGATGGGATTGCAGGCAGGCCTTTGTAGATGTCTATCTTTTTCTGCACTTGCTCAGTGATGGACAGAGCTCTGCTTGTTGTCTAAGCTTCCTTGAGAAGCTCTTGGTCTTCATCTTTAAACACCTGTTCCAGGACTGACTTCTTTTGAGCTCTTCTTGGCTTAATAATACAAAAAGGAGTTTAAGTTTTCTATAGGAAAAACAGCATTCTAAACTAGATAGTGTGTGGTTTTGATTCAGAACTTCTGAACTTACAGTTTTTTATGCCATCTCCTCCTCCTCCTCATCTTCAACCTCAACTTCTGTCTGAGGGCCCTCTGTTGGAGGCTGTAGACACACACACACACACACACACACACATTTCCCACAAACAACATTACTTTATCACAGAATCAATAACATGGGCATGATGCATTTGAAAATGAGCACTGAGTATTGAGTACACAGAGAGATACATACAGTGAAATACCTGTGGTGCTGCTGCTGTAGCATTTGCAATTGCTGCCCTCGCCAACCTGTCCCACCACGCATCAGCAACACCTACTTCCAGCCTGCCTTTAAAGCTTTAGTTGGTAATGTTGGAGAGCTAGCAAGATTTGAAAGCGGCACCTCCTCTAAGCTCCACCCCGTCCTCCCCCTCCTGTCAGTGCTCTGTCCAAAGCCACGGCCCCACACAAACTTGAATGTGCACCCTGCAGTAGGAGTCAGCAGCAGGGCAGAGGAGAGCTGAGTAAAATAACAAATCCTGTAGTGTAAGAGTTAATCCCCAATCAAGTAAAAGTGTTATAATGCATAAGTTGATTAAGAAACAAAAGCCACATAAACACCATATAACCATGTTTTATGTATAAGGTCTTACAAAACCGATTGAAAAGCATCTATATGTGTTAAAGCGCTATTATACATGTCAAAATGTTCACAATACAGAGTTATGAGCTGACATTATATCCACACTAAATGTTCTGTATGATAACACACACACATTCAAATGTTTGTATTACCTGATGCACATTTATAGGTTCATATTGCATAAGAGCACAAAGGGCTGCATAAAGAAAGTCCCTAAGATTCACATGTTTTTTAAAAATAAAGTGAAAGCAAATCCAAAGCTAAGGGTGGAAGATTTGGGAAATTCCAGGCTTAAAATAAAAGTGATACACCATTAAAAACGGGCCTGTTCATGATTGGACAAAAAGAAAGAGGTTGCGACCAATAGATTTGGATTGGAGTGGGATGGATTAGCAGAAGAAGGTGGAGACTCTACCCAGTCTCCACCAGCATAAACGCAAACGCACTGAGAGCAAGTTTTCAGTTCAGTTCAGTTTACAGAGGGGGGGCTCGGACAGGATGAGACATGAAGGCATCTGATTGGTTCTTTCCATTCGCACCGAATGGCAGGGATTGGTCAGAGTTTTTACATGCCTGCAGCTGCCACAGAGGTCGGATTTTTTTCATTCCTTTTTCTGAACACATTATGTATTGACTATGCCTGTGGATATTCTCATTCATCCAGGTCATAGTTATCTCAAGGCAATTGAATCGAACGCAACTGGACTTGGTTTTGTCTTAGAAGATGTTTCACCTCTTAAGAGGCTTCATCAGTTCATGCTTGTCTGACTAGGCTGAAACTAGTCTGACAAACTGGTGTGGAAGCACCCAGGTATTTAACCTCTGGGGAGGTCTTCACAAGGCCAATGATGTCACTGGTTCGTTAGTGCTCCAATGGTGTGTCAGCAACAGTTGTTGAAACTCCTGCTGCAACGGTTGTCACTGGAGTCGTTAGAGTCACATGAGGCCATTTGTGAATGACCGTGACACGTTTCAGAAGAAAAGACTCAGATGCAGAGGAAAAAACCCAGGACAAAAAAATGCAGAAAGTCAAAGTTCTTTACTCAAAAATTCAAGCAGAATCCAAAGGAAGGCAATTCCAAGAGTAACATACCAAAAGTCTTCAAAGTCCAAAAAACAGGCAAACAAAACTAGGCCCACAGGGCTGGAAGGCATGAACACACTGGGAGACAATGGTAATCTGGCAGAGGGCTGGTGAAAACACATGGTACACATACACAGGTGAAGGTGATTACAAATCAGTCACAGGTGAGTGATCAAAAGGTGGGAAAAGAACAAAGACAGGAAGTAAAACTAGACATCAACCAAAAACAACAGGATTTCAAAATAAAAACAGGAAATTAACACAAACACACTAACAGCTAAAGAGAACATTACAGTCCCCCCCCCCCCCCCTCAAGGGACGGCTCTTGACATCCCTGGTTGATCAGCATGGCGTTGATGAAAGTCTCTGATCAAGGTGCGATCAATAATGTCTCTAGCAGGGACCCAGGACCTCTCCTCATGTCCATACCCCTCCCAGTCAACAAGGTATTGCAGTCCACGGCCTCTGCGGCGGACAGACAGCAGGCGTCTTACAGTGTCAACAGGTCCGCTGTCAATAACTGGGGGGTGGGGAGGGGGTCTAGAGGAGGGGACAAGGGGACTGACCTTGAAGGGCTTGATCTTGGACACATGAAAAGTTGGATGAACTCTCATAGTCCTGGGAAGTTTGAGCTGCACAGCCACTGGGTTCACAATTTTAGTGATGGGGAAAGGCCCAACAAACCTTGGTGCCAGCTTGCGTGACTCCAGATGCAATGGGAGATTGTGCGTGGAAAGCCAGACTCTTTGACCCACCCTGTAACAAGGAGTGGGAGAACGCTGCTTGTCCGCTGACTCCTTGTACCGGCTGGAGGTTCGGAGAAGAGCTGCTCGAGCCTTTCTCCAGGTTGTGTGGCAGTGGCGGACCAGAGCCATGGCCGAGGGCACAACTAACTCTTTCTCAGCTTCAGGAAACAAAGGTGGTTGGTAACCATACACACACTGAAAGGGAGAGAGACCTGTAGCAGAGACAGGGAGAGAATTGTGAGCATATTCAATCCAGATCAAATACTTGCTCCAGAGGGAAGGATTTTGGGATACGGAACAGCGGAGTCCTGTCTCAAGCTCCTGATTGTAGCGTTCAGTCTGGCCATCTGACTGTGGATGGAATCCAGAGGACAGACTCGCAGTGGCTCCAATGAGTCTACAAAACTCCTTCCAAAACTGAGAAGCAAACTGGGGTCCCCGGTCTGACACCACATTCTGAAGGAGTCCATGCAACCGAAAAACATTAGATAACATGACCTCTGCCGTCTCCTTGGCAGAAGGGAGCTTAGGCAGAGGGACAAAATGAGCCATTTTAGAAAATCTGTCGACAATAGTAAGAACTACAGTGTTACCTTCTGAGGGAGGCAGTCCAGTAACAAAGTCAATAGATATGTGTGACCAGGGTCGTCAGGGAACAGATAAAGGGTGGAGTAACCCAGCTGGCCTGTGGCGGGAGGTCTTATTTTGGGCACAGACCTGGCAGGCAGCAACATACTCCTGGGCATCCTCCTTCATTGTGGGCCACCAGAAACGCTGTCTTAGAAGGCTGATGAAGCGTGCAACTCCTGCATGACAGCTGAGGTTGGAAGAGTGCTTCTCAGGACAGGCTTCAGGAATCTCCTTTCCTTCCGATGCCCGCCTGACCTCTTCAGCTATGCCCCATGTTACTGCTTCAACCACACAGGAGGGTGGAAGAATGGTCTCAGGAGTCCTTGGAGACTCTTCACACTCAAACTGACGGGACAGGGCGTCTGGCTTTAGGTTCCTGGAGCCGGGGCGATAAGAGAGGGTGAAATCAAACCGATTAAAAAAAAGGGCCCACCTGGCTTGACGCGAGTTCAGTCGTTTAGCTGTTCTGATGTACTCCAGATTCTTGTGATCCGTCCACACAAGAAATGGCTGCTCTGCCCCTTCTAGCCAATGCCTCCACTCCTCCAAGCCCAACTTGACAGCTAATAGTTCCCGATTTCCCACATCGTAGTTTCGCTCTGAGGGAGAAAGTTTTCTAGAAAAGAAAGCACAGGGATGAACCTTTCTGTCCTTGGAAGAGCGCTGAGAGAGGACAGCTCCCACTCCCACACTCGATGCATCAACCTCAACGATGAACTGCAATCTTGGATCTGGTAGGGTGAGGATTGGGGCAGAAGAAAACCGCTGTTTGAGGGTTTTAAAGGCCTCCTCAGCCTCTGAGCTCCATGCAAACCTTGTTCCTGGGGACGTAAGAGAATGTAAAGGGGCTGCGACAGAGCTATAGTTCCTGATAAAACGTCTATAGAAATTGGCAAACCCCAAAAATCTTTGCAGCTGTTTTCTGTCAGTAGGGACAGGCCAATCCGTGACAGCACTAACCTTATCTGGGTCCATCTTGAAACTGCCTGGTGCCACAATAAAACCCAGAAATGAAACAGAGCGCTGATGGAAGTCACACTTCTCTGCTTTGACGAAAAGTTGATTCTCCAACAGCCGCTGAAGAACCTGACGGACATGTTGCACATGCTCCTCCTCAGACTTGGAAAAAATCAATATATCATCAAGGTAGACAAAAACAAACTTGTTCAACATGTCCCTTAAGACATCATTAACCAAGGCCTGAAAAACTGCAGGGGCATTGGTGAGGCCAAAGGGAAGGACAAGATATTCATAATGACCACTAGGTGTGTTAAAGGCCGTCTTCCACTCATCCCCCTCTTTGATACGAACTCGATGATAAGCGTTTCTTAAATCCAGTTTAGTGAAAATGGAGGCCCCTTGCAGTTGTTCGAAAGCAGAAGACATAAGTGCAAAAGGGTACCTGTTCTTTACTGTGACCTCACTGAGACCTCTGTAGTCAATGCATGGGCGTAGTGACTTGTCCTTTTTACCCACAAAGAAGAAACCTGCTCCAGCAGGTGAGGAGGAGGGACGGATGATTCCTGCAGCCAGGGAACTCTGAATGTACTCATCCATGGCCTCTCTCTCTGGGGCAGACAGGGAGTAGAGGCGACCTTTAGGTGGAGAGGCTCCAGGCAGGAGGTCAATGGCGCAGTCATATGGCCGATGGGGAGGCAAGGAGGTGGCTCGGGACTTGTTAAACACTTCCTTAAGATCCAGGTAGACAGAAGGGACACGAGAGAGATCTGGAAAACATCTGGAGACAGAGTTCTTGGAACAGGGACTGGGTGAGGCAGACATGAGACAAGATGAGTGGCAAAATTCACTCCAACCCAAAATAACCCCAGTGGACCAGTCAATATGTGGATTGTGTCTCTTTAACCACGGGTGACCCAAAACAAGTGGAAACTCAGGGGAGTCAATTATTAAAAATGAAATCATCTCTGAATGGTTACCTGACATGGTCAGACTTAAGGCAGGGGTGCATTGAGTGATATAGCAAAGAAGCCGGCCATCCAGTGCAGTGGTCTCCCGAGGACAAGGCAGAGATTCTAAGGCCAGACCTAGCTTCTTTGCTAACCCACTGTCCATAAAATTTTCATCTGCTCCTGAATCAACAAACACAGCCAGCTCCAGGGAACACTCGGAAACAGTCAATCAAGCATTAGATCTTGGTCTGGAGGGATTTTGTGAAGTAGAAGTTTGACTCACCAATAACCCTCGTCCTATTGATGAGCTTGATCTTTTACTGGACATGCAGCGAGGAAGTGGCCCAGCAGTCCACAATAAAGGCATCTTCCCTCCTTCCGGCGACGCTGGCGTTCCTCTGGGGTTAGACGGGTGCGTCCAATCTGCATGGGCTCCTCACATCCACAAGAGGATGCTGTTGTGTTGTTCTGTGGAGTCAAGGGAATAAAGGAGGAGGAAGAATCTGTAGACAAAGCTGGTCTTTCCAAGTGGCTTGATGGTCTGCGGGCTCCGCGGGTCCTCTCCATTCTTCTCTCCTGAAGTCTGTTGTCAATCTTTATAACCAGGGCAACTAAAGAATCAAAATCAGGGGGCAAATCCAGTGGTGCTAGATGGTCCTTGATGTCCTCAGATAAACTGTGCAAAAAAGTGTCTCTGAGAGAGTTCTCATCCCACTCACTCTCTGCTGCTAGGGTGCGGAAGCAGATAGCATGGTCTGACACTCTGTTGCTTCCTTGTCGCAGGGTCAGCAGCCCTTGGGCTGCCTCTCTGCCTGGAGTACGGTGGTCAAATACCTTGTGAAGGGCCTCAGAAAAACTCTTAACAGTTTGACATGACATGGATTGCTTATCCCACTCAGCTGTAGCCCACTCACGAGCTCTTCCTGTGAGGTGGGTTATGATGAAGGCTACACGAGAACTTTCAGTTGGGTATGAGTGAGGTTGCAGTTCAAAAGTCATAGAACAAAGTGACAAAAAGGAGCGGCAGGTTGAGCTATCTCCATCATACCTCTCAATGTTTGGAAGGCGAGCCTCGGGCCGATATGAAGCTTGACTCTCAGGAACACATGGTACAGGAGAAGGCTGAGGGGATGGTAAAGGTGTTGGAGGTTTCAGGAGAGTTAACATCTGTTGCAGTTGATTGGTTAAATCCTGAATCTGGTTGGTCATTGCAGTTTGAAAAGTATCTTGCCTTGCATGCAGTTCTTGTACACCTCCACAAAGAGAAGATAATTGCTGCTCATGTTCATGAAGCCTTTTACCTTGAGCACGGAGAGCTGAACGAAGAGTGTCTTCCTCTGCTGAGTCTGTCATGGCCAGATTACACTGACACGTTTCAGAAGAAAAGACTCAGATGCAGAGGAAAAAAACCCAGGACAAAAAATGCAGAAAGTCAAAGTTCTTTACTCAAAAATTCAAGCAGAATCCAAAGGAAGGCAATTCCAAGAGTAACATACCAAAAGTCTTCAAAGTCCAAAAAACAGGCAAACAAAACTAGACCCACAGGGCTGGAAGGCATGAACACACTGGGAGACAATGGTAATCTGGCAGAGGGCTGGTGAAAACACATGGTATATATACACAGGTGAAGGTGATTACAAATCAGTCACAGGTGAGTGATCAAAAGGTGGGAAAAGAACAAAGACAGGAAGTAAAACTAGACATCAACCAAAAACAACAGGATTTCAAAATAAAAACAGGAAATTAACACAAACACACTAACAGCTAAAGAGAACATTACAGACCGTTGTTTTTAGAGGTTAAGTTGTTAAGCCTCCTGGGCAATGATGAAAGGACAGCATTATAGGTGGGGGATAGGGGGTGTCGCAGACCTCCTCCTCTATTGAGAGATGGCTTTTCCAATTTCACATAGACGGCTTCTTTTACACCTCTTTCAAACCATCGGTCTTCCCTTCACCATGTGCACATTGCTGTCTTCGAAGGAGTGTCCTTTCTCCTTGAGGTGTAGATAGACAGCTGAGTCTTGCCCTGATGAGTTAGCCCTTCTATGTTGGGCCATGCGTTTGTTTAGTGGTTGTTTTGTTTCACCAATGTCCAAGTCTGGGCATTCCTCACTGCATTGGACAGTGTACACTAGGTTGTTCTTCTGAGTGTGTGGTGTACGGTCTTTTGGGTGTACCAGTTCTTTGTGAAGAATAGTTTGCCCTTCTTGGATTGTGACGTGCACATTACAGAGGACAGAGGCCTCCACATTGGGGTGTACAGGAAACCCACTCACACAGACCAATACTTACTGTTCGATTCTCACCACCCACTGGAACACAAACTAGGTGTTATCAGGACCCTACAACACAGAGCTGATAACGTACCTACCAGCACTCAAAGAACAAGCGCAATAACATTGTCATCCCCTATGTGTCTGGGGTATCTGAAAAACTCAGGAGGATATTCAGCAAACATCACATCCCTGTGTATTTCAAACCCAGTAACACACTCAGACAAAGAACTGGTACACCCAAAAGACCGTACACCACACACTCAGAAGAACAACCTAGTGTACGCTGTCCAATGCAGTGAGGAATGCCCAGACTTGGACATTGGTGAAACAAAACAACCACTAAACAAACGCATGGCCCAACATAGAAGGGCTAACTCGTCAGGGCAAGACTCAGCTGTCTATCTACACCTCAAGGAGAAAGGACACTCCTTCGAAGACAGCAATGTGCACATTTTGGACAGCATGCAGTTGATGAACTCCTCAGCCTTATCGAAATCATTTTGTTAGCTTTTCTAGTCTGGGAAAAATGAATACTAATGTTAAGACTAGAGTAAATTATAAATTAATTGTTAATTGTTAATTGTTCTCTAGCAAGTGACCCTCTTGTCATTCACCTGTCCTTCTCCATTGGCTTCCTCAGCCGTTGATCCAGAGCAGCTGCCTGAATTGCTTTGTACTGCTCAATAAATTTCTCCACAATCAGGAAGAGGGCGTTCCAGCGTGTATTTACGTTCAGAATTACATTATGCTCTGGCAACTCTTAAACACAAATAGACATTTTCAATTACAATAAACAATTGCTGGCATTATAAACAATACTTTTTGAGATAAGTTATTACATCTATGCTACTCACTGAGGATTCGCTGCTTCTCTCAGAGTACAGTTTTGCTTAGGGTAGACCGCTTGAGCCATACCACAACAACACGGATCTTGGCACACCATTTTGACACTGCAGGGATCTCATACGCCTTCTGTATTGCTAGATTTAGTGTGTGGGCGAAGCACTCCACTTTTAAGAAATTCAGATTTTTTTTTAGAGCAACATCCATGTTGCTGGCATTGTCCACTGTGGCAGCAATTATTTTTCAACTCAAGTTGAATTCCTCCACAACACTGGCTATCTCCTTGGCCACTACTGGTCCTGTCTGGGACTGATAGACTGCTTCAGTGCTCAGCACCTTCTGTTCTACTCTGCCTCTGAAGATATAGTGGACAGTCACAGTGAGATAGTGGTCTTGTGCCAAACCGGTCCATCCATCACAGGCGATGGCTACCTTGTTGACCTGCCCCAACTTCTGAATGATATTGCTCTTCTCCACAGAATACCATGCAGGAATAAGTATATTGGAGAGGCCATCTCTGGATGGAGGGTGGTAACGTCTTAGCATGGCAGTTCAGCCTACACAGCAAACACTATTTTTACATAACATGACAACATATTTACCTGAATGATGGTGACTCTATGGAAAATGGGTGAAGGCCCTTCACCGCAAATTTTGTGACCGCTCTATGTACTTCCTCCACCTTTTCTTTGGTCAACTGGGCCTTCTTTGCCAGGGTAAAGGGAGTCACTGCTGTAGCTGGAAAGCCAGGGATACAAAATATAAACATGAAATTGCTATGGACAAACACATTGTCTAGCTCTTGTTTTAAACATTTAACATGATATATAGGTCTAGCCTCTTCAGGTCTTCTCTTAAGGTCAACTCTAGTCCTCTTCAGGTCATTAGTATCTGCACAAGTTGCATGCCATCCCCTCCCTCATTTTCTACTTAAAGCCGCTGGTCGGGTAGATGAAAGCACAAGACCGCTATAATAGGTACCCAGGCCCAGACCTGTCTGATTCTATTAAAAATATAACATATGTTTAATTACGCTGCCTAATGCTGGTGAAATAACTTAAGTTCATCATTATTTTACATTCATATAGGCTACAACTTGAACAACATAAGATGATCAAAATCAGTAATGTAGGCTAGCCCATCAACCAGCCAGTCTGTCACGTTTTGCTTAAATGCATAAACTGTGCCGTCTAAATTTGATGCAAGATCCTAAGTTTAACATTTTGCCCTCAAATCTTCTAACTTTTAAGAAAAAGCTGACACTTGGCAGAAATGTCGAACGTAGCACACCAATTGTTAGCTTGGCGTTGCAACGTTGTTTGCTACCTCAGCGTGAGCGCGTTAGTGTGTTAACTTGCTTGCTTACACAAAGTAGGCTAATTTACCACTGACAACATTAAAATACTTACTTGACGACAAAAGGCTGCTACTGTCATCATCATCAGTGATGTCCACAACACAGGCAGCAGGGCTAGGGCTCTCATCTTTACCGGTGGGGATGCTAGGACTGGCCGCAGATAATGTGCTTGGCGAGGGGGTCTCACAAGCTATCAAAAACAGTGCACTTTTCAACCTTTAGGTATATACCATGCATGGTCAGATGCTTGGTTAAGTTCGACGTATTGCCACCCCTACACATAAAACTCTTGAGACATTTGTGGCAAGTTGCAGAGTCTGCATCTTTTAAAGAAAAGTAAAGCCAAACTTGGGAATGCTTTCCCCCCTTGGGCAGCATCTTGACTGGAAGCTCTTCTTCGTCATCTGTCTCACACTTGCAGTGCATGTTAAAAAACAAAGGTCACGTGCAGTGCCGTGTTACAATTGAACACGCAGGGGGCGCGGCCGCACTGAAATGGGGCACCGAAATATGCGTTGTTATCCGGTCTTATTACTACCGTATACGTCAGCACCAGTACCATAAATATACGGAGTGTCAGCACCCATCCCTAGTTATTAGTATATTGGTCTGTTAAGAGTTTAATTTGTTGCTCTAAGGTGTTTACCAGTTCCAGTTCTGTTTTTTCTTGTGTGCTGAATATGCTTTTACCCCTTAATACTGCTTTACCTGTTTCCCATAACAATGAGTCGTTCATCTCCAGGAAGGATGCCCACTCTCTTTGGATCATGGAGTTAAAATCGGAATCTTCTCAGAGTGATGTATTAAAATGTCATCTTGTAGGAGGTTTGAACTGAAATAAATTCTGGAATGAGACTGATGGAGGGAGGAGAAATATGAATATTCTTTCAATGATGGGTTTCTCAAAGAGATGTCGGCAGAATGATCAGACTGCACATAGAAAAGGCTGGTGAAAACAGAATATGAAGGACATGAACAACAACATAAACAAACACGAGATGAACAAAGGCAGGGAGGAACACTGGTAAGTGCATTACTGGGTATTACACAGTTTCCTCATGCAAAGGAATATTAGTCATAGGAGGTTGAAATATTATATTAATTCAGTTAATCATTGGTTAATGTCAGTTCATTTATGATACATTTCGATTCATTGCAGTCCGTTCAGTGGAGCCATGGCGTGATTTTTGTGTTTCTGAATAACTGTCCATCTATGTACAGTCTGTCCACTACAAGTGATGCGCGTTTATTATTTTTCCGGTTTTGCTTTAAGATGGGGTGCAGTTTTTTGCGTCGTTCATTGATTTCTTGTGGGTATTGATCGTTTAGTCAGAATGTGGTTCCTTTGAGTTCCTCTCCTTTGCTTTTGACCACTTCTTTTTGCTGGAAGTGCTCGAATTTGGCTATGATGGGTCTGGGTCTGTTGTCTGATCGTTTTCCAAGGCGGTGAACTCTGTGGAATGTGATGTTTTGGACGGTGTCGGGTGGTAGTTTCAGTTTTTTAGCAGTGATTCTGGATTGTCGGGTGATTTTTCCGGGATGCCTGCGAAGATGAGATTGTCACGCATGGAACGGGTTTGTAAGTCCAGAATGGTTTCTTTCATCAGTTTGTTCCCTTTTGTGACAGCGTGCATTTGCTTGGTGAGTGATTTAACGGAGGTCTGTAAGTCCTGGTTTGTTTTTTGAAGTGATATGATGTTGTGAGCAAATTCCAGGCTATTGTGTATGTCGTTAATATCCGTGTGTAGTAAAAATTGCAGGACAAGTCTTTTATTAATGCTGTCCAAGAGACTAACCTCAGTTTCGGAGTTTGGAAGACCGGTGGTGTCTGTTGAGGAGTCCTTCTTTTTTCTTTTCAGAGGGTTTGGTGTGTCCAGTAGGTCCGTGGTGTTTTGCTGGTTGTAGTAGTAGTAAATGAAAGCTTCCAAGTCTGTTACGGTCTCCACTGTGAGGTTCATCTAATTCGGGTTGATAGTATGTGATAGACTGTGGATGCAATCTGGTCCGGGATGTAGACACAAGTCTTGAGATGAACTTTGTTTGATTTCACTGTGATGTGTTTCTCAGCTGAAACTGTCACTCACCACTGTCATATGCCTGACTGACCTAATTCATATTTTGTACCACATCCTTTTTCCATGAGAGGGCGCTGGAGAACGCATCAATAATATGTCATGTTTTTGTACATCAAATATAGACCACACCATGTAAATTTCAGGTAAATCAACAGATGAGTGTCTGAAAAGACTTCCTGTTGCTCATAGGTGGCACTATGTCTGTGACTGAAAATTGTCACATAGACATGTACAGGGTTGGACTATTATCAAACATGTCAAATGTGGTGCAGATTAGACCATTTACTCCGAAGTTGTAGAAATTTCATGTCTCATGGCGAGACATTTAAACCTGATGCTATGCCACAGCCACACCATTAAATGCTGACCCTGGAGAATGCATTGATGATATGTCATGATTTTGTACATCAAATAGACAACATGTAAATTTCACATAAATCAAAAGATAAATATCTCAAAAGACATACTTCCTGTTGCCAGTAGGTGGCACTATGCGAAATACAGAATATTTTCATATAGATGTGTTCAAGGCGGGACTGTCATCCATCCTGTGAAGTTTGGGGAAGATTGGACCATGTATGCTGGAGTTACAAACCACTTCCTGTTTATGGCGACACATGGAAGTTTAAGGCCTTGCCATGGTCACACGGTTTGATGAAAACTCAAGCCTGTATTAAGTTTTTTTTCTTCAAGGTCTTTCAGTGGGACAGACCAACATTTGAAGTTGATCAGATCAAATCTCTAGGACAAGTTTGTTAATTTACGAGCCCTGGAAGTGGGCAAAAATGCACAAAAGTGCCTACCAAGTTTCATATATGCAGGTGAAGCCAGCTATAGGGGCTGTTTCGTTGAAATTTTGTAGGGGGTGCTTTTGAGCCATCTTGATACATCAAAGCACAAAAATCATATCAGACAGCAGAATTTGGGACCTCTGATGTGTGTGCCACATTTCATGAGTTTTCAAGCATGCCTTGCTCCTTAAAAACAACTTCCTGTTTTATGGCAAATAAGGCATTGCCACAGTGACAGCATTCGACAAAAACTCAAGAGCTTCATTTTTAAGTATCATCAAGGTCTTATGACTTTTTATCAGCAAATTTGAGGTTGGTCTGATTAACCTGCTAAAAGAGGGACATCAAAGAATGAAAATAGTAATTTTCTGTTGCCAGTAGGTGGCACTATGACGGTGACTCAAAACTCCTCTGTAGAGTTTTTCAGGGTGGGACTGTCATCATATGTGTGAAGTTTTGGAAAGATATGCCCACATGGAGTGAAGTTATAGCAACTTTTGTCATCATGGCGAAACATCGAAATTCGCCGCCAGGCCATGGCCAAACCCTTTGACGAAAATTCACAGTTTTCCCAATAAAGCATCATCAAGGTCTTATGGCTTTTTCTGACCAAGTTTGACGTATATCAGGTCAACTTTGTAGGAGGTGTACATCAAAGTATAAAACATGACATTTTCTGTTACCAGAAGGTGGAGCTATAACTATCACTAAAGACTGACATGCAGATGTGTTCAAGGTGGGACTGCCATCAATCCTGTGACGTTTGGGGAAGATTGGACCAAGTATGCTGGACTTATAAACTACTTCCTGTTTTGTGGGGAGATGCCTAAGTTTGCCGCCTTGCCACGGTCACATGGTTTGGTGAAAACTCAAGCCTGTAATAACTTTTCTTCTTCAAGGTCTTCCGGTGGGACAGACCAAGGTTTGAAGTCGGTCGGATAAAATCTCTAGGACTAGTTGTTAATTTACGACCCCTGGAAATGGCTACAAATGCACCAAAACTGCACAGTAAATTCAAAATGGCTGACTTCCTGTTGGGTTTAAAGCATGGGCCCAAGAGGCTTTTTTGGTACATCCTCGATTGTTACATGTGCCTACCAAGTTCCGTACATGTAGATGAAAGCAACTTTGGGGGCTGTTTTGTTGAAATTTTGTAGGGGGCGCAACTGGGCCTTTGCCAGGGCCTTAATTAGAATAATATTGGTGCAAGGCAGCTTCCTTGTGCAACCCCAAAACAGAAGTTGTGTTTCTCAGACACATGATCTCCAAGACTGACGTAAAACTTCCTTTCTTTAACACTAGAACCGCCACGACGGTCTGACAGACTGTTTGGGTTTTTATAATGCAAATAACTCTGTTTAGATAAAACCTACAAGGTTCTCTTCCTATGACTTTTCCTAAAAATGTGTCTTGTATGTTTTCTGAAGCCTTTAAGTTACAAAAATGAAGCACACTAGACTTCTGAGCATTTATACCTCAAAATTATACATTTTGATACATACAGGTGGGCTATACATATTTCAAAACTCTGTAAAAGTACACCAAAGCATACATTTTCGTTTCCAAATATTTATTTGAAAAAAAAACCCATTAATACGGTCAATATAAAAACACATGTTAATAATAAAAAAAACCCCGAATGTAATCTCATTCTGCTTCCGGCTTTCTTACAGTGCAGACGCTCTGCTGCTTGCGCTCCGCTTTGCTTACATTCTTTTGTGGATATGCTTGTTTTTTTCTGCTAAAAGCTACAGAAAGTAGATCCTGGATACTTATAAAGCATTGGGACTTTAATTTGTGAAAAATACAGAGGACTACTGCCATTTTTCACCACTTTAGTACAGAGTGTGAGCGACTAACTGAGACGATAAGGCAGCTTCAAATGAAGAATGAAACGCTACAGCAAATTCGTGAGAGTGAACAATTTATTGACTCTGTGGCAGCTAACATACAAGGGGCTGATGGACAGACTGGTGTATATGGAAATACAACAAATGTGGAGCATACCATTGCTGACTTGGCTGACACAATCCCATGGATATGTCCTAACACCACTGGATCAGCTGCAGAGGCTCCCAAACTGGCCTTTCCTAACGACCCTTCCTACTGGCACAGGACTGGTGCTCGACCAAAAGCATCAACTCCAGCCAGGACTTGGTCTGATGTCACTAGACGCAAAGGCAAATCCAGCAGGAAATCAGTCAAGAGAGCCCCAACGCTCACCCCTCCACTTGAACTCTCTCTACCCAACAGGTACGATGCACTGGCTCCAAATGAAATATGTGACAATACCAACTACACTGAACCCAGGCAGGCCAAGGCTATCCAAAATGCAAGCAATAGCCCCAAAACCACTGCTAGACCCAGGGCTAGAAAAAACTATGCTAACTCCACACCTGAGAAGCCAAGTGCCAGGAGAAGTATCGCTAACACCACACCTGATCAGCCAGATACCATCCTGATCAGAGACTCAATAACCAAGCATGTAAGAATGGCAAAGACTGAAAATCTAACTGTCTGACACGTCTGTCAGGGAGCTAACTGAGCTGTTGCCAGTGATCCTCTCTACACACCCCAGTAACATGAGGATCATCATCCATGCTGGGTCTTTTGACATTCTACGAGGAAAAACTGGCTCTGAGATCCTGAAAAAAGACTTTTCCCTGCTCCTGGAGAAACTGAGTGACTGTCAGTCACAAAATGTGTTCATTTCTGGCCCCATTCCAACCCTGGGGAAAGGAATCGAGTCTTTTACCAGACTCCTTGCCCTGAATACATGGCTGACATCGGCATGCTTCACTCATGGGATAAAGTTCATTGACAATTTTAACATCTTTTGGAACTGTAAGGATTGTTTTCAGCGTGATGGGATTCATCCGAACATCACTGGATGCAGACTACTCGGGGCCAACCTACATCATGCTCTTGGAAGGCCATACCAAAACAAGAATGGACAGATAAGAGCCAAGGACAAGTACGTGGCACAGAGACAGACAGCCTGCATCTCTCCCCCTTCACCTGACCCTTTGCTCCACATCACCCAAGGCATTCAGAGGATGTCCCTGTCCCAGTCAGGGATCCAACAACCCCCCTCCTGCCCTTCACCACAACCACCGAGGAGCCAACGTCGCCCCCCCCCCCCCCCCAGCACCGGCGCAAACACTAAGGAGCCAACGTCGACCCTCCCCACCACCACCACAATCACCACGGAGCCAGCGTCAACCCCCCCCTCCACCACGCTCACCAATCAAGGAGTTAGTTAAAGCTGCCACACTAAAGCTCAGTCAAATTGATGAACTCTTAAATAGTAGCCCTAGATGTCATCACTCAGGTGCCTGTCAGAGATGAGTCAGACCCCATGCCGCTTCCTTAAACATACCGGCAATCTTAAATAGCCGGTGGCATGGTCAAACACATCTTGAAATTGAAAAGCATCAGCCAGAGTCATCTCCAAGGTCTGTCATTCCTGTTTTGACTAGCATCAGGAAAAACAATGTGTACTCGAAGCGCACAGCTACTCTGTCTAATCTGACTCCAGTTATGCGTCAGCCACAGACTGTGTCAGACAATGTTAGTACACTAAACTTAGCTTTATTAAATATCAGATCTCTGGCTGGCAAGTCACTATTAATTAATGATTTTATTATCAAGAGAAACCTTGATTTTATGTTTTTAACTGAAACTTGGTTAAATGAAAACAACAATGCAGCAGTACTTACTGAATCAGCCCCCCCAAACTTCCATTTTATCAGCTCAGTTAGAGAACTCAGGAAAGGAGGTGGATTAGCCACTTTATTTAAGGATGTTTACCAGTGCAAACAGTTGTCATATGGGAAGTTTGAGTCTTTTGAATAGGTTGCACTGCAGTTGAGATCCTCCTGTCAAGCAGTATTAGTAACCAGGCCTCCAAAATATAGTGCACACTTTGTTGATGACTTTTCTAAACTATTGTCTGTTGTCTGTATTGATTTTGACTGTGTTGTTATAGTGGGTGATTTTAATATTCATATTGATAATCCCAAAGATGGCAGTGCGAAAGAACTTTTCTACATCCTGGACAACTTTGAACTTTCCCAGCATGTAACAGAGCCAACACACAATAAGGGACATATTTTAGATCTAATTATCTCCAAAGGGCTCAACATTTCTGAGGTTGTGGTGACTGATGTTGCCTTTTCTCATCATTACTGTGTTTTCTTTAATATGACCATCTCCGCTGACACCAGTAAAAGTACAACAGGGGTAATCAGAAAACGCTATATCAACGAAAACACCTGTACACTATTCACCCAGGATTTTATACCCACACCAGCTCTGCCCTCAGTCTCTGTCAATGATCTGGTTCATAGTTTCAGCTCTAAAGCTATGAATATTATGGACAATATTGCCCCCATGAAGGTCAAAGTTGTCTCTGGTAAGAAAAAACCACCATGGAGGAACACCACACAGGTAAAAGCTCAAAAAAGAGAATGTAGAAAAGCATAACGCAGGTGGCGAAAAACCAAACTCCAGGTTCATTATGACATCTATAAGGAAAGTCTGCACATCTATAACTTGGAGCTAAAAAGGGCGCGGCAGTCCTTTTTCTCTGAGATTATCAACAAAAATAACAACAATGCACGGACTTTATTTACTGTTGTTGACAGACTGACAAACCCATCAGCGTCAGTCCCTCCTGAACTGCTATCCACCAAGGCATGCAATGACTTTGCTTCTTTTTTCACAGACAAGATTTTAAAGATGAGACAGACAGTCTGTAACTCCAACACAGTGGCTATTTCACCTGTGCCTCATAAGACTACTCCAGTTAATTTGGCACTTTTTCACCCATTAAATTATGCTACTTTGACAGACATAGTTAGAAACCTTAGGTCCACTACCTGCTGCCTTGACACTCTGCCTACAAGCTTTTTTAAAGATGTTTTTGACTGCATAGCATCAGATATACTACAGATAGTCAACTGTTCTCTTCAGTCAGGCCTTTTTCCAATGGCCCTGAAGACTGCAGTCATTAAACCTCTCTTAAAAAAGCCTAATCTGGATGCCTCAGTAATAAATAACTGCAGGCCCATATCAAACCTACCATTTTTAGGAAAGATCATTGAAAAGGTTGTTTTTCAGCAACTTAACACCTTCTTGGAGCAAAACAATATCTTCGATGCCTTTCAGTCTGGATTTCGAGGACATCACAGCACTGAGACTGCACTTGTAAAAGTTTTAAATGACATTCATCTGAGCAGTGATGCATCAAAGATTTCGGTTCTGGTATTACTGGACCTCAGTGCTGCATTCGACACAGTTGACCATAAGATACTGCTCGACAGACTAGAAAAGTTTGTGGGACCTTCTGGCACTGTGCTAAATTGGTTTAAATCTTATTTACAAGACAGGGATTTCTTTGTGTCACTTGGCAATTATGAATCTGTGCGAACAAAGATTACATGTGGAGTTCCTCAAGGGTCCATTCTTGGGCCTCTTCTGTTCAACATCTAAATGCTCCCTCTTGCTCAGATTATGGAATATCATAACATCTCCTACCATACTTATGCAGATGACACACAACTTTACATAACAGTGTCACCAGATGACTACAGTCCCCTACATCTGCTAAATAATTGCATTGACGAAATCAATACGTGGATGTGCCAGAATTTTCTACCACTAAACACAGAAAAAACTCAGATAGTTGTTTTTGGCCCCAAAGAACAAAGATCAATAGTCAGTGCTCACCTTGACGCCATGACACTAAAACCTACAAATCAAGCCAGAAATCTTGGTGTAGTTCTGGACTCAGACCTAAATTTCAATAGTCACATTAAGACAATTACTAAATCAGCCTACTACCACCTTAAAAACATAGCAAGAATAAAAGAATTTCTGTCTAAACCAGATACAGAAAAACTTGTTCATGCTTTCATTTTCAGCAGGCTGGACTATTGTAACGGTGTCTTCACAGGCCTGAGTAAAAAATCAATCAGACAACTGCAGCTCGTCCAGAACGCTGCTGCCAGAGTCCTCACTAACACCAAGAGAGTGAAGCACATTACACCAGTGCTTAAATCACTGCACTGGCTTCCTGTGTGTCAAAGGATAGACTTTAAAATCTTGTTACTTGTCTATAAAGCACTAAATGGTCTCGGGCCTAAATACATCTCTGATATACTTGTACGTTATGAAGCATCCAGACCCCTCAGATCATCTGGAACAGGTTTACTCAGTGTTCCCATGATCAAAACCAAACAAGGTGAAGCAGCCTTTAGTTTCTATGCTCCCCGCCTGTGGAACAAACTTCCAGAATATCTGAGGTCGGCTGAAACTGTCAGCTCATTTAAATCAGGGCTTAAAACATTACTATTTACTGCAGCTTACCAGTGAACTAGATATGTAACTTATTGTTAGGATAATCTGTAGCTATTGTTTTTATGTTTGTCTGCTGTTGCTTTTGCTTTATGTTTGCTTTTTAAATGCATTTTCTGCACTGTTTTTCTTGCTTTTAGCTTTTGTTTTTAATGATCTATTGTTCTTTTAATGTTTTATCTTAACGTATTTCCCTTGTAAAGCACATTGAATTGCCTTGTGTATGAATGGTGCTATATAAATAAAATTGCCTTGCCTTGCCTTGCCTCTACAGTGACCGCGCCAGCCGGCAGGACTGCGGCTGAACCGCTTCCAATATTCAGTCATTCATTCATTCATTCAATCGCGTGTTCAGTGTGTGTGTGTGTGTGTGTTAGTATGTCAGAGAGGAGAGGAGTAGCAATAAAAAAATTAAAAAAAGTTTCCACTAATTATTTCGGTGTTTATTTTTTTTATTCTTAAGTTGTTTTTTTTTTATTAAAATGCGTAATATAGCCAACAATATTATAGACCAAAAGTTAATCTAATTCATTACTGTAGAATGTATTTAGCAAATCACCACTTTCAACTAGAGACATGGCGCATCAGCAAAAAAAAAAAAGGCATTATAAAAAGCTGACAAATAGTGTTAATTAATTGACATGAAACATTGGAGAGTCCTATTCTATAGTCTGTAATATTTTTTTTATTTCATCATAACTTCTCGGAAATTACTCAAAAATGCATTTTTTGTGTGCTTCTGAGCACACGGGCAGACAATGAAGTTACATGACGGTCTGGCAGACCATTGTGGCGCTTGGAGGAGTGCTGTAATCCTGGTGGTCCTAGTATTAATGCATGTTTTGAACCAGTTTAACTCATAGTCAAAAAGACCAATCACCTTTTCAAGATAATTGATTAAGATGTCATGGTCAGTCATATCAAATGCTGCACTTGACAAGAGTTGAGACCTTATTTTGATCAGAATTTAGTCTGAGGTCACTGATTATTCATTCTTACTAATGAACAGAAGGATGGCTATCGGCCTATAGCTGGTTAATGCATTTCCATCTCGGTTGGGTTTCTTTAGTATGGGTTTTACAACAGCTGTTTTGAAGGCATCTGGGAAGATGCCTGTTTGAAGAGATGTATTTATAATCTTCAGGACTTGACTTGAAACACTGTTTTAAGAAATGCTGTAGGTATAGGGTCGATACAAGAGGTGGAGGACTTACACTGACAGTTCTGTAAAGCTCTGGTAATGTAATACAGCTGAATTTCCCCATGATTACATCTTTTTTACAGGGTTTACTGATGTCATCTGTGCTTACATCAGCAGTAATACCAGTTACTGAATTATTGAAGTTATTTTGTTTTTGATGAGCAATGCAAGTTCCTCACCCTTTGATGCAGAGAACTGCAGACAGGTGGAGGCAGTGTTGAGTAGCTGATCAATGGTTGAGAATAATACCAGTTCCCAGCATTTTCGGTGAAAATCTTGGAAAAGTAATCCTTTCTTGCCAGACGCATTGCTTTGTTATGGGCAGTCATCTCTTCTTTGTATATGGTGCAGTGAACTGTGAGCTTAGTTTTCCTCCATTTTCTTTCAGCTGCTCGGCAGATTTTCTTAGTCTCATTAACACTCAGTACATTTACATGGACAGTTTAATTCCACTTTTAATCGGAATGAAAGGCCATTCCGATTAAAAGTGGTCATGTAAATGGTCATTCCGACTGAAAATTAAATCCGATTAAAGGGGGTGGTTTAACAGTTTGTCATTCCGAATGAAAGAATTTTGTGTGCATGTCTACACTCATTCCTCTTTAAGTTCATTCCGGTCTCTCTGCGCATTCTCGTTTCCTTGCCCTTCTGGCGCGATGACGTATATTGCGCGCATAGCAACGGGCTGAGATAGAGCAGTTGGACTCGTTGCACTCACCGGTTTCCATTCTCCACAGCACAGTCTTCTACCTCCCTTCCCCTCCTCAACAGATGAAGCATTAGCAGAACAAGATTGTTGTCGTACTGCTGCTTCAAGAATGCCTCTTTCTGAAAGAGGCAAAACACGCCCAAAAAAGGCACTAAGAATGGCGTTGTCAAGCATCTTGTTATCCGGAGCGAGGACTACAGTGTTTTCTTCCGGTAAACGTAAACACGTAACATCCGCCCCACCCCCTATCCAATCAGAAACCTTCCCTGCCCCAAACCTTGTGCAGACCTGAATAAAGGAGATTAAACTGATCTCCCGTGTAAACCCTCATTCGGAATGAATATTTCCCATGTAAACTACCTGGAAAAACTAATTCCAAATGATTTCATTCAGATTCATTTCATTCTGAATGAGAAGCCATCATGTAACCGTAGCCACTGTTACTGTTTAACCATGGGGAAATTATGTCAGTCATCCTCTTTTTAACCTTTAGTGGGGCAACAGTATTTAAAGCAGAAAACGGGGTATTGTTGAAAATTTTAACCATGTCATTTACAGAGCAGCCCTACCTGTATGACTCAAATTATCTCATTATATTAGAAAACTTTGCTTCAGCCTTGCCACCTAAAAGTCTCTTTTGAACCAGAACTTCACCTTTAGTTTGTTGAGTTTAGTTTGGCACCAAAAAACACACAGTGATAGATAGATGGCTAACTAAGATATTGAAACATTGTCAATGTTTACCACTGTTGTTATTACCAAGTTTAGAATGTTACTATGCTGATGAGTGGCTTTATTTACATGCTGAGTAAGCTCAAAGCTGTCAGGTAGGCCTACATTCATAAACTCAGTAGATGTGGAATCAATCTTTTTGTTGATATGAACATTCAGGTCTCCATTCAAAATTAATCCATCATATCTAGTGACACTTAGTGGAATCAGCTCTTAGAATTCCTTAAGAAATACTGATGAATAATTTGGTGGCCAATATTATGTAATGATGAGCACTGATAATGCTGCTCAAGTGCAAGGTATTCAAACTATGTAAATTCACCCAGATCAATGTCATTACACAAAAACTATGCAGAAAAGATAGCTATAATCCCCCTCCTTTCCTCTTTTGTCTGAGTACCTGATAAAATTTATAGTTTGCAGGACAAGCTTCTATCAGTGTTGCGACACCAGTGGTGAAGCTAAGCCAGGTCTCTCCTAAAACATTCAGTGCAAATTCTTTTCATTTATCAAATCATTAACCAAGAAGGATTTGTAAGTCAATGAGCTGACATTAAAGCTGTCTGTACTCATAATATATAACATGAACTACAGAGACTGGACATGTGACTGGACATACAAATGAGTGGTGAATACACGGAACATCAAGACAAACAACATTATTGTTTTGGATGTTTTAGTTAATTTCAGTTCATCTAGAAGAGTAATGGCATGATTCTGGTGTTGCAGAATAATTGTCCATCGCTCTACAGTCAGTCTACTATGAGTGATGCTCCTCAATTTCAGTGGTTTTAAGGTCATTCAAGTCTGTTGAAGATTTTTTTTTTTTTTTTTCAGGGGTTTTTCTAAGTTTGGGTCCTGTCCTGTTGTTTCGCTGGTAGTGGTCAATGAATATCTCAAGGTCCATTAAATCCTCCACTGTAAGGTTATTTTACTTCGGACTGTTTGTAGAAGGTGTGCTGTAGTTGTGATCTGACCAGAAATGTAGTTTTATTCCTTTTTCTTTGGCTTACTTTTGGTGTGTATCTTAGCAGTAGGGTGCCACCATGTTGAATCTCACCTCGACATCCCACTCTTGCAATACTCACACTGCCATTCCTCTTTTCATCTCTCTGTAGGTGATGGAAACTATACCACTGGTTACAGGAACAATCCCATTTTGTTGTGAGTACATGTTTAACACACAATTGTTGAAGCCACAAATTAAGCTCACTCTGTTTTTTACTAACATTACAGACACCGACAGTGCAACAGGTACCAGAGCTCCGCAAAGACAATTTTGAACATGCTAATATTAGTTAAATATCTGTTATAATCAAAGCCATATTTATTAAATTGAAGGAGAATTACTTTCAAAAAGAACTAACATTGGTGGTTAGCCACTAAGATTGGCCACTGGTACTAACCGAAGACACTAAATGCAACTACCTGTCTGACTGCTACTTCCGCTATCTCACTAGAAGATGCACCCATAATAATTTCTACAATAGCACCCTCAGGAATTAGGTGGTTAAATGATAGAAACATGAAAGTATAATGGAAGTATGTTATCATTAGTCATACTTCTACTGTTATTATACACATATGATTATTGTCACATACATATACTATCAGATGTTAATATTTACTTTCAACATATTGTACCACAATAGCCAGAATTATAATTATAATATTATTACTTTCATTAATGTTTTTGTAAGCTATTAACATTATCGTCTGTCCTGCATCTCTCTCTGTCTCTTTCTCTGTCTCTCTTTCTGTTTCACTGTGACATACGGATTACTGTTAATTTATTATGTTGATCTGTTCTGTACGGGAACTGCCCATTGGTTCGACAGCCCATTGGTTCGACATCCCATTGTTCCGACCATATTAAACTCATTGTTCCGAAGTCCATTCTGAAATCATCATGATGCCCTGTGGTTAAGGTCTGGTTAGGTTTAGGCACAAAAACCACTTGGTTAGGGTCAGGAAAAGATCATGGTGTGGGTTAAAATGAAAAAGAAAGTGACAAACTCATAAGCTGTGAGTCTGCTCCGCCTCAAGCCGGTCATGGCGTACCATACGCCCACCGCGAGCCGTTCAGCACCGTGGACAGTCGGACTAATGGGATGTTGAACCAATGGGCTGTCGAATCAATGACATGGACCCTTCTGTATGACATCTATTGCACGTCTGTCCATCCTGGAAGAGGGATCCCTCTTCAGTTGCTCTTCCTGAGGTTTCTACCATTTTTTTCCCCGTTAGAGGGTTTTTTTTGGGGGAGTTTTTCCTTATCCACTGCCCTGTGAGGCAAATTGTGATTTGTGATATTGGGCTTTATAAATAAAATTGAATTGAATTGAAAATTGAAAGTCCTTGAAGACAGTTGACAGATGAACATTTTGATATTTGAATGGTTTCTGTAGCTCAAAGTATGAGAAGCTACAGTCATTTAAAAAATGTACGGTTAAATAAGAATAAGAAGAATAAAGATTTCGATCAAAACTGTATGAATGCAAAATCAGCATTTACAATAAGAATATGTAAACATCAGGTACACAGAATAAGAGCCTAAATATGGTTATAAATGTCTCATGCTTTCTTTCAAACATACAGATGGTATTTTAAACAGATGATTACACTGAACAGCAATAGTATGTTTTTATTTACTCATGTTGTATATTGTACCAGCTTCTAAAGCATAAAATAGATATGTTTTTTGTATCCTGTCTAATGCTTTCAGAAATATTGCCACTACTGGATGCTAAAGTCATGCCACTTTTGACTTTTACTATTTATTAAAAAGTCTCTCCATGTCACTAAATGTGAGGCAGCCATCAATGAAATCCACTTCACCTATAGGATGTAATTTAATTAAATTAAATTTTTAATTTTATATACTTTATTAATCCCCAAGGGGAAATTCAATTTTTCACTCTGTTGTCAATTACACGAGCACACACGCACAAACTGGACCTATACATGCACTAAGTGGAGAGATGTCAGAGTGGGCTGCCCATGACAGGCGCTCCAAGCAGTTGGGGGGTTCGGTACCTTGCTCAGGGGCACCTCGGCAGTGCCCAGGAGGTGAACTGGCACCTCTCCAGCTACCAGTCCACGCTCCATATTTTGGTCCGGATGGGGACTTGAACAGGCGACCCTCCGGTTCCCAACCCAAGTCCCTATGGACTGAGCTACTGCCGCCCCATGTAGCCACACTCTCAGGCATCTTTGCAAACACTACAAATCCGGTATTTAACAGGCTTTGTAAACAAAAATTACTTTGCCCTGTTTTGGTAACAGAGAAATCACAGCAAAATTCATACTGTGTGGCACTGACTGCTTGACAACAATGTCATTTATAAAAAAAATTGAAACTGAAATTGAATACTCTACAATACATATTCATATATATTATTCAGCAGTTTACTGGATAATACAACTACTAATAAATATGTCCCATAGATCTCAAGAGCCCACGCTCAACACTACACACTACACTACTCATCAACAATACATCTGCCGAGTTTGACGTCCACTGGATAAACAACTGTCAAGTAAATCAACAGACAGACAGACAGACAGACAGACATACACACAGTACAGAATCTTTCCATTTTAGTCAGATGAGCAGTGTTGGAGATGGCTTGAGTTATATTGCCAATGACTGCTTCACTGTGGCAATTTTTTGTATATGACAAAAAACAACTGGACAGTACCTTTGCTTTTCCACTGTGCATCTGTAGCGTGTCCTAGATGTCCCGCACACTTACGGTTGAATTCAGCCATGAGGGAGCGGTAAGGGTTTCGAATCAGCAGGATGGCAGAATCGAACATTTCAATCTCCCTCTGGCCGCTCTCGTGGGTCTTTATGCAGATGCTGCGGCCACTCTTCCAGTAGTCCTTCTCTCCTTTGAAACCTGGTACCAGTAAATAAATGAATGGATAAGGGTCAGCTGTGACGCAATATTTCACAGAGCACTCATTTAGACGTTCATTTGAGCAGTGGTGAGGTGCCCTCCCCACCTTTGTTGTACAGTGTGCCATCAAAATAGAAGCTGCCAGTGTAGTAGCCAGTCACAAGCTCAATCAGGTGTCGTACCCAGGTGTTGCCTGCACCAGGAAAACTAGAAAGAGCCACGAGGGAGCTGGATCTCTGAGGCAGAAACATCCTCTCTTTGCACCTGGAGTCTAAAAGAAGATTTTGTTGTTGGGTATATTTACAAAACAAAGCAGAGCTGGACTAGATCAGTATGCATCAGAAAGTGTGGATGCAGAGAGCCCAAAACTGATTCATTTTCACAACACAGAACAAGTCATATGTGACCCAGATTACAGCATGGTTGCAAGAAGGCAAAAAATGAAACAGTTGAGATTACTGGTGTGATCTGTACACTGCTTTCAAGAGCAATTTCCTCGTCACTCAGTTTCACTATAGAAACAACGCTACATTCATGCAGTGTCACAGAATAGACCACTCTTAGCTGAGGATCTTTTTACAGACCATTTTAGAGGAGGCAACAGAGGCTGGATATTTAATTGCTTTGTGTGATCCGTGAAAATGACTGATACAGCGGGAAATTATTACATCGTCTCTCACCAAGCACTGGCGTGTGATACACGTGGTAGTGGTCATGCTCAATGGATGCTGTGGGTGTGGAGTCGCTTGTGTGATTCAGCCCAGTGTTCCCCAAACACTGCTGGTTGTCAGACTGCTGGTTGAGGCCGAAAAGAGAGGACATCCATGTACAGAAACAGTGGGGCTCCTTGAACACAGCCAGCGGAAGCTCCTATAAACCAAAAAGCACAAATGTTCTCCATGTATTTATACAACTCATCATAATTATTTTTCTCTCTGAAGATCCATATTGTCAGCTCAGTTCAGTCAGCATCTCTCCATGTTTTAGTTTTATTCATTATTTTTTCCCACTTTTCCACTTTTACATCAAAATGCTCAATGTCAAAGCACAAGGACATAAAACTGCAGTAAAAATCTGAGAAAAGTTATGCATAATCACACATGCATGCATATATATATACATACATACATGCACACACATCACAGCATGATAATTATTCACAATCCATTCACCTTCTGATGATCTACAATATTTCTATCAGCCATTTTTGCTTTCAGAGAAGACATAGTTGCATCCAGTAAGATCTCAGTGCAGGATCCAGACTATCTGCTTCTCATTAGAGGCACATTAAAATTTTAATATTCAGCAAAATCCAAGGAGCTCTTTGCCCTTATATGTGATCTCCTAGTAGTGGAGACAGCTCTCTGAGCTGTGCAGTGTCTATGAAGTGGAGAACCACCAGTATAGTACAGATAAACTTTATTCCAGACTCAAGTCCATATACAAAAACACAGACAATACAATAAAAACAACACAACAAGTAGGTTTAAAACACATACAGGCATCTATTCCAGTGCTTCCAGAAGTATGACAAATATTTTGTGTCACTTTGTGCAGGCACCGCTAGGGCCATAATGACTCCATTCTTTGTCGACACATAAAACTGTAAATAAACTTTCTAAGAACAGCATGAAAAGTGGGCACATCACTGCTGACAAACATATGGCTTGCACTTGTCCATCTTGGATGCCTGAGTAAAATCCTAAATGCATTATTATATGCCACCTGGATTTTTTTCATTTTTGCAGCACTGTACCTGCACCACAGGTGTGCAGTATACAATGAAGTACAATATGACCTAAACAAAGCTATCTTGACATCATCAGTACACTTATTAAATTTTTGTGCAAGCATGTTGGCTTGTGCATAGAGTTCAGAAAGCTATGTGCAATAAATTGATCATAAGGTATGTAAATTCAGAGAACTACTTCAAACCTTATCTGTACAGGTCTCGATGCAGGACTGTCTGGTTAGGTTGAGCTGAAAGGTGTAGATGGGAAAGGTGATGATGGTGTTCTTCAGCAACTTGAAGCAACCGCGATAGTGAACATTTCTGACTGGAAAGGAAAAAGTAGACATGAGAAAATAGCTGCACACTAACCAGGATTGGGAAGTATTTTTTAATGTATTCACTGATGAAGGCAGATAAAGGGTTTACCAAGAAATAAACTGCTTTTTAAGAAGAGAATTATTCAGCATCAGGGTTGAATTGAAATAAGCCGTCCCTTGTATTTCTGCACTAGTTACATTTCTATAGTTAACTGAATTTTGGTGTACAATACATTCAAAGTTCGGCTGCAAACACCAATAATGTGGTGGTTGTCTTTAAGTAACATGATTGTGTATACTGGCCTGTTATCATCACAGGAGGTATACTGACATGCTCCTGTTCTCTTACATGAAATTCATATTACTTTATATCATGATGCATTTGAGGCAATCTGTGACATGCTCCGTGCAAAAGGGGGTAGACAAGTAGATACTGAACATCATGTAGGAAGTGATATATAAATTAATTTTCTCCTATTTTGTTCATTTTTCACAGTCCATACATTGTTTGTTCAATGCAAGGAAACTCAAGTTTTAAATTTCAGGAACATTAAAAAAAGTATGTATATCATATAATTAAATTTAGATTATTACTCTTTATGTCTAAGAGTAATTAGAATGATTGGACTATCAAATTTGTGGGCTAAAGAATCCAATTATGACTACAAAAACTCCTACATGATGTTCAGCTTCTGAATGGCTTCCATACTGCTCTGAGATGCTGTGGTCTCACACACAGAACACATTTTGAGAAAGCACACAGATGTGTTTGATGTGACGGATGGACGGATGGATGGATGGACGCTAAGCTGTTTCATGTCAGACCAGTTTTTTTTTCATTTCAGTTACTAAGCGTCCGTCTGCTGACCAGCAGTGGCATGTAATCAAAGTAAATTTACTTAAGTACTATACTTAAGTACAAATTTGAAGTACATTTACATTACCTAAATTACATTAGTATTTTTAAACACGTGCCACTTTCTACATAGTTTTACAATGTACTTAAATAAAAAATGCATGACTTTTTTTAGTAGATAGATAGATAGATAGATAGATAGATTTTTTTTGTTTTGTTTTGTTTTATTTGTACTTAAAAGGCCACTGTGTAAAACGGGTTGAAAACCGTTGAAAACAGTGACATCAGTGGTCAAATTCTAGATTGCAGGGCTTACTCGCTCACCCCTCCCGTCGGGTAAATGACGGTGGCCTCGTAGGGACAAAAAGCCTTGTGCAGACACGAGTTTTTCCGGAGTAGGTCTATCTAGCGACGAGGTGAACGTTTATTTAGAAATCTAAGCCATGTTACGATATTGTAATGAATCCCTCATGAGCAGGAGACCAGAGTAGCGTTCGGGAAAAAGGCCCGTTTATTTGAGCACTCCAAAAACTCCGGTAACACTCCAGGGGGTAATAGACTCCGTCCCTGTCTGACTCTTCTAGCGTAACACACACACTCCATACACACATTCTCATTTACAATACCAAGCGGGTACCCCTTCCCCTCTCTGCTCCACCAATCTCCAGCCCGCACACTGACTGACAGCGTAGCCTGTAAACAGTGCTCAGCTGTTTATTTAGCCTAGCAACATCTCCGGACTACAGTAGCTGCAATGGACGACTTTGAACGCGATTTTGAAGAGTTTCTTGTAGCGGGCACAGACCCAGAGCCATACCTATTTGAGCCGGAGCATACAGATGAGGAACTTGGATGCTGAGCGGGCGAGACAAGAGGCTGAATCCTCCGCTCCCATTTTGCTGCACAGAATGGGATTCGGTGCTACCATCGTTGGGGGGATACATCATCAGGAGGACGCCACAGAGAGTGCATCACAAGGAGTGAAGTTGCATCTTCTTTTCCTCGCAGATGACGGTTCTAGTTCATTCTCTCCTGTTGCGTGGTAAGTGTGGTCCATTCGCAAACTTTATAACTAAAAAAACTACTATCCATCGACGAACTACTAACACTCCCTGCTGTTTCCTCCTCCTCCTTCCTTCCTTCCGCTGTCTTTGTTGGTTTATTTATACACACGAAACGCGTTCTCTGGCTGGCTGGATTGTCCGCTCGGGCTGCCTTACATACATGGCGGCGCAAGATGGCCAAGGCCCTTGCTATATATATATATAAAAGGCTTATATAATTATAAGGCTACGAAAACCAAACAAATTTTATTTTATAGCGATTATACACTTATACAAACGTATTAATGGGTAGAATATTCAGATTCAGATTCAGATTTGACAATAAACCATGCCAAATATTATACACTGGCCCTTTAAGTAAAGGATCTGAATACTCTCTCCACCACTGCTGCTAACACCACATTTACAGCACCACAAATGTTTGTGGCAGTACTGCACTCTGAAAAAACATGCATATTTTCTTTGTTGAAGTTTATTTTACAGTACATCAGTTTCGCTGCTGCAGAGGTTCTTTTTCTTCTAACGGTCAACAGATAGTCCATTCCTCATGCACTATTTTTAGACATTTAGTGCTCCAGTTCAGAGGGTGCTGTAGCACCCTCAGGTGTCTTGAGGACAGAGTAAGGGTATTGCAATGTACAGCAAAGAGATGGAAATGGTGATGACAGTTCACAGGTGCTAGTTGTTGTGGTGATGCAACATGCTCTCCAGGACATGACTTCTCCAGATGCATATAAACACAAAGGGCTCTAGTTTCCCGGCGCAGCGCAGGGCGGTGCAGGGTGGCGAACCCCATGCAGAGCTAGTTTCGAGCAGCGCAACCTGAGGCGCGCTAAGTTTGGTAGTTTGGCAGACTGAGGTGTGCTGAGATGGGTGTGGCGGCGCAGCAGGGGGAGGTGTCGACAGATCCAGCTTGGCGCAGTGACAGTTTCGTGCTAAAAGGCTTCGCCGAAGGTGCGCTAAAAGCTCGCCAGCTGAAACCAGGTCTACTGTCAGTGCAGGCGGAGCGCAGCCGGTGTAAGTGAAAGTTTGGCTGACCGGCGGACAGTGAGCACACGTCACCAAAACCTCACAGGCAGGTTTCCAGAATATCAGGCACATTAATAATGCAATAAATACCCCAAAAAACACTATTCAATGCAACTATCTGCAATCAGCACATAAATGTATCTCTATATCGACTGTCTCGTCACATCTGATGTCAGATCAAAGGGGATTGGCACCGTTTGGCACGTTTGGCACACATAATGGAAAAACAACCTGATTTGATTAACACAGCTGCAAACTAATGAGTTCACATCCCTCTCAGCCAACCACAAACAGCCACAACATCAGATAGAGTGAGACTGCGATATAATATACAGTTCCGTATATTCGGACACTGCAAGCTTGGACCTCCCGGACCAAAACGTCAGTTTCCTCCTGGGAGAAGTTTGGCCATCTGACGCTGCTGCTCTCTTCTGCCATGGCGAATTGAGTAAACTCTTATTACGCCTTCGCGCGGCGCATTTAAGGGTGAGGAGAGGGGCTCATTTGATTGGTGTGATGTGTGTAAAACCCACTCCACGCCTTCTCTCCTCCCTCTTTCCGACTTGCGCAGGTAGGAGGGACGGAGGTGGGAAAGAGGAGTAGCTGCGCCAGCATGCACAGTGTGCCAAACTTGCAAAATCCGCCTGGCCACACCCAGTTGGCGAAGCACAGGTGCACTGCGCCCCCACCTCACCCGGTCTGCGAAACTATGGCCCATAGAATGACTATCAGAGCAGGGATGGAAACTTAGCCTAAACCAAAAGAAGTCAAATAAGACTAAATTGTGAAAACCACATAGCTTATAGCTTCTTTTGGAGAGAGGAAGTTAGCTGTTTTTTTGCAAATCTGCCCAGTAACAGAGCCTAAAACTGCTGACTTTTTCAGAGATTTGAAAACAGACTTCTATTATTTCAGTCACTTCTAATATCAGTTCATATGCAATGTATCGCATATTCTACATCAAGCTGAAAATGTGTGTGTGTGTGTGTGTGTGATTAGTGTCTAGAGTCCTGTTCCCACCAAGCAGTCCCGTATAGTTCAGTTCAGTTCAGTACACGTTTTCTTCCTTTTCCATTGTGAAAGGTTGTGGATGGTACTTGTACATAGTGACTTGGTTTAGCAAAACAAAACAACAAAACGAATCCTATAAGCCACTATAAGGGGCTGCTATAGTGGCACTTCTGAGTTGACGCGTCTGTCTTCCGTGACGTATCTAATGAATGAGACTGAGGAACGTCCATGCAATTATCAAAAGATTTATTCCTTATCTTCCATTTAAATTACATGTGGCCCACGCCGAACTCTGCACACACTTACGTACGTACCAATAACTTGTGTGCATATCAAACAAATCACGCATTACACACCAATACAATGACAGATATGACGGTCAAAAACTGTTGGCTTCTACCGGTTAGCAACAATACACCTATGTAATCACCTCTTCTTCTACTTATACTTTCTCACACCCCACAGTACGGAATGACACCAGAGCACCACTAACGGTGGCCACAGGTAAGTACATCAAATGAACATAAATGCACACAAATGAAAATGGCTCTAACACACCGGCCCCTAATTGTGAATGGCAGCTGACATTACAATTACCTCCAAATTAAATGACAGAGCCATAATACTTGTAATAGAGACCGAAATTGGATCAAACAATATCCAGTATTTTGTATGCATAACCTGGTTTCACCAAGAAATCACTATGAATCTCAGCACTAGCCACCTGCAGCCTCTTGTAATAGGCATAGCTTAGTGACAGGTCTTTCTAAGATGCTTGTCTTCGTCTGAAGACGCACAGACCGTACCAGGCCTTTCTTGATGGGGAAGGTCTCCAAAACTCTGCCAAGAAGCCAAGATCCACGTGTTGTTCTTGGAGACATTGTTGTGGTGATCCACAACAATGTCTCCAAGAACAAAATTTCTCCTTTGTTGATTCCACTTTTGACGTTCTTGGAGCAAAGGGAGGTATTCCTGTACCCATCTTTTCCAGAACATGTGTGCGATGTATTGAACTTGTCGCCATCTTCTCTTCACATATGCATCATCTTTGTTAAACAGTCCAGGTGATAAGATTGGTTTTCCTTTCAGCAGGAGAATGTGGTTAGGAGTAAGCGGTTCAAGATCAGTGGGATCGTCTGAGAGCTTAGTGAGGGGGCGACCATTTACTTTTGCCTCAACCTCACACAAAACCATGTGGAGTCCATCATCATCCAGAGTTTGCAGATGTAACACAGAGGTGAGAACTTTCCGAACCATACGAATGATGCGTTCCCAGACACCACCATGATGTGATGCTGAAGGTGGGTTAAAGTTCCACTGGATGCCATTTTGCAGTAAAACTCTCTCTATCCGGTTGTGATTTACTGCTGCAAGTGCTTCTCTCAGCTCTTTCTCAGCCCCCACAAAGTTGGTACCATTGTCTGAACGTATAGATGACACCTGTCCTCTGGGGCTGATGAACCTTCTCAACACATTAATACATGCGTCAGTGTCCAGGGATGGAGCCACTTCCAAATGTATAGCTCTGCTTGCAAAACAGGTAAAGATAACACCATAACGTTTGCAAAGACTTCGACCTCTCTTTACCTCAAAAGGCCCAAAATAATCCATTCCCACATTTGTGAAGGGAGGGAGATCAGGAAGGAGCCTTTCCTTTGGTAGGTCAGCCATCTTCTGCTCACCCAACCTCCCTTCATATCGTCTGCAGAAGCAGCATTGCGATGTGATTTCTACCACTGTGGCCAATTTGTTGGTGGATATGTCTCAGTATGAGTGTGGAGATGTGTTGATCTTTTGACAAGATGAGTGGATGCTTTGTCTCCTCTGGCAAAGCTGCCTTACTCAATCGACCTCCAACTCTCATAAGTCCATCATCCAGATATGGGACCAGTTTGTAAATGGAACTGTGTTTTGGCACAGCTTTTCCAGCTGATAAGGCGGCAATCTCTTCTTTGAATCTTCTCTGCTGACTGTAGCAAATGATGGCAACCTCAGCATCCAAGAGATTCTATGTGGACAAGGTTTGACTTGTTGCCTTTTTGACCTTCTCCATCTCCAGTGACACACGTGACTCATCTGCATCCTTTCTGTTGAATTCAAGATTATCCAGTTCCTTTCTCTTTTGTTTCAACTGCAGAAGAATCCTCTTCCATTTGAGATACCATGCAACTGCCACCTTTAGTTTTCTCCAATCGGAAAAGTACGCCAGGAGCTGGTCTGTAGGATTAGGAGAGTCACGATTGCATTTACTGTGACATCCTTTTTTACCTCTACATCATCAGCTTCAATTGTGGCTTCTGTGATGTCTAAAGGCCAATCCTTCTCTGGGTCAAAGAGAAACTTTGGGCCCTCAATCCAGCTACCGCCATTCAGCAGGTCTCCAACCTTCATAGAGGCGTAATCAGCAGGGTTGCCCTTGGTATTGATATACCTCCACTGAGAGACGTGAGTTGCATCCCTGATGGTTGACACCCGATTCGCCACAAATGTGTGGAAATGCCTGTCCTCATTTTATTATGTACTTAAGGACTGAAGTACTGTCCGTCCAGAAAGTTGACTGTTCCGGTGGCAGCTCCAATTCTGCTCTCAACATCTGATCCACACGAACGGCAAGGACAGCAGCTGTAAGCTCTAGATGAGGTATGGTTATGTTTCAGGGGCGTAACTCTCACTTTTCCTAGAAGGAAGGAGACATGAACCTGGTTGTTGCAGTTCTCAATTCTGAGGTAGGTGACTGTGCCAAATCCATTTTCACAGGCATCAGAGAAGTTATGCAGCTGCGCTGTAAGGGGCTGTCCAAAGTGCTTAGGCTTGATGCATCTGTCAACTTTGAATGAAGCCAACCCTTTCAGATGCTCCAGCCATCCTGTCCACTGATTACTAATGTCTGCAGGTATGTTGTCGTCCCATCCACAACGTCTCTGACACTGCTCTTGCAATAAAACTTTGGCTGACAGTGTCACTGGTGCAAGGAATACCAAAGGGATCATAAATGGAGTAGATTATGGACAACAATCCTCGCCAGCTTTGCGGTTGTTCTTTCACCATAGTTTTGAATTTGAATGTGTCCGACTCCACACACCACTGTAGCCCAAGGGCTCTCTCAACTGGAAGCTCATCCCTATCCAGATCCAGTTCTTTCCAGTCCTTAGCTCTGTGCTCCTCTTCAGTGGTTTGCAGCACTGTCCGGCTGTTACTGATCCACTTTGTCGAAGTAAAGCCTCCCTTTAGGCAGAGGTTGCTGAGAGCTTTGACCATTATAACTGCCTCCTCTTCTGAGGGCACGCTCTTCAAACAGTCATCAACATAAAAAATTTGCTTGACTGTGTTCACCACTTCTGATGAAAAGTGAGCGTCATTATCCTCCGTTGTCTTCCTGAGTGCATAACTGGTGCAACTTGGAGACGAGATGGCACCAAACAAATGAACTGTCATCCTGTACTCCACAATCTCCTGACTCACTTTACCATCAGTCCACCACAGGAAGTGAAGGAAGTCTTTGTCCTCTTCAGCCACTTTAACCTGGTAGAACATAGACTGAATGTCTCCCATGAATGCCACTGGCTCCTGTCTGAATCTGACAAGGACACCAAGAAGTGAACTGGTCAGGTTTGGGCCTAAAGAAGCTGGCTGTTGAGAGAGACTCCCTTAAACTCAGCTTAACAGTCAAACACCACGTGCAAAGTACCTTTTTTGGGATGACGCACACCATGGTGTGGAATATACCACACATTTCCATTTTCTCCATCCAGTTGATGTTGAGGCACTTTCTCTGCATAGCCTTTCCTTATAACATCAGTGAAGAAGCTGGTGTATTCCTGGTGAAAGACTTCATCCTTTTTGAACTTCCTCTTCAATCCCAGCAGCCTTTGCTTGACCATGGAGAGATTATTTGGAAGAGTGTGCTGTTCTTTCCTGAAGGGCATTTTCATACTGTAGTGGCCATCCTGAAGCTGTGCTGACTCATCCATAATCTTTAAGAACCTGATGTCTTCTCTTGACATTCCTTTGTTCTCTGTGCATCGTTCATTGAAGTCATGACTGTACTGGTTGTTCAATATCTCCTCCAGCTTACACACAGAAATCCTATTGACAGACGCCACTGAGAATCCTGTAGTTTTGTTATTCTCTCTGTCTCGAAGGGGACCATTAACCACCCAACCAAGTACAGTTCTGACTGCATAAGGGCCATTCCCTTTGCTGTTGACAACTTCCCAAGGTTCCAATACCTTGGGGACGCTGGTACCAATCAACATGTCAACGTTGGCATTTATGCAGGGGATACGGACATCAGAGAGGTAAGGCCATTTTGACAGCTCTTCCTGTGTGACAATGTTGTTCGGGGTCACAGGCATTTTACCTTGTGTGAGTACTTCTGGTAGATTGTAGAAATGTTTACTTTCAACACCAGCCACCTCCAAACCATCCAAAGTGTACGTGGAAACAACCTTTTCTTGCCCCATGGTGCGTAAATGGAAACTGGTTCTTCTACCAGTGACGTTCAACTTTCGCATGAGATGCTCTGAACAGAAAGTTGCCGTGCTGCCAGGATCCAAAAATGCATAGGTTTGTATTACTTTGTCTCCCCCTGACGGATTTCACTTGGATTGGTAGGATGGACAAAATGCGGATTGAGGGGATTTAGAGTCTTCACTTTCTGTGTCGGTTGTTGACCTTTCAGAAATATGAAGCACGGTAGGATGATTCTGACCACACTCTTTACAAGTTAGGCGCCTGTCACAATACTTGCTCATGTGTCCACTACACAGGCAGCCAAAACACATCCTTTTTTCCTTTAGAAAAATGATTTTACGACACTCATCCAATCTGTGAGACTGGGAGCAACACACGCATGCATTTTTAGACTTTTCCATTGAGTCCTGCCTCTGTGGGATTGAGCATGAACCATTGGTTGTGTCAACAGTAGTAACTGTAGTGGCAAAGCTGTTACCTCTGACTCTTGTAAACGTGGATTGATTCTCGAACTTGTTTACAGGTTTTAACACAGGTGAACCACTTGGCGCGTTCTGGATGTCCCCAAAGAGTGGATCCGAAATGATCTTGTTGGGGTCAACATATATTTACCTCACTCGGTGGCACCATAAATGTTGGGATCAACACACTAGGCTTCACACGGAGGCACCAAATATGTTGGGATTTAATTGGCTATCGGAAATAATTAATAATTATTATTAATAATTAATAATTATGTTAAATAATGTGACTTAATTAACATTAAATCACCTCGTGGGGCACCATTCCCGTAAAGGGAAAAATGATAGCCAGTTAAAGATATCAGTCTCATAAAATAGGCTAAACTATTAATTTGGAGTTTTGATTAATAATTAATGACAGCAACCAAAATTAACGGTAACGCCTGAAGGATTTCGGAGTTCTTGACGCAGCAGAGGTTGACTATTCATTCACTCTTGTGCAACATTAAACAGACAGCAGGCATGATTCCAAAGAATTATATTTATTCACAAATTAGCAAAGCAAACCAAAACACACAAATTCTAACTATCTATATACAAGCTTGGTGTGTATATGTGTGTGTGTGCGTGTGTGTGAGAGAGAGAGAGGGAAAGAAGAGAAAGACAAAGGCGGGTGTGGTGATCAAGGAGCCGTTTCGCCTACAAAACAAAATGGCTGACAACAGAAAGCTACCAAAATGGCCGAATTAAGGCTGCTTCAGTTTTCGGGGGAAGTGTTTGTCTGACCGTGTGGTCAGGACAAAGACAAAAGAAAAGAAGCGGGAGCTGTGAAATGCCTGTTTGGGTGTAGCTCTGTTGAAAGCCTGTTTGTTAATGAGTCTATGTTAATGTGACGTGTGTTGCAAACGGTCTGGATTAGTGCAGAGATTGTTTAGTTGTGTGCAAGAATCTGTTTGTGAACAGTATTAGCAAACTAAACACTTAGCTTTGACGAAGCCAACTAATCAATGACCTAACTGCCACCAATCACAACAATAACTCAATGAACAGCATCATATCACATACAACAAGTTAAACAGTCTTGCTTAGCCTGTAAAGCTGTGATAAGCTATGCCCAGTTGTTACATTACCAATCCTTGAATGGATGGGAGGAAGAGTCACTTGGTGGTGTGCTGCTTTTGTTAGCCGGCAGAAGAAGGCTGGGAAGGTGTGGTTTCAGCTGCTGTCTTTGTTATATCCTTTGTTCCGAAGGTTCTGATCTGAGGAGGCTGGTCGCTCGGGGTCCTTGCAGAGTTAGACGCTGGGTGCTAACTCACTTAGTTCCTTGTTGCTGGAAAGCCAGTTGCAAACCTTGTGTTTGCAACTCTACCTTTCTGTTTCAGGTCAGAGAGTCTGTGATCAATTGCCCTCCCTTTAGTGGTCTGGGCCTATGGGCTGTTCCAAGCCCAGCCGGGGAGAGGTGTTAGCTGTTCAACAGCTGGAGCAAGAAGAGGAAGTTCTGTGGAAGGGAGCAGATCTTGTACAGATGCCTGTGACATCACAGAGTCACATGTCACAGGCTACTTAAGGAGGTCTTACCTTTAGTTAACACTCATATATTAGATATGATCAATATATCCTTATTAACAGGCTATGTACCACAGTCTTTTAAGGTAGCTGTAATTAAACCTCTACTAAAAAAGCCCACCCTGGATCCAGAGGTGTTAGCCAACTATAGACCAATATCTAATCTTCCTTTTCTGTCAAAGATCCTTGAGAAAGTAGTCGCAGTCCAGCTGTGTGATTTTCTCCATGATAATAATTTATTTGAGGAATTTCAGTCAGGATTTAGAGTGCATCATAGCACTGAGACAGCACTAGTTAAAATTACAAATGACCTTCTGATTGCTTCAGACAAAGGACTCGTCTCTGTACTTGTTTTATTAGATCTCAGTGCGGCGTTTGACACTATTGACCATCAAATTCTGCTACAGAGACTGGAACATTTAATTGGCCTAAAAGGTTCTGCACTAAGCTGGTTTAAATCTTATTTATCTGATCGTTTTCAGTTTGTTAATGTTCATAATGAATCATCCTTACGTACTAAAGTTTGTTTTGGAGTTCCGCAAGGTTCTGCGCTCGGACCAATCCTATTTATTCTATATATGCTTCCTTTAGGCAACATCATTAGAAATCACTCTATAAATTTCCATTGTTACGCGGATAATACACAGTTGTACTTATCGATGAAGTCAGAAGAAAGTAATCAATTAACTAAACTCCATAACTGCCTTAAAGACATAAAAACCTGGATGAGCACCAATTTCCTGATGTTAAATTCAGACAAAACTGAAGTTGTTGTTCTTGGCCCCAAACAACTCAGAGACTCTTTATCTGATGACACAGTTTCTCTAGATGGCATTGCTCTGGCCTCTAGCACTACCGTAAGAAACCTCGGAGTAACATTTGATCAAGATTTGTCTTTTAATTCTCATTTAAAACAAACCTCACAGACTGCATTTTTTCATCTGTGTAATATTGCGAAAATTAGGCCTATCCTGACCCAGTAGCTCTAGTAAGTCCTTAAAAACTCTCCAGCTAATTCAGAATGCAGCAGCACGTGTACTAACAGGAACTAAGAAACAAGATCATATTTCTCCTGTTTTAGCTTCTCTGCACTGGCTCCCTGTAAAATCCAGAACTGAATTTAAAATCCTACTGTTAACTTATAAAGCTCTAAATGGTCAAGCTCCATCATATCTTAGAGAGCTCATAGTGCCTTATTATCCCACCAGAACACTGCGCTCTGAGAACGCAGGGTTACTCGTGGTCCCTAAAGTCTCCAAAATTAGATCAGGAGCCAGAGCCTTCAGCTATCAGGCTCCTCTCCTGTGGAATCATCTTCCTGCTGCGGTCCGGGAGGCAGACACCGTCTCCACATTTAAGACTAGACTTAAGACTTTCCTCTTTGATAAAGCTTATAGTTAGGGCTGGCTCAGGCTTGCCCTGTACCAGCCCCTAGTTAGGCTGACTTAGGCCTAGTCTGCTGGACCCCCTATAATACACCGGGCACCTTCTCTCCTTCTCTCTCTCTCTCTCTCTCTCTCTCTCTCTCTCTCTCTCTCTCGTATCCCATTACTGCATCTTGCTAACTCGGCCATTCTGGATGTCACTAACTCAGCTTCTTCTCCAGAGCGTTTGTGCTCCACTGTCTCTCAGATTAACTCGTATTGCAGCGGTGCCTGGATAGCGTGACGTGTGTAGTTGTGCTGCTGCCATGGTCCTGCCAGATGCCTCCTGCTGCTGCTGCCATCATTAGTCATTAGTCATACTTCTACTGTTATTATACACATATGATTACTGTCACACATGTATACTGCCAGATATTAATATATACTTTCAACATATTGTACCACAGTAGCCAGAATTATAACTATAATATTATTACTTTCATTAATGTTGCTGTAAGCTACTGTCATTACCATCTGTCCTGCATCTCTCTCTCTCTCTCTCTCTCTCTCTCTGTCTCTGTCTCTCTTTCTGTCTCATTGTGTCATACGGATTACTGTTAATTTATTATGCTGATCTGCTCTGTACAACATCTATTGCACGTCTGTCCGTCCTGGAAGAGGGATCCCTCCTCAGTTGCTCTTCCTGAGGTTTCTACCGTTTTTTTTCCCCCGTTAAAGGGTTTTTTTTTGGGAGTTTTTCCTTATCCACTGTGAGGGTCCAAAGGACAGAGGGATGTTGTATGCTGTAAAGCTCTGTGAGGCAAATTGTGATTTGTGATATTGGGCTTTATAAATAAAATTGATTGATTGATTGATGTCACTGTAAAAGGTCTTGTCCAATCAAGTTTTGGGACTTGAGTCTCACTGAGGTGTGAGGTGAAATCTTCTGTGGAGATGGGTGTCACAGAGCTGTCTTTGTTTGGTGAACAAAGAGCATGCAGAGGAAAAAGCTTTTAAATCTCCAGTTATGATTCTACCAAATGAAAAATAATCTGTGGTCCTGTGAATCCCAACAATCTTAACTTGCCGTTCAATGAATGACACCAAATCTTTAAAGCAAGCTCTGCGGTTATACCTCTGCAAAACTTCATGTGCTGTTGTCCTCCATTTTTCCTCTGAATTTAAATGCCAACTTTGTCATTATTGCTCGCATGTTGGTTGGCATATCTAGCTCTTGCATATAGTGAAGCTCCTCCATCACATTGCAACAACCACGCAAAAACAGAGAAAAGGCCTGTAGTGATTTCACATCCTCTGACTTCACTGTAGGCTAAGCCAGGGCCTTCTCAATATAAGCTGCAGCAATCCTGTATTCATTACCAAAATGTTCATGCAGAAGTTCTTTAGCCAGTTGATAACCTCTGTCAGGAACCATGTGCTGGCAGCTCCTCACCAACTCTCTGGGTTGACCCTTCGTAAACTGTTCCAGAAAATAAAGACAGTCAGCTTTGTTAGCTTTTGATTCCACTCCATGCTCAAAAGCTCTGATTAAGTTTCTGTACAAGAGAGGATCACCATTAAATACTGTAATGTCTTGAGATGGTAATGATAATAAGCACTGTTGTTGAACAAGAGCTGCTGTTATTTCATTCTGTCGATGCATTATGGTGCACAGATCTCCTTGCATTTGGACAGAATGTACGTGTGGTTGCTCAACTGGTGCATGCTGCTCATTTTTGGTTGGCACATGAAGTGTTTCATTTTGTGTGTGTCCATATTGTGTGGTTCCATACGTCTCCGTTTTCCTCCACTGTACGTTCATGTCCTTATGAGGTATTGAAACATTGCTTTGTGCCGTTGCACTTTGTGTCCAGGGCTCATATGACTTTGCTGCAGGATTGAGTTCTTTGAAAATGGCTCTAACAGTACTAATGGAATCATTAATTATTGTCCCTTTTTTTGGTCACCTTTCTGTTGGAGTGCCTAGCACACAGATCTGGGACTAAAGAGTGAAGCTAAAAACACTGCAGTCCATGTATTTGTCAGTATAGGACAGTCACTCTTGCTCAAGGCTGAGCTGTGGCTGGTTTTGAAGCTTATGTAACCACTGTTCATACTGTGGTGTACAAGTTGTACATATATTAATAAACTATAAAATGAATTGATGTTTTGCTGCCTCTAGCAGCAGCTGTAGACTGAGAAAAAACAACTTAATTCACTGGGCAGACTTTTAAGGTGAAATGTTACCTTGTAAAGTTACTCAATGTATGAGTTGATGATGTGAATCTATCAGCACACTATTTAATTATGACAAGTTTGACCATTCCATTAGTTTTTATTGTCTCTCTTGGATGACAGACACGTTTAGTAATGAGTAAATCTTCAAGGATTTAGAAATACATATGAATTTTGACCAGATTATGTGAGTTGCATATATTCTAATCCTCATTTGGAGAAAAAAAAAGCATAGCGGAGCATCGTTCCTGTGGGCTCCAGCAACACTAAACCCCTGAGCTCGCCAAAGAAGAACTAAATGCACAAACCCACTGTTTTTAAATATCCTATGGAGAGAGACTCTCACTGCAACCTGTTCAATTTTGTTCTGAAAATGTCAGCATGCAATCATGTTCTGTGGACAATAAATGAGGTGCAGACTTCCCTCTATGTGGAAATACAAGAAGTGCTGGACGGAGCAATGAGTGGCAACAATCCCACCAACATTTAAGAGTACTGTTTGCAGTGGAAACGCTAAACAGACCTAGGATCTAGGTAACATGTCTGAAGGGTTATGTTTCATTCCAAGTACCATACCAAAAGTTTGGTGGAGACAGGGCTTATGTATTTCTAAATGTTCTTTTCTATTGGGGTTGCCATACATAAAGAAAAACTAAATCATAACCAAACATCAAGTGCAACATTTAGAATAAAACAAGGATAAATACAATAAAACCAATCACTATAAAGTGATGCTGTAGTTTAAAAATTTTGGTAACCCCCGCTATAGTAAGTATTTCTTGCAGCAGAATGGTGTATGTTTGAATCACTGATGTGTTTATTAATACATTTTAGACAATATTGGAGTTCAAAGGAATAATATATATAAGGTTTTGATTATACAGGCAATAGATTTTGGCGAAAGACTTATCCTTTAACATGGTTATACATATAGATGTAAGGAGAGTACCATGTTTACTAACACTGCGTTCTGTCAGCTGATTTGATATTTCAGAATTGAAGTTTAAAAAATTCAGTTAATACCTCACTTTCCTGCAGCACCCAAAGAACAGTTTGTGCAGAAAATAAATAGTAAATAGTCCTGTGTCTTCCCTGAGGGAAGCTGACTCACATTTTCTGTGACCTGGCAGCTGCTCCTCCACCTTGTAAATGGAGACTCGACCCACACCTCCACAGGGAGACCCCCTCTCACCCCGACACATCAGACTACAATCCTCCTCTTGAGCCCGTGGGCTACTGATCCGGTTCCCGCAGTGGCATTCAGCTCCATACTCCAGACCTGCATACTGGTACCCACTAGCACCACACGCATGCACGCACGCACACAGACACAGAGAGAAACACAGTTAATGCCTTAGCAAAAGGCTATGCATAACGTCAAACTTTTGCCATTCCACAGGACATTAGTTAACATTGTAAACGTATCATTTAACTCAAACTTCCCAGCATTAAATCTACAGTGTGGTCCATCCCCTGTGCGTTTTCCTCTGTACTCATCTGACTTTTAATGCCTTCTTCTAGCTTAATTGCAGCCACCTGTGATCTGTATTGTACATATCAAGCCTGTTATGACTCATCTTCTCTCTTCATCCTCACTCCTTGGGAAAGCCAGACACTTCATCAAAATTGACCTTTTCATATATGTACTTTGAAGCTTCTTCATAAATTGCCTTGACTTTTTACTTTTACTCATCATGGTAATTGGCTCACTCAGGTAACAAGCATGACTGCTTTCTGTGTGGTTCGGGGATTGGGGAGGGGAGCTTAGTGGGCTTCAGGTATAAGCACCAACTCCATCTGACTGTATCTATCTGTCCTCTGTTGTTTTGTTAAATTGCAGCTACACTGCTTCCTCGCTGCTAAGATATTAAGAGGAATAATTTAAGCGGGTCATTCCTTAAGTTTGCTTGGAAAAATCCACTTGCCACCCCATATTTCCTTGAAGTTTTGGATGGTCATAAACCACCACAAGTTAAGCTCACACTGACCCAGAGAAATGTCAGCCACAGGAAAGCACTCTCTAACCTCTGATTTATTCACTGATTGCACTAACCTCATTCAGCTTTCTAACACATACACACCTCCCTCCTGCCTTCTTCTGCAATAGATCAAGCCTTCTGTCCTGGCCTGGTGTTCACTCTCCCCTCTCTAACCCCCCTCATCTTTTACTGTCATCCAGCCACCTGGCTCTCCATTGGCTCCAAACACAGGAGGCATTCATGGAGACTGAGATCCAAAGCATTTTCTCAAACAGCAGGCCTTCTGTGGTCCCTTCACAAGAGCCCCCCACAAATGCATTACCTTTCTGAGCAGGTGTCTTGACACAGAGAACTGGTCATTTTGCGCAGGTCATAAAGCATGGTTCCTCCGAGGGCTCGATCACTGGCATTGTGCAGAAAGCAACCCATGTAGGTTCCTGAATGTGAGAGAAAACCATTAAGACTGAAAGATTCCTTGTAAAGCCACTCAGCAAGTTCCCTCACAATAGAAAAGTGTACATTTGTAAAGCGTGTTTGTGTTACAAAGACATTCTGTGCTGAAATAAACAGTCAATTGATTAGTCAGTCAACAAAATGACAAAATTGGTTTGATATTGCTGCTGATTCTTTTCTTTATGTATCAATGTGTGTTTTTTTTCCATCCTGTGTATTTTTTAGATTCGTAGGTCTTTTTATAATGTCTGTAATGTCTTGCACGTGTAAATGTTATGTTGAGCCCTGTCAAAGAGGAATTTCTGGTACCATTTGGTTCAGACAATAAAGTATCAATCTATCAATCAATCTATCTATCTATCTATCTATCTATCAAAAAGATTAGTTGACTGCGATTTGGTCATCAGTTACATCATTTAAATCATGTGTCAAAAAAAGGATCATTTCTGGCTTCTCAGATGTGAGGTGCTGCTCCTTATCCTTAGTTTTATAGGAGTAGTACAGTGCCTGTTCAAAGTATGCCTGTTTGAACTGATGATGTCAGTTCTTGACGTCAGTTTTTGATGTTGTCATCATCAGAGACATCCTGTGGTGTTGGCATTCCACTGCACAGAGCCACAGGGCACTGTTTGCTTGTTTGTTCAAAGTTTATTAATATCAAACATGTTGTGTATCTAAATCATACCATATTTGACACTGCATTTCCTAGGGTCCCCCTAAAGGACAGGGTCACAAGGAATGAAATGAGAACCACACCTTCTAAACTGTCAAAATAATAATAAAAAAAAGTTCATGGCTTTAGTGCTTGGCACCTGATTTGTATGCCTCAAGGTAAGACTCTCACAGCGTCTTGAAGCGTTTTGATTAATGTAATTGGCTTATACAACCATATGTCACACTCGGAACTGTTAGTTGGTCTGATGAGGTTGAGCTGTTTTGATTTAGTTAATGCTAGCCACCACAATTTGGACTTAACTTTGTTGATGTGTTAAGGTGTCAACTTTATTTCTACAGAGTATTACGTTAGCTTGCGTACTTTTTCCCAAATTACAGATTGTAGCCTATAACATTATTGATGTTAGTGCTCTGGGACTACTCAAGTAACATCACCAAGGTTACTACAACTAACTTAACATTAATGTTAGCCCCTGATGGTTTCATTTTTCAATGCTAAGATTATATTAGCAAGGTTAATACTGTCATGGCCACAGGGCCGCCCCTCGCTAAACGCAGAACACTCGCTGTGCATAGGGCCTCATCTTCTATGGAGGGCCACATTTTGCATGAGGGGACGCATATGCGCAATGGCTGCGCATATGTGCTACCGCAAGGCGCGCAAAGAATCAGCTCGAGGAAGCAGAGAAGAGACCTGTAATCTGACCGCATCGCTGCAATGATTGACAGCACTCGATATCTGACCAATCAGAGGGGTGCACCGGCAGGCACTTGCAGAGCTGCAGCAGGTGAAGAGTTGTTGACATGTCGTCCAAAAGACAACACGAGTCAGGAGCGAGCAAGAGGAAAAAAAAAGGCAAAACAAGAGGAAGCTCGTGCTTCACTTGAAGGTGGATATGTTGTTGAAATGAAACTTTGTGGCACAAACACCTAAGCTGCTACTCATTAGATAGGAATCTCTGTCTCCAGTCTCTCCAGTCTCTGTCTAGACTGAGACTTTTTCCAGCGGCCCTGAATAACATTTATTGAATGTCTTGTTTATGCCCTATACATTCACCTCTGATGAAAAGGAGTGGTAAAATGACCGGTTGGTGGTCGTATATATTGATAGGCTATAAACTTTAGCCAATATATAATATTGGCTAAAGTTTATAGCCTATCAATTTATGTTGTCCAAATAAAATTTAGCTTAGGGCCCCAATTTGGTCAGGGGCAGCCCTGCATGGCCAGGATGTAATTAAATAATATATAGGGCAGTCAAAATAACAATTGGTATTAATCACAGACAAACATCACAGAAAAAATAACATGTTAGAAAATTAACACTCATTAATGCCGTTCGTGCCCTGAGACCCATTACGTCATTTAAGGCCACAGTGGCCTTGTCACATGATGGAAGCTGCTTGGCTCCATGAATGGAATGTATATATTTAAAAAACACTGGTATGTAACTGTTGATAGGAGCACTGTTCCATACCATCAGAGTACTGCGACAAGGCTGCCAACTCACGCACTGGCCGTGAGACACACACATTTGATTGGCTTCACACGCTCTCACGCCACACCCTGATTTCTCATGCTGAAGTGTCCATCTGAGCCAAAAAAAAAAAAAAACAAAAAACTGTTTTGCACAATACACCTCCCGACTGTTATACTGGATGTTGGCGGCGCTGTGGCCCAGTTGACACCGGAATTGCACTCATTGGGGTAACGAAGAAGCGAGTGTACGGCTTGCCAGAATTCTATTAGAAGAAGAAGAAGAGGCGGCAGAGAGTGTTTATGCTCTTAAACTTTAAGTAACGTTTGCATATTTGTTTTTTGTGTGTTGTGAGATAATTTAAAGGCATTTCGAGAGCTTTATAAATATTATTTTGATTATCTATATATAATACAAAACCATTCCTCCATGCTGCTTTATAATTGTATATGAATTACTGTATATATTGTAGTATATACAAATTAGAATAATTTGTTATGTAGTCTATGTATAAAGCATCATATACAGTAGGTGCATGCATTTTGTTTCAGACAAAATTAATTATCAACCTTTACTCATCTTTCAAAGGAATATAACAGATTTTTTTTCCACTGTGTTCTTGGTTCATTCCTCATAGGTGACAGGGTTAGGTCTGTTGATGAGGCTTGCCACCATTGCAAAGCTGGTCCTGGTGTTACCTTACTCCATTGCAGATGCAGAAAGAATGTTTTCTGTGGTGGGACTAAACAAGACTAAAACCAGGAACAGCCTGGCTCTGGATGGAACCCTGTCATCAATAATGACAATAAAGATGGCTCGCCTGGAGCCCTGCTTCACGTGGGAGCCTTCCCCAGAAATCATTAAGGCCTCAAAAAAGGCCACAAGCAAGTACAACAAAGCACACAGATCTTAAGGACTTTGATAGTAGCCTCCCTATATTGGGAATTGTTTGTATAAATGGTTAAACTTTAATTTTATTGTATTTTTTATTTAAATTGGTATTAGCTGCATATAGTTTGGGGGTGTTCAAAAATGTCTCAATAACATAGCTTTTGGGGGGTTTCATTTTTATTTAAATGTTTCTTGCAACATGTTGCATATCTGTTTACTATTTGATGACATTATTTTTTATACAGAATCCCAAAGTAAACATGTACAAAATGAGCCATGCTGTGTCCTGTGTCTTACTTTTGGGTCAGTTGGTTCTATTTGTACACTCTGAGTTAGGCTAATACATTGAGAACTACTGATGTATGGTAAATGGTATATTTAAAAAAATGTTTTTGCTGTATGGTAATGATGCTGAATGGGCCAAACAAAAAATTGCAGTGTATGCGGCAAAATTTCAGTTGGCCCCACCAAATCTCACTCCAAGGTTTTTTGAAAAGTTGGCAGCCCTGCTGCGAGCCTGAAATGTCACCTCACCACTAAGCATTTAGCAGCAAACCAGAGCGAGCACGGTCTCTGATGCTAGTGCTAGCAGCCAGCCTCATCAGGC